>NC_047085.1:346627835-347252835 GCF_902459505.1 Geotrypetes seraphini
AAGATACATATTTCAAATCTGATATATTTGAATCACAAGATAGAAATAAAATTATTTTTTTCTACCTTTTGTCGTCTCTGGTTTCTGCTTTCATTGCCTTTTCACTCTCTTCCATCCAGCGTCTGCCCTAAGAACATAAGAATTGACACTGCTGGGTCAGACCAGTGGTCCATCATGCCCGGATGTCCGCTCACGCGGCGGCCCTCTGGTCTAAGACCAGCACCCTAACTGAGACTAGCCCTACCAGCGCACGTTCTTGTTCAGCAGGAACTTGTCTAACTTTGTCTTGAATCCTTGGAGGGTGTTTTCCCCTATAACATCCTCTGGAAGAGCGTTCCAGCTTTCTACCACTCTCTGGGTGAAGAAGAACTTCCTTACGTTTGTACGGAATCTATCCCCTTTCAACTTTAGAGAGCGCCCTCTCTCGTTCTCCCTACCTTGGAGAGGGTGAATAACCTGTCTTTATCTATCAAGTCGATTCCCTTCAATATCTTGAATGTTTCGATCATGTCCCCTCTTAATCTCCTCTGTTCGAGGGAGAAGAGACCCAGTTTCTCTAATCTTTCACTGTACGGCAGCTCCTCCATCCCCTTAACCATCTTAGTCGCTCTTCTCTGGACCCTTTCGAGTAGTACCGTGTCCTTCTTCATGTACGGTGACCAGTGCTGGACGCAGTACTCCAGGTGAGGGCGTACCATGGCCCGGTACAGCGGCATGATAACCTTCTCTGTCTCTTCAGTCCAGCATCTGCCCCTTCCATTCACTGTCTGTCTTTCTCTGCCATCTCTTTTCCTGCCCCCCCCCCTCAATTTGGTCTGGCATCCATCATCTTCCTTCTGTTTCCCTCATGGTCTGGCATCTCTGTCTTTCCCTCCCCCCTGTGGTTTTTAGCATCTCTCTCTTCTCATTTCCTCCACTCAGATCTGATATCATTCTCTGCTCTCTCTTCCCTTTTCTTCTCTGGTCTTCCTTCTCTGTTTTCTGCCTCCATCTAAATTAAATTCTTTCTTACTATTTAGTCCTGTTTCCCTCTTTTCACTGTGTCTACCCACAGCTTGTCATCCCTTTCCCTCACCCCTCCATTATCTTACTATTTTCTTCCCCCTTTATTTATCTCCTCCTTCCATCCAGTATGTGTTCTTTCCCCACTTCCATTCAGCATCTGCTCTCCCCTCTCAACTGACATCCATCTGCCTTCTGCTCTCTCTCCCTTCTTCTCACTTCCATCATCTGTCTCCTCTCTCTCATCTCCTCCATTCCATCATCTGCCCCTTCTCTCTCTTCCCCCCCCCCCCAACTTCCATCATCTGACCCCCTTTCTCCTCACCTTTGTGGGTCACTTTCTTTCCCCTGAGGGTGGCTCTTGTCAGAGGGGAAGCTTTGGCCGAGCAGAACCGCTTGCAAGGAACAGTGGAACTTACTTGATGTCATGCTGGGGACCACTGCCGTTTGGAAAAAAAAAAAAAGGGACCTGCAAAGGTGAGAGGAAGGGAGACCTCCAGGAAGCTGCTCTTTGCCCTCCTTCAGCAGCCCAAGAGTCTTTAGGCAAGCGGCAGCTCTGTGTGCTTTTAACTTCGGCACAGAGCTGCCCCTAAGCAGTTTTGCGCGGTTTCATGAGGCAGCCTCGGGGTCTTTGATAGGCTGGCCCGCTTCGATGATGCGATGTGGGCCGGCCTAACAAAGGCCCCGAGGCTGCCTCATGAAACCGCGTTAAACTACTGCTTAGGGGCAGCTCTGTGCTGAAGTTAAAAGCACACAGAGCTGCCGCTGCTGGTCTGGAGGTGCGGAGACAAGGCAGGAGGCAAACGCGGTGGAAGGCAGGAGTCCCGGCACAGCGACAGCAACAGGAAGTTGCAAGTCAGCTGACACTGGCACCTTTCCTTGCGGCGCGGACCAGCAAGATTTTTTTGCGGACCGGCGGTTGAATAACTGTGTTTTAGATTTCAGCTCCTTATGTGACTGAGTTTGACACCCCTGGCATATGGTAAGTAGGGCTCTACTGAATATTTGTAGTTGATTTGATCACGAATACTTGCCTGAATACTTTATTCATATTTGGTTGAATAGTGATTTAAATTCAGAAATGAATAATCTGGGGCTCTACTGTGGTAAATCCTACTGAAATAAACACTTGCCCCTGAATTCTTTAAAAAGCGCTAAGTCGGCACTTGGACATCCTAATTGCCGAGATGTCCAAATGCTGATTTTTGAAACCACTTTTCTGGACATCTAGCGGGACTTCTTAGCTAATGTGCATCCAGAGATTAAAGTGGCATGTTAGGAGGCGTGCTATGGGCGGGCTTAGGGTCGGCTTAAACTTGGACATTTTGCAGCAATAATCAAAGTAGGACATCCTAGACCAGTGGTTTCAAACTCAAACCCTTTGCAGGGCCACATTTTGGATTTGTAGGTACTTGGAGGGCCGCAGAAAAAAATATGTCTTATTAAAGAAATGACAATTTTGTATGAGGTAAAACTCTTTATAGTTCATAAATATTTCCTTTTGGCTAAGTCTTAATAATAATATTGTAATTTATAGCTAAAGAGACATATGATGAAGATACTGTTTTATTTTACTTTTGTGATTATGATAAACATACCGAGGGCCTCAAAATAGTACCTGGCGGGCCGCTTGTGGCCCCCGGGCCACATGTTTGAGACCACTGTCCTAGACGGAACTTAGATGTTTTCACTTAGACCTGTTTTAGAAGTTTCTAAGTATCACAAAGGTCCCCTAACTTACTAGATGACCACTGGAGATAAGCAAGCATGTCCCCCAGTACTCACTAACCCCCTCCTATCCCTCAAATTTCTGGAAAAAAAAGTACATACCTGTCTCTAAAACAGCAACAGCTTCTATGGGAAAGCCTAGTACAGTAGCACATGTATCTTTAGTAGTGAACCATAGAGAGGAGGACCCAGGCCCATAAACCCCATTTATGGTAGAAAGAGTGAGGCCATGAAAGCCCACCAAACCCTATTCTGCTGCTATAAAGGTGCCACCTGCAGCCATAAGGGCTATTGGGGTGGTAAACAAGTGGGTATTGTAGGTAGGAGTTTGGGGGGCTCATCCTAACTTCACAGCTGTGCCCTCTAAAGCAGTGTTTTTCAGATGTTGCCTGGTGTGCCGTACGGTGCAGACACTGATTAGGCCTCAGGCCGGGTCCCGCACGCGCTCCCATGAGACTCCCCCGGTCCCCGCTGCTGTTCAGTTTCGATCTTCTGCTCTGACGCAACCGGAAACAGGAAGTTACAGCAGAGCAGAAGATTGAACACTGAGCAGCCGCGCGTGCGCGGCTCTTTGGGAAAGCGTGCATGTCGCCGAAAAACAAAACCTACAAACTAAGGTGAGGCGAAGGGAGAGAGCTGGCTAAACAGTAGGATCGATTGGGCAGGAGAGTGGTGGCTACGGGGACCGTGCGATCGCTCGTGTTCCCGGCTCAAATTGGAAGGAGGGAGTGAAAGGGAAAAGGATTCTGGGCCAAGGGGATGAAGACGGAAAGAAAAACCCACAGCAGGAAAGAAAGGGGAGGACAGGCAGGTGAGCCAGATGCTAGAAGCAGGGGGGGGGGGAAGAAAGAGGGAAAAAAGCTAGATGGGGTTGAAAAGAAGAGACACACTGGTATGGAAGAGGCAGATAGGGGAAATCTGGACACAGGAAGGTAACAGAAAGAGGGGAAATTATGTGCATGGGGCATAGGGACAGAGACATAAAGGGGACATGCCATGGGGATGGTATATGGACACGGGGGGGGGACAATGACAGATACATAGGGGAGATATTAGAAATGGAGAAAATAGGAGCACAGAAGCGAGATGGTTTGTGGGGATGGGACAGGGACCGAGCTCGCAGGCTCCAGTGGCTTGCACAAATTACATTGTAATGTGCCATGAAAATAAGAGGGAGGAAGGTAGATAGATAAGCCACGTGAGAGGAGCTGAAGGGTAGTAGAAAGGAACAGATGGTAAAGGAGGGAGGGAAGGGTGGTGGTGGAAAGGAATAGGACAGACATTGAAGAAGGGTGGAGAGGAACAGACCCCGAAGGGAAATGTGGAAGACAGAATGGGAAGAAGACAGATGCCAGACTATGGGGGAGCGGAGGGAAGAAGATGGGTGCTAGACCAATTGGGGGGGTGAAGGGAGAGGCACAGTAACAGCAAATGGAAGACGTAGAGAGAAGACGCACAGTGGATGGAAGGAATTGAATGAGAAGATGTGGAAAGCAGAAACCAGACAACAAAGGTAGAAAAAAAAAATTATATTTATTTATTTATTTTTTGCTTTAGGATAAAATAGTATATTAGTTGTGTTGATAAAAATTTATAAACAAAGCCCTGCCAGCTGAACATCTCTTTCTCTAGTTCAGCAGCAGGAACTTTGATTTATAAGAAAGGAATAAGCTAAATATTACAGTACTAAGGCTTATATGGATGCAGCGGGAACGGTGACGGGGCGGTGAATGGGATGGCAGTGGCGGTGACGGGGCGGTGAAAGGGATGGCGGTGACGGTGACGGGGCGGTGAAGGGAACGGCTGTTGACGAAGAGCTACGTGTGTGTCTTTCTTCGATTCCAGCCAGACAGGCCCAGGTTTCGCACTGAATAAAGTATTTTATAATTTTTCACTATTCTGTTTACTTAATATCTATATAATAAAACCGTAGGCGGCGCATGCGCAGTCTTATCGGCGTGCTTCCATGATCCGTATGTCCGTGGCCGCCAAGACTGCAGCATGCCCCGCTCTTACTACGGCCCCACTGCCCTACACTCTCCAGAAGGACTGGACTGTACGAGTCCCCAGCAGAAGAGCGTCGGCTCGAGCCACTTCTCATCTCTGCCTTGATTACACATAACAATAAAAAATGCCCCAGACGTTAACACCAGCCAGAGAGCAAGAGGAGCGCCTGCGATCCACTGTCACATGAGCCCTGCATTTGACACATAGGAAGTGTGCATGCGCGGCTTACGATTCTTTGAAAGACGCGGCGGTGGCTAATCTCACGATCCCCGCCTGCGTTGGACTTCCGACGCAGGCGGGGATCATGAGAGGAGCCACCGCCGCATCTTTCAACTAAAATAAAACAAAAAACCAAGGCGGATGTCGGCCCGATGGCTGGAGTTCACCGCTGAGTCCGGTGAGGAGTGCTTCCCTCAACAGGAACCGTCGGGTCTAATTCAAATACTCCCAGCAGGTCGGGAGGGGGCGGAGCAGGCTCGCACGCCTGGCGCGGACCGGACAGGAACTAGACTCCCTGCAGGAGCCATCCTGTTGGCTGGAGATCACCGGACTGGACAGGGGGAGCAGGTAAGGGGGTGCTGCAGTACAGGAGGAGCGGGGAAGAGGTGATTCTGGACAGGGGGGGAGGTAACAGGAAGGGAGGCCTACTGCTGGATAGGGGAAGCAGGGAAGAGGTACTGCTAGACCGGGAGGGGGGGGGATAAAAGGAAGGGAGAAGGGCTCCTGCAAAGGAGAATAGCTACTGCTGGATATGGGGAGCTGGAAATGGGGTGATGCTGAACAGGGGGAGATAAAAGGAAAAGGGCTACTGCTATATAGGGGGAGCAGGGAATGGGTGGGGGTGCTGCTGGACAGGGAGGAGGTAAAAGTAAGGGAGAAGGGCTGCTAGCACCCGTTAATGTAACGGGCTAAACAACTAGTTTCATAATAAAGTAATTATAAAATACTTTCTTTGTGTTTATTTGATTTCTATTCAAGAGAATTACTTTATATATAGTCAATATAGGCACAGAGTTAAATTTTTTAACATTTTCTAATGGTGGTGTGCCTCGTGATTTTTTTCATGAAACAAGTGTGCCTTTGCCCAAAAAAGGTTGAAAAACACTGCTCTAAAGTGCCCCATTGCTCTGTTGGGATGTCTATGTGGTCTGTCCATTAGAATGCTGGCCCTTCCCATGTCTAAGTGGTATCCATTTGGATGTTTCTAATATGGATGATTTTTGGGGTATAAAGTTAGGCATCGTAGCAACTTAGATGTCCCAGCAGCCTAGGCGTCCAAGTAGATGATTTAATATATATATATATATATATATATATATATATTTGTGGATGTCTAGCCGGTTCAGCTTTCAAATATGGGCTCATGGTAATAATTATTAAGCAGGATATTAGGGGGGTGGCCCATAACCCAATATGTATGAGACACCTCTTGTCTGGTAAATCTGAAAATACACTAATATACAGATAGTAAGAGATGAAGCTGAAGGATATAGAAATGCTTCAAAGTTACAGTAAAATATTATTGCTTGGTTAGCATTACTAGCAAATGTTGAAGTTTTTAAATAGATGTTTGCTCTAGAATAGAGGAAGTACCTGTGACCTAGAGCATACAGTCTATAAATGTAGTGTAATGTAATACCTGCAAGAGTGTCCAGTCTGTTTCTGAGTGAATATAGGGTCCAAGAAACCACAAACTGGACTCTGTCACATAGCCTTTGGCAATTGTGTTTGTGCCCAAAGTTAGACTAGCAATTGAGTTGCCTATACAGTGGTGCCTCACACAACGAACTTAATTGGTTCCAGGAGCAAGTTTGTTATGCGAAAAGTTCGTTATGTGAAACGCGTTTTCCCATAACAATACATGTTAAAAAAAATAATTCGTTCTGTAGCATAAAATATGCTAAGATGACATAAAAAAAGATAAATTTTTTGTTATTATTTTTATTTAGATACATCTAAAAACATACATCTCCCTGTCCTTTTACTTCCACTATCTTCCTATCCCATCTCTATTCCCTTTTGTCCCTCTCCCCATGATCAATCATCTCACCACCTCTCTCTGCCCTCACCCTCAGGGTTCAAGATTGCTTCCACTCTTTTTCCTGTTGTTCTCTCTGCCTGTCACCCTATGATTTAGCATCCCTTCTGCCCTTGTCCAATATTTCCCCTTCTCTCCCTCCCTCTCATCCCCTGCTCCAACATGTGCTTTCAGCGGCCTTCTCCCCCCTTAAGCGTCTTTTCTTCTCCACTGGCACGCCGGGCGGGGGGCGCCGGTGTTCCCTCTAAGCTGAGCAGGAGTCCTCCACCCACAGTCTCACCAATAGAGGGTGCTGTTTTACTGTCACATTTTTCAATTGTGAGGGACAGGCAAGTTCTGCAGGACTCCAGGGAACATACCTGTCCTTAGCGACTGAAAATATTCCACCCCCTAGTGGTAGCAATGCAGCTGGAGGACACCTGCTCAGCTTAGAGGGAACAGTCCCTGCCTCCACCTTTGTGGCGCTTTTGCACCCGACCGACAACAGAACAGGCCCGGTCGGACAAATCTCCCTGTCCTGTAGCCGCGAATCTAAATTACCTTCTTACAGCAGCTGGATTATTGAAGCTGCTGTAAGAGGTAATTTAGATTCGCGGCTACAGGGCAGGGAGGTTTGTCGGCCGGGCCTGTTGTCGGTCGATCGGGGGACCTGACCAGCTGTGCACATTCTTCGGGGCGGACCGCCCCCTCCCCCCTCTTTCGTTCGCCATTGCCTTCTTCCTACCTGCCCTGCCGCAGCCGCACACAGCCGACCGGAAGTCTTCCTGATGTCAGCGCTGACGTCGGAGGAAGGGAGGGCTTTGCTTAAGCCCTCCCTCCGACGTCAGCGCTGACATCGGGAAGATTTCCGTTCGGCTGTGTGCTGCGACAGGGCAGGTAAGGAGAAGGAGACTACCCTCGCGGCTCGACCAACCCCGCTGCGATCCAACCCCGCAGGAACCCCGGAAGGATGCAGCTCGGGCGACTTCGTTGTGTGAAACGAAGTCCGTTGTACGAATCAAGACATAAAGTTCGTTGTGCGCAGCGTTCGCTGTGCGAGGCGGCCGTTATGCGAGGCACCACTGTATATTATAATTATTACACATTCATCTGGCCACCTCTATTTGGAAAATCTGAAGTAATTTACTGCAAGATACAGATAAAACTACGGTAGCTTACATAGGCCATCATAAAATCTGTATCCCTCTTCCATGAAGAAACATAACTACTCCATGCCCAATAATCCTTGTGAACTTTACATCATTGGAAACCCTCATTTTGAAAGCCAGGTCTTAATCTGTTTGCAAAACTGTAGCAAATCCTTGCACCTCTTAACTTCATAAACTGCTGGCTGCTCATCTTCTTAGTCTCCTCTAATTCTTATTCACCATGCCTTGGGTCCAGGGATTCTGCCCTAGATGAGATGGGTCAGAGAAAGTTTCTATTTTTCATTGCAACATAGTGACAGGTTGATTTGAATACACTGGTAAGGCACAAGATGGAAACCCAAGGCAAGTGATGAGGAGGTAGGAACTCTACTTTCCTATATGAGCTTTATCCTGGCCATTAATGACTGCGTTTAGGTCAGCTGTGAGCTTTAACTAGGAGTTTCAAAATACTTTGCAAATGTTTAAACCAAGCTGTAGTTAAGTCCATTCAGTTCCTATAGGCTAAGATGCATTTACCGTGGCAGCATCGCTAATACAGTTTTGTACTACACCTTAGTGTGACCTTTGCAACTACATTAGTATAATGGGGGGTTTCTTAGTTAATTCACAATTTGTGTTCAAAGTGTCCTTCTTCAACAGTGACACATTCACAAGGTCTTCAATGCCACTGAGCTGCTGGTTAAATGGATTTGGAGATTTAATTAATTAAGAACTCCACTGTTCCCTGAGCTCCATCCTGTTGAAAAACGAAGGAAAGACCCCCAGCAGTTAATATAGAAATTCTACATCTCATGGAATAAATTTTGTTTATGAAGCTGAAAAATCAGCACCGATAAAAATTTGCACTAAATGCTAATCTATAAATGGTACCCAGAGTTGAGCACTGTTTATCAAATAACATTTGGCACTGAAAACTGTGCCCAGTTTTGGGCATGAGGATTTACTCTAAAACCTGATGTAAATTCACACACATAAATTAGGCACAGATCTCTCTTATTCTATAACACTGGGCACATTCCAGAATTTCCCTTGATCCACCCATGCCCCTCCAATAGCTGTCACATCTTTCTGGATCCACACATAAAAACTTATGTGTGGATCCCAGGGCCTAAAGATTCATTCACAAACTAAAATTAATGCCAATTAGCACCTTTAATTGGCTATTAGCTCCCAATTATCAGTACTAATTGGCTCATTTATCAGTTAAATTCCATGTGCAAACTGGGTGTATACCCATATTTGTGTATGCAATTCCGAGTGTCATATACAGAATTAGGATGAATGTGCCTTAATATCTGTTAATACACATTAGGGGGAAAGTCTATAAATGGCATCTAAAACTGGGTTCAAATTCTGTGCCCATCTTTCAGAGCGGAAACACGTTCCAAAAGACACAAGACACTGAAACATGGCTGAAATGGCAGATCAGCATGGAAATACATTTATGCACCCAGTTATAAAATAGCACCTGTGTGTCCCTGAGCAACTGCAAAGGGGGTGTTCCAATGGGAGGGGCATGAGCAGATCATAGGCATTCCGGAAAATTGCTTGCAGTATTAGAGAATACTGTGTGGTATGGAATAGTGCTAGATGTCATTTACTGAATCCACCCTTAGATGCACAACCTTGGCACACGTTAGTGCATAAGGGCCCAAATGTTCACTTCATACTCCATTGTCTGTGCATGTACTAGTCTGGAGATGGGACTTCTAAGAGGTCTATCAGATCACTAGAAAACAGAGCATCTGGCCAAGTCATGCCCTTCATATGTATGCAGTTGTCTAGTATATGTATAATTTGGTGTCTAAAAATTTTGTGAATTTTGTCTATTTTTGTACAGGTTATTAAGAAGTTTAATATCTGTAAGTCTGCATTATTGAACAAAGCACATAATGAAATCTCCAGGAAGCTTTCTGTGAGGTGAAGCATATGCTTGCATTATTGAACAAAGCATATAATCAAATCCCCAGGAAGCAGCTGGTGAGGTGAAACACAGTCAGGGTTGTGGATTTCACATTCAGAAAATGCAGGCAGGCTACCTAAGGAAATTACCCCCGCTGTTCAATGGTATATGTTGCTTTGATATTTTATGAATAGATTTTTCACTTTTTTGATAATTTTCTTCATATATGTAAGGGGAAATTTTCAAAACTATGCAGGTAGCTGCAAAGTCCACGGGCACTGCTTCTTGTATACTTTGCACCACTTCTCAAAGGGAATGTACAAGCATCCTTTCCCTTTGAAAGATGCCCACAGAGATTTACACTAGATTTTTCTGTGGGTGCTTTTACTCTTCAAAATAATGTATGTAATTTTAAAATGCTAAATCTACCCCCCACTTCCAGTCCCACCTACTCTTTCCATAATTAAACGCACATAACATTTTTAATCCTAATGTCTACTTTAGCTTACGAAAAAGATGGGCAAATATCAGTCAATGCAGCTGAATAAACAGGCATTTACCAGTATAAATGGCATTTGAAAATAGCTCTTCTGGAGGATATTATGCAAAACCTAAAAAAGTTTTTAGGTAATTAGGCAGTTGCATGGATGAAATCAGAGGCTTAAAAGGTGACCTCTCCTCAATAAATACTTTTACCCACACTGAAAAATGTGGAATAAAGGAAGCAGAAGGATGGAGCTGGCAGAAAACATAGGAGACCAGATATTTAAATCACCTGTCCAGGGCTAACTGGGATAGGATAGCGCTGCTGAAGATGTCCAGTTAGCATTCAACCCAATACTAACTATTTGGTGGGCATTTCAAGGGTAGACTCAGCACTTAGCTCGTCAAGTGCCAAAGAACTGATTTTTTACTGTTTTTGTTAATATTTAGCTAAATATAATATACATATAGGGCTCCTTTTACTAAGGTGCGCTAGCGTTTTTAGCACACGCACAAAATTACCACATGCTAAACCGCGTGATATGCTTCTAGAATAACGCCAGCTCAATGCTGGCGCTAAAGTCTAGCGTGCGGCAATTTAGCGCGCGCTATTCCACGCGTTAAGGCCCTAACGTACCTTTGTAAAAGGAGCCCATAATATAATCTATATTTTTTTTGGCTACGGTAAATATCAACAAAAACTCATATTTATGCATATATATTTATATACTAAAATTGTCTCTGTTCTCTGGTTACACTTGTACAACTACCAATATTTTTCTGATAGTGTAGCCTCATATGAGATTTATAATAGATATCTAACAGAAAAGTATTAATATATATTTATATATACATTTTAAACATAAAGACAGGCATAATCATTACTTGAATACAGATTGAATTAGGAATAATTAAGAAACTCACTATGTGGGAAACCCACCAGTAAACTAAAAATTATTTAGTCCACAGTCACTTATGGGGCCAAAGAAACAGAAAATTAACATTACAAACACCTAGAATGGCAACATTGGGAGTGAATATCAACAGCCAGTTTGTACTAACCCATGGAATAAGAGTTAATGTATTTTTTTTTTTAAATATGTTTTGCAGATTTGTAGTTCCTCCCAAAGAAGCAGATATTTTCAACAAAATTGAATCACAGTTGAGGGTTTTATGCTGCACTGAGGGGTAAAGATTGTTTCTTTTTGTGAGCTGATGTTCTGATTTTTCACTGCTAAAGAACTGCCAAATAAGGCCAGAAGGCCTTGAACATGCGCAGGTGCTCAAGGTCCAGGCAACAGGAAGGATCTTCGTTCACCAGCACGTCCTGTGGGCTGTGTGCCTGTGCCAGATGGGGTAAGGCTTCTGTTCGGGTGGGGGTGGGTGCCAGTTTGCGAGCGGGGGGAGCGATGCTGTTTCTCGGGCAGGGGAAGCAATGCTAGTAAATCGGGTCAACGCTCGGTTTGCGAGAATGTTTTGCTCTTCTTGCAAAACACTCGCAAACCGCGTTTCTCGCAACCTGAGGATTGACTGTACTGCCGATCTTGAATGTGCCAGAGATCTTGAATCGCTGCAATTTTGACAGAAGATTTCAAACCTGGTTTTTCTTGCATTTGTTTTATTCAATCTGGTTTCCTGATATATCACGTGCCATCAGTACAGCCCCCTGAGGAAGGAGTGTTTCTTCAAAACACGGATCGTGTTGGGTCCAGTCCATTTGAATATATAAGTCCAGTTCTTTGGATACATTTTTATGTATTGTACATCTTTTTAAGACTCTTGTATTACAAATAAATTAATGCACTCTGTACATTGTCCTGCAGTTTTGTTTTGGTTTTGACCTAAATTCTAAGCGCCATTCCACGTAGCTGTCATTCAACCATTATACATTGCTTACAGAATTACGCTTTGCGGCACCTAAGTCATGCTTCGCTTATAGAAGTACTCACTTATGCATTAGGCACAAAAAGTACCAATTTAAATTTTTTTCCCCAATTATTGAGACTATTAAGGGTATTTTACCAATTAAGTTAGGCACCCTTTATAGAATCGGCCCCATAATGATAGTGTTTTATAAGTCACACACCCAAACCATGGAGATGTTCAAAGAAACTAGTATGCTTTTATTTATACAATGACTCAACACGCATGTGTTTTGGCCAACAAGGCCTGCCTCAACAGTCTACTATAGAACATATGTAAGCAATACAGTGCATCTAGGGACTAACAAACTTATGGCTCCTTTTACTAAGCTGCGTTAGGGCTTTAACGCGCGCAATAGCGAGCGCTACATTACCACACGTGCTAGACCTTAACGCCAGCATTGAGCTGGCGTTAGTTCTAGCCGCGTAGTGCGTGGTAATTTCCTGCGTGTGCAAAAACGCTAGCGCACTTTAGTAAAAGGAGCCTTTAAATATCAAAATTTTTAAAAAGCTATGCTCACCACATTTCAATATTGATGAATACTCAAGTACAGTGGTGCCTCACACAACGAACTTAATTCGTTCCAGGAGCAAGTTTGTTATGCGAAAAGTTCGTTATGTGAAATGCGTTTTCCCATAACAATACATGTTAAAAAAAATAATTCGTTCTGCAGCATAAAATATGCTAAGATGACATAAAAAAAGATAAATTTGTCAAAATGGTGAAAATGGTGGTCTTGCTGAGGCCAAACTCTTTGACGAGGTCACACTGTTTTACCCCACATTCACTCCTTCTAATTATTTCCCGTTTCATTTCAACAGAAATCACCTTCCTGCTTCATGATATATAAAAAATATTGAGTTTAACTTAAAAGGACGACTGTATACAGTGAGAGAGGGCAGTTAAGTGCAGTGCCTGCGCGGAAGGATGCAATACATCGGCAGCTCGGGCGACTTCGTTGTGTGAAACGAAGTTCGTTGTGTGAAACGAAGTTCGTTGTGTGAATCAAGACATGAAGTTCGTTGTGTGCAGCGTTCGCTGTGCGAGGCGTTCGTTGTGTGAGGCACCACTGTATGTATAAAGTTATATCAAAATACAAACTAGACAACGCCAACAATAAAACAGTAGTCACTTCTTACAAGAACATCTAACGCAGGGGTGTCCAACCTTTTGGCTTCCCTTGGCCTCATTGGCCGAAAAAAAAATTTCTGGGGCCGCACAAATGCTGCAGCAAGACAGAGGAGGGAGCCGGCAAGATGGTAAACACTCGACCGTGGCCGCACAAAATACTTCACGGGGCCGTAGGTTTGACACCCCTGATCTAACGTATGATGAATATGCCACTGCACAAAAACTCTAAACCGTGTTGGGGTGCCGATACGTAAACTTGTAATGGCAAGAATACTAATGGCTACACGTAACAAATTTTAAATAGGTCAAATACCTTGAGATAAAAATTTCTCTTTGTGATGTTACTTGGTACTTTTAATACTGAATCGTAGTCTTCTTGTAAACCAAATTCTTATGTAAAGTATGTATGCCATAATGTGTAAATATTAAATATAGATATGTAAATATAACATAGGTATGAAATAATACATAAATATAAAAAAGTATTAAAAATGAGAACATCCCAACCTCATCTTTTGCTACATGCATGTGTGATGTAGCTTGTCACATGTTAATACATACCACATAAGGAATTCTATCAAAACAACATTTATGGCTATTTAAATATGAGTATCTATCAAATCATGATCATATAACAGATCTATCCAATAGTTCATAAAAAGGGTCTAAGATCCAAGTCCACATTCAATCCATTTGGTATAACCGTATTAAAATTATGCATACAACGCTGTTCTTCCTTAAGTAATCTTGAATCTAAATCACTTCCCCTCCATCTTGTCTTAATTACTTTCAGGAAATCTTATTTCTTTGATTGTATGGTTAAACCCATATCAGTGATTAACAATTGGAGCTGACTGAATATTTCTACTAACACAGCTTCTATTCTCTATTATCCTCGCCTTAATCATTTACATCTGAGCTCAAGATAAGTTACAATAGGTATTTGAGTTATTGATATGAACCCTGAATAGGTTGAGGTAAGAGAGGTTGAGGTGAACTGGCCAAGGTCAAAAAGTGTGCCACTGGTAAAAGAGGCAGGATCTGAACCTTGCTATTCCCGCTTCTTTAACCACTAAACTACCCTTCCATTCCACAGGCCTTTGTCTTGCCTGCAGCCTTGGATTAGTCATATTAGAGTTGTTTAAACTGGAGCATAAATGTGTGCTCTATCTCCATTATTCCTTCTTATCTCAGGATACCTAGTAGCTGTTTGCATATTCATGCCAGAAGCAAACAAAACAAAACTGCAGACTGTGTACAAGATGCAGGCAAATTTTAATATGACAAGAACACAATATATAAAACCCTTTTACCAATAAAGGGACCCGACACGGTCCGTGTTTCAGACAAACCTTCGTCAGGGGTCCTAGTAAATACAGATACAATATAAAAATTATTAAAAATACTATGAGGATATGTATATGTGACAAAACAGGTGTTGTCATGCTGTCTAAGATTGTGGTGAAATGATGTGAAAACAAATATAAGAGAAGGAGATGACATGCAACTTTAAAAACATGCTTTATTGGTAAAAGGGTTTTATATATTGTGTTCTTGTCATATTAAAATTTGCCTGCATCTTGTACACAGTCTGTAGTTTTGTTTTGTTTGCTTCTGGATGATTTTTTCTGCAGATCTTGTTTGGATCCTTTTTTTGTTTTTGTGTTTCTCTGCATATTCATGCCGACACAGAAATAATTCAGGTTACTGAGATTCAAGATCTGGTCTGAAGGAAAGGCAACCACGCAAGTTATTTCAGCCTTATGTGTGAAGAAGAGCACAGTGAGGATGTGCTCACTTTCTAACACTCACTGTTTCTTTTTCATTATGAGGTAGAGCAAACATAAAGCATCAACTCTTACAGTAGGAATACCTCAACAGACAATGCCTTTTAGGACATCTAGAAAAAAAAGTTGCTTCCTTCTCTACAGTGTTATACTGTATTACAGAACAGTAATTTGTTGCTATATCAAGAAAGCAGCCTTCAGGGACAGAGCTACTTTCTGAGCTTTGAGAATCATCATTATGTTATACTCAAGAGAAAAGCAGACAACCCCCTCCCCCCACAGACTTATGAACACGGCTGAATGGAGAATGCTGAAGTAGCTTGCAAGGAGGAAGTGATCTGGTGTCAGTGAACTTGATCAAAATCTTACAGATCTGTATCATGCTGTTCAGCCACCAACATCATTAACCAGATTGCCTGAGGGAAAAAAATTACAGAAACGGAGGTGGAAATACAACCCTAAGAAAGGAGGGTCACCTGCTTGCAAGACACAATTTTTGCAGAATCATTCGAGCTCCTTCTATTGCACACAAATTATGTTTTCTTAAAGGTAGCAATTCCAAGCTATGAACATCTCCCCCAGAACTGCTGAACAATCAATCAAGACAAGTACCGTGTTTCCCCTAAAATAAGCCACTGTCTCATATAAATTTTGGGCCCAAAAAACGCACTAGGTCTTATTTTCAGGGAAACACGGTAGTAATCTCCTCAGCACCTTACTAACATAGCTCAAAAATGAATGAAATACTTGAGGAGGTAGGAGGCATTGTGTGCTTAAATCAATCCTGCTAGCTATGGAAAGAAAAAAAAAACCCCACTTGTTACACTCTTTTCTACACTGACAGGCAGGACTGTGCTAGGCATACAGTTAGATGATTCTTGAGCTCAGGGTTGCTCAGATTGTTATTAATTTCCTATAATTCTGGAGCAGCCTGATCATCAAAATATGACTCCCTCTTATCCCCCCTGCCGTGCACCCCCTATCTCTCCCTCCCATTCGAACCCCACCAACTGCGAGACCGAAATACCTTGTATCAAATGGCAGCGGCTGCAGCAATCTAGACAGGCTGCTTCGCAGCCTTCTCCCACCAGGGAATTCCGTGTGCCACATGAGAATCTTGGAGAGGGTGAGAGCCAAAAAGCCTTGAGCTCCTGCTCTTGAGCATGCGCAGATGCTCATGGCCCAGCCCAGGCAAGAGGCAGAATCTTCAGGCACCGGCACGTCCTGTGAGTTGGTGCTGCCTGCTGGTGCCAGATCGTGGTAAGGGCTTGGGTTTGGGCGGGCGGGCGATGCCGGTTCGCGGGGGGGGGGGGGGCGTTTGCGAGCAAGGGGGCAATGCCGGTTCTCGGAGTGGAGGGGGGGTGGAAGCACGCCAGTGGCCTCGGGGGTCTTTTTGGGATGTGGTGGGATGAGGTGGAGCAGCGCCGGTGGCCTCAGGGAGGGAGGGGGGAACCAATCAAGAAAGTTTCCCTTACTTCCTATGGGGAAACTTGCTTTGATATACAAGTAATTTGGTTTACGAGCATGCTTTTGGAACAAATTATGCTCGTAAACCAAGGTTCCACTGTACTTCTTTCCAAGGCCCCTGAATTCATTGACAGACTTCTTATCCCTTATGCCTCCACAAGAATGCTCAGATCCATTGATCAACACTTATTGACAGTGCCTTCACTTAAAATTATTAGCACACACCGGCAATACATTTTCTCAGTCACGGCACCGCAAACGTGGAACTCCCTTCCTATCCATTTAAGAGAAGAGAGCTTCCTGGATAGATTTAAGAGTAACTTACAATGCTTTCTTTTTAGAGATGCCTTTGTCCTTTAGCTCTTTAAGTCAGGCCATCATCTACACTCGATCTTTTTTCCCTTCAGAGTTAATCTTCCCTTTCTTCTTCTTTTGCTCTCTTTCGTTTTCATTCTAATTTCTTTATTTCTTTTCTAGTTGCTTTTCTTTCCACTTTCTTTTTGATTCCAACTCACCCCTCCTGTTGTCCTTCCCCTATTTGTCTTCTTTCCTACCTGATACTGTATTTCTTACCCTCCTTTCCCATTGGCATAGTAAGTCCTTTACATCTTTTATACGTTTGACATATTGTTTCCTCTGAATGTTGTAAAACTTTTTAGCTATTTTCATCGCTTAGAAGTATGATTAAGCGATTTATCAAATTTTAAATAAAACTTGAAACTAATAATTAGCCATATCCAAGTCCTCTAAGCATGGAATTCAGCCAAATAGCTTGCCTTTCCTAGATGGATGAAGAACAAAAGTAAGTGTAAACCTCCTATCTTTTCTTTCTATTTAAACTACAGTACTTTGTGGACGATAAATTATCCTTTAACAAACTAGTTCAGTAGTTCAGAAATGCTTTTTCAAACTTAGAATGATTCATTCCCTTTCATCATTTCTGGACTTTAAAAGGGACAAATTCTGTGAAGGCAGTCTAACTTTAGGCATCCACAATGTGAACGCCCATCGACTTAGGCATCCAAATAAAGTGGATAATAAGCCCAACTGACTTTAACAAGCATTAAAATTGAATTAAAAAAAAAAATTAAAAAATTAATTTGAACTTAGACATCCAAAATGCTGGACGATATTCTCACAATTTTGTGGACGCCCATCGGGAAAAAAACATACCTAACAGGATAGGCGTGGGTGTGGTTTCAAATTGACATCCATTTGCAGAATCACATTCCGCCCAGCATCTTAATGCATCTACCTAACACCTAAAATGTAGGTGTCAGGCGTTCCGGAGGCATCCACATATAGGTGAACGGGACTTCTATTTTTGGAGGTACAGAGGACTCCAATTTGATATAAAGGTCAAAAGATGTTTAATAATGCATTACTTTAGCAATGCACATGCAGAATATATATATATTCCATACTAAACCTTCTATTTTTTTTTGGGGGGGGGGAAGGTAAAGAGAACTCCTCTTTGATAATAAAAGAAAAAGATGTTTAATAATGCATTACTCAAGCAAAGCACATGAAATATATATAGCATACTAAACCTCATTCCCAAAAGGGTAAGAAAATAAGAGAATCCCTACTCACAATGGTTGCGGTTCAGAGCAAGTGGACGTGTCTGATGCACAATCTTGACATCACTGTGACATTATTAGTATGCACCTAGATGCCTTAGCACCCTGACGTTTTTGGTTCAAATCCCCCACTTCTCCTTGTGACCCTGGGCAACTGAACAGAAGAGAAATATGATAAAGGATCCAAATTTAAATACCACATAGGATATAAGTGGTATATAAATAATTAAAAGATAAATAAATAAAATATAATAGTGGTGCCAGCATTTTAGGCATACAATTTTAATGTTAAAAAACAGCATAAAATCGCCATTCTAATGACATCATAACACTAGCATATGATAACGTTAGACGTTATTAGGACATCTATGGAACGCCTAAAAGGTGATTCTGCAAGCAACATCTAATAATCTAGACATGCTTAGATTGTGATGGGCAACCTATGTCTGCTAGAAATGTCCCCAAAGTAGTGCACACACTGGATCAAGAGAGGCAAATCACACCACAGTTTAAACCTCATGCAGATAGGTTTGAGGATATTCCCGCTGATTCTAGAGGGAGTTTGAGTGGTGAGCAGCCTGCACTTCCTAGCACAAGTCACTCTAGAGCAGAAATCTCAAAGTCCCTCCTTGAGGGCCGCAATCCAGTCGGGTTTTCAGGATTTCCCCAATGAATATGTATGAGATCTATGTGCATGCAAGGCTTTCAATGTATATTCATTGGGGAAATCCTGAAAACCCGAATGGATTGCGTCCCTCAAGGAGGGACTTCGAGATCCCTGCTCTAGAGCTATTCCCTGCAATTACAGAGGGAGAGGGAGACGGGCATCTAGAGCACCTGCAACACCTGAAGGTTTGGGGCATGGCTGTGCCTTTTTACACAGGAAGGCAGAGCAGCTTGAGGAGAAGGGAAAGGAATGCCAGACACTTGCGATACACACATCGCTCAGGGCTGAAGGTTTTAAATGGTCAGGAGAGGTCAGAGGCCCTGGAATTGGTAGAGGCTGGTGAGGGATGGCCAGAACCTGAGAGCCAATGGGACGAGGCCATGGAAACTGCACCATACGAACAGCTGGAATCAGCACAGCAATCAATGGAAGTGTGTTGGAACACTAAGGCAAGTGAGCTTTAATGCCTTGTAGATTTATTAAGTCTTTTTTTTTTTTACAAGAAGACTAGAAGTCTAAGCCTGGAACAAACTTACCTTTTTCTTTTTCCCTGCTGCTGGTAATTCCTGAAAGGAGTGTATTTGTTTTCATGTTTTTGAATGGAACTTTAAAAGACTGGGGGGGGGGGGGGGTTTCTCTCTGCTTGCTGTGAGGACTGGACTAGAGAACAGGGACGCGGAGATCCTACGGGTTCCCCCTTCGGGTCGCGGGGATCCCGTGGGGATGCCCCCTTGGATCACGGAGATCCCGTGGGGACGCACCCTCGTGGTCTTGGGGATCCCACGGGGTTCAATGCAACTCGACCTGCAAGGCTCGTCTTCTTTTCCTACCTGCCCTGCAGCAGCACACATAACCAACCAGAAGTCTTCCCCAATGTCAGCGCTGATGTCGAAGGGAGGGCTTAAGCAAAGCCCTCCCTTCCTCCGTCAGCGCTGACATCGGCTATGTGTGCTGCTGCAGGGCAGGCAGGAAATAGAAGACAAGCCTCGCGGCTCCAGCTACCTCCTAGAGCTCCATTTGGATAAGAAAGTTGCTGGCAGATGAGGGCTGGACACGAACGTGGGAGGCAAACGCAGGACACAGAAAGGGTCGAAAGTGAGAGGCAAACGCGGGACAGAAGGGGGTCAAACATGGGAGGCAAATGCGGGACACAAAAGGGGGGAGGGAGTGCATTTTTGGAAACATAAGGCATGAACTTGGGAGAGAGGATGGAGGAAGGGAGGGAAAGAGATGCTGAGGTGGGGGAGGAAATGCGTTTTTGGACACAGAAGGTAAGAACTTGGGAGAGAGGAAGGGAGGGAAAGAGATGCTGAGGTGGGGAAGGAAATAGAAAGGGAGAATTGGGTATGGGTGTGTCAGTGAGAAGGAAAGAGATGGTTGTGTACACGGGGAATGGAAGGAAGTTGAATTTTTGGTCATAGGGAGGGAGTGAGGTACAGATGAGAGGGAGAAATATTGTGGTGGAAAGGGAACAGTGGGACAGATTGAAATGGATAGAAGATGGAGGAATGTTGGACATAGTGGTGAAGGGAATGGAGGGCGAGATGTGGCATGATGCTGGAGAGGGGTGATAGAAAGAGAAATATTGGGCATGGGGCTGGTAGGCAGATATGAAAGATGAGAAAGGGATAAATGCTGGACTATGTTAGGAGGAACCAATGGACAGCAACAAAATAATTTACAGAAGATGGGAAAGCAGAAAAAAGAAACTGGGACCAACTTTAGGAAAAATAAGTCTCCAGACAACAAAGGCAAAAAACAGAATTTATTGACTAAAATATGTTAGCTTTGGGAAATATATATAGCAGGTGTCTTTGTATTGTGTTCAAAAGAAAAGGAAATGCATTTCTAGTTTTATTTCTACAGTGCTTAAGTACTTGCTGGCCCTTGCTGTGACTGGTGGGGATCCCCAAGTACCGCCAGCAGAGGACCTCCTCTAGAGATGGCCAGAACTCCCCTCCACCAGCACAGCAGTCGCTGGCAACATCCATGAGCCACTGAGGTGTCAGCATCTGTGACTCAGGGACGCTACTGCTGCCTGCCAAGCTTGGCAAAAGGGACCCCCGGCCAATTGCAAAGGAAGTCCTCAGCTGACAGCTTGGGGGTTCTCATTAGCTGAGTATGGTATGTACTCGTATTGCAAGACATTGCTTATATATCAAGTTAAAATTTAATCAAATGTTTTGCTTGTCTTGCAAAACACTTGCAAACCAAGTTACTTGCAATCCAAGGTTTTACTGTATTTCCTATTGCAGCTTTGAAGCTGAAAGAGATAAATCCAGGAGATACCTGTTGTTCTATATCCCTGGAGATACTGAGGTATTTTTCTCCATCTACCTGAATGATTTATTGAGGGAATGATAACAGTTGAACTATTCCTGTCTCTGACATAAAGTGAATGAATGTTTTTGGGTGAATTTTTGATGTTCCCCATAAGCCATTTTCAACATTTCATAAGTTTATGTAGTGGTCTTACCCAATTTAAAACAGAATACGCTGTATCGCTGCTCATTGAGGTTGCACATGTAATCCCCAGGGAGAGATTTCCCTTTGTCACACTGTGATGGTGTGAACCTACTACAATCCAGCTTCTTTTGGGATGCCATGAACTCGGATGCAAGAGAACTTCAGAAAGGCACTGTAACTTAGAGGGCTAAGAACTACTTGAAATGAACTTCCTCCATTGAGCTTCAGCCCCGAGCTGCCATCACCAAGGGCTGATTTCACATCCTCCAAGAGGATTCTAAAACCTCAGAAATGTTCAGGACAGGAGGAGAAGAGTGTGCCAGTTGAAAAACATAAGTAAAATACAGTCAAACCTTGGTTTGCGAGCATAATTCGTTCCAGAAGCATGCTTGTAATCCAAAGCACTCGTATATCAAAGCGAATTTTCCCATAGGAAATAATGCAAACTCAGACGATTCGTTGCACAACCCAAAAACTTTAATACAAAATACTATAAGTACTTGTATTGCAAGAGCTCGCCCATTTAGAACACTACTCATTTAGTTACTTCACTCATGCAGTGTCAGAGAGAAGAACCATTGGCTCAGTTGTGATGATGTGACACGTGTATACTGTATGTACTAGTATTGCAAGACTTTGCTCGATAAGAACAGTCACTACACTCCTTGCAGCATCAGAGAGAGAAGAACCATCGGCTCAGTTGTGATGATGTGACACATGTATACTGTATGTACTCATATTGCAAGATCTCGCTCGTTTAGAAAAGTCACTACACTCTTGCAGCGTCAGAGAGAGAAGAACCATCGGCTCAGTTGTGATGTGTGTATACTGTATGTACTCATATTGCAAGATCTCGCTCGTTTAGAAAAGTCACTACACTCTTGCAGCGTCAGAGAGAGAAGAACCATCGGCTCAGTTGTGATGTGTGTATACTGTATGTACTCATATTGCAAGATCTCGCTCGTTTAGAAAAGTCACTACACTCTTGCAGCGTCAGAGAGAGAAGAACCATCGGCTCAGTTTGTGATCTGTGTATACTGTATGTACTTGTATTGCAAGACATTGCTTGTATATCAATTAAAATTTAATAAAATGTTTTGCTTGTCTTGCAAAACACTTGCATACCAAGTTACTTGCAATCCAAGTAGATTTTTGCAATGGAGGTGATAATTTTTCTGAGTATGCCAACAGCATCAGAAAATTAAAAAACAATTCCTTAGAAGTATAATTAGACTGTGAAAAACTGAGTAATCTTAAAATTAAAAACCTGTTATAATTTTCTAAATTTTCAGTTTTTCTTAAACAACAGTTCTCTTTCCTGAGCAAGGGCATTCTGACTAGATTTCAATGCTCCCCTCCCTCCCCCCCCCCCCCGAAGATTTAACAGTTTCTTGAAGTTGATTATTATTGGCAATAGAAATACAAACACATGAAACACATACCTTGCAGAGTGTGAAGAGACGCAGTGTTCAACTGCAATACACTCTGGGTCCGTATTCATGTCACCTCCAACTGACCAGAGACTTCCTCTCCAGAACTTCGATTATCTCTACTACCTCCTCTCGCCCTGGCATCAAGGATGAAACAGATGCCAAAGCTGGATTCTCCTTCCCGTGTCGGGCGTAGACAGAACACAGCTCCGATTACACGCCCAGATTCTTCCTTGCTCTGGGTCTCACCACACTCGGGCCTGGAGGTTCAGGCCCAGTGGGGCTCGACGAAATGTTGCTGGCTAAGTAGGAGCTCTCCCTTGCCTCCGGCTGCTCCGGTAGGCGTTGGGCCCATAGATGCCGTAATAGAGGTCTGATGAACCCGACATTGCACCAACCTCGCCCCTTCTCTTCCAACATTAGGAGGAAATGTAAGGGAATTGGGGTAAGAGAGTGCGCACGCGGTGCGTCCTACGCAGGGCCAGCGTCAGGGGAGGGCAAACAGGGGCTCTTTAGCTCCGGGGGGGGGGGGGGAGGCCCCGCCGTCCGGACATCTGTTCGTCTCCCTCGCCTTCCCGGTCTCCTTTTGGAACCTGCAAATCTTCCTTTTCGGAGGGGCCCCGGCGCGGCAGCCCCCGAGCCTTTCCCCTCCGCGGCGGTCTGCCTAGGCGGGAACAGGAAGTTACGTCAGAGGAGGGGGCGGATCGCCGCCGAGGAAAAGCCTCCGGGGGGGGGAGGGGCTGCTGCGCCGGGGCCTCTTCGAAAAGGAAGATTTTTGCACGTTCAAAAGGAGACCGGGAAGGCGAGGGTGACGAACAGATGTCCGGACGGCGGGGCCTTCAGGAGACGTTTTTATGCTGGCCCAGGAGTCGAGAGAGGCTGGAAACAGTTCTGGGGGGGCTGTTTGATATACCGTTTAGCTAAATTAAAAAAAAAAAAAAAAATCAAAGCGGGTTACAAACTAGTTCGGGAGGAGCAGGAAAGCAAATTATGAAACGGGGATGAGAGAGAAGAGAGATGTGGTGGACAATGGGAGGGAGGGATTACAAGGGTTTAAGCAGCCCTCAAATTTGGATGGGGCAGCGGTAAACTGTGGGGTCAACACATTCCACTCTCTTCCTAGAAGGTAGACATGCATTTTTTTCCCTCTTCCACCTCCTGTGATCTGGTGTTTCTTTCCTTTCCTTCCCCCCCCCCACACACACACAGTCTGACATATCTTTCCCTTTCAGGTTGGCAAGAGGAGAAGCCAGACCCTGGGGAGGAGGGAAAGTAGATATTTGGACTGCGTAGTTTGTGGGGTGGGAGAATGCCAGATAGTGTATGCACTGCCACTGGGGGAGCCTGAGCCAAGAATGGGGGGCCTGGGTCCACAGAGCCCCCCTCCCCCTCCCCCAAGGCTATACCCTTGGAAGGGAAGAGAATGGCAAAGATGTTGAACCCAGAGGATACAGGCAGGCTTGGGGAGAGGAAGATGCTGGATGGAAAGGCAGTTAGAAAGAATAAAAAAATATGTTGGAGGAAGGGATTAGAGGGAGGAAGGGGAAATGTTGGGAGTGGGGGGGCTGGATCATAGAGTGAGAGGAGGAAAGAGTTCAGGAGCAATGTAGGATCATGATGGGGAGGTGATATGATGGATCTTGGGGAACAACAGGAGGGAAGAGAGATGGGATAGTAAGATAGTGGAGGAAGAAGGACAGGGAGATGTCAGGCCATGATACAAAAATGGAGGGGATATACTGGAAATTGTGGGATCATGTGGGAAAGATCAAGGGACAGGGATGGCAAGAAGATGAATGAGATGAGAAGAGTGAATACAAAAGTAGAAATGTGAGGAGAATAGTGAGTACATAGGTAGAAATGTGGTAATGAATAGATGAAAGATAGAAGGGTATAGGAGATTGGGGAAGGTGTGGGATGAGAACTAGGAGAGTTACAACATGAAGTTGGTAGCTAAAAAGTATAAAGAAGGAAAATGTGACATTTGAGTGGATGGAAATGCAGAAGAGAAAAAAAAAGGAAAGAACAGGTTTAGTGAGGGAATGAAACAAGACAGGAGAGAAGAGAAAAGACATAGACAGCAACCACTGGAAATGGAATTATCGGTAGACACGGGAAAGCAAAAGAGACAAAATGGGACCTGCATGACAGAAAAATAAAATGTCTGGACAACAAAGGTAGAAAAAATGTTTTAAATTTATTACTTAGAATATGTTAGCTTTGGGATATGTGCTTCACAGATCTTTGTATTCTGTCCAGGACAGCTGAGGGGAAGTGAGGGTGGATGGACACTTGACTTCTCGTGTCCCCTGCCCAAATTCAAAATATAAATGTATAAGTTGGGGGGGATCCCAGAGCCCTGCCTGAAAACTGAAGACCTCTTCCTCGAGAGCAGAGCTCTCCAAATTCTGCAGCTGGTGACTACAGAGCTTGGAGATTTCTGGCCGCCAGACTGGAGGAGGTGGTCTTCTAGTGGCAGGGTTTTGGGATCCCCACCAGCAACAGCAAGGAGGGTGGCTAATTTTTGGTGGACTTGGACCCAAGCCCCTATGTGCTCAGTACTGAAAAAAAGTGGATATCTGTTTTTATTTCTCCATTGTGGTAATACTTGCTGAGTATAATTTCGTTGGGGTTCCAAGTTCAATTTCTATTTGTGATCCCTTGTTTTGTATTTGGTAAAGGTCTGTCTGGGTTTTGAAGTCATTTAAAGTTGTATTATGTGTGGTAGTAATAGCAAGTGGGGAGATCAGGGGAAGGGAGGAGAAGGGATTGAGGGCCCTGTCTTAATTTCTGCTCTGGGCCCTATCATGTTTAAAACCAGTCCTGGTCCTATTCCAATACCATCTTGCCCTCCTCTCTCTTTAATTCTGTGTGCATGGTAAGAGACTGGGGGAGAGCCACAGACCAACTTTATTGTGTGTATCCATCTCTGGAGTCACCCTCAGCCCTATCAATTGGAGGGTGTGGCTACAGTGCTATAATTTCTGTGGTTTTATTTGGCATTTACCAATTTTTTTTTTTGTTGTTGCTTTCCTTTAATTACTATCATGCTCTTTCTCCAAAGTTTTGCTACACACTCTTTATGTACCCTTTAGATTTAAACACTGGCTTCATGGCAGAGAAGTAAATGAGCAGCTTCATTTGTTCCACTAAAAATGTCAAATGCATTACAAATGGTGCTTTTGCATGGAATACAGTGTAGTAGACAATGCAAGAATGAAATGAGTAATTAGTCAGCCCTAAAGTGCTACATCTAGGCAGCTAAAATTGGCTGTAACTAAGTACTTGGAAATTCCTTCCTTTGTAAGAGCAGATGCCCAGATCACAAGGATATATTTAGCGTAAACAGATCCTGCAATGATGCAAGTGTTTAATTGAACCCCTTGATTCGAAAGCAAAAATGAAAAAGAAAAAGGCACATCTCACGACAGGACCCTCTTGATTTCCCCTCACGATCCCAAGAACTCATACAAGATGCCACACAGCACAGAAACCAATCAGCCCCATCCATTCGGAGAATATAAGAATGGAAAATAAAGGCATTGCAACCTACTGGGTGGCTATGAAACAAAAACTGTACATTTTCCCTGACTTTATAGATGAAGTTTAAGTAACTATAAATCATTTTTATCATCATCTCATACATAAGTATCTCCATACTGAAGGTCCATCAAACACAGTATCCGTTTCCAACAGTGGCCAATCCAGGTCACAAGTACCTGGCATGATCCCAAAAGAGTAAAACAGATGTTGTGCTGCTTATCAGAAATAAGCAGTGGATTTTCCCAAGTTCTTCTTAATAATGACTTATGGATTTTTATTTTAGGAACTTGTGCAAACATTTTTATTCACTCACTATGCAATTAAGCTCTGGAATTTGTTGCCAGAGAATGTTGTAAAAATAAAATTGTGACTATGGGTAACCCGTAATTAGGACTCCAACTAAAAGAAAAGGTACCATTCGTTTTGACACAACACTGTCTTTAAGAAAAGCTCCAAACCAAATCACAACAGCACCTGACACCCCAAGATCACTCACCCCACCCCCCTTTTACAAAACCGCAAAAGTGATTTTTAGTGCAGCGAATGCTCTGTGTTGCACCTGATGCTTATAGAGTTCCTATCAGCGTCGGGCACAAAGCATTCAGCGTGCTGGCCTGTGCTCAAAACCACTTTTGCGGTTTTGTAAAAGGGGGGGGGGTCAATTTACTCGGGAATAAAACATGGTATACTGTGTCAAATGTACCTGACATACTGACTGATGAATCCCATGGTTGAAAAAATATTTAGCTTTTGAAACCACTGTCAAAGGTAAAATTTCTGTGCTGTGCGATGGTCTAAAGCCAAACTGAGAAATGTGTAGACATGAAAAAGAGTGTAAATAAAGACATAACCTAGGATGCTTCAAAAATTAAGCTATCCAAGGTATAGTAGCTACTGCCCCCCCCCCCCCCACCCCACACACACACCTGATTTTAGAACTGGGGGTTAAACACTGGCCAACACACATTGTGGTGCCTCAAATACCTGTTTCTGGGTATATTTGACCTGCTGATTCCAAAAATGGCACCAGTTTTCTATCAGCTCTAGTTTTTGAGATAGAGAACATGTGGCATATAGCACTCTTCACTCTGTTTGCCCATTAAAAAAAATCAGGATCTTTTAATGTAGTATCTACTGTAAATTAATATCTTTAAGCATGAAGAAAACATATTAAAAATTAAAAGAAAAGTATACAACATGAAAATCTACTTATTTCAATCCAAAAGCACAAGTTTATGATACAAACTTTCCAGTCATTCAAAACACAATCCAGCATAAGATTCCAACAATAGTCTGCCATCATGTGTGCATCCCATCTTCTTTGATATCTGGCTTTCATTGTTTTTGTGCCTTGGTGAAATCTTGCACCTTGCTCTTCGCTTAAGTCACCAAGATTCTCTGGAAAGCGATCTAAGTGACTGTGCAGATAATGGACTTTAACACTCATATTACAGCCAAGCCCGTTGAAATGAAAGAGCATATCCACTACTAATTATGTGTAGTTGTTTGCCTTCTTGTTGCCAAGAAAGTTTTTCACAACAAAAACAAATGAAGACCAGGCACATGATTCGATTTCATTCATTGATGCTATGAAATGTGGTAAACCAAAACCAAAGAAAATACTGCAGACAAATGTACAAGATACAGGCAAAGTTTATTTTGAAAAAAACAGATTGATGCATACAAATGAACCACTTTTTACAAAATACGCAACAATCTGTTTGTTCAAAATAAACTTTGCCTTGTACATTTGTCTGATGTTGGTTTTGGTTTACTGCAGATTTTTTGGATTTTCTTGTCTTGTCTTTGCTATGAAATGTGGGTCATTTATAAGTTGACTGATCTGAGACAATAACTGAGTTTGAATTGAAGCCCAGTTTTCAGGAGGTCTATAAACTAAAATGATCCCTAAAGATCCTTGCAGTAAATCTTCATGAAATTGGCAAACATTAATCTCTAATCCTGAGATCATTAAAGAACCTACCAGTTTCAAACCAGAAAACCTTTCATAAATGAGACATATACCTCTACCCTTTTCTGAAGATCTCAAATGGGGCTCCTTTTATCAAGCAACAGTAGAGCGGCAACGATACCGTGGGCCAGCAAGATAAATGCTCTGACGCTCATTCAATTCGTATGAGTGTCGGAGCATTTACTGTGATAAAAGGCTCTACTGCTGCTTGATAAAATGAGCCCGTGATGAATAATCTTATATCCTGGTAGACATAATCTAACAAATAGAGCTGTCCTAATCTGCTACCCATGTCTTCAATATTTTCTATTAATTCCTTCAGTCTTAAAGTTTTATTGCCGATTGATCCAACATTAAAATAAAAATAGGAAACTGGTTGGGTCACATTTATCTCTTGTTCTAAAGGAATCAACAGTATATTTTGCAGATATGAAGTTTGATTAGTCCCCTTTTCATTAATTAAACTGACCTTTTCCCTATAATTATATCTATTTGTCTTGAATTAAAACTTAAATTGACAGTTGCATCATTAAAATGCTTTATCATTCATCCTCTGAGTCATAGGCCTCTAAAATTATAATATGAAGGTGAAATGCAACATCGATCAGAGGAGATTCCATTAAAACCATTGGTCCCCCAAGAAATAAAAGAAGAAAATAGTAATAACCATGTCATTATGATAACGTTAATTTTATATAATTGCTACTAGTCACTTGAATGTACTTGTCCAATAGTGTTTTCAATGGCAGATAAAAATAAATGACTCTAATTCCAATTTCAAATTCAAATAACACTGTTTCCCCTTTTACTAAACCGTGATAGTGGTTATTAGTGCAGGGAGCCATGCTGAATACTCCGCGCTGCTCCCGATGCTCATAGGAACTCTCATTCAGCGCGGCTCCCTGCACAAATAACCGCTATTGCAGTTTAGTAAAAGGGTGGATACGTAACAAATTTGTTTTTTTCCTGGGTAATAAGTGTTCTTTCTTAATTGCCTATGCCACAAAAGTATAGAAAAGGGCTATCATTCCCCTCAAACT
Source organism: Geotrypetes seraphini (assembly GCF_902459505.1). Classification (NCBI taxonomy): domain Eukaryota; kingdom Metazoa; phylum Chordata; class Amphibia; order Gymnophiona; family Dermophiidae; genus Geotrypetes; species Geotrypetes seraphini. The sequence continues at coordinate 346,657,151 of NC_047085.1, forward strand.
TTGCTTTTGTGACCAGGACATTGATATTTTGAAATTTAACATTTTTTGCAGAATATTCCAGATTGATTCCAAGCTGAGTAAACTTAGGAGCCCTTTTACTAAGGCACAAATATTCATCAGATGCATTTTGCTATGTATGCAACCAATTTATAAAGACAAGAGAGAAAAAATACTCCATAGAAGCATTTGCTAAGACATGCATTGCCTACAAGGCATTTTTTGGCATCAAGACAAACCTTGGGCATCTCACTTCACATGCAAGCACTGCCAGAAAACTCTGGAAGGTAAAATAATTTTGTTTCTTACTAGGATTGGCCTAGGCCAATCAGGCCTTAGGCCCCTCACCGGTGCATCCCCACCTCATTTCGATGGAGGTGGGCCTGCCAGACGGACAATGGGAAGACTCGGTTGGCCATCATTAAAAGTTAGCGGAGGGGTCTGGGGAGGGGGAAGGTCCATGCATAGAGGTGGGGTGTCATCACGATATCTATGGTGGGGGGTTTCTAGCAGGAGGGATTAGGCACCCTCCTGCTGGTTTCGTTCAGGGGGTGGGGGGGTTCCAGGAGGAGAGATTGGGCACCCTCCTGCCAGTGATCTTCAGCAGGGGTGTTCCGGCAGGAGGGACTGAGCATCCCTACTGCCGCATTCGGGAGGGGAGGGAACTAGTGGCCGCAGCCACGGCCGCTAAACTTATCACAGTAGGGAGATCCCTTGCCGTGATAAGCTTAGCGGCCACGTCTACAATAACCCAATTCTCTAACCAGTGTCTATAACATGGACGTCGGTTAGAGATTCGGGTTTACTTTAGGCGGCATTAGACCCAATTCTACATAGGACACCCATCGGTTTCTGAGACTGGGCATCCTATACAGCAGGGGTGCCCACACTTTTTGGGCTTGCGAGCTACTTTTAAAATGACCAAGTCAAAATGATCTACCAACAATAAAATTTTTTTAAAAAACACAAAGCACACTGTACGCTGAGAAAATGTTAATTATTCCTATTCCGGGTTTTTTTCAAAGAGGTCAAGACAGATGACTGCACTGTCACCTCAGTAACAACCATACAAAAATAGACAAATATACCCTCCTCCCTTTTTACTAAACCACAATAGCAGTTTTTAGCGCAGGGAGCTGCACTGAATGCCCCACGCTTTTCTCGACACTCATAGGCTCCCTGCACTAAAAACCGCTATTGGGGTTTAGTAAAAGGGGGGCCATAGTGCAAAATATAGACAGCAGATATAAATTCAGACACATTTTGATCACTAAATTGAAAATAAAATCATTTTTCCTATCTTGTTTGGTGATTTCATGAGTCTCTGGTTGCACTTTCTTCTTCTGATTGTGCATCCAATCTTTCTTTCCTTCTTTCAGCCTTTATGCTTCCTCTCCTCCAGACCTCATTCCCTCCCCCAACTTTTTCTTCCTCTCCCTGCCCTTTCTTTCTCCCTGCCTCCCTTTCTTTTTTTTCTCTCTTCATGCCCCCTTTCTTTTTTTCTGTTTCCCTTCTTTCCTTCTGTCTCCCTGCCTGCCCCCTTTCTTTCTTTCTCCCTACCCTCCACCAAGCCACTGCTACCACCATCGGGGAACAGGCCCCCAAGCCGCCGCTGCCATCGGGTAACAGGCCCCAAAGCCGCCACTGCCGCCGCACCAAGCTCTCTCTGCTTCCCTACGGGCTGACCAGCATTCCTCTCCCTGACGTCAATTCTGCCGTCGGAGAGGAAGTTCCTCCCTGCACTAAAAACCGCTATTGCGGTTTAGTAAAAGGGGGGCCATAGTGCAAAATATAGACAGCAGATATAAATTCAGACACATTTTGATCACTAAATTGAAAATAAAATCATTTTTCCTATCTTGTTTGGTGTTTTCATGAGTCTCTTGTTGCACTTTCTTCTTCTGATTGTGCATCCAATCTTTCTTCCCTTCTTTCAGCCTTTATGCTTCCTCTCCTCCAGACCTCATTCCCTCCCCCAACTTTTCTTCCTCTCCCTGCCCTTTCTTTCTCCCTGCCTCCCTTTCTTTTTTTTCTCTCTTCATGCCCCCTTTCTTTTTTTCTGTTTCCCTTCTTTATCCCAGGACAAGCAGGCAGCATATTCTTTACGCATGGGTGACGTCACCGACGGAGCCCTCGATACGGACCTTTTTAACTAGAAGTTTCTAGTTGGCCGCACCGCGCGTGCGCGAGTGCCTTCCCGCCCGACGGAGGAGTGCGTGGTCCCCAGTTTCTTCGTTTCCGCGGAGCGAAGAAGACGTGTATTTTTCAACTCCGTTGAAATTCTCTTTTTGCCTTCCCGCTCGCGTTATTTTTTTTCGTTTTATTCACCTTCGGGTGCTTTTTTCTTTCTGTTCAAAAAAAAAAAAAAAAAAAAAACTTTTTCTTTTTTGCTTTATTTTTTCGTCCTGCCCCGGCGGGGCCTGTTGTCACGATCCAGGCCTCGGGGTTCGATTTTGCGGAGGCCGTCTTCCCATTCATGCCCCCGCAGCCCGGTTTTAAGAAGTGCCAGCGGTGTGCACGCCCGATCTCCCTCACTGACCCACACAATTGGTGCTTACAGTGCTTGGGACCGGAGCATCGGGCGGACTCCTGCACCCGCTGTGCCACTCTTAAGAAACGCACTTTGAAGAATCGTCAAATCCAACAAAATCTACTTTTCGGCACCGGCCCGACTATGGATTCGACCTCTTCACCTGCGGCACCGTCGAAATCGGCACCGACCACTTCGACGACGCCTGAAACTACATCGGCGCCCCCGGCGCCAGGTAAGCCGGCTAAGAAGCCTTCCACCCTTGAGCGCCCTCCCACCTCGGTGGCGACACCAGTCCTTTCGGCTCCACGCCGCCCCCAAAAACGCTCCGCTCCGATATCGGTGAGTGCCTCGTCATCGGCCTCCTCATCGCCGGAGCGTAGAGCGGCACCCATGGAACCAAAGAAGAAAAAAGTGGTTCCGGTGCCTCCCCTGGATGACCGCATTGCGGCCATCCTCCAGGATAAGTTGCAGGAACAACTCCAACAGCAACTTAAGCAGCTCTTACCCTCTATCTTGGCACCGCTGCTTTCGGTACCAGACCGGCCCGAGCCCCGCACCGTCCAACCGGTATCCACTCCATCAGTACCTATGGACTCCTCCATGCCTGTTCTCTCGGCACCACATCTCCATACCCATGCCGAGACTATCGCCTTGACGACGACCGATCCTCCTCGGGACCGAGCAGGGCACCGGTCTTCCCGCGACCCTGACCGGCACCGTTCTTCCCGGGACCGAGACAGACACAGGTCTTCATCCCCCGGTAACGTCTCGGTACGCTCAGGCAAGTCTTTGTCTAAAACTCACCATACCGAGCCTTCCACTCCGGTCTCTCGACACGCACACACCGATGTCAGAGACCCGGACCTATGGGAAGAATCCCCTCCCGGTACCGAGGAGGATGCATCGTCGTCGGACGAAGAGCCTTCGGCCCCCGATACCACATCTAAACCTGAACAATCTTCCTTCTCTAAATTCCTCAGGGAGTTGTCGGGGGCCTTATCTTTGCCTCTGGAATCTGACTCTAAGAAGTCACAAGCTTTCCTGGAGGCATTGGATTTCGATCAACCTCCCAAAGAGTTCCTAAAGTTGCCCGTGCATGATATCCTGCGGGAAACTTTTTATAAAAATTGGGAGAACCCGCTGACTGTCCCTGGGGCCCCCCGTAAACTGGACAGCCTCTATAGGGTTATACCAATCCCAGGATTTGATAAACCCCAACTGCCTCATGAGTCTCTCCTGGTGGAGTCCACTTTAAAAAAGACTCAGGGCTCTAGTGTTTATGCCTCCACCCCTCCTGGCAGAGAGGGCAAAACAATGGACAAGTTTGGCAAGCGACTCTATCAGAATGCCATGCTTGCCAACAGAGCTAACAACTACTCATTCCATTTCTCATTCTACCTGAAACATCTGGTCATGCAACTCTCCGCCATGCAGAAGTACCTGCCAGAACACAAAGTTCCTCTATTTCAGCAGCAGATCTCCAGCCTGCTCCAACTAAGAAAATTCATGGTGCGCTCTATCTATGACTCTTTTGAGCTCACCTCCCGTGCATCTGCCATCGCTGTAGCTATGCGCCGCCTGGCCTGGCTCAGGGTCTCTGATTTAGATGTCAACCATCAAGACCGACTAGCCAACGCCCCATGTCTTGGGGATGAGTTATTCGGAGAGTCCCTGGATACCACCACGCAGAAACTCTCAGCCCATGAGACCAGATGGGACACTCTCATAAAGCCTAAGAAAAAGGCTCCACCTGCTCGCCCTTACAGACCACAGACCTCATATCAGCGCAGGTTTTCTGCTAGGCCGCTCAATCCACCTTCACAGCAACCTAGGCGAGCACGCCAGCACCAGCACAACCAGGCTCGTACCCAGTCAAATCAACCTGCCAAGCCTCTTCCTCCTGCCAAACCATCTCAGCCCTTTTGACTCCTCTCTCCAGGGCTTAGCCAGTCATCCACCCTCATTGCCTCTTCCACAGCCAATCGGAGGCAGGCTCCACATTTTCCTCAGCCGTTGGGAGGTCATCACATCGGACCAGTGGGTTCTCAACATCATCCGCCACGGCTACTCTCTCAACTTCCAGACTCTTCCACCAGACAATCCTCCCGTAGAGTCTGCTTCTCATTCAACTCAAACCCCCCTCCTCCTGAGGGAGGTCCAATCCCTCCTTCTTCTCAATGCCATCGAAGAAGTGCCTCCGGAACAAAGAGGCCGGGGATTCTACTCCCGTTACTTCCTAGTTCCAAAGAAGACAGGAGACCTCCGTCCCATTCTCGATCTCAGGGACCTCAACAAGTGTCTCGTCAGGGAGAAATTCAGAATGCTCTCCCTGGCCACGCTTTACCCTCTTCTCTCTCAACACGACTGGCTATGTTCCCTGGACCTCAAAGAGGCCTACACTCACATTCCAATCCATCCAACTTCACGTCGCTACCTGCGATTCCAGGTGCACCATCGCCATTATCAGTACAAAGTGCTGCCTTTTGGCCTCGCTTCCTCACCCAGGGTGTTCACCAAATGCCTCATTGTGGTGGCGGCCTTCCTCAGGTCTCACAACCTCCAGGTGTTCCCCTACTTGGACGATTGGTTAGTGAAAGCACCTACGTCTCCACTTGTGCTACAAGCCACTCATCATACCATCTCTCTCCTCCATCTTCTGGGGTTCGAGATCAACTACCCCAAGTCGCATCTGCTTCCCACACAGCGCCTTCAGTTCATTGGAGCAGTTCTCGACACCACACTGATGAGGGCGTTCCTCCCCTCCGATCGTCAACGGACTCTGCTCCACCTTTGTCGTCAGGTGCTCCTTCATCACTCCATTTCTGCCAGACAGATGATGGTCCTCCTGGGCCACATGGCCTCGACGGTGCATGTGCTTCCCCTGGCACGACTCCACCTCAGGACACCCCAATGGACTCTAGCCAACCAGTGGTCACAGACCTCGAATCTTCTTTCTCATCCCATCTCTGTAACATCGTCTCTTCAGCGATCTCTACAATGGTGGTTGAACTCCTCAAATCTTTCCAGGGGTCTTCTCTTTCATCTGCCCCCCCATTCCATGATCATCACCACGGATGCCTCCCCTTATGCATGGGGAGCCCACCTAGGAGATCTACGCACCCAAGGTCTTTGGACCCCACAGGAGCGTCGACATCACATCAATTTCCTCGAACTGAGAGCTATGTTCTACGCTCTCAAGGCCTTCCAGCACCTTCTCTGCCCTCAGGTTCTTCTCCTATGCACAGACAATCAAGTCGCCATGTACTACATAAACAAACAGGGCGGCACCGGGTCTCGCCTCCTTTGTCAGGAGGCTCTCCGCATTTGGACCTGGGCCACGGCCCGCAGTCTCTTCCTCAAGGCTGTCTATATCCAGGGCGAACAGAACTCCCTGGCCGACAATCTCAGCCGCATCCTTCAACCTCACGAGTGGACTTTGGACCCTCCCACGCTCCACTCCATCTTTGCTCGCTGGGGCACTCCGCAGGTGGACCTCTTTGCAGCTCCTCACAACTATCAGCTGCCCCAGTTCTGCTCCAGACTCTTCTCTCCTCACCGTCTGGCCCCGGATGCATTCCTGCTCAACTGGACGGATCGGTTCCTCTATGCCTTTCCTCCACTACCTCTGATGTTGCGGACTTTATCCAAACTCCGCAGGGACAGGGCCACCATGATTCTCATCGCTCCTCGGTGGCCTCGCCAACACTGGTTTCCTCTCCTGCTTCAGCTCAGCGTCAGGGATCCCATTCCTCTTCCTGTGTTTCCTACTCTACTTACGCAACAGCGTCAGTCTCTACTGCATCCCAATCTGTCTTCGCTCCACCTGACAGCTTGGTTTCTCTCGGGCTGACCTCTCCAGGAAATCTGTCTCAGCCTGTCCGTCTCATTTTGGACGCCTCCAGGAAACCGGCCACACTCCAATGTTACCATCAGAAGTGGACCAGGTTCTCCTCTTGGTGCCTCCGTCATCATCACAACCCCACCTCTTTAGCGGTGGAAACTGTTCTGGACTACTTGCTCTCCCTGTCCAACGCAGGCCTCAAGTCTACCTCCATCAGAGTCCATCTCAGTGCCATCACGGCATTTCATGAGCCTATCCTAGGGAAACCTCTCACGGCTCATCCTCTGGTTTCCCGCTTTATGAGGGGCCTCTTCAATGTCAAACCACCTCTGAAGCCTCCTCCGGTCGTCTGGGACCTAAATGTGGTTTTATCAGCCCTCATGAAACCTCCTTTTGAGCCTCTTGCCTCAACTTCGCTCAAACTTCTGACATGGAAGGTGCTTTTCCTCATTGCCATCACCTCTGCCAGGAGGGTTAGTGAGCTGCATGCACTGGTCGCAGACCCACCGTTCACTGTTTTTCACCATGACAAGGTGGTTCTGTGTACCCATCCTAAGTTCCTTCCCAAGGTAGTCTCGGCTTTTCACCTCAACCAGTCTATTGTGTTGCCTGTTTTTTTCCCGAAACCTCATTCACATCCTGGGGAACAGGCATTGCACACTCTTGATTGCAAGCGCGCCCTGGCTTACTATCTTGATCGTACAAGGGCTCACCGCTTGTCCCCTCAGCTCTTCCTGACCTTCGACCCTAATCGTCTGGGTCGACCGGTCTCTAAACGGACGCTATCCAACTGGCTTGCAGCTTGCATCGCGTTCTGTTATGCTCGGGCCGGTCTGTCACTGGACGGTGCTGTCACTGCCCACAGGGTGAGAGCTATGGCCGCTTCTGTTGCTTTCCTCCGTTCCACACCCATTGAGGAAATCTGCAAGGCGGCCACCTGGTCCTCAGTTCACACATTCACTACTCACTACTGTCTGGATGCTTTCTCCAGACGGGATGGGCACTTCGGCCAATCTGTACTTCAGAATTTATTTTCCTAATGGCCAACCATCCCTCCTCCCTCTTTGTTAGCTTGGAGGTCACCCATGCGTAAAGAATATGCTGCCTGCTTGTCCTGGGATAAAGCACAGTTACTTACCGTAACAGGTGTTATCCAGGGACAGCAGGCAGATATTCTTACGTCCCACCCACCTCCCCGGGTTGGCTTCTTAGCTGGCTTATCCTAACTGGGGACCACGCACTCCTCCGTCGGGCGGGAAGGCACTCGCGCATGCGCGGTGCGGCCAACTAGAAACTTCTAGTTAAAAAGGTCCGTACCGAGGGCTCCGTCGGTGACGTCACCCATGCGTAAAGAATATCTGCCTGCTGTCCCTGGATAACACCTGTTACGGTAAGTAACTGTGCTTTCCTTCTGTCTCCCTGCCTGCCCCCTTTCTTTCTCCTTACCCTCCACTAAGCCACTGCTACCACCATCGGGGAACAGGCCCCCAAGCTGCCGCAGCCATCGGGTAACAGGCCCCAAAGCCACCACTGCCGCTGCACCAAGCTCTCTCTGCTTCCCTGCGGGCCGACCAGCATTCCTCTCCCTGACGTCAATTCTGCCGTCGGAGAGGAAGTTCCTCCCAGCCAGGCAGCGATTGGCTGGCCCGAACTTCCTCTCCGACAGCAGAATTGACGTTGGGGAGAGGAAGGCTGATCAGCCCGGTAGATCGCCAAGGCAAAGTGAGTCTGATCGACTCACTTTGCCCTGGCGATCTACCAGTCGATCGCGATCGACCTATTGGGCACCCCTGCTATACAGAATCCGGGCCTTACTGTCCAGGAACAAAAATCATGTTATATAGTGTAATCTACCCCAGGTTGCCCTCTAAGAGGCATTACACGCCCCTTTGGCAGTGCACCCGAGGCAGCACACCTTAGAATGAGCATGCTTATATTTTTTTACCGGAGATGTCAATGACATCAACAGCGTTTCTGATTGGGTGGGCCTTCAGCCACACTAGCAGCTAATTGAAACAAATACTAGAGGAAGATGCTGATATAAGTGGCAGCAGATGGTTAAAGTCTGTAAATATCTCAAAGATTGTGTTTAGAATTAGGCATATGGAGGGCATGCAATAGGAGTCTATTCTACTGTAGAAAAGAACATAGGAGCCAACTTTCCTTTACAGAATACTAGTATAATCAGATCTTAATATGCCTAATATTTAGGCACATGCACTTAAGCCAATCCTAGAGCACCTAAGTGTGTCAAGCACCCATGTAACTTAGAGTAGTCTTTAAATTATACATGTATGTAGTAGCTCTGCGCAGGGGTGACTCTATAATGAGGCCAACAGAGGTGGTAGCCTTAGACGGCACTTTTGAGGAAGCAGCGTCTTGGTGCTGATCGGCTCTCTCTACTGCTCCCCTTCCTGGCATCTAATCTTTTCACCCTCTCCCCCCGATCGGCATTTCTTTCCATTCCCCCCCCCCCCCCCAACTGTGTCTACCTTTAGATTTGTTGGCAGCGGCAGTAATTCACAAAGCAGCCCTTCCGACCCTGGCGCTTCTTCCCAGCGGAAGTTTTCAAAGAGGGTGGGCCGCAGTGGAGAGAAGCACTGGGGTCGGCAGGGCCGCTCTGTGAATTATTGCCGCTGCTGGAGGGCGCGAGCTTATCCCTTCTCAGGCAGCAGATTGTCTTGACCTGCCCCTGGCCCTGCATATGTTCCATCTATGCCCTGCCCCTCTTTGTAAACATGTACTATGTAAGAACAGTGCTTAGTCATTAAGCTGACATACTGTATATGCAAGTAAGTACACACTTAGTACATGCTAGTATTCTAAACATTTGCATGCATTAACACATGCCAGTTTTCTGCACAGCAAAATACTAGGAAGCCTCCAAACATGCAAAGATTGTGCAGTAATTGTGTATTTATTTTGATAATTACAGCATGGTAACTTAGTGAATGAGGACCAGTGAACTTAGGGCTCCTTATATCAAGCTGCGCTAGCGGGGTTAGCGCGCGTGACTTTTAATCATGCGCTAACCCCTGCACTGGCCAAAAAACTACCGCCTGCTCAAGGCAGGCATTAGCGGCTAGCGCAGCCAGCAGTTTAATGCGCACTATTATGCGCGTTAAACCGCTAGCGCGGCTTGATAAAAGGAGCTCTTAGTGAATGAGGACCAGTGAACAATAATTTTGTAATAGGGTGCTTACTTAGGCTCTAGTTCAGGGATGTCCAACCTGCGGCCCCGTGAAGTATTTTGTGTGGCCCTGGTTGAGGACGATGCAGTGTTTTCCTCTGCTGCTCCCGGGTGTTTACCGTCTTGCTGGCTCCCTCCTCTGTCTTGCTTCAGTGTTTGCACATTTGTGCGACCCCAGAAAAAAAATTTTTGGCCATTGTGGCCCAGGGAAGCCAAAAGGTTGGACACCCCTGCTCTAGTTTATAAAGACAAGTGGGCTCCTACTTGTGTTTATAAAATACTAAATTAAATGGTGGAACTCACACCTACACCAGAGGCGTAAATGTCTTTATCTAAAAATTTTTAAGGAGGTGCATAGATTAATGTCATCAGGTGGATGGTATTTTTTTTAACTGAATATTTTATTGAAAAAGTTTTCACATCAGTGAACAAAAGAAGACATAATATACATCGTATTCTCAAATTGCCTCCAAAAATATTCCCCAAAGAACACCCCCTCCCAATATCCCCAAGGCAGTCTACATTCATATGTGGCTACATGTACATAGAAATGACCGTGTAAAATTAATCACCAAATGGCCTCTAGTGAACAGTGCTAAAAATATTTAATGCAAAACAGCCATCCTATATAATAAAAGCTTACTGGCGCATGCGCTTTGAAAACAGCGGGATCCCTGCCACTGTGGTGTGTGATCCGTGGCCGTGTTCCATTTTAGAACCCAGCGGCAGGGAACATTCTGGCCACTCCCCTCCTCCAACCCTCACTCACCAACCGCTGGAGTAAGCCGGCCATATTTGGCAGCTTGAGGAGGTGGTGCGGAGCGGTGATGGCGGCGGCTGCCGGGAGGAGGGCTTCGTGCAGCGGCGCTGGAGGCAGCTGCCAGGAGGAGGGCTTCGAGCCACTGAGGGTCGGGTGCTGCTCCAGTGAGGATCGTGGCCGGCCCTACTAAACTTCGCAGGCCGCACAGCACCTCAGTAGAATGTTTCCTCTGACGTACGCGATCGCGTCAGAGGGAACGTACTTCTGAGGGGCAGAGCAGCCTACGAGGTTCGCAAAAGCCGGCTGCGATGCTTACAACGCTGCATACTGGACCGGGGAAACAGGTAAGGGGTGCTGCTGGAGCAGGGAAGAGGTGCTACTGGGCCGGGAGAGCAAGGAAGAGGGACGGGGAATAGGGAAGAGGTGCTATTGGACCGGGGGAGCAAGGAAGAGGGATAGGGGGAGCAGGGAAGAGGTGCTATTGGACCGGGGGAGCAAGGAAGAGGGACAGGGGGAGAAGGGGAAGAGTGCTACTGGGCCGGGAGAGCAAGGAAGAGTGACGGGGAGCAGGGAAGAGGTGCTATTGGACCGGGGGAGCAAGAAAGAGGGACAGGGGAAGCAGGGAAGAGGTGCTTCTGGGCCAGGAGAGCAAGGAAGAGGGACAGGGGGAGAAGGGGAAGAGGTGTTACTGGGCCGGGAGAGCAAGGAAGAGGGACGGGGGGGAGCAGGGAAGAGGTGCTACTGGGCTGGGGGAGAAGGGGGTTGGGGGGGTAAAATTGGTTTGGAGCTGGGGCTGAAAATAGGAGACATGTGAGGGAAGGAGGCTTTACTAGCACCCTTTAATGTAACGGGCTTAAACACTAGTTAACTATAACTGCATAGCAAAAATATGTAAAAACCTTTGCTAAAAATGACCAAAAAAACCTTTAACAGCTCAATAAGGTATAACTACTGTTGTTGCAATCTTTGCAGCTAAACATTCTGTGTTATTTTTCTACTGGGCTCATTTCCATGCAGGCCATTAAGAAGACAGCATACAACTGATGCACACTACATTAGCCACAAAGGCTTTTGCGGCACACATTCTAAATCTCTTTTAAAAAGAAGCAGGATTAGAATCAATATTCTACAAGTATGTGCTTCTCTTCCCCTTTGGAATTTGTTGTCTAACCCTCTGGCTCCAGGGCAATTCTTAGGTTTTTCATTGTGATTTGAAAATACAGTTTTTTACCCCAGACACTGAATTGATCTAAAACTTTAAATGCAGAAGATGGACTCACTTAGCGAAGACAGCTAATGTTCTGAAGATGATAAGTTTGGTGGAATAGCCTTACAGATTTGAATGTAGAAGTCAATTGTAAAAGTGGATGCCTCCAATGGATAAGAGTGATCTTTATGTATGCCCCTTGGACAGCAAGTGGTGAAACTGGACTCTATGTACCAGTATGTGTCTTATCAGTAAGGCAAGACAAAAAATAGAACTCTAAATGGAGGAGGTACAACAACAAGCTAACAAATGAAAGAACCTCCCTCACCCCAAGAAGTCTGCAAAGATTAAGGAAAAGAGATGAAGTCCAACTCCAAACTAAGCAGAAAATGAAAATAATTCTATAATTTAATTTAAGAGCATTAACCGGACAAGCCCTCAGTCACACAGCAACCTCTGGAAACTCCAGGGAAAAGCTGTCGCGAATTTACACCCAGAAAGGTGTTAACTGCGAAACATCCCCGGGCTTGCTCCGGATAATGTTTGTGGTGCTTAACTAGTGCAAAATGTGCAATGTGTGAAAAAACTCAAATGAAAAAAACACACATTATCAAAATAAAGAAGGAATTCATCTCTTACCCCTAAGCTGGGGGCCAAACTGGAAAGTTAGTGTCCAAATCCAACCAAGCTCAAAAATACACAGGCTGTAAGGACTTAGCTTCTCCGTGTGTAATGGAAATGGTGATCCATAAGCAGTAAATGAAGTAAATGTCCAACGGACTCCGTTTCGGGGGAGAACCCCCTTCCTCAGGAACCGCACTGCTCGATGACTCTCAAGTTCGTGAATGAAGCATTTCTTTCCTGCTTCATTCACAAACTTGAGAGTCATCGAGCAGTGCGGTTCCTGAGGAAGGGGGTTCTCCCCCGAAACGGAGTCCGTTGGACATTTACTTCATTTACTGCTTATGGATCACCATTTCCATTACACACGGAGAAGCTAAGTCCTTACAGCCTGTGTATTTTTGAGCTTGGTTGGATTTGGACACTAACTTTCCAGTTTGGCCCCCAGCTTAGGGGTAAGAGATGAATTCCTTCTTTATTTTGATAATGTGTGTTTTTTTCATTTGAGTTTTTTCACACATTGCACATTTTGCACTAGTTAAGCACCACAAACATTATCCGGAGCAAGCCCGGGGATGTTTCGCAGTTAACACCTTTCTGGGTGTAAATTCGCGACATCTTTTCCCTGGAGTTTCCAGAGGTTGCTGTGTGACTGAGGGCTTGTCCGGTTAATGCTCTTAAATTAAATTATAGAATTATTTTCATTTTCTGCTCAGTTTGGAGTTGGACTTCATCTCTTTTCCCTAATCTTTGCAGACTTCTTGGGGTGAGGGAGGTTCTTTCATTTGTTATCAGTAAGGCAGACAGGATGAAAGAATGTGAAAATTAGGGAGTCAAGATGAGCAGAGCTAGTTTGCCCGGGGACACAAGCGGTAAAGATAGTGTAAATTGGGAAATTATTGAGGCTATAGAAACATAAATGAAGAATTGTACATATACTTCTAAGGGATAAAAGTGTATAACTATGTATGCCTTTGTGCTGTGGGGTAGTTCATTTTGGGAAATCTTCCTCGCGCGCTCTCCCACAGCTGTATGTATCTGTACTTTGTAAATGTAATTGCAAATTATCATCCCTGTTTATCTCTTAAACTTAACAAATAAAGAACTCACTTTGTTTAAGGATTGTGCCTTAATCCTATGTTTCTTCACCTCTATTTAGGTACCCTAGTACTTAGTGGTAGGAACCTGTTCTGTAATGTAACCTAGATGCCTAGGTTCCATTATAGAATATTAGCATAGCTCAGTATCAATAGAGCTACCATTTATGTGCCTGCAGTTATACTAGCCCAAGTGCTGATGTAAGTATAGATATCCAAATGCAACTGAAACATACATAATTTAAAGTATTCTGTAAGTTACCCATGTAAGTGGGAACCCCAGCCTATGTTCCACTCATGCTTTACCCCTTGCAGATATGTACTATGTAAATTAAGGGTGTATTTGCAGACTAGTACTGTACTTAGGTGCCTTGTTGAGACTTATGTAGGTATCTGAGCATATATGTGCTTAAGTGCTAGTATTCTAAACTTTTATGAATTCAGTGGGTATGTAAATGTTAGCCCCCAGTTTATAGAAATGGAGGGACATTTTCAAAACATACATCTAAGACCTCATTTAGAATATTGTGTACAATTATGGAGGTCACGCCTTCAAAAAGATATAAAAAGGATGGAGTCGGTCCAGAGGAAGGCTACTAAAATGGTGTGTGGTCTTCATCATAAGGCATATGAGGACAGACTTACAGATCTTAATCTGTATACAGTAAAACCTTGGATTGCAAGTAACTTGGTATGCAAGTGTTTTGCAAGACAAGCAAAACATTTTTATTAAATTTTGACTTGATATACAAGCAATGTCTTACAACACAAGTACATACAGTATACACACATCACATTGCCACAACTGAGCCGATGGTTCTTCTCTCTCTCTCTCTCTGACACTGCAGGAGTGTAGTGACTGTTCTAAACAAGCAAGGTCTTGCAATGTGAGTATATACAGTATTATGTATTAAAGTTTTTGGGTTGTGGAGTTTCCATTATTTCTTATGGGGAAATTTGCTTCGATATACGAGTGTTTTGGATTACAAGAATGTTTTCGGAACGAATTATGCTCGCAAACCAAGGTTTTACTGTCCTTTGGAGGAAAGGTGGGAAGGGGAGATATGATAGAGATGTTTAAATAATTAAGAAAATGTCGCTAGGCCTGTCGCCATGTTGTTTGAACGTCGCTGAAAAGGAGTGCTACAGCTGAGAGTTCTGGCGCCAGAGCTAAGTTTTTTTCTTTTTTCTATCTTTCATCTGATATTGGATGCCTTTAATTAAGGGCTTTTTTTAAATAGTAATTTGATTAAGAGTTATAAAATTGAAAAATTAAAAAAAGTTTTTTCTACTGTGCACATTAGTGGGCTCTATATTTCTCTGAGATCCTGACATTCTTTTGTGGTGTGAGTTTTTTTGCCAATGACAAAAATAACGTGAGCTTTAAAATCATCAGTGATTGCTACGTGCCATAATATTTGAGGCTTTTTCTCCACCTGTTTGGTTTGAATGTTTGATCTGAGAAATTGAGTCCACTGCTGGCGGGTGACATTTTCTTAATTATTTATTCTACTGTCACTACGATTTAGAGATGTTTAAATACCTACATGATGTAAATGCACATGAGTCGAGTCTCTTTCATTTGAAAGGAAGCTCTGCAATGAGAGAGCATAGGATGAAGTTAAGAGGAGTAATCTGAGGAAATACTTTTTTACGGAAAGGGTGGTAGATGTATGGAAAAGTCTCTCGGAAGAGATGGTGGAAACATAGACTGTGTCTGAATTCAAGAGGGCCTGGGATGGACACGTGGGATCTCTTAGAGAGAGGAAGAGATAATGGTTACTGCGGATGGGCCATTTGGCCTTTATCTGCCATCATGTTTCTATGTTTCTGTGATTTGGACATATGATGTTAGATGTCAAAGTCGACAGTAAGAAAATGCCTGTTTTCGAAAGGCAAACCACCATACGTCTAGAAAATAATTTTTTTTTTTAATCCTCTGTCTGGATGTCCAGGCCATTGGGATGCCCTGACTGCCAGGACAACTATCTTTATACCACTTTTTCAACCAAAATTTTGTTCATGTCCGAAACACCTAGAACAAGACTGGCCACCCAGACATGGCAACAGAGCAATGGGGCACCTTAGAGGGCACTGCTGTGAACATCACATAAAGGGTGCCAAATAAACATCTCACCAGAACTCATGGGTTATGGTGAGACCCTCAAAACCCACTATACCCACCTGTCTACAACCCCAATAGCCCTTAAGGCTGCAGGTGGCACCTACTGTATATGACAGTAGAGTAGGGTTTTCGGGGGTTTTGGTGGGCTCACATTTTCCACCATGAATGTAGTGATTAGAGTGGCTTATTGGACATGCTATTCCTCTCTATGATTCACTTAAGACTCCCTGTGTGGAGCTCTGATAGGCTTTCCTACACCAGGTGCTGATGTTCTGGAGACAGTTATGTACGTTTATATTCTGATCTTTGTGGGTGTGAGGGGGGAATGTGGGAATGTCTTACCTTGATGCATGCATTGGTCATCTAGGATAAGCACATGGGATCTCTTAGAGAGAGGAAGAGATAATGGTTACTGCGGATGGGCCAGTTTGGGCACCTTTGTGGCACGTAGACCCTTTCTAAAACAGGTCTAGTTCCAAACATATAAGTTCTGTCCAGGATGTCTTGCAAAATGTTTGATTTTCACAGCAAGATGTCCATGTCTAACCCACCCTTGAGACTGCCCAAAGCCCGCCCATAACACGCCTCCACTATGCCCATCCATGCTCTGAACATACAGAGGCTGGAACACCTCACTAGACGTACAGAAAGATGATTTTTATTATCGGCACTTGGACATCCTGGCAATTAGGACGTCCAAGTGTTGATTTAGGATTCTTTTTGGACATCTATGTCTTTTGATTATGAGACCCATGGCCTTTAATCATCTGATATGATGGAGAACTAATAAGAGGGATTAAAGAAATCATGGAATGCATTACAAATGGTGCTTTTGCATGAAATACAGTGTGTTCAGTGCTTTTTGTTTATTATTTGGGTTTTTTTATTGTCTGAGGGATTAGGATTTAATTTTCCATTTCATTGCTACATATTTTTATTTTGTTTTATACATGATTTGTAGTCTTATCTTATTGATGTACTGAATTATTGTTATAGTATTTTGTTAGCAACATTCTCTGAGCATCAATGGTGATAGGGTGGTAAGGCATGATATAAAAATTCATTCTGACAAAAAACAACTTGACTCTTATGTTTCTTCACATGGCTTTATTCCTAGGCCTCTTTTTTTTTTTTAGTTCTGCTGTTTTCTGAAATATGCACCTTTTGGTTAAAGATGTGCCTGTACTTTTAAGGATCTCATTCCCTAAACTTAGCTAAACTAAAAGCGAACAAAGCAATGGAGTCAGATGGCAAACAAGTTATTTGGTACTGAAAAAGTTTAGGGAGCTCTGATGACAAAGATGGCTGATCTTTACATTGTTTCTCTAGAATCAAGTGGTAATAGAGGACTGGAGAAGGGCAGATGTGGTCCATAGCACTACCAGATAAGCACGCAAGAGACAGTCTCTGCCCAATAGAGCTTACAATCTAATTATGACAGACACACGGGGCAAAAGGGTGAATCTATATCTATATACACATAATCAGGTAGGGAATTAGAAGGGGAATGATGATGTGGATAGGATGGGGGTCTGTGGAGGGAATGACAAGCAGAAATGGGTTCTTTACAAATTGGTTGGGTTAAGACCTAAACACAGCTTCAAAAAAGTGAGCTTTCAATCTGAATTTGAATACCACTAAAAACAGAGCCTGACATACCAAGTCAGGCAGGTTGTTCCAGGCATATGGCGCAGCAAGGTAGAAGGGTTGGAGTCAGGAGTTGGCCATTGAGGAGAAGGGTACCGCCAAGAGAGACTTGCCTGATGAACGGAGTTCTCAGGGCAGAATGTATGGAGAGATAGGAGAGATACTGAATACATTTGTAAGTCAATAAGAGGAGTTTGAACTGTAAGCGGAAATAAACAGGGAACCAGTGAAGTAACTGAGGAGAGGGATAACGTGAGCATAATGACACTGGCAGAATATGAAATGTGCAGCAGAATTCTGAACAGATTGAAGGTGAGAGAGATGACTTAGCAGAAGACCTGTGAGAAGCAAGTTGCAGTAGTCCAGGCGAGAGGTGATGAGAGCATGGATGAGGGTCTTGGCAACATGTTCAGAGAGGAAAGGCCAGATTTTATTAATGCTGTAGAGAAAGACATTACAGTATTTGACAGTTTGTTGGATATGCAAAGAGAAGGAAAGAGGTGAGTCAAGGATGACCCGAGGTTGCAAGCTGATGAGACAGGGAAGATGAGAGTATTATCCACCAAAATAGAGAATGGAGGAAGCATCTTCTTCATGACCAGGTAGTCCTCATTCGGACAGATTACCAAGTCACCATGTACTATGTCAACAAGCAGGGAGGAACAGGATCTCTCCCTCTTTGCCAGGAAGCTCTGAAGGTTTGGAATTGGGCAATCCTTCACAACAACTGGTGGACAAATTGAGTCATCTTCTACAACCTCACGAATGGACACTCAATTCCTCGCCTCTTCATCACATTTTTTCTCAGTGGGGAACTCCTCAGATAGATCTCTTTGCGTCTCCCCACAACAACAAACTGCTTCAGTTCTGCTCCAGGACATACTCCCCTCACCAACTGGAGGCAGATGTTTTTCTACTGGAATGGACGAATCAGTTTCTCTATGTGTTCCCACCATTCCCTCTCATTCTCAAGACACTTGTCAAACTCAAACAGGAACATGCCACCATGATTCTGATAACTCCTCGGTGGCCCAGCAACCTTGGTTCTCCTTCTACTTCAACTCAGCAGCAGGGAGCCACTACTTCTACCAATTTTTCCCTCTCTGCTTACACAGAGTCAGGGGTCTCTACTTCATCCCAACCTGCAGTCTATACACCTGACAGCTTGGTACCTCTCAACCTAACTGCCACTCTACAGTTTTCTCAATCTGTACAGGACATTTTGAAGGCTTCCATGAAGCCTACTACTAGACAACTAGAAATGGACTAGATTTTCTGCTTGGTGCACTATTCATCACAAAGAGCCTCAATCTACCTCCTTGTCTTTAGTTTTGGATTACCTGTTCCATTTGTCTCAATCAGGCCTCAAATCCACATCCATTCGAGTCCATCTCAGTGTGATTGCTGCTTTTCATCAGCCTATCGAAGGGAAACCCCTTTCTGCTCATCCTGTGGTTTCCAGGTTTATGAAAGGTCTTTTCAATGTCAAACCACCTCTCAAACCTCCTCCAGTGGCTTGGGATCTCAATGTTGTTCTTGCTCAATTGATGAAGCCTCCTTTTGAACCAATGGCTTTGGCTCATCTCAAATATCTCACTTGGAAAGTGATTTTTCTCATTGCTCTCAAGTCGGCTCGCAGGATCAGTGAGCGACAAGCTTTAGTTGCAGACTAAATTCTTACTCATCCTAAATTCTTAGCTAAAGTGGTTTCAGAATTTCATCTCAATCAGTCCATTGTACTTCCGGTGTTTTTCCAAAGCCTCATTCTCATCCTGGAGAAACAGCTTTGGCTTTGGTGTGCTTTGGCTTTCTACTTGCAAAGAACTAAGCCACACAGATCTGCACCTCAACTTTTTGTCTCCTTTGATCCAAACAAGTTGGGACATCCGATTTCCAAGCGCACCATCTCCAACTGGTTAGGTACTTGCATCTCTTTCTGCTATGCTCAGGCTGGACTGCATCTACAGGGTCGAGTCACAGCCCATAAAGTCAGAGCCATGGCGGTATCAGTAGCTTTCCTTAGATCTACTCCTATTGAGAAAATCTGTAAAGCTGCCACTTGGTCCTCGGTTCATATTTTCACCTCTCATTATTGTCTGGATGCTTTTTTCAGATGGAATGGCCATTTCGACCAGGCAGTGTTACAAAATTTATTTTCCTGAATTGCCAACACTCCCACCATCCCATTTTGGTTAGCTTGGAGGTCACCCATATGTTGACAATAGGCTGCCTGCTTGTCCTGGGATAAAGCACAGTTACTTACTGTAATATGTGTTATCCAGGGACAGCAGGCAGCTATTCTCACAATCCACCCACCTCCCCTGGTTGGATTCTCTGCTAGCTATCTGAATTGAGACGCGTGCCCTGCATCGGGTGGGAAGGCACTCGCGCATGTGCGGTGCAAACTTTCTAAAAGTTCTTCAAGCAAGTCTGCTTATGAAGCTGTTTGCATCTGGGCTCTGTGGATGACGTCACCCATATGTTGAGAATAGCTGCCTGCTGTCCCTGGATAACACCTGTTATGATAAATAACTGTGCTGGATATTTCATGTCCAATTAATAAATTTACATTAGAAATGCAATGTTAGGAAGGCGACTTGAGGAAGTGGCCTAATGGTTTCTGCAGTGGGCTGAGAACAAGGAAAACCAGGGTTGAAATCCTGGTCTGGACACTTAAAATTCCCTGTGAGCTTGGACAAGTCACTTATTCCCCCATTTCCTCAGGTACAATTTAAAAAAAGGGAGGGCAATTTTGTAAAGTGGAGACATAACAAAGAAGACTGCTTAGTGCATCACAATGCTGCTTTGGTACACCGAAAGTTAGGTACAACAGTTCAGGCAGACATACATTGGTGTGCTTAAAGGCACCTTGTAATGTTCACATCTGATACTATTCTATAAGATGCACACATTGCTAGGTGGAGCGCCCATGACACACCCATGCTCCACCCAGTGATACAGATCATTTCCTGTTAAGCACCATGTGACTTAGCATTAAAATTATATAGAACAGGACCTAGCAGATAGGGCTGATTCTATAAATGGCACTTAAATCAGAAGGTACTTAGGGAAATGGTGCTTACCGCATGTCAATCAAATTTGGACGCATCTGTAGAATCGCACCTACCGGCACCTAAATTGAGTTAGGTGCTGGTAAGCATCTACAACTTAGGCACTGGTTTATTAGGTCAGGGTTTTCCTGGTCTAAAATATCAGCTTCTAATGAACATGCCTAAGGGTGCCTAACGCTTTCCATGCCCAAACTCTGCCCCTAACCACACCTACTTTTTCGATACATAGTCATGTGCGCGCAAGACAAATTCGCACAGACATTCGGGCGCAGGACATTCCCTGCACGCTATTTTGTTGTGCGCGAGTGTCATGCGCGTGATTGCGTGCATTTGTCTTGCGCAAATTTGACCAGCCACCTCTCAGGTAGAGAATGACATGGTGACAAAATTCATCACCGTTCCCGTCCCCGCGGATAACCGCGGGAAATAATCCCATGTCATTTTCTAGTGTCTATTTCAACCTCAGTCCTTCTACACCAGCATTCTTCAAAGCAAAGCTTGCGGGTCAGTGGTTGTGGCCATTCATACTCTGATTCTTCCCTCTCTCCTTAAAGAATGACATGAAGATGGTTTCCTGCATTTATCCGCGGGGACGGGGACGGTGATGAATTTTGTCACCGTGTCATTCTCTACTCTCAGGTCTCAGTCTGCTGTTCTCACCACTAAGCCACTCCTTCACAAGAATATCTGTGTGGCCATTTTATAATATGGATGTTCTCCTACTGCCCCTTGTTTTGTCATGTTTATAGTTTGGACACTTCCGTTTGTAAAATGGATTGTTATGTTGGACTTAGCCAGCATTTGGACACCCATTTCTCATGTATTTTCAATCAGTCTGTGTATCTCAGCAATCCTGTTCTAAAATTGATGAATTATGCTGCGAGGTTAATTTTGGAAATCTCATGCACAGAACATATTACCCCTGTGCTAAAACAGCTGCACTGGCTTCCAGTGTCACAAAGGGTTTGCTATATAATGTTATCAGTGATACATCAGAGCTTGTTTGGATCTGTTCCTTTGAACTCTCAATCTCTGTGGGAGGTGTATCAGCCGAGGAGGAGGTTTGATGGTTCCATGAGATTAACTTCCATGATGGAGAAAACTGTCCGGCATGCTAAATCTAGAGCGGCAATGTTGTCCGTGGAAGGGGTAAAATTTTGGAACTCCCTGGCACCTTTAGGACCTGTTCTGACCGTTTACAGTTTAGAAAGATGCTGAAGACACAACTGTTTGTGGAGGCTTTTCTCTGAAATTATGTTGGTAGGCATATTTAATAAGAATCCTGAGCTGTGATTGTTGCACTTTATTTAGTGGGAATGGTTATCGTGTAAATTCATTGAGCTTCTGATATTATTTTATGTGGACTAAATTACTATGTAATTGCAATGTAATTTGAATGCATTTTGCAAATGTACTGTCCATGAACTACTGTGAATGTTTTAATTGTTAATCACTTAGTTATAGGTGGTTTAGAAATTTTAGAAATAAATTTAAAAAATACATGAGAAATGGACACCCATATACTTCATGATGTATAGACTTGGTTGTCCCTAGCTGGGTGTCCTTTCTTGGGTTTCCTCCTGTATGCTCACTAATCTGTTTGAAATACATTGGTGTCTTTTTCAGGATAACATGGAATTTATTGTGAATTGGCACATACAGCATGCAAAGTTCTTTCCACATTTCTTTTGGATATTCTGTCTACATTTATCACCTAAACCAAAGCAGATCTTTGCAAAACCCTTCATGTTTTTCTGTTACATTTGTCTTAACCTACTCAGCTGGATAGTTGTCCTTAAGCCGCATTCCATCAAAATGGACTCATTTTGTGACTCCATATGACATGGTTTAGGCCAGTGTTTTTCAACTCAGTCCTGGAGTACCCCTTTGCCAGTCAGGTTTTCAGGCTATCCACAGTGAATATGCATAAACTTGATTTGCATGCACTGCCTCCATTATATGCAAATGCATATTCAATGTGGATAGCCTGAAAACCTGACTGGCAAAGGGGTACTCCAGGACCGAGTTGAAAAACACTGGTTTAGGCCAGCTAAATGTGTTGATGACTTTTGGCTTTATTTCAGTGGTACCTCTTGATGTCTTGCATTCACAATATTATTCATCATCTCTCACTTGTCATACAGTTCAATTAGAATGCAATTAGTGGTCCTGAGTCCATAAGCACTATAGTTTAATAATGTAATACCAGTGTGAGTTAGCTACAAATTAGTTGTGAAGAAACACATGACATGCTTGGTCAAGCTGGATTATATTACTGTCCACCATAATTACCACAGACAGAAACAGGATGCAGAATTGGTTTGGGGTTTTTTTCATCTGCAACAGGACATGACATAGTGTTGCTAGGCAATAAAAACATTTCTCAGTCTGTATTCTTCAAAAGAACTTAAAAACAAATCAATGAAAAATAAAAGCCATTATATTCCTGAACTTGTCAAAACTGCCTTTTCTAAAAAGAAAATACTGCTTTGGGGGAACAGAAAGAAAACAAAAATAGGCAAATTCTATTTTCATTACTTGGAATATATTTTAGTTATAATGGTCTGCAATGCAATGTAGACTAAAAGCAGAATCCTTTGAATTGCTTCCTGTAAATTAATGCAGATAAATTTTGTATTTGATATTCAGTGTGATTTAACTGACCAGATAGATGGCTCCTTGCTGGTTAAATTGTCTGTTTGGTGCTCACTGGTCATTTTCAGTAGTACTTAATTGGTTAGGCCCCCTTTTATCAAATGAAAGGAAATGGGACTTGTATATTGTCTTTTTTGTAGCTTTGGCATTCAGAGTGGTGGGCACTGGATGATTACGTGATTTGCCCAGGGTCACAAGGAGCAGCACTGGGATTTGAACTCACAGCCTCTAAGTGCAGGCAGAGGCAGTAGCTCTACCAGTAAGCCACACCTTCCCCCTAGCCATACCTTCCTATGCGCATCAGAGATTTTACTGCAGCGGACGGCAATAAAAACCCCAAACACAGCTTTGATAAAGGGGGGGCCATAGTGTTGCTGAAAATAAGTGGTTAGTACTGAACTGAAAACTGTCTATTTTGGGGAATTTCTGGGAGAGGAGGAGTCAGTTGGCTGGTTAAATGTTAATATTCAGACCTTACTGACAAGGTTAACCACATAAATAGGACTGCATAAAAAGTCAGTCCTGTTTTAATGCAGTAACCTTAACCAGTTAAGTGCTGAATATCACACGTAAATAATAATAATAACAGCTTATATACCGCAATACCGTGAAGTTCTATACGGTTTACAAAAGATTAAGCAAAGGTGCAAATTGACTGACTTCAAGAGGGGAAGAAGAAAGAGAAGTAATTAGACAGGAAATTCATTGTTGAGGAGAAAAGTGATCAAAAGGACAGTAGGTCGCTATTGAGAGGAAAGAGATAAGTGGATCAGTTGTCAAGATGTTTTAGGAACAGGTGTGTTTTTAGACGTTTCCTAAATTCCTCATAAGTAGAGGGCGAAAGTAATTGTTCTAGGTCTTTACCCCATGATGCTGCTTGGTGTGAGAGAAGGAATTCATGGTGTTTTTTCAGTTTGCAACCTCTCACTGGGGGGGAAACGAAGTTGGAATGTGAACTTCTCTTGTGTCTGTTGGTTGAGAAGGAGAAAAGGTCAGTAATGTATTTGGGGGCAAGTCCGTATAATGCTTTAAAGCAGAAACAGGCAAATTTGAACTTTACGCGTGCCTTCATCGGCAGCCAATGTAGCTGCTGGTAGTAGGGTGTCACGTGGTCAAATTTTTTTAGTCCAAAGATTAGTCTGACTGCCGCATTCTGCAACAGTTGTAGGCGTCGCATATTTTTTTGGGAAATTGCCAAATAGGCGATGTTACAGTAGTCAAGCAGGCTTAGTACGAGGGATTGGACTAGGATTCTAAAAACCGATGTAACAAAATAAGCTTTAAGGGATCTGAGTTTCCAGAGAGTGAAAATTCCCTTTCTGATTAAGGAATCTACTTGGTCTTTCATGGTTAGGCATTGATCCAGAGTTACACCTAGTATCTTTATGGAGGGCTGGATAGGGTAACTAAGGTTATTGATACAGAGGGGTGATTTAATGTCAAGTGGATGGGGCTCGTTTTCAAAACATAAAGACATCCAAAAAAATGGCATAAACGGCACTTGGATGTCCTAATTGCCAGTACGTCCAAGTGCCGATTTTCTAAACCGACTTTCTGGTTATATTGCTAGGCATCATAGCTGCTGTGTGTCCAAAATTCAAGGGAGGAGGTGTTAGATGCATGTTATGGGTATTCTTAGACTTGTACAAAAATAATAGCGAAATACCACTATATCAAACAATACACATCAGTATTGTCAAGCCCTCATCTATCAAGGCATCCTATGCGGCCTCAGAAATGGAGCCTACGCACAGCAATGCAGTCACAAACTGAGACAATCCGCGTAGAAAAAACTCCTGCTCCAATCATTGGCCTTTAAAACTCTTTTTAAGTGCTATTCTATAATATAAACCCTACACCACTCAATATTTAAGATGTGGTTTTTAAATACTTATTCAACAACTCTGCATCAAATACTGTGTGTAATATCAAAATTTGAAAAACTCGACCACAAAAACTTATCTTATTTGTTTAGTAGTCTTCACTGTCGGAGTCTTAATAGTAAAATCTCAATTCATGTCCATTCGCCAATGCGGCCAGCGTTTCGCGGGAATTACATACATCCGCTGCATCAGGGCCACCTGGACATTACCACACCAATCCTCACTATAAACAAATACAAACAATAATATATTCACATTCAAAAACCCAAACAGAAACATCGTTTTTTAAAAAATTTAAATAGTACAACACTCACATCAGTGCATTCGGTCACAGCTTTTCAAACAGTGCCAAAATGGCAGCAACACCTTTATATAGTCTAGTTACCGTCACAACGTGCTGACATCATCGGAACGTGGCAAATGCACCACAATTTGAAACAATCAGTCTACCCGGGGGAGACCTTAAAGACTTGTGAATCTTCGGAAGTAGATAAAAAATTGGAATCTTAGGATGTAAAACATTCAAAAACCGAAATTCTTTCTTAGTTAAATAACCTTCATCCAGTGCTCTTTTAGTAAGACAAATTTCTGGCCTGTCAAATGTGTAAATTGATGATATGCACCGACAGGTTTTGCAATCCTAAGGATAATCGTGTATATATACTGAATCATGTCTCTGATTGCAAAACCTGTGGGGTGGTATATATTATACAATGTCCCTGCGATTTAGTCTATGTAGGGCAGACTTCCAGGAAGCTGAATATAAGACTCAATGAACATAAAAGCAACATTAAAAATAAAGTAATTGGGGCACCCCTAGCTAAACATTGTATAGAGCATGTTCATGAGTTCTGGTCTCTAAAAATTCTAGTCTTAGAAGTGGTTACTCCGGGGAATAGAGGAGGGGACTTTAGGCGGTTCCTTGCTCAAAAAGAACAGCTTAATAGATTAGATACTTTGTGGCCCAAGGGCCTTAATAGGTCATTGGAATGGCAACATTTTTATTAGTAGCCATTCTTTTAAAGGTGGAACGTGCATTTGCCACGTTCCGATGATGTCAGCACGTTGTGACGGTAACTAGACTATATAAAGGTGTTGCTGCCATTTTGGCACTGTTTGAAAAGCTGTGACCGAATGCACTGATGTGAGTGTTGTACTATTTAAATTTTTAAAAAAACGATGTTTCTATTTGGGTTTTTGAATGTGAATATATTATTGTTTGTATTTGTTTATAGTGAGGATTGGTGTGGTAATGTCCAGGTGGCCCTGATGCAGCGGATGTATGTAATTCCCGCGAAACGCTGGCCGCGTTGGCGAATGGACATGAATTGAGATTTTACTATTAAGACTCCGACAGTGAAGACTACTAAACAAATAAGATAAGTTTTTGTGGTCGAGTTTTTCAAATTTTGATATTACACACAGTATTTGATGCAGAGTTGTTGAATAAGTATTTAAAAAACCACATCTTAAATATTGAGTGGTGTAGGGTTTATATTATAGAATAGCACTTAAAAAGAGTTTTAAAGGCCAATGATTGGAGCAGGAGTTTTTTCTACGCGGATTGTCTCAGTTTGTGACTGCATTGCTGTGCGTAGGCTCCATTTCTGAGGCCGCATAGGATGCCTTGATAGATGAGGGCTTGACAATACTGATGTGTATTGTTTGATATAGTGGTATTTTGCTATTATTTTTGTATTTGTGTTATATACCACTGAGTTATATTACATTAGGTTTGATATTCTTAGACTTGGGCATCTTGCACCGATAAACAAACCTTTCCCAAGATGTCTAGGAGAAAACTTAGACATCCGGAGCTAGATCTGGTTTTAAAGCATCTAAGTGCCATAATGGAACCCAAACTGGCCAGATGAGCACTGGAGAGATTAAGTAATGCCCCCCTGTCTCTAGAACAGCAGTACCTGGTATGGGAAATCCTAGTAGAACATCACACAGGTATCTTAAGTAGCATGGTGAGTGGGCTAGTGAGCCACAGAGAGGAGGTCCATAAACCACTCTAACCACTACATTTATGGTGGAAAGTGTGAACCCAACAAAATCCTACTATACTGCCATATAGATTTCACCTGCAGTCATAAGGGCCATTGGGGTGGTAGACAGGTGAGTATAGTAGGTTTGGGGGAGAGTTTTGGAGGGCTTACCATACATTAGAAGGAGGTTATAGTGAGATGTATTTCTGGAACCCTTTATGTGAAGTTCACAGCAGTGCTCTCTAAGGTGTCTCACTGCTTTATTGGTATGTCTTTATGTCCAGCCCATCCAAATGATCTGGATTTGGATGTTTTGAACTTTGGACATTTTGTGGTTGAAAATGGCCAAAAAAGTTGGGTGTCCTTAGGTTGGTTGTCCTGATGGCCAAGATGTCTAAGTGGGTGATTTAAAAAAAAAATGTAGACGTCTAGCAGTTTCAAAATGGACATTTTTCTGCCCTGACTTTTGGATGTTTGGGGGAAATGTCCAAAGTCAAACTTGGACGCACTTTTGAAAATGGCCTTCCATGTGTTAGCCGGCTCTGCAAATCTGGAAATTTAATGCTGGTGCCCAGACATAAGAACATAAGAATAGCCTTACTGGATCAGACCAATGGTCTATCTAGCCCAGTATCCTTTCTTCACAGAGGCCAATCCAAGTCACAAGTACCTGGCAAAAACCCAAATAGTAGCAGCATTCTATGCCACCGATCTAGAACAAGCAGTGGCTTCTCCTATGTCTGTCTCAACAGCAGTTTATATACTTTGCCTCCGGGAACTTGTCCAAATCTTTTTTAAAACCAGCTACATTAACCGCTCTTACCATATCTGGCAAGGCATTCCAGAGCTTATCTATTCTCTGAGTGAAAAAATATTTCCTCCTATGGTTTTAAAAGTATTACTCTGTAACTTCATCAGTCTCCCCTAGTCTGTGTAAATCTTGATGCAGTAAAAAATCGATCCACTTGTACCAGTTCTAAACCACTCAGGATTTCGCAGACTTCGATCATATCTTCCCTCAGTCGTGTCTTTTCCAAACTGAAAAGTCTTTCCCCATACAAGAGGAGTTCCGTCCCCTTTATCATCTCGGTTGCTCTTCTTTGAACCTTTTCTAGTGCTGTTGTATCTATTTTGAGATAAA
Source organism: Geotrypetes seraphini (assembly GCF_902459505.1). Lineage (NCBI taxonomy): Eukaryota > Metazoa > Chordata > Amphibia > Gymnophiona > Dermophiidae > Geotrypetes > Geotrypetes seraphini. Next base: position 346,684,910 of record NC_047085.1, read on the forward strand.
GAGACCAGAACTGAACACAATACTCAAGGTGAGGTCACACCATTGAATGATAAGAGGCATTATAACATTTAGGGCCTGTTTTACAAAGCTGTGTGGCAACAGCCCTGAAGCTCTTTAAATCTCTATGGGCTTCGGAGCCATTACCGTGCTGCAGCCGCTAGCGTGACTTTGTAAAACAGGCCATTAGTTTTGTTTACCATCCCTTTTTAAATAATTCCTAACATCTTGTTTGCTTTCTTGGCTGCCGCTGCACATTGGGTAGAAGGTTTCAGCGTATTATCCACGATGACACCCAGATCATATTCTTGAGCGCTAACCCTCAAGGTGGACCCTAGCATCCGGTAAGTATGATTTGGATTATTCTTTCCAATGTGCATCACTTTGTCTTTGTACGTATTAAATTTCATCTGCCATTTGGACGCCCAGTCTTCCAATTTTCTAAGGTCTTCCTGCAGTTTTTCACAGTCTGCATGCATTTCAACAACTTTGAACAGTTTAGTATCATCTGAATACTTAATCACCTCACTCGCAACTCACTTCAATTAAATTTATAAATAAATTAAATAGCACCAGTCCCAGTAAAGATCCCTGCATCACACCACACGTCACACCACTATTTACCTTCCTCCATTGCGAAAAATAGCCATTTAACCCTACCCTTTGTTTTCTGTCCGATAACCAATTCTTAATCCACAATTGAACATTGCATCCTATCCCATGACTCTTTTATGTTCTCAGGAACCTCTCATGAGGAACTTTATCAAAGCTTTCTGGAAATCCAGATACACTACATCAACTGGCTTGCCTTTATCCACATGTTTATTCACACCTTCAAAGAAGTCAAGCAAATTGGTGAGGCAAGACCTCCCGCAGCTGAAGACATGCTGACTCTGTCTCATTAAATCATGTTTGTCTACATGTTCCATAATTTTATTTTTTTTATAGTTGTTTCCACTATTTTACAAGGCACTGAGGTCAGGCTTACTGGTCTGAAATTCCCTGGATCTACTCTGGAACCCTTTCTAAAAATCGGCGTAACATTAGCCACCATCCAATCTTAAATTTTAGCAACAGGTTACAGATCACTAACAACAGATCAGCAATTTCATCTTTGAGTTCTTTCAGTATCCTGGGATGTATACCATCCGGTCCAGATAATTTATCACTCTTTAATTTGTTGATTTGGCTTAGTACGTCTTCCAGGTTCATCGATATTTCTTTCAATTCCTCTGCCTCATCACCCTTGAAAACCATTTCCAGTTCTTCCATAAAGACCAAAGCAAAGAATTCATTCAATCTCTCTGCTATGGCCTTATCCTCCCTGAGTGCACCTTCTACTCCTTGATCATCCAACAGTCCCATGGATTCCCTCAATGGTTTTCTGCTTTTGATGCACCTAAAATTTTTTTACTATGATATGGCCTGGCATTGAATTTCCAGATTAACACCAGTTGCAGTCAGCAAAATGCTGATTACTGCCGGTTTGATGTTGAGCCCATGAATTCCAATCACACTCTTCTACAATGAACACTTGTTAGTACAGTTTTCTGCACAAAACTATAAATCCTGATAAGCAGGAAGCTATTCAGGAACAAAATGATATGACTAGTTCAATGGATCTCTTTTAAATCAAGAGCACTTACCTCTTATGCTCTTCCAGTAGTGTTAAAGAAAAATAGTAGACCTAATAAAGGACCTGTTTAACAAGAATATCTAGAAGTATATTACAGTAGGATATGTTATACTATATAGTACAGATTTTGACAGATTTTATACTGAAAGGCAAGAATACTTTCAAAAAAGACAATACAAGAAAGCACTCATGTACATTAGACACTTGGAGGGGCATAATAAAAAGAAACTTCTAAGTCTGTTTTGGGCCTAAGTTGCTAGTCACCCAAAGTCGGCAGTGTTTAAAGTCCATTCCCAAAAAATACGTCCAAAATATTTTTTTTGAAAATCACCAGCAGTTTGGTCGGCCAGACTGCTAAGTCACCTATCGTTATACCCCATTCTCATCCAAAAATTTGTCCAACTCAGAAACGCCTAGAACAAGATCTTTTGGACATGGGAGTGGCTAGCAAAGAACATAAGAACATAAGAACATAAGAAGTTGCCTCCGCTGAGGCAGACCATAGGTCCATCCTGCTCAGCGGTCCGCACCCGCGGCGGCCCATCAGGCCCATTGCCTGAGCAATGGTCTATACCTATCTATACCCCCCAATCCCTTTTTCTTCTAGGAATCTATCCAAACCTTCTTTGAAACCATTTAATGTTTTCTTGTCTACAACAGCCTCTGGAAGCGCGTTCCATGTATCCACCACCCTCTGAGTGAAAAAGAACTTCCTAGCATTTGTTCTAAACCTGTCCCCTTTCAATTTCTCCGAGTGCCCCCTTGTACTTGTGGCGCCCCTTAATTTGAAAAATCTGCCCCTGTCTATTTTTTCTATGCCCTTCAGGATCTTGAAGGTTTCTATCATGTCTCCTCTAAGTCTTCGCTTCTCCAGGGAGAAAAGTCCCAACTGCTTCAATCTGTCGGTATATGGGAGATTTTCCATTCCCTTTATCAGTTTGGTTGCTCTTCTTTGTACTCCCTCAAGTACCGCCATGTCTTTCTTGAGGTACGGCGACCAGTACTGGACACAGTACTCCAGATGCGGCCGTACCATTGCACGATACAGCGGCATGATGACTTCCTTCGTCCTGGTCGTAATACCCTTCTTAATGATACCCAGCATTCTGTTTGCTTTCCTAGAGGCTGTGGCGCATTGCGCCGATGCCTTCAGTGTTGCGTCTACCATCACTCCCAGGTCTCTCTCCAGGTTACTAACCCCTAGTGGTGTTCCCCCCATTTTGTATGTGAACATCGGGTTCTTTTTCCCCACGTGCATGACCTTGCATTTCCCCACGTTGAAGCTCATCTGCCACTTTTCGGCCCACTTTTCCAGCTGCGTTAGATCCTTTTGGAGATCCTCGCAGTCTTCCTTGGTTTGAGCCCTGCTGTATAGTTTGGTGTCATCTGCAAATTTAATGACTTCACACTTAGTTCCCGCCTCTAGATCATTTATGTAGATATTGAACAAGAGCGGTCCCAGCACCGACCCTTGCGGAACTCCGCTCGTGACCCCTTTCCAGTCTGAGTAGTGTCCCTTTACGCCAACCCTCTGCTTCCTGTTTGCCAGCCAGTTTTTGATCCATCGGTGGACCTCCCCTTGTACCCCGTGGTTCCATATCTTTTTAAGCAGTCTCTCGTGTGGCACCTTGTCGAAGGCTTTTTGGAAGTCAAGGTAAATGATGTCTATAGATTCCCCTTTATCCACCTGGCTGTTCACTCCCTCAAAGAAGTACAATAAGTTTGTGAGGCATGACCTACCCTTACAGAAGCCATGTTGACTCGGTTTTAGCTGCCCATTTTTTTCGATGTGTTCACAGATGCTGTCTTTAATCAGTGCCTCCATCATCTTTCCCGGGACTGAGGTCAGGCTCACCGGCCTGTAGTTTCCCGGGTCCCCCCTTGCGCCCTTCTTGAAGATGGGCGTGACATTTGCTATTTTCCAATCCTCCGGGATCTCTCCGGTTTTTAAGGATAGGTTGCATATCTGTCGAAGTGGCTCCGCTATTACGTCTTTTAGTTCCTTGAGTACCCTTGGGTGAATGCCATCCGGACCCGGCGATTTGTCGCTCTTTAGTCTGTCAATCTGCTTGAGTACATCCTCTTGGCTTACCTCTAAATAGAGAGGACTGGACACCCAGACATGGCAACACAGTAGTGGGGCACTACTGCGAACTTCACAAAAAGGGTGCCATATAAACATCACACCACAACTCCCTTATAGGTCATGGTGAGCCCCCCCCCGCCCCCCCCCCCACACACCTACTAGGCCCAATAGCCCAAGACTACTTAAACTACCTTTGTGCTGCTGTACTAGGCTTTCCTATGCCAGGTGCTGATGTTCTGGAGGCAAGTATGTAAAGTTTTTATTACGATTTTTATGGCGGTGGAAGGGGGGAGTCGGGGGATCACTGGGGGAGTGTGTGGGGGTCTGTACCATGTTTCTACAGTGGTTATCTGGTCACTTTGGATACCTTCTAGGAACTTAGACCTGGTTTTCAATCGCCTAAGTTGCTATGTATAAGTTCTGTCTAGGCAGCCTCGTTAAACTTTCGGTTATACTTTTCCTCATATTTAATTGACAGAATAACAGTTTCTGAGATGAAAAGGTGACAGTGAATATTTTTCAGATCTAGTGAATTGAGTCTAGGTCTGCCCATGTCCCACCCAAATCCAACCCTCATCGTTCCTCCTAAAACGCCCCTTTTAGCTCTGGGCGTACAGCAGCACTGAAGAGGCCTAAGTCGTTTTGAGATATGTCTAAAACACGGTTTGATTATCGGCATTTAGACGATTTGTCTTACTGATCATCCAAGTGCCGATTTAGGCCATTTTTAGATGTATTTCCGTTTCAATTATGAGCCCCATAGCAACAATAGATTGGTATAAGCCTGGACATTGTAAGACACTGAGATATTCGCCAAGGCTCTTTTAGGATGAGGACAGAGTTATGAAGGTTTATTAAAGCTGTGTGAAATGGTTGGTGCTTAAGTGTTGTCATTTAGCTATAATGCCTACAAGTGCCAACAAAATTGGACACAAACTAAACTAAACTAAACTAAACATTAGGTTTGTATACCGCACCATCTCCGCATGCGCAGAGCTCGGCGCGATTTACAGAGGTTAGGAGGAAAGGAAATTACAAAGAAGGGATATAGGAGAGGGACTGAGAAGATAGAGAGGGGCAGGGAACCAGAGAACGGGAGGAGATTAGATTTTTGAGAAGAGCCAAGTTTTCAAGCGTTTACGGAAGGATTGGAAGGAGCTAGAATTTCTGAGCGGGGATGAGAGGCTGTTCCAGAGTTCCGTGGTTCTAAAGGGGAGGGATGTTCCAAGTTTTCCTGCGCGGGATATACCTTTTATAGATGGGAAGGATAGTTTCAGTTTTTGGGAGGGTCTAGAAGAGAGCGGGTTTGAGGAATTCCAGAAGAGTGGGATAACGGGAGGAAGGACGCCATGTAGAATCTTGAAGGCTAAGCAGGCACATTTATGGAGGACTCTGAATTTGAAAACTACTGAAAGTATAATACAACCTTACAGTAATAATAAAGTCCTTGGTCTTGCTTATAGTTTCACCATTCTTTGCTTTTATTCAATTACTGAAATCTACTACAACCAAGAGAAAGATAAGGAGAAAGCAAAAACGAGACCTAGAGGGGAAGAAAGACAAGAAAACAGAGAACTGGACAGCAAATCCTGAGGGAAAAAAGGAGAAATATGGGAGAAAGAGATAAATCTCAAGTACTGTAGATGCTATTTAAATCTGCCTCTTTCTCTATATGCCAATGTGCTATATAAAATCTAGAATAACAGTATAAATGATCTGTAGTCTAGATTATAGCCAGAAGAGAGTACACGACTTCCAATAGAATTTTCTTAAAGCAAACATTTATATTTTTTGCATGCTTTCTTTCTCTACTTTGTGTTTCATCCTTTGGACTCTTCCACGGAGAAGTAATTCTACTTGTTTTTTCTTTTTCTTTTCCTCATATTTCATTGACAGAATAACAGTTTCTGAGATGAAAAGGCGACAGTGAATATTTTTCAGATCTAGTAAACTGAGTTGCTGTGTAGAAAGTCCAGACCCCTTAGTGTCTACTTGTACACAGTATACTCAGAAAAAATAGATTACTGTCTACTCGCGGTTCACAAGCCATAACAAATATTCTTAGTTATATAGTTATTTACATAATATAGAACTGTAACCTTTTTCTGCATATGCAAATTGCATTCATTATCCGATGTGCATTTGAAACAGCAAAATAATAGTACAATATTTAGTTTGCACTGGTACAATAATTAAATGAATCATTATAGAGTGACTTGTAAAAGACATGACATGCCTCAATTAGCCTAATGGAAATCTAGAATTCCATGCTTGTGAATTTTGAATCCCTCTTTTTTGTGTGCTAAACAAGAGTGTGATAGCTTGAGATAGCCTTCTCCTCCCTATAGCTTTAACACAAATATAAATGCCGTGCTACTATCTTAATGCATTTTTAAGTGAGGTTCCTAACTGGCCTACAGTCAACCCTTTAGCACACTTTTTTCCTATGCATTTTTGAGCATCCTTTTAAGACTGCAATTCTGTGGGATTTTAAAATGACTTCCATTACAAAGCATTTCAGTAACACTTTTCACACAATATAATGTGCTGTAGAATGATAGTTTTCTACGCAGGTTTTTTTTTTTCTTGGCATCACGCCCAACCTGAATTTAATTTAATTTAGAGTGGGTGAAAAAAAAAAGTATAGTTCACCTTTTCTGTCCAAGACAGTAGGAAGTAGATTACAAACACCACAATGTGAAATAAAACTAAATAAACATGAATTATAATTACCGTTCTTTTGTGTATGTTTCTTAACACCCTCTCCCTTCTATTTAACTGTATGTTACTGGAAATGCAGATTCTTTATCAGTTGAGGAAGAGTTTGAAGATTCATGGAACTCTATCCAGTTTTAAAATTTTGCTTGACTATCACTCTTGTAATACCTTTTACAGAAGCTCATGCAAACCGCTCTGAATTGACATCCCAGTCATTAGTAGTTGTATAGAAACTAACAAGAAATAAACAAGCACAATTCATTAAGGACACCTTTTACTAAACTGTGGAAGAGCTTCTTACTGCAGGCTGGTGAGGTAAATGCTCAGATGCTCATTCAGTTCCTATGAGCGTCAGAGCATTTATCTCACCGGCCCACGGTAAGAAACTCTTATGCAGTTTAGAAAAGCCCAGCGTATGTTGGTAAGACATATGGGAAATAAGGGTGCACATCTTATTAAAAAAAATAAAAGAAACTACTTCATTAGAAAATGAAATACCTGAAACAACTTCATTAGAAAAAGAAATGCCTTTGCTTATTAAAACTGCCAGACTGCATAGTTCTCAGCCCAGCCAACAAAGTTGGGAAGGTCTCCATCAAGGATTATACACTTAATCAGTGATTTTCCACTCAAGGATAACATGGTAGATGATGGCAGATAAAGACCCGAATGGTCGATCCAGTCTGCCCAACCAGATTCAATTTAAATTTTTTAAATTTTTTCTTTTTGGCTATTTCTGGGCAAGAATCCAAAGCTGTGCTTGGGTTCCAACTGCTGAAATCTCTGTCAAAACCTACTCTAGCCCATCTACACCCTCCCAGCCATTGAAGCACTCTCCAGCCCATCCTTCCCCAAACGGCCATATACAGATACAGACCGTGCAAGTCTGCCCAGTAATGGCCTTAGTTCAATATTTAATATTATTTTCTGATTCTAGATCCACACTTCTTTGAACTCAGTCATCATTTTCTTCACCACCTCTGTCAGGAGCGCATTCCAGGCATCCACCACCCTCTCTGTAAAGTAGAATTTCCTAACATTGCTCTTGAATCTACCACCCCTCAAGCTCAAATTATATCCTCTGGTTTTACCATTTTTCTTTCTCTGGAAAAGATTTTGTTCTACGTTAATACCCTTCAAGTATTTGAACGTCTGAATCATATCTCCCCTGTCCCTCCTTTCCTCTAGGGTATACATATTCAGGGCTTCCAGTCTCTCCTCATAAGTGTTCTGGTGCAAGCCTCCTATCATTTTCGCTGCCCTCCTCTGAACCACTTCAAGTCTTCTTACGTCCTTTGCCAGATACAGTCTCCAAAACTGAACACAGTACTCCAAGTAGGGCCTCACCAATGACCTGTACAGGGGCATCAACACCTTCTTCTTTCTACTGGCTACGCCTCTCTTTATACAGCCCAGCATCCTTCTGGCAGCAGCCACCGCCTTGTCACACTGTTTTTTTGCCTTTAGATCTTTGGACACTCACCCCAAGGTCCCTCTCTCCGTCCGTGCATATCAGCTTCTCACCTCCCAGCATATACGGTTCCTTCCGATTATTAATCCTCAAATGCATTACTCTGCATTTCTTTGCATTGAATTTTAGTTGCCAGGCATTAGACCATTCCTCTAACTTTTGCAGATCCTTTTTCATATTTTCCACTCCCTCTTCGGTGTCTACTCTGTTACAAATCTTGGTATCATCTGCAAAAAGGCACACTTTTCCTTCTAACCCTTCAGCAATGTCACTCATAAATATATTGAACAGGATCGGCCCCAGCACCGAACCCTGAGGGACTCCACAACTCACCTTTCCTTCCTCTGAGCGACTTCCATTAACCACCACCCTCTGGTGTCTGTCCGACAGCCAGTTTCTGACCCAGTTCACCACTTTGGGTCCTAACTTCAGTCCTTCAAGTTTGTTCAACAGCCTCCTATGAGGATCTGTATCAAAGGCCTTGCTGAAATCTAAGTAAATCACATCTAACATATGTCCTCGATCCAGCTCTCCGGTCACCCAATCAAAAAATTCAATCAGGTTCGTTTGGCATGATTTACCTTTTGTAAAGCCATGTTTCCTTGGATCCTGAAACCCATTAGATTCAAGGAAGTACACTATCCTTTCTTTCAGCAACACTTCCATTATTTTTCCAACAACCGAAGTGAGGCTCACCTGCCTGTAGTTTCCCGCATCATCCCTGTGACCACTTATGTGAATAGGGACCACATCCGCTCTCCTTCACTCCCGTCTCCAGAGATTTGTTGAACAAGTCTTTAATGGGACCCGCCAGAACCTCTCTGAGCTCCCTCAGTATCCTGGGATGGATCCCATCGCTTTGTCCACCTTCAGTTTTTCAAATTGCTCATAAACACTCTCCTCTGTGAATGGCGCAGAATCTACTCCATTTTCTCATGTTACTTTGCCAAACAATCTTGGTCCTTCTCCAGGATTTTCTTCTGTGAACACAGAACAGAAGTATTTGTTTAGCACGTTTGCTTTTTCATCATCTCTCTCCACATATCAGTTCCCAGCATCTTTTAGTTTAGCAATTCCATTTTTCATCTTCCACCTTTCACTAATATATCTGAAAAAATTTATGTCTCCATTTTTTACATTTTTAGGCATTTGTTCTTCCGCTTGCGCTTTCGCCAAACGTATCTCTCTCTTGGCTTCTTTCAGTTTCACCCTGTAGTCCTTTCTGCACTCCTCTTCTTGGATTTTTTAATATTTCATGAACACAAACTCTTTCGCCTTTATTTTCTCTGCCACTAGTTTGGAGAACCATATCGGTTTCATTTTTCTCTTGTTTTTATTCTTGATTATTATAAAATTTATTTGGTTAGTTTTATATCCCATCCTTCCCAACAAGCTCAGAATGGTTGACATATACGAGTACAATGCATAGACAAACAAATTCTGAATTTACATATGTACAGAAACATTAGATATACAGAGTCAAGTTTAGCATACAGTTTGGTCATTTTAAGTTAACATACAGTTATTTCCATCTTCAGTTAACAGAGTGGATCTAGTTCAGCATACATTAGAATACATATGGTTGGAAGGGAGTGACTGGATTTTGGGGGAAAAGATAAGTTTTTATTGCTTTCCTGAAGTTCAGAAGCCCTTTGAAGGATCTGATGTGAGGAGGCAGTTGATTCTAATAGCTTGGTAGGAAATGAGAATAGGAATGACATCTGGCGCTCTGGAGTTGGAGGGCGCCACTAGGAGGTGTTTAAAGACATGTTTCCTCCTGGGAGTGGCGAGGTCTGTGTGGGACACATGGGGGAAGTTTGGTTGATTATGTAGCTAGGTGTCATGTTATGTAGGGACTTGTATGTTATTACTAGGCCATTGAAGATATGTTTGGTAATGGGTAGCCAGTGGGCTGATGATAGGGCTTCTGAGACAGAGTCATAGGCGTGGAGGTTTTTCAGGAGTCTAATTGCCGTATTTTGTACGTGTTGTAGGCGCTGTAGATTTTTTGCTGTGAATCTGTTGAATACTGTGTTACAGTAGTCCATGCGAGACAGGACGAAAGCATAGAGAAGTTGGGTAAAGTCAGTTGCAGAGAAGTAACTTCTTATTTTTCGGAGCTGTCAGAGATAGTAGAATGAGGAGGAAGACTACCTGAGAGATGTGACAAGCATATCTCTTTCATAGGTTCACTCCCCTCTCTTTCCCTTGCACCTTTCTAGATTATTAGTCTATTCAGTATAGTGAGTCTCCCTGGGTGCCACTTTCAAATATGCCTCTTTCCCTGGAATCTAGAGCAGAGTGAAAGCAGCTTTGATACTGGAAATGACACATGGGGAAAGTGGTGTATCTGTTTCCTAAAGAGAGAGTTTTCCCCAATTCTTAACAAATCAGTATTTGAAGGCGTAAACATGTTATTGCAGGTAGGTGGATAGGCAAGTGGCCAAACTTTTGTTCTGTGATGATGATAACAGCTCCTGATAGGAATATGGCACAAAGGAAAAACCATGAGCAAAATAGCAAATGTGGCTGTGTGTAACATGGCAGTGCTCACACTGTATCCCATGTGCACTTTGCCTCTCCCCTGTTGACCCATTGTCTGGCAGTTGCAGTGACATCATAGGCCTACCACCGTGATGTTGCTGGGGAGTTTCTGTCTCCTTTTGGGGGGTTTGAGAGGGGGGAAAGATCAGATTTTAATCTGTTTCAAGGGACAACTCAAATAGGTTTCATGACCTGAAACTGCTTTTTCTGCGACTGCAATACCACCTGAGCCTTTCATGGCCATGCCATCTCATCCTGCTATTCCATCCCCTCTACATTGACTCCTTTATAAAGGGGCACTGGTACCTAGTTGTAACCCATTTTATTGGAATCTTCTACAAAGGATTTGGTCACACCAGCAACATTGATAGCTACTGTTGCTCTAGCACCAGATAAGAATTGGATTATGAAGATGTTCTTTAAAAATAGAACTAAAGAGTTCCTGGGACAAAAAATACAGATCTTTCCAGACATCACCAAAGAGACTCAAAAACGGAGAAAGCAGTTCTTGTTATTAAAACCAGGAGTAATTTCAGTAGGGGGAAAGTTCTTTCTTAGATTTCCCTTCATGGTTCTTTCTTAGATTTCCCTTCATGGTTTAGATAAGTATGTTTTCTTTGAACCAATGCACCTAACAAATTTTGTGGCTTTGAAATGTCTTGAGAAAGAAGGAACAACTGGAATAGTAACTGTCTCATGATTAGAATACTCCCTCCGATTTCAGCCACTTTGCCTTGTTTATTAATGGTTATTTTTTGTTCTTTCCTTTTAATTGGTAATGTCACTCTTTGAAAGTCTTGGATCAAATAATTGGGGACTATAGATTGCTTAAGTGTAAGAGAATGTGTTATTATGTTTTCTTCTTATTGTTTATGTTATGGATCACAATATTACTGTACAAGATATAATGCTTGATATTTTTTTTGTAAAATGATAAAAAAAAAAAAAAAAAAAAAAAAGGAACCCACGCCCCATAAGAAGATAAGAGTTGCAATACCGGGACGGAATGACGGTCCATCAAGCCCAGTATCCTGTATCCAACAGTGCCCAATCTAGGTTATGAGTGCCTGATAAAATCCCAAAGAGCAAAACAGATTTTATGCTGCTTAGCCTAGGAATAAGCAGTGGACTTTCCCAAGTCCATCTTAATAGTGGCTTATGGGCTTTTCTTTTAGGAAATTATTCAAACCTTTTTTTAAACACTACTATGCTAACTACTTTTCCAGTGAAATAGGGGAGACATTCCAGGCAAGTGGGTAGTATCCCAATGGCCACATATCATATGCAGAAGGAATCCAATCTGGATTTTTTTCTCTGTGATTCTGCTCTACTTCAGTGTGCTTACTAGTTCTACCTACAGTTTTCCTTTCTGCACTCGTGCCAGCAGGAGTATGTTTATTCCGCTCCCTCCTTTTTATTATTTTATTAGTGCCTTTTGTCTCTTTTTTTCAGAATTTCTTATGCTTAGAGCGCTTATTCAACTCTGCCTGCATGGAGAACACACATACTGTGGTCTGTAGCTGACAGGCCAATCCCAGTGGGTACCTGTCAGCCAGTCTGCATTTGCTTCTGAGGAATTCCTACTGCCAGATGTTGCAAGGTGCTAGCTGTGTTCTGCACCTCCGCCTGTTTCTGAGTACATCCGTCGGTCTGCAGGGGTGGAGGTGCAGTCAGGCATGGAGTCTGACTGGCAGCTCGAAGATCAGTATCAAGGAGGCATTCCAAGCATGAGGCAGTGGTTCTCTGATTCCAGCTACTGTAAGAGAGCTGTGGCAGGCTGCAGCATATTTCCAGCATTTCAGCACATGTCACAGTGAGTAAAGGTTGTCACAGCCTTTGAGGTGAATCAGGGTAGGGGGGGACTGAATTTTGCAGTTTTAAGGTTTCTGCTTATCCCCCTGTATTCCTCCACCTGAAAAATTCTAAAATTGTTGTTTTAATGGTTGCTATATATGAAAAATATTGCAATTTTGGTGGAAATTTCTTAGTGGTGGCCATCTTAGATTTTTAGCAATATTTTAGCAATTTTTGCCTCCAAAGCTGTTGGGATGGATTCTTGCCAGGATTGTGCAAATTGGATGCTTTTAGAGCATTTGTTTCACCACATGTCACATGGTGCAGCCAGGAATGGAGGCAGCACAAGGCTTAGCCTCTCCCCTTATTCAGCAGGTGAGTAAACGCTCAGGTAGCCTGGTGTGGCAGCTTATTTTGTTTTCAGGGCTCAACACTATGGTTGGTTCTGTGTGCAAGGCTGCCTCAGAACTGAATTCTTCTGTCATCTCAGGGTGACTCTACACCCCAGGAGCCGGAGGCCTTTGCAAACTTTATGGCATATTTGTGGAATGCATCTCACAGCAGACATTCTTCCCTGCGCAGTCATACTCCACCTCTGCTCTGTCTTTAAGCAGCGTTGTTTCTATGAGCATGTTTTCCTCTCATTTTGCCGCTGTTTCAGCGCTATCTGATCTTGTTCTGTGTGATCCTTCAGATGATGACCAGCTTGCTGGCCCTTTATGCTCCAGCACAGCGCTTCAGGTCACAGGAGTTCATGGACTGTGTTCTGGCTCCTTGGAGTCCTTGGGAGTGTCTTTGTCAGATCTTATGTCTTTGTCTCTGCTGAAGTTGAATTTGGTCTCTTAGATGGCTCTCTCCAATCTTTCCTCCTGGCTTTGTGAAGTGCACTCCTAGTCTTCCACCTTTCCCTGGCACCCTGCTATGACCTTCTTAGAGCAGTATATCTCTCTGGAAGGAGTTCTTAAGATAGTGTGGACAATGTCTCACGTTTATCTACTGGCACAGGAGTGCCAGCAGCTTCTGGGTCAGCCTAGGGTGGAGTTTTTGAGTTGCTTAGGTGACTTCCAGCACCTCTTTTCCCAGGGCAGGAGGTGTGGTGCTTACAGATATGCAGGACCGCCAGGTGGATGTTGTCCTATGTTGGCTTGTGCTGCAGCTGCTTTAGGCATTAAGGCTGCTTCAGCGGCTTCTTTTGGTGCTCGCATCTGTCTGTCTCGACTGAGTCGCTCTGGAGACTGAGGCTGTGGAGCTTCTTCCTCACTTTCTTTTGGCTTCTTATGTGAGTACTGGCTAAGGTGCCAGCGCACTCCGTTTTTGCTTGCTGGATGCTTTGGATCTGATAATGAGTTGCTCATTCCACTTACAAGGCTTCTTTGACTAAACTTTCCTTTAAGGGTGGCTTTGCTTTGGCAAGGGCCTGGATGACCTCATGAATTCTGTTGTAGATTATTGCCCTATGTTCCTGCCTGATAGCAGACCCAGATTCTTTAGAGGTTTTGGTTTCTCTAATTGTTCATGGCTCTGGGCGATTCCACCCATATACGACTTCCAAGTCTCCGAGATTTTCCCAGAGTTCCTGGCAGCTGCAACTGCAGGCACTTCCAGCCATCTGCCTCCTGTTTCACACACAAAGGCACAATGAAACCAAGCCAAAGTTTGCTCCTCTACAGATAGGGGGCATATGCTCAGTTACCTGCTGGCCTGGGCTCACCTTTCATCCATCCTGTGGGCCTTGGACATTCTTTGGTCAGGCTTCACATTGGACATGCCTGTCTTCTGACAGATTGGTTTGTGAATTCTCCCGCAGGTCAACCTGCTACAGCACTTAAGGTGCAAGCCACTGTACGACGCTTGCTGGATATTCAAACTATATTGCTGGGGCTACTCAATCTCATGGGCTCTGGCAGCTACTCCATATACTTAATCGTTCCTAAGAAAGGCTCCGACGATTGAGGACCTGTTCTGGATCTCCAGCGCGTAAATTCAGCTCTCATTGTTCCACACTTTCGCATGGAGATAGTGCAAACTGTCATTGCAGCAGTGACCCCGGGAGAGTTCCTTGCTTCTCCGGATCTCACAGAAACTTATGTGTACATGCCGATGTATCCAGCCACATCATGCATGCTTGTGGTTTCATATTGAAAAAAAAATCATTGCCAGTTCTCAGCTCTTTGTACCTTCACCGAGGTGATGCTGGTCATGGCAGCTTATTTACACAGCATGGGTCTGCCAGTACACTCTTACATGGACAACTGCCTAATAAAAGCTCCCTTGTTGGCCAAGGGTTTCCATACAGTGGATCCGGTGCTCCCTGTTCTGGAGGGCCTTGGTTGCATTGTGAGCTCTAGACGGTGCAGTCTGACATCCATATATCCTCTGGGTGTTCTGTTCAACGTGACAGTGGGTCATGTCTTTCTTACAGAGGCAAGCTGTCAGTAGCTGTGTTCTCACAGTTTCTTCCTTCTTGTAGGGACCTACTCCATTGGCATGGGGCTGTTTTCAGGTTCTAAGGTCCCTGGCAGCCACATTGGATGTGGTTCCTTGGGCAAGAGCCAGTCATCCCTGGTCTCTAGATACTCAGGCCAGCATGACTTGTGGTTTCTTCCATAGTTGCTCTTCAGAGGTGTACTGCAGTTGATTGACTCCTGGGGCGTAGTGATGACTGATGCCATCTTTTGGGGCATGGGAGCCCAGTGTACTAGTCGTCCCATCCAATGGGGTTGGAATCTCCCACTGTCGATTGACAGGTTGGAGCTGGAAGCCATGCAGCTGGCTCTGGTGCGATTCCAGAAATTTCTGGAAGGCCAAGTGGTTGGAGTCTTCTCTGACAGTGCAATGGCAGTAGCCTATATCCTTTGCCGGGGCGTCGTCAAGAGAACCTCTCTGACTCAGTAAGCTCGCCTTCTTTTTCTGTGGACGGTATGTCCTCTGCAGGCATTTTCTGCAGCCCATGTAGCAAGAGTCGACAATGTACCAGTGTACTCCCTCAGCAGACAGGCTTTGGATCTGGATAAGTAGGAGCTGTCCTCAGCAGCATTCCAAGCATTGTAGCAGTGCTGGGATCGGCCCCGCTTCATCCTCGAAGCCATGGCACAGGCATGACAATGCTTAGATTCTTCAGTCGAAGATCTGAGCCAGACAGCATAGATCTCAATGCTCTTGTGCCACCATAGCCTCAGGGGATTCACCTCTGGCCCATGATAAGCCGAGTCCTTTGGCAGATAGCAACCTTTCTGGGCTGTGTCATTCTAGTGGTTCTGGATCACCCTTGCAAGCCATGGTAAGCAGATCTGCTGTGTCTTTGCAGCGGTTGCGGCCTTCAGTTCCGCACCCCTCCAGACTTGCTTTCTCAAGATCAGGTCTCTATGGAAGGTTGCTTTGCTCTTACGGCATGGGTTATGTATGCGCAGCTTTAGCGCACACAGGCTATTCTGAGGTATTTCTTGTCACGCTTCTCAAGTCTATGCAGTCGACTTCTATGTCTGTTTACGCTGGGGCAAGAAAGACTTTCTAACATTGGTGTGACCAGAAACAGACAGAGCCGTATTCTGCTCTGATTTTGGTGGTTCACCTTTATCCACATGTTCATTCACCCCTTCAAAGAAATTGAGTAGTTAATTTCTTAATTAAGAAGTCTTCATTTGATATGAAAATACTTTGCAGATAATGAATTCTGTTTATTAGTACTTTACTCACTCAGGTTACTGTAATATAATTTATTAGGGATTTAGTAAAAACACATTGAAGATACCAAAATAAGACTGATATTTTCTTTAAAAAAGCATGACTGATACACCCATTATTATATACATCAAACTTAACTGGGTTTCAGTCGAAGCAAGGATTTTATTTAAATTAGCTTGGTTCCTTTTTAAAACTTTAAATGGTACACCTCCCTATTATTGATATGATAATTTTGTGTTCATTAATTCATTTGGGCCATCTTTTATTAAGCCATAGAAGAGGTTTCTACCGTGGCCTGGGCCTGGGAATGTCGGAGCATTTAGCACTCCAGGTCCGGTAAAAACATCTACGGTGGCTTAGTAAAAGGAGAGGGGGGGGGGTGTTAAATCTTATTGAAATCTCAACCTGTTCCTACCTCCCTCATCTAAAGGCATAAAGAGATTAACCCCCTCTTCTACGAAATTGCGTTAGCAGTTTCTAGCGCGGGGAGCTGCACTGAATGGCCCGCACTGCTCCTGACACTCATAGGAACTCAATGAGCGTCGTGAGGAGCGCGGGCCATTCAGCGTGGCTCTCTGCGCTAAAAACTGCTAGCGCAGTTTTGTAGAAGAGGGGATAAAATTGTTTGAAAAATTGCTGGTCTTCTACAGAGGGAGATTTTTTTTCTATGCTGGATATTCCATTTAACAAATTGTTCAGACACAATGTTAAAATCTCTCCCTTTCAACAATTTTTCTTAGCCAAAGAAAACTGATTTTATTTTCCAATTTATAGTACATTTTTTAGTTGTGGGCTTGCATGTTTGATAATTTCAGACTTTGATAATGTTATTATTTTATTTACCCCCTCTTTTACGAATGCATAGCGTGGGTTTTAACGCCAGCAGCGGCAATTACTGCTCTGGCACTCATAGAATTCCTATGAACTTCGGAGCAGTTACCGCTGCTGCCGGCGCTAAAACCCGTGCTATGCGTGCGTAAAAGAGGGGGTTAATTATCTAATTGTATTTTCCTGGTAATTTCCAGCTTCTTAAGATGCACTTCAATGAGAACTGAGAGAGGTGTAGCAGAATATAACTCTGTATGTTATGTTATTTCTTTGGCAGAACTACTGTTTTATCATGAGTTCAAACCATGTCATTGCAGCTCTCTGGGTCTACTACCCATAATACTGAATAGCGTTTACATTTTTACAAAATGGGCTTGATATTCAGCTGGTGTCAACCAATGTTTTGTTGACTGCTGCCAGTGCTAAACCCAGAAATTTAATGCTAGACCATATCAGGGCACCGACATTGAATTTGCAGAGGCAGATTGCCGGTTAAATACAATATTCAGCACTTAACTGGATATGGATTACTGCATAAAGGGCTCCTTTTATCAAACAGCAGTAGAGCCTTTCACCATGGGCTGGCGAGGTAAATGCTCCGATGCTCATAGGAATTGAATGAGTGCCGGCCCACGGTAAAAGGCTCTACTGCTGCTTGATAAAAGGAGCCCAAAGACAGGCCTGACATATATGTGGTCCTATTTATGTGGTTAATCTGGCTGGTTACATTCTGAATATTAGCACTTAACCAGCCAAGTATAGACTCTGCCCTGGAACACCCCCAAAATAGTCAGATTTGAGTTTGGTGTCATCCAGTTATTTTTCAGCAGCACTAACCAATTAAGGGCTCTGTAGGAGTTAGGCCTTCACCTAGTCTTTATACAGAAGCTGAATACCTTTTGCCTTTGAAGATCAGAGTCTGTGCCTGAAGCAGAACAAGCCTCTGGCTTACTTCTGTTCCTATAGTGTGGTGGTACATTGTCGTAGATGCATGGAACAGTCTTCAAGAAGAGATGGTGGCGACAGAGATTGTGTTTGAATTCAAAAGGGCCTGGGATAGGCATGTGGAATCTCTCAGAGAGAGAAAGAGATAATGGTTACTGCGGATGGGCAGACTAGATGGGCCATTTGGCCTTTATCTGCCGTCATGTTTCTATGTTATCATCACATGTTTCAGACATGAAGCCTTATCTGGGGCATGCTGATCCTTTCAGACAACTTGGGGATCACCAGAAGGAACCAAGGTTTTAGGAATTTCCCTTCAGGTAATGTCTAAAGCAGTGTCTTGCAATCTTTCTCGAGCTGGAGCACACTAAATCTAGTGTCCCTGGCTCGAGACACCCAGGCAGGCTTTCAAGGGGGAGGGGTGACAGGCTGGCAGGCAGGCCTTCAAGGGGGGACAGGCCTTCAAGGGGGGGACAGGCAGGCCTTCAAGGGGGGGGACAGGCCTTCGGGGGGGTGTTCAGACCTTCAAGGGGGAGGGGCAGGCCTTCAAGGGGGGGCAGGCAGGCCTTCAAGGGGGGACAGGTCTACAAGGGGATGGGACAGGCCTACAAGGGGGTGGGACAGGCCTTCAAGGGGGGGACAGGCCTTCGGGGGTGCAGGCCTTCAGGGGGGGTGCAGGCCTTCGGGGGGTGCAGGACTTCAGGGGGGTGCAGACCTTCAAGGGGGTGCAGGCCTTCAAGGGAGGGACAGGCCTTCAAGGGGGGACAAGTCTTCAAGGGGGGGACAGGCAGGCAGGCAGGCAGGCCTTCAAGGGGGGGACAGGCCTACAAGGGGGGGGACAGGCCTACAAGGGGGTGGGACAGGCCTTCAAGGGGGGTGCAGGCCTTCGGGGGGTACAGGCCTTCAGGGGGGTGCAGGCCTTCAAAGGGGGGGACAGGCCTTCGGGGGGTGCAGACCTTCAAGGGGGGGACAGGCCTTCGGGGGGTGCAGGCCTTCTAGTGGGGACAGGCCTTCGGGGGGGGGACAGGCAGGCAGGCCTACAAGGGGGAGACAGGCCTACAAGGGGGTGGGACAGGCCTTCAAGGGGGGGACAGACCTTCAGGGGGTGCAGACCTTCAAGGGGGGGACAGGCCTTCAAGGGGGGGACAGGCAGGCAGGCCTTCAAGGGGGGGACAGGCCTACAAGGGGGGGACAGGCCTTCAAGGGGGGGACAGGCCTACAAGGGGGTGGAACAGGCCTTCAAGGGGGGTGCAGGCCTTCAAGGGGGGACAGGCAGACCTTTAAGGGGGGACAGGCCTTTGGGGGGGACCCTGGTTTAGAAGTACACGGAGGGAAGGGGGTGTTCAAAGAGACGTGCATATGCCAAACTTTGGGGGGGAGGAAGAAATAATGGGTCTGAAAATAGAGGAGAGGGAGAGAGATGATGGACCATGGAATTTAGGGAGGGAAGGAACATAAAGGGAGAGAAATTGGACACAAGGGATGGTGTGGAGGAGGGATAGAGATACTGGATAGGAGGGTAATTGGGAAAAGAAAGGGAGAGATGGTGGACTCTGGGGTGGTGGGGAAGGAGGGAGAGATGCCGGATGAAAAGGTAGTTAAGAAAAGGTGGATCTGTGGAGGGAGATGAAAAAAAGGAAAGATACCAGACTTCCTGGGGAGGGAAGGGAAATGGAAAGGGAGGACAGAGTCGGCAGATGGATGGTTAGCATGCAGAAAGAAGAAAGAAGGAGACCCTGGCAAGCAAGTTATCAGAAGAAAACCAGAGCCTTGGACCAACAAGATTTGAAATATAACCAGACAACAAAAGGTAGAAAAATTAATTTTATTTTCTGTTTTGTGATTATAATATGTCAGATTTGAAATGTGTATCCTGCCAGAGCTGGTGTTGGACTGCAAACGTGAGCTAGGATTTAACAGAGAGGAAAAGTCCTTTTTGTTTCTTTATTTTATTTACACCACAGAGCCAGTGTGGTTAGGAGAAGCCAAAGGGGGTGAAAAAGCTATAAAACCCACCAGGAGTTTTGAAAAAAATCACCCAACTGGGCAGGAAAATTGAATTAAAAAACCAATTCAATAGGCTGAATCGAATCGAAATTTTTTTTCCTGAATCTGGCAGCATTAGTTTGCGCTACTGTCTTAGACTTTAGGACCTGGGATTGGGGAGAGATGGCATCCTCAGTACTTTATAATACAAGTGAAACGAGGATTTGGTCAGACTTTTGAAGGGTCTGCAGAAAAAAGATATTGTGTAGGCCGGGGACATGAGACAGCAGGAAATGGGAACTTTTCTTCCTTCTATTTTTGTGAATGGAAAGGCTGAGGATGTCAGAGTTCAGTTAAAATATGTGCTTTATAAGAAAATATAATAATGTGTTTTATAAAGTTTATAGCATAGCTGGCCTACCCAGTGAGGTTTTCCTAGTGGTGGTGGTGGTGGCGGCAGCGTGTCAATGTGTTGAGAGGAAGAGGTGGTCTGGAAAATTCTGCTGACCATTTCCACCCCCCAGTTAGTCCACTCCACTCAACTGGTTCACACACTGAGTGGGTCTTTGGGTGTTGTTTTGGGATCTTTTCCAGTGGTTTATCAGTATCTCCTTCTGGTCCAAGGAAGGAAACTTTGTTATCCTTAGCATTGACCTTCAGAATATGTTTGTAACAGCGCTGCTTGTGTGGCATTAGGCTATGTAGTGATCGATGGAAAAAAACAGACCTTTGCACATTTTTGCACTATATGGTGGGTGTATGAGGAGATTCACATTTCCTGCACAGCTAAGTCCATGTGAAGTTACCTTGTGCTGTATTTGACATCTAGCAAGGTCTCTGTTTGAAAGGAAAGATCTAAACTTAAAAATGAAGTGGCCAGAAGTTATGGTAAAAGCAGATAGTGTAGCTGGTTTTAAGAAAGATTTGGACAAATTCCTGGAGGAAAAGTCCATAATCTGTTATTAAGACATGGGGGAAGTGTCTGCTTGCCCTGGATCGGTAGCATGGAATGTTGCTACTCTTTGGGTTTTGACCAGGTATTAGTGTCCTGGATTGGCTACCATGAGAATGGGCTACTGGGCATGATGGACCATTGGTCTGACCCAGTTAGGCTATTCTTATGTTATGTTCTCATCTGTAGGGGCCTTTGTTTTCACTTCTTATTTTAATGTATTTTTTTCTGGGAACTTATCAGTGTTTTTTATAATGGGAACAAAAATGGAAGAGAATTAATGTGTGTGGGATGAGGGGGTAACTAATTTCTTCAGCTAAATAATTCAATCCACTTCAAACAGACATAGGAGAACTCACGCACCATTCACACACCCTCCAACCAAAAACTTCAAAAGAAAAAAACTGTTCGATAACCTCCTAGTCATTCGAGCTGCAACATTCGACCCCCAACTCTACAACCAATTGACATCGATCACAGACTGCAAAACCTTCAAAAAGAAATAAAAACCCTTCTATTAAAAAAACACATAAAACCGAACTAACACAATCAGAACTGTCCCAAGCATCACCTGCAACTACTCCATATGTACTTCTGATGTCATGACAATTCCGACATAATTTATGTTATGTTACGTTTGGAATATAAGAAAATTTTCACTGCCTGTTTCTATTCTGACCATTTATTCCATTTCATGGTCATTATAAAAAATATTTTTTTACATGGGGGGGGTGTCAAAAAATGATGGGCCCCGGGTGCCACATACCCTAGGTACACCACTGGTGTTACTCCTAACCCCATCGATTCCATCTTGTTCAGCAGTCTGCAGTGTGGGACGCTGTCAAAAGCCTTGCTGAAGTCAAGGTATACGACGTCTAAGGACTCTCCTGAGTCCAGCCTTCTTGTTACCCAGTCAAAGAAGCTGATAAGATTGGACTGGCAGGACCTACCCTTGGTGAATCCATGTTGACTGGGGTCCCAGAGATTCCCCTCATTCAAGACCGTATCTAATTTATGCTTAATTAGTGTTTCCATGAGTTTACACGCTATTGAAGTGAGACTCACCGGTATAGTTCGCAGCCTCAGCCTTGCAACCCTTTTTATGCAGAGGAATGACATTGGCTGTTTTCCAGTCCAACGGAACTTTCCCCGTCTTAGTGAGAGATTGAAGAGCACGGCCAACGGTTCCGCCAGAACATCTCTCAATTCTCTAAGCACTCTTGGGTGTAAATTGTTATGTTTATTGAACACTTGCCTTTCACAAATAGTGGTTTACAATTGAAAAGTTAACATCTGGGGAAAAAAAACACCCTACAAATGCAAAATAGGAGAGAGGCAGAGAGTTGGAGGGCAAGAGCTGTGCATGAAACCAAACGAGAGAATAAAAGCTGCAGCTCAACCAAGCATTATGTCAGTTGGCCAGAGAAGATCCAAAAGAAAGGTGGATCTTGAAAGCATGTCAAAATCAAGGATATGATGATTCGGCATAGAAAATGACACGGGGAAAAAAATCTGTCCCCATCACTACCCCGTCACCGGATCACCGTCCCCTTCACTGCCCTGTCCCCGCCGCCCCCTTCACCGCCCCGGTCCCCTTCCCTGCCATCCCCTTCACCGCCCCGTCCCTGCAGCATCCACCCTTCCCTCGCCACCTCACCGCTCTTCAGCAGTCCAAGAATCTCCCTCCCCCTTACCTTCACGGCGTAAAGAAACTTAAGGGAGGGAAGGCGTGCAGTCCCTTCCCTCCCTCCCTATGGCCAAATCTATCTCCCTCCCTCCCCCTTACCTTCGCGGCGCTTTAGAAAAGAAACTGATGCCAGTGAAACCTGCCTGTGCCACCCTGTAGTCACGTTTGTGTGGGCGGAAGCTTCTCCTCTGACAATTGTCATTTTATAAACGCAAATAAAACAGAGCAAGGTTCAACAAAACCCATCTCCCCTCCCTTTCACAAATATCCCCTTCACTATTGTGAAAACTGAACAAACCAAATTACTACAGAATGCTACATAGAAAAATCAAGCTAACAGAATACTTTAGTCACACATGGCAAGAATAATGTTAGGGGAGTGCAACTAGGGCAACTGCCCCCTGGTCATAGAGAGAGCCCTAAGCCAGCTGGAAGCTAAAGAAGCACAGCCTGGACTTTGCGGTCCCCAATTATGTCTAATACCAGCTCTAGCAGGATACATATTTCAAATCTGAAATATTCTAATCACAAAATATAAAATAAATTTATTTTTTTTCTTTTTGTTGTCTGGTAATTTTTTTCTTCAAATCACATTGGTCTCAGGCTTTGGTTTTAGGTTCCTTCTGTCTTCATCGTGGCATGTCTGGCTCCCGAAGTTAAAATAGGCACAAGAGGAGCTGGGGAGAAGATGCCGAGTCTGACATGGGCACAATTTTTTTTACCACAGGAGTAAGACTTTTCACCACTCCCACGGCAGGCCCTTGGGGTAGGGAAGAGGAACATACCTGAATTTCTGGTAAATTTTAATGAAGTGAACAATTTCAAATAAAATGCCAAATAAGAAGCCTTATAACAAATACACCCAAATTTAAAAAGCACTCTGGCCTCAAAAGGCAGCTAATGTAATCTAGCATAAAAAGGACTAACATGATCATACTTCTGGAGACCAAAAACCAAACAGTGGTCAGCTGGTTAATCAAGTTGCAACCATCTTAGTGGGTTGAGGATCAGCCGATATAATGACAGCCGTTAGCTGCAAGGGCTGGAAATGAATCAATATCACTTGTAAAGCATCCCTCTGGGGTATATTAGTATATAGCGATGTTAAATCCAAAGTTACTAATATTGAGCCTTCAGGCACATCTTGAAACTCTTCCAACAGGACAAGCATGCTGGTACTATCTTTAACGTGGTTTAAAGTTTGAAATTTATTAAAAGGTTTAGCATATAAACTGTAGTGCAATGATTGAGAATTTGAGCCTTGTCAGTAGTGGGGCTAAATTATGCTTACCCATCGTTCTCATAAGCAAAAAATGGTTCTCTGAGCACTAAGATGTGTCATAAAGATTATGATTCTAATTATATCAGTGTGTGCATATTCACTTATCTGTTTCTAGTTTAATGCGCCTGGGATAATTATTTATTTATTCCCAAATATATTTGGGTATCCTAAAACTGGACTGCCATGGATGAAGAATATTAGAAGTCTCTAGGTACTTGAGCAGCTGTGTGTGAGTGTTGGGCAGTAATTTATTACTGGTACTGCTACTAATAATATCTATAGTGCTACTAAATGTATGTAGTACTATATACATTATATTTAGGTGCTTTCTCTGTTCCTTATGGGCTCACAATCTAAGTTATATACTTGGGGCAATGGAGGATTAAGTGACTAGCCCAAGGTCCCAAGGAGCTGCAGTGGGAATTGAACCCAGTTTGCCAGGAGCACTAATCATTAGGCTACTCATCCCTTATATTGTGTGAAGGAGCATTTTTGATATGATGCCTAAATCTAAGTTTAAGTCCAAAAAAATCAAATGGCCAAACTATATCCGTTTATGTTATATCCAGCCCTGTCTTCAGAAATCCATATACAGTTATAAGGATCTGGATGTAAATATGTTTGGGTATAAATCTACCCCACACTGTATCTTCAAGGACGCCTGAGCCCCACCACTCCACCGCTGTGTGATTTCTCAAAAAAACTGCGGGAAGATTTACATGGTGCCTCATCATTGGCTGTCCCACTTGTTGCATATCAAGTGTTTTTCTCAAATAGCATTTTCCCTGTTTCTCTTATTTTTAAATACTTTCGTTTTATAGTTATTTTTAAATATGTTATAGTTATTTTAAATATGATAAATATAATAAATATTTATATTTATACTATTTATTATATTTATCATATTTACAATAACTATAAAACAAAAGTATTTAAAAATAAGAGAAACAGGGAAAATGCTATTTGAGAAAAACACTTGATATGCAACAAGTGGGACAGCCAATGATGATAAATCTAAGTTTAGACATTTTGCAGAAGACGCACAAACATCCAGTACCAAAAATGCCCATTTTCAAAACTGCAAAACATCTATCTTGTTTTTCAAAAAAAGGATGTGCTTGTGCTCTGTGCATCTATCATCTGTGTGTTTATCTTTTTGAACCATAAAAGAAAAAACACAACCAAATAAAAAATACACCAAATAAGCCATCAGGATGTAGGAGGTGCTAGCATTTGTACTAGACTGGCCACACAGACATCCCAGCAGAGCAGTGGGGCACCAAAGGGGGCACTGTAGTGAACTTCACATAAAAGGTCTCAGGTACACATCTCTCCATAACCCCCTTATGGTGTATTGGGAGTCCTCCAAAACCCGCCCAAAGTCTACTAGACCCAACTATTCACCACACTAATAGCCCTTATGCCTGCAGGTGATACCTCACATGTGGGATTTGGGTGGAGTTTGGAAGGATCACAGATTCCACCATAAGTGTTTCATTTACATCTTTAGGGGGTGGGAAGGGGGGTCAGTAACCACTGGGGGGGGGGGGTGCATTTTTAAAATAGGTCTAGCTCAAGACGTCTAACTTGTGTTCTGGATGTATTCTTAAATGCTTGATTATAGCAGAAAATCGCCCAAGTAATGTCTGTCCTAATCCTGCCCACACCATGCCTCTAACATGCCCCCTTGAGATTTAGATGAACTACTTACTGATCAAAAGCATATCCTGTATATCTGTCTCTCCAGAAAATAATGAATTGGAAGGGTTTGGCAATTAAAAAAAACGTCCATCTGCCCCTTTATGCCAATTTTTGGACTTTTTTCATTTTTGAAAATGAGTCCTATAAGTATATTACTGTACCTTTAAAAGTATTGAGTAACTGTAATGATTATGTTCATGCAAATATAATGACTAACTGTAATATATTACATTTTCAGTAATGAATAATACAGTAATGTCTAGTTACTTTATATAATTACTTTTTAGTGTAACAAGACAGGGAGCTAACCCTGAAGTAACTGAAATGATAATTGTAAAAACTCATCTCTGAACTATGTAATGCAACTCCTGGGACAAAACAAAGCCACCAATGACCTACTTGTACTTGTACTCCTAACTATGGAGTCCTTTTACTAAGACGCGTTAAACGATTTAACGCATGTTAAAAATTAGCATCCCTCCATAGAATATAATGGGAGCCTTATCATTTAGTGCATGCTAAGCTTTAGCATGTGTTAAATCAGTTAGCGCGTACTAAGTCAATTAATGCGCCTTAGTAAAAGGACCCCTATGAATTTGTAACTATGACCTGTATTAATAGTTGTAATAATCTATCAGTACTAGCAGCTCTATTGAATGTCGGTGTGAAACTGTCCATTGTAACTTCATGAGTAACTGACCCAATCTCTTGTAATGTAATCAAACATTGAACAGATAAAGGCAGAATAGAAACCTGATTAACATAATAAACATAACATAACCCATCTGATTATCTTTGCGTCACTAGGGGCCATTATTGGGCTGCTTCTGGTTTCTGGAAAACTTCCCTTTTGAATGAAATTGTTCAAGCATACAGCATAAATTTTGATTGAGTAAGTGAAAAAGATAATATTTATGTTTGATAAGCCACAAATCTGAAAATAATAGTGTTAGTACCAACAAAGAAATAAAATCTCTTTCAATCAACTGTCAATTTTAACCAGAAACATGAAGCAATTTTTCTGGGTGAGTCCTGTCATGTCCTGAGTCCACTAACTGCTCTGGACATTCTACAAAATGAAACTAAATAATACTTTGGATTTTTGCTGCCCACTTTGGTCATGTTGAAAATGAAGCTGATTAAAGTTGGTACACACCGTAAAGATGCCTCACATCTTGTCTGAGCATTTCAACGTGGGCTCAGTGAGCATTTTGATCATTATCTTGACATCAAAGATTTGATTCTAACTGGAGTTATGTTGCCATAGTTTCATCTCCATTGGATATAAGGTGATGAAATACAAAGAACTTCTTTTTGAAGCAATGAAGACAGTGAAGCTGTCATCAGAATGAACTGCAAGTAAACACCAAAAAATCCAACATGACAGAGAACCCACGGGTATAAAACAGTACAAAAGGAAGTGGGAACGGACAATGAGCACTCCACTGAAGATCACTGATGTAAAACCAACTTGTTTATTTCAGAAAAGGACACAAGCAGAAGCTGTGGACCCAACACAGCACTGTGTTTCAGCGTCTGAAGAACGCCTGCATCCTTATTTTTTCAGTGATTTTGGTTAACCTGGCATGTTAGTTGGATGGAGTGACCTCTGATGCAGGCATTCCTCAGACACCGAAACACAGTGCTGTGTCGGGTCCACAGCTTCTGCTTGTGTCCTTTTCTGAAATAAACAAGTTGGTTTTACATCAGTGATCTTCAGTGGAGTGCTCATTGTCCGCTCCCACTTCCTTTTGTACTATCAGAATGAACTGCACCAGCTTCATCCAGTACTGATTGTGATGATGAAGATGGCTTCTTCTAGAAATATAGAAACCTGATGACAGATAAAGACCAAATGGCCCATCCAGTCTGCTCATCCACAACATCCACTATCTCCTCCTCTCCCTAAGAGATCCCAGGTGCCTGCACTTTCAGGATGTTGATGGCAATAATAGAAGTGATGTTGCTGTTGAATTGGACCTATTTCTAAATGACAATTCTTGTGAAGTTATCATTGCATCACAGTTTCCTCATATCAAGGCACGGTTTTTGAAATATAATTGGTTTGCCTTCAAGTACTCCTGTTGAAAAGCTTTTCAGCAAGGCTGGACAAATTATGAGTCCAAGAAAGTGCAGAATGACAGACAAACATTTTGAACTGCAATTGCTTCTTCGTTGTAATGCGAAATATTTAGTTAAAGCATTAGCAGGTGTTATACTTCAAAAACAGTGCCTTGATATAAGGAAGCTATCATTAGACCTATTTCTAAATGACATTTCAAACCAGGAACCTTATGATCAACCATTGTGATTGAACACATTTTTTTGTTTCTTTGCTAGCATTGACACTAGAAGGTAATTCTGTCTGGTGCTGCTACTTCAAAGATCGCTGAATATAGATAATGGAACACAGCAAAACCAATATTTGAAGATTTTATATACCGAAACTCACTAATGACAACCTACAACTTAATCCTAGGAGACTTCAACCTCCACCTTGAAAACCAGTTTCAAACAAGTAGAAATCTTACTATCATACCTTGAGGCCTTAACACACAAGATATTAGACCCTCATGAAAAAGAACACCAACTCGACATTGCAGCCTACATGTCCCAACAGCCCATACAACTAGAAATCCAAACATCAAATGGAAACTGGTACCGTTCCCTCTGGTCAGATCACTATACTTACTCCTTCAAAATCAACTGGACCAAAAACAAAAGCAAACAAATTACTCAAAAAATAACTTACAACTCACATAAATACATCGACCCCACCAAATTTTAGACAAAAACAGACACCATAATCCAAGACTACAATCCCAAAGACTTCATCTCACAATGGAGCCATCTAAGTACAGCAACCCTAGATGAGCTAGCACCAGAACAACCCAAAACCAGAATCCATAGAAAATCAGACAAATGGTTCGATAATGAACTACTCCTACTCAAAAGACAATGCAGACAACTAGAAAGAAAATGGAGAAAAAGTAGCCAAGATTCCACAAAAACAGCATGGAGAATACTGCACCAAAAATACAAAGAAAAAAGAAAGACATACTACTCAAAGCAAATAGGAGAAGAATCCCAAGACACAAAAAAGTTATTCCAATTACTAAAAGAACTCACAGACACCATACCCTATCTAACCAATAACAACTCCCCCGTCCCTCAGCCACACTCTTAGCCGCATTCTTCAAAAACAAAATCACAACTATCAGAGCCACATTCAATGGAACACCTACGCACCTAGAAGAAATCTCAACTACCCCTCACAGAGAAAGAATCAGTTGCAGCAGATAGAACCTGGTCCCACTTCTTACCTATACAATGATCAGACCTCAACAAACTATATAATAAATATAGCCATGCAGCCTGTGACCTTAACCACTACCCTCATACCTATTGAAAACCTCCAGTGCACTATTTTGCACCCTGCTCCTACAATAGATACAAACTTTACTCACAGATGGCCTTTTCCTGCAAGACCTCAGCAAAATCATCATAACTTTGATCCTAAAATATCCCAAAGGAGCAACGGACCAACCATCCAACTACAGATCCATAGCCTCAATCCCACTTTACATCAAGCTAATGGAAGGCCACGTAGCTAAAGCCCTAACCTTATACCTAGAAAACCACAACTTACTCCACCCCACGCAATCTGGTTTCAGAACCAACTACAGCACTGAGACCCTACTAGGAACACTCATGGACACTGCTAGACAACACCTCAGCACAGGCAAGAAAATGCTGATCATACAACTAGACTTCTCCGCAGCCTTTGACCTGGTAGACCATGACATCCTTTTACAAACACTAGACTCAATAGGAATCACAGGCAAGGTACTATCATGGTTTAAAGGATTCCTACAATCCAGAACTTACAGAGTTAAAACAAACAAAGAAAAATCAGAACCATGGTCCAACCCCTGCGGAGTACCCCAAGGATTACCTCTGTCTCCCACACTCTTCAACCTATACATTGCTTCCCTTAGCTCCTGCCTAGACAAACAAGGCCTAACCTCCTACAGCTATGCAAATGACATCACCATTCTCCTCCCCTTCGACCAACCAGCGCCCTCCATGGTAGGCACAATACATAGAAGACTTGAAATAGTAGGAACATGGATGACAGAACACAAACTAAAACTTAACTCTGACAAAACAAACTTCATCCTCCTAGAAAACAGCAAAATCCCAACCTTAATAAACCTAGTAATAAACTTGATCTCATACCCAATACAACCCACGCTAAAACTCCTTGGAGTGCTGATTGACAGAGGCTGTACCGTGCAACCACAAATCAACAAAATAATAAAAACATCATTCACAACTATGAGAAACCTAAGACAAGTTTGAAAATTATTTGACAGAAAACAATTCCAACTCTTGGTACAATCTCTAATCCTAGGCCTAATAGACTACTGCAACATACTATATCTCCCCTGCCCAGCGATCACAATAAAATAACTACAAACAATATAAAACATAGCCCTAAGACTCATCCATTCACTGAAAAAATATGACCACATCACAGAGGCATACCATGACTCACACTGGCTCCCAATACAAGCCAGAGTACACTTCAAATTCTACTGCCTACTATTTAAAGCTATAAACAGAGACAGCCCAACCTACTGGAACAACCGACTAATCCAATCCACCTCAACCAGACACAGGAGAACCCACACACTATTCATACACCCACCAACCAAAAATGTCAAACGAAGAAAACTTTATGACAACCTACTGGCCACTAGAGCAGCGAAACTGGACAGACAACTCACCAATCTGCTGATCTTGACTACAGACTACAAAACCTTTAAAAACGAAACAAAAGCCCTACTCTTCAAAAAAATACATAAAACAATATAACACAACCAGATCTGTCCTAAGCTTCACCTGAAATACTATACACTCCTTAGCAAATTAGAAAACGTTCAAACTATTCCTTATGTATTTCTTAATATCATGACAATTCTTATGTAATCCGCCTTGAACTGCAAGGTAATGGTGGAATAGAAATCACTAATGTAATGTAATAATGTTTGATTGATTTCTGCTCTGCTTGTATGCTAGATATTTTTGTGGTTTTATTTTTCCTTATTGATTTAAAATCTCTCTAATTGTAATTGGATCCCTGTATTTGAGGAACTGAGCGGTTTCTGTTTAGATGTTTTCTTTGATAAAGGATGGATTTCCAGTTTCTAGAATTAATTTTATGTAGTGTCGAAACAATTGTTTATATCCAAGAATTAAAAAGTAACTAAAAGTAACATATTACTTTCACAGTAACTTGACATATTTTTATTAAACAAGTAACTTTAATATATTAGGTTTTCCTTGCAGTAATCATTAACTTTAATATATCATTTTTACAAAGTAACTTGCCCCAAACTGCTGAGTGTGACTGTGCATGATTTTCACAATCATCTTGGATAGAAATGGGAAGTTAGAACAGGACTGTAATTGGAGATCTGGGATGTCAGTATTAGTTCACTAATGAAGGGGATGGATGATAGCAGACTCCCAATTTTGTAGAACTAGTCCAGAAGACAGACTATTACAAATCATCAGGAAAGACAGAGGAATAAGGCCGTGCTTGGAGATCTGAAGCCAAGATATAGGAACGGGATCCAGTGAGCACATGGCTTGCTTTATTGAAGAAATAACCTTAGAGAAGGCAGTAAAGGGTGCAAGATTAAAGTTTGATGAGGAAGAATGAAGGTGATCTAGGGATGAATAAAGGAGTGTAAGAGATGGGGAGAAGTTGGGTTAAAAGACATAGATGGGAATGCAGAGAGAAGTGAGGCAATTTTGGTGGAAAAAAAAATCAGTTACAAGATAGATAGTGGTTCACTTAAACAGTCAGGTTTAGGAGGAGAAAGTGACCCGGTGTGCAGCAGTTCACTTCCTCCTCTACTTCCTATGTTTGCACTGAATTCTGCACAGTATATGCAGAATACTATGCATCCTGAGGGGGTGAGGAATTCTGCACTCGCAGAATTCCACCAGGAGGAACATATGAGTACTTTAAAATTCCATAATTTGAGAGCTAGTGATCTGCCAATGTTATCTCCATAAACCATAATCTCCCAGTTTAAATAGAACATTATACCATCTTCGATTTATTATAGCAGATTAGCTGTAGTGCATAGATGTGCTACGGTAATTGTGTTTTGAAAATGATTATTATTAGTAAGAGAAATTCTAATTTACATTCAACTATCAATCGAAAAAGGGAAACAAAAATGGAAATGTTGCTGCTTTGAATTTCTGGAATTTATGCATAACTAGCTAGATTTCATTCAGCAAAGTCATTTTAACAAGGGAGCAGGCCTACAAAGAAAACAATGCACCACTAATGGAATGGTAAATTAGACGATAATGAGGAACTTTCTGCATTTCTTTTTTTTTCCCTTCCATGTTTTGCTACTTTATGTATTCAGTTAGTAATATTTCAGCTAGAAAAAAATGCTCATCTACTGAATGTTAGTTAAAAAAAATTACAATTTTTCAATGTAAGTGCATTCCAATCCCATGTAAGAAAGAGTAGTGTTACTATGATTGATTTCTAAACTTCAATAAGAGGCCATTTAACTAAGCTGTGCTAAAAAGTGGCCAGTGCTGTCCTCAGCATGGGTCTTTCCCATGTGCTGAGGCCATATTTGGTATGGTAGAAAAATGGCTGATTTTCCATAATTCCCATTAATGACTATGCATTAATTTTCCCATTAGTGCATGGCCATTAGCATTTGAGCACATACCGATACCTATTTTCTGGGCAATGAGGGCTTGATTCTCTAAATGATGCCTAGAAAAATGCCCACCTAATGTCAATCAAATTTAGCCACTATTTGTAGAATCATGCCTAGTGGTGCCTAACTCGACTTAGGCACTGAAAGACATCATAATGTTAGGCGTCAGTATATTAGGGCAGGGTTTTCTTGGCCTAATTTACTCTCGCCTAATGATGCTTAAGGCAACTCACACCTAAACTCTGCTCCTAACTATGCCCACTTTTTGGGTAGCCAAGGGTAGGTGCCTCAGTGTAGACACCTATATGGTGCCTAATAAGTTATGCACCTAGCCAAAAATAAAATTTTATGGAATTATTTTTAATTGGGTTTTTAATGGTTTTCAATTACCATGCCAATTAAACCAATTAAAAAAAATTAAGTTATCTAAGTGCCTACCGGCAGGCACCATTTTTTTTATTTTATTTAATATTTATTGAAATTTTCAATATATTCAAGCATATTATAACTTGTACAGAAAGGAAATTTAGCAAGAAATTAATACAAATGAAAAACATATATCAAAGAACATATAAGCATAAATTTCTACTCAAGTCCTCAATAAGATCCAAGAAGGAAAATAGGCGATAGAAAGAAATTATTATAAGACAAAATAATGGCTAGTCGAATGAGATTGAGGCACCCTTTCTTAAACTAAGCACTTTCTTTCTCCAAAGATGCAGTTGTGAGAAAAGTTGTCAGTTGAGATGGCTCAAAGAAAACATATTTATGAGAATGGTAATTAACAACACATTTACATGGGTGTCGCAAGCAAAAAGTCGCCCCCAGAGATAAAACACCAGGTTTCCTCAACAGAAATTCTTTTCTCCTTCTCTGCGTCTCCTTGGCCAAATCTGGGAACATCTGAATTTTACAACCTAAAAACTCTTTTTGCTTATTTCTAAAGAAAAGTCTCAGCAACCAGTTTTTATCTGGTGCGAGAGCCACTGTCAATAATAAGGTTGCAGGGGTCACTAATTCTCTATCAGACATTTCCAATATATTGGATATATTCATTAAATCAGGTCCCGACTTCTGTTGTAATTGCTGTTGTTGTTGGTCTTGAGGCTTACTTGGAAGATAATAAACCTGCGTAAATGGTGGTAATGATTCATCAGAAAGTTCCAATATTTCCGTCATATAACGTCTCAACATTTCCCTTGGGGCTATCACAGAGACCCTAGGGAAATTTATCAATCTGAGATTATTGTTACGAGAAAAGTTTTCCATTGCTTCCATTTTCCTTCTTAAATTGGTATTATCTTTAATTAATACCTCAGTAATTTGTTGTGATACTTTAAGTTCTTGATGAATATTTTGTATTGAAATTTTTGAGTCCTCAAGTCCAGTCTTTAAATTTTTAATCTCAGTTCCATGATTTTCTAATTTCTTTTCTACTTCTTGTAATTGTGGATTAATAGATTTTGCCAAATTGGCTACCAGGTCCCACAGAGAGTCTAATGTAACCTCTCGGGGCTTCAAAATTTGCAATGGTTGTAATTTTAAGTTAATTAGCTCACCCTCTGGCAACATGTCTCCTCCTGCAATCTGTTGGATTTTCTGTTGGATTTTCTTATCCCCCACTGCTTCTTCCACAGTCTCCTCGTTAAGACTCCTCTGCTCCAGCAGGGAGTCCCGTGGCACAGTCCCCGTGTTCTCCTCCTTAGCCTCCGAGAGGAAGTGAACTCCAACCTCAGGAAGTTCCTCCTCTCGCGGGGAACTGGTCGACTGAGGGCGTGGGGGTGGTGCTCTCACTTCGGGGCTCAACGATGTCTCCAGCCCCATGGTGAACGCCACTGACGCGCCTCCGCCGTGTGTCTCCTGCGGGGAACTCCCCGAAGCTATCGGCGTGCCCTGCATTCTCCTCATCAAGTCCTCGATGTTCCTGAAGACGGCTGTTCTGGAGCGCTGCGAGGCTCCAGCAGCGCTACGTCCCCTCCTCTTCGGCATCGTGAAACAGGTAAAAATTTGAGTGGACAAATTATGTCAAGGAATAGACGGGAGCGTGAGACTCATGCGACTGCTCATGCGGCCATCTTGGATCCCCCGGCAGGCACCATTTATAGAAACAAGGCCTACTGGCTCACACACCAGTCTTGCGCTAGTGTCTTGGTTAGTGTTCGGCAATCTAGTTTCACTAACCAATTGTCTCCAGACAGACTCCAGTGCTAAAAAAATTAATTCTATTTTTTAGCACATGGGAAGCTCGCCCCAATCCCAAAACTACTGCGGAATGCCTGAGCACATCTTGAGGTAGTACATTTTACCATGTAGTAAGCAGATATAGGGCTTGCCACAGCTTACTGAAAGGGCCCATGATGGTAGAAAATAAAATCATTAAAAAATTGTTTAAGCTAACCCATATATTTCTTCTCTTTTATTTTAAACTAGCAAATGTCCACAAACATATCATAAACTTTTATTTCCTCTAGGTTCTGGAATGCACAGTGAAAGGAGCTGATAGCCCTTCTCCCCTAGGGCTCCCTTACCAGTAAGGTGTGCATGAGAGCAGGGACAGGTCAAACATCTTCTCACCTTTTCTGACCCAGTCATCCAGGAAGGATGCCAAGGGAGATTCACTAGGCTAGCGGCTGTCAAATTTAGACTATATTTTTCTTATTTTGGCTATCTATGTGCTCCTTTTTCAGAAGCTGGTAAGTTTTCACATTAATAAAATTATGTACCTGAATAAAAGAATAGACATTCTAGTGACTGAGATAAGTGGGATGCTTGGCTAAAATGTTTTAACATTTGGTTTGTTGTGGAACGCTAACATTTTTAGTACTCCATCTGTACACCCAGGGAGTACTAGCCACTACCACCCCCCACCCCCCCTTTCCAGCTCCCACCCAAGCCAAAAAATATATGGATACAAATGAGGAAATGATGAGAGTATTCAAGGGGAAGGGGGAGAAAGCAGAAAACTAGAGAGAGAGAGAGAGAGGAGGAAAAATATAGAGAGTTAGAGATGAAGGAGACAGAAGAATAGAGAGAAGAAAGTGATAAAATCAAAGGGGGAATCAAATGAATAAAGGGAGAGGAGTAAGGAGACATGGGGAAGAGGGATGAATTAGGGTAGAAGAGACAAAGAAAGGAATGGTAAAGATTCTGAAAATGTCAGAGAGAAAAAGACAGAAGACAAAGATAGAGAGAAAAATTAATGAGAAATACAAAAGGACATGATCCCCCCCCCCAAAAAAAAATGCAGGCACACAACAATAATTTAAAAAATAAATAAATAAGCTGGAACATTTAACATGTAGAAATCTTATTTTAATTTTGAAATGGAAAAATTCAAAATAAATACAGAGTTGATATAAAATGAAACCTCTTCTGCTGGGCATTACATTAGAACAGTGGTCTCAAACTCGCGGCTCGGGGGCCACATGCAGCCCACCAGGTACTCTTTTGAGGCCCTCGGTATGTTTATCATAATCACAAAAGTAAAATAAAACAGTTGCTTGATCATATGTCTCTTTAGCTATAAACTACAATATTATTATTAAGACTTAGCCAAAAGGAAAGATTTATAAACTATAAAGAGTTTTACCTCATGCAAAATTGTCATTTCTTTACTAAGACATTAACTATTTTTTTCTGAGGCCCTCCAAGTATCTACAAATCCAAAATGTGGCCCTGCAAAGGGTTTGAGTTTGAGACCACAGGCTTAGAGGGACCACTGGTTGGCATGGGTTGGTGACTATTGTACTATAGCATATTCCCAACAAATATCATAAGAATGAATGCACATGTCCTTCTAAAATCTCTGGTTCATTTTAAATGAGAAAACTAAACAAGGAAGCCTCTGTTTTATAATTGCAAAAGAACTAATTTCATTGCTTATGCACTAGAGCTTCTAACCAAAAATCCCTGTGCTTGAAACAAAATTGATTTCATCTCATCAATCCATAGTTTTTATATTAACCTGACCAGCTATTGATTGCTAATCTCGTGCACAGACCCTGAAATGAACTGGCATGAATGAACAAGCTCCTCTCTCACTCTTTTAAGGTGTGATAAGAAAGAAAAACATTGTGACTTTCAGTAATGAATGAGATGAAGTGTTTCAGATGCTAGCCCCATTTCCAATTTGTTGCAGGTGAATGATTTTGTTATAAGTGTCACCACCCCTCTTAAAGAGTCATCCTTAAAATGGAGAGGTTGTGGAGGGGGAGTGTTGTAAGAGAGCTGTCTGCTCATAGGTTTGCTGTTTTTAGTAATGAAGTTACGGGAGTAAAATTTGAGTAAATTCATAATGTGAATGCAGTTAAAAAAAACAAAACACTAAAGGCATTACTTTCATTCAGTGTTAATTTTTTTTTTATTCATTCTCAGGAGCAATGACTCATCGCTCGCTATCTTGAAAAACTGTTCCACATATCTATGACTTGTCTGCATTTAGTTCCGCTGCCTACTTTTATTATACTCCATGTATTGGTGCTAAAGCACATTTTTCACCTGCTAATCATGCTTTCACACCACCCCTTCTCCCTTGCACACACTTACACCCAGAGTTGTTGACATTTTTTCATAAACCTTTGTAGTCATCAGTGCTGGTAGGGGGTATCTGCTATGAAAATGCAGGCATTTAAAAAAAATATATATATTGTTTTTGCTTTATGAGTAGTTGTTGAAGTTACAGTACTTCTGGTTTTCTGTGCTAGCTCCTTTTCATTAGTATTCAAATGGCTAACGGAGGGTTCAAAAAATAGTATTTAAACTGTAATCTACCAGCTTCCAAAACACACATTCTGTTACATCCCTTCCGGATTCAGTACGCTAGGTGTTCAATCCCTTCCCGCAATCCAGGAGTTGCAGAAATCCAAACAAGGTGGGGAGGGGGGTGGGTGGGTGAGGATATTTTATGTTTTCTTATGCTTAAGAATAATTGTCGGGTATAAGGGGGGAGGGATATTTGATGTGAATTAGACTTTGATGGAATATGCAGGAAAATTGGGAAAATCTCTCTTCTTCAGAATCACAGGGCTTTGGAATAATCTTACTTCCCCACTAAGGAATCAGGGCTCCTTCCAACCAGGCTTTTCACAAACATGCAATGCTCTCCTCCCCCCTGTAATGTGTTATTCCTTCCTATATCACGCTTTTGTAAACCGTGCCAAGCTGTATAATTATGGAGAGGATGTGGTATATAAACTTAAAGTTTAGTTTAGAATATTAAGTGATGTTAAAGTGTAAAGTGATTGTATTTTATGTTACACTTATTGAAAGTTTTAAAAATGAATAAAGAATTAAAAAAAACCCAAAACAAATACCATTCTGAGCATGTGCTCCTCCTACATTAGAGAGTGAGTTAGAGGTCCCTACAGTTTTCAATTTCTGTAAATTATTCAGTTTCTTTTTAAAAATGCCACAGTACAAGTGTTGAATTTTGCTTAATTTTTTCAGCTTTGATGATTAAGTCTTCCTGATTTAAAAATATTATTTACAATATCATTGCAATGATTATATATGAATCTTTGGCATATCTGAAAACTGCTCATAGAGAATAAATGATGTAGAGGCGAGCCCGTTAGATATTCACTTAAGGGTGTGATCCACGTGGTTCTGTAGGGATGTTTCACCCGGCGGTAAGTTCCCTCTACTGAAATTCTCTTTGAGAATTAGTTTAAATATTTCAGCATTTATTGAAATATTTTTATCTAATACAGGAAGACTTTCACAAACAAGGTTTATGGCTTACATTGGGAGTACCTCCTTTGTTTTTTGGGTTCCCCCTCCCCTTTTGAGCTTTCTTAGTAGTGTCATTCTTTAATAATAAAATAAAATGCACTTAAGTCTGCCTTTTCTTGTCCTTGTATATGTTTTTAAAGGTTTAGATGTGCCCAGATATATGTATATGTACTGTAAGAGTGTAAATATAAAAGTGTAAATATTTACTTATTTTATATTTATTTTAAAAATGTGTAGTCTGCATATACCTATGCGGATTACATCAGTACGTATACACATAATTCAATTACAATATAATACATAAAACTACCCACAGTACATAAATACCCACAGTATTAAATCACTGAATTTTCTTCAATGTCATCACCACTACTCAAAATGCTTGCACAAACAGGTGTGTTTTCAATAATTTCTTGAAACTGCATTTAAGCACATAAAGACTCATAATCAAAGCTTTGAAAAGTCCAAAAACTAGCCTAAGTCGGCTCTTGGACATCCTAATAGCAGGGACATCGAAATGCTGATAATCAAAACCAACTTTCTGGACATGCAGCAGCACTTCTAAGCTGCTGTGTGTTCAGAGCTCAAAGGGGCATGTTGGAAGGTGTGTTATGGGCAGGAAACGGGTGTGCTTAAACCTGGACGTCCTGCAGCGATAATCAAAGATTTCCAAGGATGTCCTAGAGGGAACTTAGATGCCGGCAGTTAGACCTGTTTTAGTTGCTTCTAAGTGCCCCAAAGCTGCCCAAACTGACCAGATGACCACTGGAGGGATTAAGGCATAATCCCCCTTACTCTTCCAGTGGTTACTGACCCCCCTCCCACCACCCAGAGATGGGGGAAAAAACAGCACATTAAGGGCTTGCCATCAGCTGATCGCAGCAGAGGAATCCCCATTAGCTGAGACGGTTTTGGGGATTCCTACTGGCTCAGCTGATGGGGATTCCCTCTGTCAGGATCAGCTGAGCCACAGAGCCCTACATCCTTCCCCCCCTGACATCCCCCTGACTTCCCCAGACCCCCCTGATATCCCTGTAACCCCCCAACATTACCCCTGCATCTCCCAACATTCCTTAACCCCCCACTCACATCACCCGACACCTCCAACATCAGGCAACCTTCCATCACATCACCTGACATCAGGCAACACCCCCTCAATGACACCCGACACCCCGTACCTTCCAATTGTCATTTTGAGCCAGTCAGGGCCTTAGGCCTCTCTCACTGCATCCTAAGATGCATTGGGAGGGGGAAGGCCTGTCATTTTCAACACACGACCCTGTAGGCAGGAGGGAGTGGGCTTCCCTCCTGCCAATTTTGCATCAGAAAGTACGGGGGTATTGCCTGATGTCAGGGGTGATGTGGGGGGTCCAGCTTTGTTGGGGGATGTGGGGGGGGGAATGGTCGGGCTGTCGGGATGTCAGGGGGAGGGGTGTAGGACTCCAGCTGATCTTGGCAGGGAGAATCCCCATCAGCTGAGCCAGCAGGAATACCTGAAAACGGCTCAGCTGATGGGAATTCTTCTGCCATGATCAGATAAGGTAGTTGGTATGTCTACAAAACTTACTTTTGTGCATTTTTCATGGGGACATTTTTATTTTTGAAAATGGTCAAAAAAGGTAGATGTCTTAAGGACCTAAAACGTCTACATAGATCATTTTCAAAAATAAAAAATAGATGTCTGGCAGCTTTGAAAATGGACATTTTTTTCTACTGGGTTTGTGGACATCTTGCCCAAAATGTCCAACTTCAGACTTTCATATGCCTTTCATATGAGGGAATTCTAGAAACGGCGCCTAAATTTAGGGGGTGGTGTTAAAAGCTTTACAGATAGTACAAAACTCCATTATCAGGGTGTTATTTCGGCTCTAGAAAAATGACCATGTAACAGATTATTATATCAAGGTTTATTGGCTGAAAATTGAGTTCAGAATTAAGTATAAACTATTACTACTGGTTTACCTGAGTGTTCAAGGTTGTGCCCCATGATATCTGATGGACAGTGTATTTCCATACATTGGGTTGCAAAAGCTGCGCTCAGCAACACAACATGACCTGGCAATTCCATCCAGAAAAAAGCTGAGTCTGCAAGCTGTAAGAGGGGGCATTTTCATGTTGTGGTCCAGAAGAATGGAATAGACTCCTGTCTTACATTAAACGTATAAAAAAATTGGATGCATTTAAGAAATTGTTGAAAAGACATCTATTTTGTTGCATGAAATACACAGTATGAAAAATTAGGTTAGGTTGCTTGAGATTGATTTTTGGTACAGGCGAAGTGATTGGTGCTGCTATTTTTGTCAGGCTGGTATTTTATTTTGCTTTTATGCTGAATATGATATATATTTTTTGCTTTTTGTAAGATGTCTGAAATGTCTGTGAAGTATTATTATGTGTGTGTTGTATTTTGCCTTGTAAAAGGCAGATTATAAATGAACAAACCATAAACCATAACTTAATTAACAAACGCAGTTTAAAACGGAAAAAAACCTTCACTGTTAATGTACCTACTGGTGCCTAAATAGTACAAGCTGGAACTGTATCCACGTGGGCACTTTAGGCCACCAAATGCAACTCTGGGCGTGGCTAATGCTGGAAGTGGTGTTAGATAGTTTAAAGCACCTACATAGGTATAGTTCATAACAAAGATAGGTGCCTACATTTCCAGCACCTATCTTTCACGGAGGTGCAATTCTCTACAGAGCACTGTTGCATGATTGACATGTGATCAGTGACTGCATTTTAGATGGCCACCGATTTCGGCGCCCTATAGAGAATCCGAATCCTACTGCTGTAATCATCCTGGAAGGTTATTCCACACATGAAAAATCTTCTGTGTAGACATAGGTGCTGGTAGTGCTTTCCTGCTGAATATGAGGAAAATATATAAGGGGAAGGGAAGAAGAAGGGAATGTGCAGATCATGGGTGTAGATGTTTTTCCAAGATGTAGGGACAATGACTACCTCTTTGAAAGTATCAAGTGCTGAATGCAATGGAACACTTTTATTAAAGTGTTTTAAGCAGTTAGCAAGGGAATTAGCATGCACTGTTACCAGGAAGGTGTGGGTTAATGAAGATTTTTCCTTAATTTATTTTCCTTTTGCTTGGAGTCCCTATTTTCCTACATCTTGTGGACAAATGCTTAAATGTATTTATGTTTCTGTGGTTTCCTTACTTTTCTAGTTTCACTTTTTCCAATCATGGAATAAAAAAAGCAAATGGAAATAATTCTTATGGTTTTAACCAACAATAAACATGGTGTTTCATATAGCATCCAAAAGACTGTAGTGACCCCAAAGACAATGTGCCGTACCAATTGTGAATTTCGTATGAACTACAAATTTCTTTTTTCATTTTTCTCTTCATATCTATTATATATCAATGATAATAAACAAAAAATGGATCTTGTTAAATAGTATTGAAACCCCAATTCCTGGGAAATAAGAGTAAACAAAAATGTGATATAAATTTCAACAATTAAATCAATGCGCCAAGTGTGAGGAGAGGTCTAATTTGCAATACTGAGAGAAAATTCACCTCAGAAATAAGAAAAGGAAAAAGGTCAAGACAGGCAGCCAATTTGACCTTACTATAATTAGCAGCAAGTCAAATTACTGCAACTCCAACCTAATCAAGTGGGCACTCTTAAAGTCAATCAATTTGTACCTTTGCTTAATCTTTGTAAACCGCATAAAACTTCACGGTATTGCGGTATATAAGCTGTTATTATTATTATTATTATTATTATTATTATAAAGTACTCTATGTAAGAAGAAAAACAGAAGATTGAATTGACTTATTACTCAGAAAATGTAATTTTCAAATAGTTCATAATAAATGTGATATACACGTCAGTATTTTGTTATGCATTTGAGTGGAAAATTCAACTAATTCAACGTTCCCAATCCATAATTTTTACTAATCCACGTTAAGCCTGATTGATGCCATATTAGCTGCTAGTGCAGTTATGTTAAGGGGCTTTTTATTACATTCACAGATAGAACATGGTAAACTGCATTAAATGCTTTCTTGTGCCAGGAGCATGGCATGAGCAGAGGGTTGCCCTGAAAAGCATTGGGCATTTAATGCATTGCACGTACTATGCATTAACTGTCTAATGCAGAATTCAATATTCAAGTTTTATTTAAAATTTGATTAAATCGCTTATGGTAGGCGCCATTGAAAACAGCACCTGCTACAGGATAAATTTAGGTGCCCTTTATAGAATCACGCCTAGCGGTGCCTAACTTGACTTAGGTACTAGAAGGTATCAAATGTTGCCTGATGCCTAAGTCATTCCATGCCCAAACTTTGCCCCTAACTCTGCCCACTTTTCAGGTAGACATAGGTAGGCTCCTCGATGTATGCCGATTTCCAAGCATAACTTAAATTCATTGTTTTAATTGACTTTTAATGGTGTTTTCAATTATCACACCTTTTAAGCCAATTAAAAAATGTTAAGTTTCATGTGGAAATCGGCTAGGCACCACTAACCACCACCCATCCTAGACACCATTTATAAAATCAGGGCCTTAGTGTTTTTGTTTTAAATGCACCACTGACCCTTCCCCACAAAGTTCGTTTGATAGGGCATTCCAAAGTATTAGTGCCCCATGTGTTACTTCTAGATGGGACCGCTGAACTGCCGGAAAATAAAGGTAAATAACTGGTCCCCAAATGTAGGTCCTATTGAGGAATGTAAGAGGTTACATAGGCACACAGAATGTCAGGGGTGTTGGAATACACAATCTTGTGAATAAGCAACACTTTATATCTGGTAATAAACTAGCAACCAATAGTGGGCTATATATAAAGGTAATATGAGCATTCTTAGACACACCCACCCTTCATTAGAGTTTGGAGTTTAGTGCACATTTCACACATCCTATGACTAGCTATAAAGACATTTCTAATATGATCTCATATTCATACAGGTTGGGAACTCATTTTTTTTCATTTGTTCCTGCTCCATAAAAAGACTAACAAATTCTCATTTTTTTCTATTCTCAAAGAACACTTAATTAACTGGAAAATGAACATCTGAATTTATAGTTTTGTAAACATCAAGTTCCAAATTAATTTAAGTAAATAGCACACCTAGTAAAAGGACCCACTGGAAACGACAGCAGAAATGCTAGGATTGATTAAGAAAGGGATCACGAACAGATCGGAGAAGGTTATTATGCCGCTGTACCAGGCCATGGTACGCCCTCACCTGGAATACTGCGTACAGCACTGGCCACCATACATGAAGAAGGACACGGTATTACTCAAAAGGGTCCAGAGAAGAGCAACTAAAATGGTTAAGGGGCTGGAGGAGTTGCCGCACAATGAGAGATTAGAGAAACTGGGCCTCTTCTCCC
This sequence comes from Geotrypetes seraphini, assembly GCF_902459505.1. Taxonomy (NCBI): domain Eukaryota; kingdom Metazoa; phylum Chordata; class Amphibia; order Gymnophiona; family Dermophiidae; genus Geotrypetes; species Geotrypetes seraphini. The sequence goes on from NC_047085.1 coordinate 346,728,076, forward strand.
TTGAAAAGAGGAGACTGAGAGGGGACATGATCAAAACATTCAAGATAATGAAGGGAATAGACTTAGTAGATAAAGACAGGTTGTTCACCCTCTCCAAGGTAGGGAGAACAAGAGGGCACTCTCTAAAGTTAAAAGGGGATAGATTTCGTACAAACGTAAGGAAGTCCTTCTTCACCCAGAGAGTGGTGGAAAACTAGAACGCTCTTCTGGAGGCTGTTATAGGGGAAAACACACTCCAGGGATTCAAGATAAAGTTGGACAAGTTCCTGCTGAAATGGAACGTGCGCAGGTAGGGCTAGTCTCAGTTAGGGCACTGGTCTTTGACATAGGGGCCGCTACGGGAGTGGACTGCTGGGCACGATGGACCACTGATCTGACCCAGCAGCGGCAATTCTTATGTTCTTATGTTTTAATTTTAAGATGCATAAAAAATATATTTTAAACCCATATATATAATTATGCATTTACAGGGATAGGCTAAAGTAAAAGTGGCCTCTAACTTCTTTGTCTGTTTACGCATTACTAAGAATAGTTTACACCTTTCCTGTGTTAGCTTGGTGACATCATAGTATAACCATATACGTTGGCCAAGGAAAAGCAAACCCACTTTTTTGAAGAATAGTCTCATAATCGAATTGAGATCTTGTTCAAAGATGAAATTTATAATTAATGTAGCTCTCTCCTTAATATCAGTGAAGAAATCCTCTAAAGCTGCTGTTAAATTTTGCAAGTCAATATCAGGTGACACTTTTTCAAGAAATGGTAAGTTATCAGGTCCTGGTAAATCTTCTGGCCCACTACTTCTTGAATAAAGGGAGTTGCGATCCAAGATGGAGGACTTCTGGTAGTGGTGATCCAGCAGCACTTTTTATTTTTCTTCAACTCTATGCTATTTGCTGTTTTGGGACGTTATCATTTTTTAGCCTAATATGCCCCATACAAAGAGAAAAGAAGTCGTGATAGTGCCGTAACTCACGGCCCTTACCTTTTTGCCGAGTCACTTTGCAGCGGACTTCTCATTCTTGAGTCTTTACTATGTTCAATATTTTCCTGAATTTTCAAGTTAAAATTTGTTGTTTTAAAAGTTGGTTTTTTGTTTTAAGAAATCTGCAAAAGTTGCTTTGATAAACGAAAATAGATTCTTTATCCATTCCGATAACTTTAGGTTTCAAAAGAGCTGTGGGAGGTAGTTATTAGTGCTTCCCGATTCAGGAAAAAAAAAGTTTTGATTCGATTCGATTTTCCTGCCCAATTGAGTGGGTTTTTTTTTTCCCCAAACATCCTGGTGGGTTTATTTTATAGCCTCTTCACCCCCTTTGCCACCTCCTACCCACACTGGCGCTGTGGTGGAAACAAAATAAACAAACAAACAAGACTTTTCCTCTCTATGTTAAATCCTAGTTCACGTTCGTGGTCTAACATCAGCTCTGGCAGGATACACATTACAAATCTGACATATTGTAATCACAAAACAGAAAATAAAATTATTTTTTCTACTTTATGTTGTCTGGTCATTATTCAAATCATGTTGGTCCCAAGCTCTGGTTGTCTTCTGATAATGCGCTTGCCAGGGTCTCCTTCTTTCTCCGTGCTAACCATCCACCTTCTATCTCTGTTCTCCCCTTCTATTTTCCTTCCCTCCTCCGGAGGTTTGGCATCTTTCCTTTTTTTGTCTCCATCCCCGCAGCTGCAGCAATGGACCCCACCATCCCCAGATCCACCATCTCCTTTTTTTAACTACCCTTTCATCCTGCAATCTCTCCCTCCTACTCCACCACCCCAGGGTTCACCATCTCTCCCATTCTCTTCCCAACTACCCTCCTATCCAGTATCTCTACCCCCCTCTACACCATCCCTTGTGTCCAACTTCTCTCTCTTTCTGTTCCTTCCCTTCCTAAATCCCATTGTCCACCATCTCTCTCCCTCTCCTGTTTTTAGATCCATTATTTCTTCCATCCCTCCCCCATCTCTCCTCTCCTCTCCTCTTAATTATCAAAATCTCGAAGGGTGGTGAGGATGGTTCAACTGAAGACTTCTAACCTCGAGGTTGTCTTCTGATAACTTGCTTGCCAGGGTCTCCTGCCCATTTGTTGTTTTCTTCTTTCTCGATGCTAAACATCCATCTTCCATCTCTGTCCTCCCCTTCCGTTTCTCTTCCCTCCCCTGGAGGTCTGGCATCTTTCCTTTATTTCATCTCCATCCCTGCAGCTGCAGCGATGGACCCCACCATTCCCAGATCCACCATCTCTCCTTTTCTCAACTACCCTTTCATCCAGCATCTCTCCCTCTTTCCCCACCACCCCAGGGTCCACCATCTCTCCCATTCTCTTCCCGACTACCCTCCTATCTAGTATCTCTATCCTCCCCCCCTCTACACCATCCCTTGTGTCCAATTTCTCTCCCTTTCTGTTCCTTCCCTCCCTAAATCCCATTGTCCACCATCTCTCCATTTCCTCTATTTATAGACCCATTATTTCTCCCTTCTGGCATATGCACATCTCTTTGAACCCCCTTTCCCTCCCTCCCTCTACTTCTACACCAGGGCTCCCCTCCCCTGAAAGCCTATAACCCTCTGAAGGCCTGTCCCCCTCTGAAGGCCTACATCCCCCCTGAAGGCCTGCATCCCCCCTGAAGGCCTATACCCCTGAAGGCCTGCACCTCCCCTGAAGGCTTGCACCCCCCCGAAGGTCTGTCCCTCCTATGAAGGCCTGCACCTACCTGAAGGCCTGCACCCCCCTGAAGGCCCCCCCCAAAGGCCTGCATGTTCCCTCCTGGCCTCCCAGTCTTACCTTTACTGAATTACAGCAGTGGAGCAGCCTGCAGAGAGGATCGCCGGTGCTTTAGAGATTCTTGCAGGCTGCTGTCGTCTTCAGGATCACATTCACTCTGCTGCAGTCCCGCCCTTCATCTGATGTCATGGACAGGATCGCGGCAGATTGAAAGTGCTCCTGAGGACAATGGCAGCCTATAAGGATTGCTAAAGCATCGGTGATCCTCTCTGATGGCTTCTCTGCTGTTGTAATTCAGTAAAGGTAAGAGCAGGAGGCCGGGGGAAGCCAAAGAACAGCAGCAAAAACAGCAGCCAAAGAACAGACCCTCCCCCCTTGCCCCCTAAAGCAGGAGTGGCAGTGGATGGCCAGCAAGAGACAGCGCTGCCACTCCTGCTTTAGGAGACTGAAGGCACAGTGGAGGGCCCGAATTGGCAAGGCTGATTTTTTGTAAATCCAAATTGATTTGAATCGATTCACCCAATTTAAATTGGTGAATCGATTCAAATTGGAAATCGGGCAAAACTAATGCTAACCACTTTTACCTCATTCTCTGGTAATGAGTTCCAGAGCTTAATCATTCTGTGAGTGAAAGAAATATTTCCTCCTATTTGATTTAAAGGTATTTCCACGTAACTTCATTGAGTGTCCCCTGGTCTTTGTAATTTTTGATAAATACTGATTCACTTTCACCCATTCTACACCACTGAGGATTTTGTAGATCTCAATCATATGAAATCTCTGCTCCCTGAAAAGCCAGTCTTTTCATACATATTTATATTTTCATCATATTTATATTTCAATCACTAGAATGAAATCCTGGGTGATAGAGACGCAAGTGGAGATGATGAGGTTACTAGACCCTTTGCCAGGAGATAGCATATTCTACTGGCACCATTGTACTCTAAAAATACTACTCTGTTTCATCACCATGATGCTCACGTATTCAGCTAATACAACTTCTCAAAATTTGAAGATATTCCAGGCTATTGGACTTTCCTTAGGGTGATGATATTTGTTGAACTGGAAGAGTCTAGGGAGTTACGGAGGCGTCGGGGTAGCAAAACAATAATGAAGAACTCTGATGTACTGCAGTTTTTCACAAAAAAATATTGATGACACTATCTTTGGTGATCTATTGCAAGCCTAGCATCTCAGGCACATTTCTACCATGTTAAGTTCAGCAAATACATTGGATGGTCTCTGCTATGCTTTATTCATTGATAGAAAAAAACCACAAACAAAATCCCAACAGTATATTTGTGCAGTACTGCCTTGTTTCATTTGGTTTCTTTTTGATGAGGTTTGAACTATGGACAGTAAAGGCCATATTCTATAAATGGTGCTGTAAGTTAGACTAGAGAGTTGCGCGGGGACAGAAATCCCACCCACCCCCGCCCGTCCCCGCCAGGATCTTCTCCATTCCTACCCGTCCCCGTCAGGATCCTCTCTGTCCCCATCCGTTCCTGTCAGGATCTCCTCCATCCCCACCCATCCCCGCAAGGAATTACCTCCATCCCCGCATGTCCCCATAAAAAGCAGCAATTACTTCTGACAGGATCATCAATTCCACAGTTTCTTTTGTGTTTGCGCTTCTGTTTTCCTTATGGAATCTCTTTGGTGGAACCCTATTTTTGTTTTCTGTTCAGGTAATTAACTTATAAACCCCCTCTTTTACTAAGGCTGTCGTGTCTATTATATTATATGGACGAACCCTGCTTCCAAAGCCTTCCATCCCCATGGGAGTCCCGTTGGCCAGAGGGGGGTCCCTGTGGGAGTCCCTTGAGTTAGGAAGGATTCCCGTTCCCGTGCAAACCTCTAAGTTAGACACCAGTAAGCACCTGGATTGCGCCTACCAGCATCTAACTTAATTGCTTTCATCGGCATGGTAATTGACCACATAATTTAAAACCAATTAAAAATCCGTAAAAAAAGTAGGCATTGCTAGGCACCTGCCAAGATAGGCGCCAGAATAACGCCTACAGCTTAGTAGCTAGTGGTGTCTTTGGTCAAAGTAGGCATGGATAGCAGGCGGAGATGACCTTAGGCACCACCAGGCCCGATCATCTAAAAAAACTTAGACGCTGGTAATGTAGGCCTTTAAAACTCTGACCAACATTACCAGCACCTAAGTTTTTTCTTAGGTTCTGCTAGCTGTGATTCTTTTAACGGCGCCTAAGCGTGACTGACATGCGGTCGATCCTGTTTTTCTAGACCCCATTAACAAAACCCGGGCCTAAAGGCTTTTGTAGCTATGATACTATGAGTTGTGAATACTACCATAAATTTATCACCTCAACTGTCCTTCATAATTCTCATGATGTTCTTTGTCTGCTGATTCCCACAGTATCTTCTTTGTAAGCTCCCCTTGCTATATTGGCTCTTATTTGTAAGCTCTCTTCTTCATTGTAATCCACTACCTTGGCTCTTCTGTAAGCTCCCCATGGTTGTATGGGTTCGTGTATAATTGTAAATTGCCTTGATCCTTTATAATGGTCTCAAACTTGCAGCCTGGGGGGCCACATGTGGCTTGCCAGGTACTATTTTGAGGCCCATGGTATGTTACCATTGTTCTGGAACATTGCCCGCCTCACTACTGTAACCTCATGCAAGCGCTTTCTTGCATCTGTACGCGATTATGAGTTGGAGTGGAGAGGACAATCGTGTACAGATGCAGGAAAGCGCTTGAATGAGGTTACAGCAGTGAGGCGGGCAACGTTCCAGAACGAAAGGTAACCATTGGAGGCAGTGCAGCTTGTGCATGTATACGTAATCTTGTGAACTCTCGCAAAATTCAGCATCTTTCCTGGTGGTGACCGCTTTATGTAAGATGTCCGGTGCTGGAGGAGGTGAGAGCTAAAGGTGGTTGCGGAAGGACAAGTTGGATATTGATTCTCCCCTCTACAAAAAAGCCTAGAGGACAACACCTAAATCTTGTCTCTTGCAGTTGATACTTTAGATTAGAATCTAAATCACAATTTTGCATGAGGTAAAACTCTTTATGGTTTATAAATCATTCCTTAATTGCTTCTGATAATTTCAGCTATATACAGCTGAAAGCAGTGCAACATGCAGAAAGTGAAAACTATCTAAACTTCACTTTCTGCATGTTGCACTGCTTTCAGCTGTGTATAGCTGAAATTATCAGAAGCAATTAAGGAATGATTTATAAACTATAACGAGTTTTACCTCATGCAAAGTTGTCATTTCTTTAATAAGACATTAACTATTTTTTTCTGAGGCCCTCCAAGTACCTACAAATCCAAAATGTGGTCTTGCAAAGGGTTTGAGTTTGAGACCACTGGCATAGAGTGATCCACAAATCCTAGATTAGATTAAATTGGATTAGAAACATGGCACTAGATGTGTAGCAGATTAGAATTTGCATTGTGATACTGTGTCACATTCTAGGGATAATTTATCGCCATTTATGCTGGCACAAAAGTTTCACTGCTTAATTGTTTTCTAGCAGAAAATATTACAGGGATTCATCATTTCCCATTTGTCCTCATGCTTAATAAAAAAGAGCCAGAAAAAATAGAACATTGGTGATGCATTCAGATTCATAAAAGTGGCATTGCTCATTAATTGTATGCAATGAAAAGACATCACCAATTTGCAGACCAGCTAGAAAGCTTGGCATGTGTCAGAGGAGATCCAAATGGCAATCCATGGTGATGTCAGACTGACACAACTAGTACAGAAACAGTGGCATTAATGAAAACAGTACAGAACTGTGGTGACTGGGCATTTGCATGTCATCAGGAACAGATGGAGCCAGTCCTACTATAACTCCATGGCATATGAGGAGACACAATCCCCTTTTCCTTAAGGAAAACAGTATTACAAATCCATGCATTCAAAGAGGTACAACCAAGGCTAGCTAAGTTGTCCCCCTTGACCTGATGCTCTTTCTCACTTTAATTGTGGCCTTTCCTCTTGTGTCACACTCCAAAAATGTGTGAAATGTTTGCACCAGAAATAACAAATATGGATCCTGGAATTTTAATCTGTGCTATTTTTCCAAAAGAAGAAAAATGTTACTTTTTTTTCCTTTGCAAGTGTATAACACAGGCTTTTATAGAGGAACATCTGCGCAAGCTTCAGGGTTTCAGAATGGAATTCCCTCAGAGAAAGGAAGAGCAGGGGAGAGGTGCTTGTTTTTAGTTTTTGTCTTTCTGGCTGCCCTATTCCATATGTGTCACATAAAAGAAGCATGGCCTGCAGTCAACTGTGGTATAGTTGTAGAAATATATAAACACTGAAACAGAAAATGACAGCAAAGAAAGACCATATGGCCTACTTACCCCCTCTTTTATGAAACTGCGTTAGCAATTTCTAGCGCGAGGAGCTGTGCTGAATGGCCCGCGCTGCTCCCGATGCTCATAGGAACTCAATGAGCGTCGGGAGCAGCGCAGGTCATTCAGCGCAGCTCTCGGCACTAAAAAACGCTAGTGCGGTTTCGTAGAAGAGGGGGTTAGTCTGCCTATCCACACCAACTTACTAAGTTCTAAATCCCTTTCTCTCTTGTGTTGGTCCCATGCTATTTTGGAATTCAGATACTATTCTCACCTCCACCATTTCCACTGGGAGGTTGTTCCATGCATCCACCAGCATTTTTCAGAATGCACTCAGCTACTCAGGTTTCAGGATATAAAAAATGTAAGACTTTGCTAAAATCACATTTCTTTAGTCAGGCCTTTAATTTATGAATGTTCATTGTACAGTTATCTGTCTTCTGTTATTTAATGCATATTGCTAGGATGTAAATTGAATGATTGTACTATTGGTTGGCTAGCTAGGTCTTTCCTATGATGTGATGAAGTTATTTTCATTTTTCTATAAATATCATGTAATTTTAGAATTGTAAAATTGTAAACAAAGGTGAGCAGTATACTCTGGACTCATTTTCAAAACAGAAAGACATCCATAAAAGGGCATAAAGTGGCACATGGATGTTGTAATCGCCAAAATATCCAAGTGCTGATTTTTGAAACAAACCTTTTAGACATCTTACAGGCCATTTTCCCTCTAGGGTGCATGTTAGAAGTGTGTTCTGGGCAGGATTAGGGAGGCCTTAGAACTTGGACATCATTCAGGGATAATGAAACCTGTTTGAAGATGTCCCGGGAGTCATTTAGATGTTTGGAGTTGGATCTGTTTTCAAAACACAAAAAGACTAAAAAGGTACCCGAGCTGACCAGATGACTACTGGAGGGATATACACATGACCCCCCCACCCACACACATACACTCCCCCAGTGGTCAATGACCCCCCCTTCCCCCAAGATTTGAAAGAAATAGTGCATACCAACCTCTATGACCGCTGCAGATATTATGGGAAATCCTAGTAGTTCAGCGAGCAGGTGTCTGGAGTAGCCTGGTGGGTGGTGCAGTGAACCTGAGAGAGGGATTCAAGCTCATATCCTACCCTACCTAGTACATTTATGATAGAAAGTGTGAGCCCACCAAAACCTACTCAAATATACTGTAAAGCCACTTACAGTAGGTGACACCTGCAGCCATAAGGGCTATTGGGGTGGGAGACAGGTGGGTATGGTAGGTTTTGGAGGGCTCACACAGCACATGAAAAACACAGCTTAGGTTTCTTGCTAAAAAGCTACCCTTTTTTCTGACTAAACAGTGCTCCAATCAGCTCATTCTTGAAAGCAAAGAAAACACATAGAAAAAATATACAGATTGCATATATAACTTAATTTGCAAAATCTAAAAACAGAAAAAACTGATACAGACCTTAGCATGGCTTCTACCTCATTGCAAATGGAAGTATGCAGCTGCACATTGCTGACCTCATTGTGAGATCATCAAGGTGCCCCTGCAAGGTAGAATGCCACAATTAAAATATGTGCTGGGATTTGAACCCATGATCTCTGGAAGACGAGCACAGGATTTTTACCTGGTGAGCCACAGCCTTTTGGTTGTGGGGGTTCCTACCATGAGAGCTTAGTGATCCTAGCCATGTGAACGTGCCACACAATGAGATCAGCATTGTGCACACCTCCATTTGCAATGAAGTAGAAGCCATGCTAAGGTCTGTATCAGTTTTTTCTGTTTTTAAGCTTTTGAAAATTACTTTAGGGTTGTTTGTCCACAAAAATAGAAGGTTTAGCATGCAATATATCTGTTTTGATGTGCCCTGTTTATGTGGTGCCTTATTTAATGTATTTTGAGCTTAATAAATCAAAATTAAAAACCCAGAGAGCTATTTAGCAGATTGCATTAAGAACGTCCAAACTGTGCCTAAGTTTCATCTATCTAACTCTGGTCTATCTGAAGCCCAAACTAAGCTCAAAAGTAGACCTGGTTTTCATTTGCCTACAATGTAGGCATGAGATAATAATAATAATAATAATAACTTTATTCTTATATACTGCCAACAATCTTGCGACTTCTAGGCGGTTTAGATGGATGGATGCCCTAGGTCGCTCAGTGTTATGCAAATGAATAAAAGGACGCCCATATTGAAACCACGCCCACGCCTATTCCATTAGATGTGGGTTTTCCCATTGGGCACCCATGAAATTGTGGAGGCGCCTACAAAGTGACGTCCATATCCTTTAGACATCCATGTACCAATTATTGCTAGTTAAGATCCTTAAATGGCTCATTAACCACTTAGTTTGAATGCCTAAGTCCCGCTCAGCGTTAGACAGGGCTTAGGCGCCCTTTATAGAATCAGGGCCAAAAGGTTTATCTGAATTCAAGAAAGCTTGGGATAAGTACGTCAGATCTCTAAGGAAGAGGAAGGGATAGCATGGTTAGGCAGACAAGATAAGCCATGTGGTCTTTATCTGCCTTCAGTTTTTTATGTTTCTAAATGTGGTGTGTACCTTACAGTATTCTCTGCAAGTCAGATGAGTAAGTGGGAGCCCCACCCTTCTATACATCATCTTGCATTTATGTGCTATGCCACTTGTGTACACCATTATAGAATAGCACTTATAATACAATGTAGTACAATAGAAATGACTTTTAGAAGGTTTTGTGCAGATCACAAAAGAAGTAGAACACGGAAACAATCAAAATTTCTAAATTACAACAGAAAGCAAAATTTAAAAGAATGAGAATAACAGGATTTAAAAAAATATATAAAATAAAACCTTTAGCAATTTCCTAAAACAAAGATGAGAGTTCTCTCCAGCTATTAAAAAGTAACAAAATCCAGTACTTTACAGCTTGAACAGAACCCCTCTCAATCGAAATACTTTATTTTAGATGTTGAACAGTATTCATGGATTTCATGGATGGAAAATATAAAAGCAAAGCAGTCTTTGTATGAGAACTTCTTGTTTGGACCCATTCGATGAAGGGCTCTAAAGACCATGGTGCAATTTTTTTTTTATTTTAAAAGCAGCGCTTTAGAGCAACAAATAGTGAAGCTTAATTAGGAACCCCAATGACACTTTTGTGGGTAAGTATACACTTAACATGCATAAGTGCTAGAAGTCTGTATATTTACACATTCAAGGTTTACTAAAATGTAGACACTCAGTTATGGACTTGCACTTCATATGTGTATGTAAGCTAGCAGAGGATGATGTGACTTCCCCAAAGTCACAAGAAGCAAGATTTGAACCCTAGCTTCCCTGGCTCTCAGCTTGCTGCTTTAACCGCTAGATTGCTCCATCTACATTCCCTCTCATTGTCCTCTCAACCCAAGTTTCCAAGTTTATTAATTTTCTATATACTGCCTATTGAGTGGCATAGTAAGGGGGGGAGTGGTGCACCCCGGGCACTGTCTTGGTGAGAGCACTGGCACCTGTTCTCCTCTCCTCCCCTCTCCGCTCCTTACCGACCTCCCCGCTGAGCGCATGCACCCTTTCCCTTCCCTCGTATCTCTTTAATTTTCCTGGTGCGAGCAGCATCATGAACTTGCTGCCCGTGTCGGTGTCGGCTCTCTCTGACATCACTTCTGGGTACCCCGCCTAGGAAGTGACATCAGAGGGAGAGCCGAAATGATGCAGGCAGCAAATTTGCGTTGCCGCTCGTACTGGGAAGTTAAAGAGGTACGGGAGAAGGGAAGAGGAAAGAGGCGCACGCATGGCAGGTGGAGTTGAGAAGGAGCAGGGGGCTGGAGAAGAGGGTGGGGAAGGGGCACTATCTCTCCAACCACCACTTACCCTCATTACGCCGCTGCGCCCAGTGGGCTCACAATCTACCTAGCGTACCTAGTGCAATGAAGGATTAACTCTTCTATTCAAAAACCACATAAAACCGAACTAACTCAATCAGAAATGTCCTAAGCATCACCTGCAACTACTCCATATGTACTTCTAATACCATGACAATTCAGATGTAATCCTTAGCAACTCAAAGAAATGTACAAACGACTCCCTAAATACTTCTAGGCCTCCTTTTATCAAGCTGTGCTTGCGGTTTAACGCGCATAATAGTGTGCGTTAAACCGCCGGCCGCACTAGCCTCTACCGCCTCCTCTTGAGCAGGTGATAGTTTTTAGCCAGCGCGGAGGTTAGCGCATGATAAAAAGTCGTGCACGGTAACCCCGCTAGCGCGGCTTGATAAAAGGAGCCCTTAATGACCTGCCAATCCATTTGTAATCCGCCTTGAACCGCAATGTAATGGCAGAATAGAAATCCCTAATGTAATGATTAATTGACTTGCCCAGGGTCACAAGGAGGTCCCATGATCCACCACCACATCATACCTACAATTCATTCCTCCTCTAAAATGATGTTTTTTGGGAAAGAAGTCTCCTTTGCATATCATTCCCATTTGATTGTGCTTATTATTCATTGTACTTTCTTGAGTATTCCACAAGCGATAGATACACGGAAATATAACACAGTAATAAAAGAAAAAACTTAAACTAGATGAATTTATTTAACTATCCACAGGAATATTATGAGAAAAAGAAAAGGCAAAGAGGCTTTTTTTTTTTTTACATTAAAAAACATTAACAATTTAATGAGTTGCTATATCTGAGATCTAATGGCAAGCGAGCCAGCTGGAGAAGCAGAGGCAAGAACAAATTGTTTGGTGCATTGTAGAGATTAATGTTGGAAAATTAATGAACAATGCGGCAAGTACTTAAACTAGCTTATCTCACAGAGATAGCTTGTCAGATGATCAGATAACCTATTTAGGAAATCATCACTCATTTCAGCTACTAGAGCGTATGGTGTCCACTTAAATTGTAATGTTTCACTCTTACTGTGCGGAAAAATATCTCACTTTTTATAACAAATGAGACACAGTCTGCTTTACTTTGTTATAATAAGTGACTGATATTTTGAAACATGTGCTTGCCATGCATGATAACACATACATATGGGGTTGCTATTCAACAGAATTAATGTGAATGGGCCACATAATTTGATATACAGTCAAACGTAAGGCAAACAACAATGATATTCAACTTCTATCCATATGACTTACTGTATATCTTTGAAAGGGATAGGCACTAAACTGTAGTAAAATAATGCATTATACTGCTGTGATATTTACTATGGGAACTACTAACCTGAGGTATGTATCTCCTGCGATAAATCAGCAAGGTCCCGTGATGATTACTTCTGCTGCCTCTGCTCCAGAAGAGGTAAGTGACGTCGGAGGAGGGGGTGGCCAGCAGACGTAGAGAGTTGCGGCAAGGTCCCTCGATGACTGCGGCTGCCGGTCCACCCTCCTCCAATGTCATTTACCAGAAGCGGTAGACGCAGTCAATCACGGGACCTTCCTGCACTTCAGTGTGGCTGCCGTACTTATTCCAGACCAGAGTTGGCAGCCGCACTGAGGTGACATTTAGAGCAGCACGAGAGGTTCCGGACCCGGCCGGCTGTGCACCCACTTGGAGCGTGCACCTGGGGCGGACCTCCCCCCCCCCCTTGGTATGCCATTGGTGGTTCAAAACACTGCTGTCTGACTGATTTTCGGTCTGAAAAAATGGGAGCATGTTACTCCTTATTACCAAAAATTACACTGGCTACCGATTGAGGCTAGAGTTTTATTCAAATTCGCATGTATTTGCTTCAAATCAATCTTCGGTATGTCCCTAGGTTATCTTGTTTCCTTTTCTCTTTAAATTACTCCAATAAGCCCATATATATAGTCCAGTTATTCACATATCCTACTATTAAATTGTGTCGTTTGAAGAGATTTCTCAAGAGAACTCTATCTTTCCAGGTAGCCAAAATGAATGCCTGGTTTGGCAAAATCATGCCAGGAGTCTCATCCTATTATTTTTTTTAGAAAACTATTAAAGACACAACTATTTGACAAATTTGTAACCCAAGCTTCCTAATGTTTTTTAAATACAACATGTATTGTGTACATTCTAGAAATTGATGTATCTTTTTGAACTGTATATTAGCTGGATGTTCAGCCTTATCTGCTGTGAACTGCCTAGAACCATTCGTGGTCCGGCAGTATATAAGAATAAATTATTATTATTATTTGCATGCCGATTCCCCTCATTTGCATGCATGGATCGGGATTGGATCGGAGGAGAGGTTAATGAATCGGGCCGGAGAGAAATCGGGTTGCAAAGGGCTCGCAAATCGATCAGTACGTGATCGGTTTGCTTAGTGAATCCAGCCCCTTTTCTTTTCTTACTTTCTTAAAAGAGAGAGTTAATGGGGAAAAAAATGTAAAGAATAAAGCATTGACAGCAGACATGTAATTTATACTTTACCAATAATATTTATGTACAGAATAGCATTGCAGACAGGCACCCAGTTTATGGTTCTGATTTAGTTTATTTGATATACTGCCTATAAAACTGTGTCCCACAAACTTCTGGAAGGCGTGGCACGCTAAACCCTGTGCCGCAGCTGGAGGGCATCTGAAAATGTGCAGATGTCAACTTGATGAGTCATCACGTCAACATCTGTGCATGAGTGAAGGACCTCCAGACAGGACTGCAAGAGGAGAGGCGCGTAGAGGAGGGCAGGTGCCGGCGCCAGCTGACTGCCTACAGAACATGCCTTTTGCCGTGAGAGGCACATCCTGTAAGCAGTCAGCTGGCGCCTCTCCTCCTCGCCTGCGCTTCGTAGCACACTGTTTTCATTACACTGCTATAAAAGATAATTAGTTAATGTGTATAGGGAGAATTTTATAAAGGGTGCCAAATGTTAGGCGCCAAGTTGCACCATGTTGAGTGCTAATTCTATAACATCTGAGTTACATTTGAGCAGGACTTCTCAACCCAGTTCTAGGGGCACACTAAGTCCCATCGGGTTTTCAGGATATCCACAATGAATATGCATGAGATAGATTGACATGTACTTCCTATCTGGTAGGCAAATCAAACTCATGCATATTCATTATGGATATCTAGAAGATGCGATGGGACTTGGTATAGAAACATAGAAACATAGAAAGATGACGGCAGAAAAGGGCTATAGCCCATCAAATCTGCCCACTCTTCTGACCCACCCCATTAAGTCTGAGTGCTAATGACCTAGTTCCTTAACTCTACCCTCGTAGGGATCCCATGTGGATGTCCCATTTATTCTTAAAGTCAAGCACGCTGGTGGCCTTGATCACCTGCATTTGAAGCTTGTTCCAGTGATCTACTACCCTTTCTGTGTAGAAATACTTCCTGGTGTCGCCATTAAATTTCCCTCCTCTGAGTTTGAGCGGGTGTCCCCTTGTGACCGAGGGTCCTTTGAGAAAGAAGATGTCGTCTTCCCCTTCGACACGCCCTGTGATGTATTTAAATGTCTCAATCATGTCCCCCCTTTCCCTGCGTTCCTCTAGAGTTAGAGCTGCAATTCGTTTAGTCTTTCCTCGTACGAGAGGCCCTTGAGCCCAGAGATCATCCTAGTGGCCATCCGCTGAACCGACTCGACTCTAAGCACGTCTTTACGGTAATGTGGCTTCCAGAATTGCACACAGTATTCCAGATGAGGTCTCACCATGGTTCTGTATAGGACTAGGCTGAGAAAGCCTGCAGTAGGGAATACTAGGATAGGTCAGCATTTATGTTCCGACATTTAGGCGTACCCAGTTATGCCATGTTCATTGCGGGCATGCCTCTATGTGGCACTGTAGCAATAACTTATGCAAACTATCCAATTGTTGGCTATGCCCATATCACACAACTGTAATGAAGACTAGCTAAATTAGCTTCTGAGTTTCTTCGGATGAAAGGTATAGGGGTGAGAAATTTTGAGAAAGCGAGTAAGAAAAAGAATTCCAAAGGTCTAGATTGCATATGTCTTTGTCCCTTGGCCATTACAAACCTAAATTAGCTCCAATTTGAGTCCACTTACATCCACTATAGCTTAGCCAATTCATATACTTCTGGATGAAAAATCAAGCTATTTCTGTTGTTTGAAGTGAAATTGAAGAAACGGTCAAAACATGCCAAATGATGTAAGTGAAAGTTTCTTTTTTTCAAATTGAGTCAACGGATAGAAAACAGAGTTGAGTACTTGAGTAAAGTTAAGCCATTGTAACTTTTATGTCCTTTTTTATTTTTTCCTGGCTTGTTGTAGATTGTATTTGGCTTAATTTATTTTCTGTACAAGTTTAATGCTTGATATTATGTTGAAATTTATAAATAAATAATAATAATAATAATAATAATTTAGGGTTAAATGGCCATTTTTCTCAGAGGAGGAGGGTGTATAGTGGAGTGTAGCAGGGATCCGTACTGGGACTGGTACTGTTTAATATATTTATAAATGATCTGGAAATTGGCATGACAAGAAAGGTGATTAAATTTGCAGAAGACATAAAACTATTCAAATTGGTAAAAACACATGGATGAGCATTTTCAATAATGTGTTTAAATCAGACTTTGGATGTTTCCTGCAAGACATCCAAAAGTCAGGATGGGAAAATATCAATTTTCAAAACCACTAGGCGTCCAAATATTTTTTTTTTCTAAAATGACCTATTTAGACGTCTTGGCCCTTGGGACATCTAACTTTTTTGGCCATTTTTTAATATATAAATGGCCAAGTTCTAAATGTCTAAACTGATCCCATTTGGACGTGGGAAGGATCAGCATCTTAATGGATTGGCCACGCAGACATCCCAACAGGGCAGTGAGGCACCTTAGAGGGCATTGCTGTGAACTTCACATAAAGGGTGCCAGATACACATTTCACCAGAACCCCCTTTTAGTGTATGGTGAACCCTCCAAACTCTCGCAAAACCTACTATACCCACCTGACTACCACCCCAATAGCCCTTATGACACAGGTTGTGACCAGACAGGCATCGTGCCTGCCCTGGTTCCAGCTAGAGTTCCTACTAAGACTCCCAGTAAAACCCGGAAGGGAGTGTGTAAAGGCTGTCCTAGTGTGGATTTGGCTGATTCTCAGGCTGACCACCAGAGGGAGCCTGAAATTCCCAATAATCCTCTAGACCAGCAGTATTCAGGTCACCACAAGAGGAGCTCTGGAGCTGCCTTGAGGACTGCTGAATCAGCCAGGTTAGGGTGTGTCCCATTGATACAAAAGCCAGCAGCTGAGAGCAAGCAGGGAGGCAGGTTAGGGAGAGTCTCCTCGGGCCAAACAGGAGCGAACCAGCCTCACCTATGGAGGTGCAGGAGACTGGAGACATACTGGAGAAATCAGTATCTGAGCTGGAACTCCCGATGGAACTGGACAACCTTCCAGAGGAAATGAGCCTTGGTGAGGAAGCCATGGAGGTTGGTTTTTCCACCAGCTGCAAGTGCTAACTGGAAGAAACAGTGAGTGTTTTTCAGCTGACTTTGTTTGAGAGACTGTTTTGTTGAAGCTGAACCTTTGAGGATCTTTTGGGTTTTTTTTCTTTACTGTTTTGCATTTTTGCTTTTATGAAGCTGATAGTGTCTGTTATATTGGGAGAGGTTTGCTATTACCTGGGAGGGAATTTTGTAGGCTATATAATAGCTAAAATTAAAGCAAACCTGAGGCACTCTCCTGTGCCTGGCAGTTTAGTGCATGACTGCCAGAAGCTTCATTATAGTGGCTCTGAGGTGAGCCAGTGCCTTGAACTCTATTTTTGTTATTAAACTGAATAATCTGCTTGGGAGCAGGCTGTATTTAGCTCTGAGGTGAGCCTAAACCTCAGGGGTGAAGTATTAAGAAGAAAAGCAGTGTGGACTTTGTATTGCACTGTTTGTTGTTGTTTTTTCTTTTGAGTTTGGACTGTTTAAAGTTTGTGGTCTACTTACCTGTTTTGCTTGGACCTATAATTACCTAACTTTTGCGCTTTGCCAAAGAATAAAAGTGAAACATTTTCATTTATCTCCTTTTGAGAGAATTTTTTTTTTTTTTTTTTAATTATTGGTGTCAGTTCAGGCCTGCAGGGTGACTCCAGTCCGGGTCACACGCAGGTGTTATTATTTGTGTAACCACTGTGAGGTGCTGTGGAGTCCCGGACGGACCACAGTGGTGGTCACAAGGTGCAACCTATAGGGCAGTACAGTAGGTTTTGAGTGGGTTTGGTGAGCTCACTCTTTCCACCATAAATGTAGTGGGTAGCATGGGATATGGGCCTGGGTACTCTTCTCTATGGTTCATTAGCCTACCCACCAGGCTACTTTAGACAACTGTATACCTTTTTACTAGGCTTTCCCATACCATGTGCTGCTGTTCAAGGGACAGGTATGTATTGTTTCATTTACATCTTTGAGAGGTGGGAAGGGGGTTAGTGACTACTGGGTATGTGTGTGTGTGTGGGGGGGGGGGGGGGCACATACCTTCATCTCTCCAGTGTCTTCTGGTCAGTTTGGGTACCTTTTTGGCCCTTTTTCGTTTTTAAAACAGGTCCAACTCTGAACGTCTAAATGACGCCCTGGACATCTTGAAAAAGGTTTGATTATCCCTGCAAGACATCCAAGTACTAAGCCCAACCAAAACATGCCTTTTACATGCCTCCTTAACATTTAGATGTCCTGGAGTACAAATGCCCTGCAAGATGTAAAAAAAAACTTATTTTGAAAATCACTTGGACATTTTGGCAATTAAAATGTCCATATGCTAGTTTTTTTGGGACTTCTGCATTTTTTGAAAATGAGCTCCACAGACTGAAAAAATTACAGGAAGACTTTAGGAAATTGGTAGTTTGGGCATCCAAATGCCAGATGAAATTTAATGTGGATGAATGCAAAGTGATGCATATTGTGGTAAGCAGACTATGCCTGCTAGGAATGTCCCAAGAGCAGTGCACAAGTCAGGTTTAGGCTCCACACAATTACCTACTTTTAAAACCCCATTTCAGTCAGTGGATGAGTTTCCTTCTGTGTCCTGTAGAGGGAGTAGGAGGGAAGAACTGCAGGCTTCCCATCCCCCACACAAGCCTAGGCTGATTAGCAGGAAATCACTTCCTCCTGAGGGCTTGGGGCGGGGCTGCAGACTCCTTAACCTGAAGTCCCAGTTCCTTGAGAATCAGAGGCAGCAGACACTTGGAGAGGACAGGTTCCAGCGCTCAGGGCTGAGAGCTCTGAATGTCAGCCAAACTCCAGAAGCTATGGAGCTAACAGAGGCTGGTGAGGACATGTCTCTTAATCTACTGCAGGAGCCTCAGGATATGGAACTGGAAGCCAATGCTGAGTCAATTATTGAATTGCCTGGTGGAGATATGCTGTGTGAGAGGCAAGTGACTGACTATTGAATGTTTTTGAAAGTTTGTTTATTAATTGCTTGCCTGTGCTGACTATTTTAAGTCAGCTGAAGAACAAAATAAATTATCTTTTGAACTTTGTAAAGGACTGAATTGTTGGAACTTGTTTTCCTTGTTTTTTCTTTGGGAGAAGTGAACTGTTCCCAGTCCCAGACAGAGGGGTTAGCCCCGTGTTCATAGTGGTGGGATAGAGGGCCAATTTTCATGGCAGATTAACACCACACGGAGCACTCTGTCTGGCCAGCACTCTGATGCTGAAGAAGCCAGTGTAATTACTCTGACTTATTTGGAATTGAGACAACTCTGAAGATTGTGTATTTTGAGTTTTTTCTTTTCTTTTGGATACATGCTGATGGACTATGAGTTTGTGGACTTTGGCAACTTATTTAGTTTTGCCTTATGGACATTGAGTCTGAGTGATAAACAGAATCATCCTGACAAAGCTTGATATTTATTTTTACTTTAAAGATTAAAGTTGAAGTTTATGTTGAAAAGAACTTACCTAGTGTGGTGGTGTCCTTATCTAAACGCTATATTATTTTCCTTGTGCTGCCCGCAGCGGCTCACAAGAGGTTTTTCTTGTACCGGTGGCCTAAGACACCTTGCCCTGAGGCTGCCGGTTACAATATTGAGAAGAAAAATCCATGACTCCAGGACACCAAATGAAGTTACATGGTAATTCTTTTAAAACAATAGGAGGAAATATTTTTCTTACTCAACAAATACTTTAGTTAAGCTCTGGTACTCATTGGCAGAGGATGTGGTTATAGCCGTTAGCATATCTGGGTTTAAAAAAGGTTTGGATAAGTTCCTGAAGGAAAAGTCCATAGTCTGCTATTGAGATAGATATGGGAGAAGCCTCTGCTTGCCCTGGAATTGGTAGTGTAGAATCTTACTACTATTTGGGATTCTGTGACCTAGTATAGCCAGGGCAGGATTAATTCTTCAGTGGGCCCTAGGCACCCAAGTACACTGGGCCCCCTGGACAAGGCCTTCCATGGCACTGCCCCCTCCCTTACTCTGCCCTCCTATGTCCCTCCAGCTCCAGAAGTCCCAGTAGCAATTTCTCCTTCCTTCTTCATTATTCAGTGCAGCCGAATTTGCAGTCTTCAAAGGCCACGGGCAGTGGTTCCTACACGCTGCCCCAGAAGCCTTCCCTCTAATGCAAAATCCCAGCATCAGAAGAATGGCTTCTGGGTCAGCTGCGGGCAGCGTGTAGGAACCACTGTCCATGGCCTTTTGAAGACTGCAAATTCAGCTGCACTGGATAATGAAGAAGGCAGGAGGAGGCAATACTTGGATGCCTGAAGCCAGATACAGAGGCAGGTACACTGACGTCATCAGAGCAGGCAGTATTCTGGGGCTCCCTGATCTCTGGGCCTGAGGCACGTGCCTACTTGGCCTTTCCATTAATCCTGCCCTGAGTATGGCCACTGTTGTAAACAGGATACAGGATTAGATGGACCATTGGTCTGACTCAATATGGCTATTCTTATATTTTAACAGTGAGATTTGAACTCTGTCTTTGCTGGTTCTCAATTCACTGCTCAGTAAGATATTCTTCCACCACAATGTTGTGTTGCCTTGCACCAATGACCCCTCCTGCCTCTCCAGTTGCATTCCTTTCTCCTCCAAGCCACTCTGCTTTCAGTATCCTGTTCTCTGTCTACCTCCCCTAGTGCTCTCCTACACTAGGCTTCGGATCAGTCCTTTCATGTTCACACTCCTATTTTTCACACTTGCATTCAGCCTCTCACTCCCACAACTAGTCACCCACTCACTTCTCAGCTCCTTTCATGTCTTCTGTCACCCTCCCTCTGTTATCACCTCTTCAAAGCTAAACAGAACCCCCCCCCCCCCCAAGGAGACTTAACAAAGAAACAAATGCAAAGATATATAAACTCTCACAATATCACTGACACAGAGTTTGTGAAACATCTGGGTTTATATTCTTCCTTTTCAGGTTTTTTTCTGTACTAGTGCCACAGTAGGACTTAAAATATCCTGCAAAAAGTATCACTTACAAGATATTTAATTATACAAAAAGTTCATCTAATGAAGAAAGTGTGAGGTGATAATTCTACAGAGCTAACATTTCATGAATACAGCAAAAACATCAGGATTTTTTTCAAGCAAAGTCTATGGTGTTGCTATATTATAGGAAATCATGCAAAACTTATTGCAACTTAATTACAAGACTTCCTAAATTTCATCTGGTGGTGGTTACTAACTATTTTTCAAGGTACTCTGTGCTTTTTTTCCTATACTCTTTTTTTGATATGGGGAAAAGGAAAGGAATTGTTAAAGGATCGAAAACAAAAGTGCAAGGTCCTATGGACTCCTTTGCTTTAATTACAGATGCTTCCTCTACTACTATTGTGAAGCCTAATTTTCCATCTAAGAGAGAAAGTAGTCTTGAAGATCCTTCTTTGATTCCTGACACGCACTCACTACCTAATCCACCTAATGTGGAAGCAAGTTCTGCTCTAATAACTTCTAGTCATTTATTAGGTGTGGATGGGACTGGAGATTTGGCTTATCAATCAGAACTTGTTGGAACTTCTCAACTAATTGCTGCAACAATGTCTGAGATAGTGATGTCAGCTACTGAGATACTTACTAATGATACAACTATTAGATTTTCCTTTAAATCAGTTAATTTGGAGGCTGCAGAGACAAGATTTTCGAGTGACAGTTCATAAGAAAGTCTCTAATATTAAAATTTGGATGTTAATAACTAAGATTGAGGGGACTTTAACTACTTGCTTGTCTCAGTTGCGCTCTTTTTCAGGAGAAGCAGCAGCCAATGTAGCTTCCTAAGAGATTGATTTGGTTTCTTATAGTGGGAAACTTGCCCCCTAGTTTACTACGCTAAATATACCTGTGCGCTAATCGCTAACGCATCTATAGACTAACGTGTTTTAGTGCACACTTTGGCGTTTAGCGTGTGGTTAGTGAGCACTAAAATGCTTAGCGCACCTTTGTAAAAGGAGCCCTACATGTATATTCTGGGACAATTTAATCATTAGAAGCCACTAATGCTTTTTTAGTTAAAGGAAATATGATACTTGAGAATAGATTAGAGAGAGTTGAGAGCCAATAATCTGTTTTTGAGTTTGCCTTATAATAATTCAGTATCCTATAAAGAGATGTTGAAACAGTATATGTTGGAAGATCTATCTTTGGGCTCTTCATCACTCCCACAGCTTTCTAAAGCATATTATGTTTCCTCTTCTGTAAAGAATATTTCAAGAGGAGGAGTTGAGGAAGTACTAGAGGTGGATCTAACTAGTATGCTAGAAACATCTATTCTAGAGGCTACATTAAGAGGTACCTTGATGGCTGATTTTTTTTATGTAGTGAAGGTAGAGATAAAGTTTTGATTAATTTATTCAGTAAAAGGCTGGCTCACTTACATGGTTCTCCTATACTGTATGTTTTTCCTGATGTCTCTCAGAACTCAAGTGATCCGTAGAGAGTTTCTTAAACTGAGACCCAAGGTTTTATCTTTGGGTATGACTTTTTTTCTGAAATTTCCCATACAGTTTTTGGTGAAACTTCAGGAAGAAGATTATCCCAGCCTTTTACAAACCCATGCTAGCGGTGACCGCCTGGCAATGGCCCGAAGTTCTTTAAATCCCTATGGGGCAATCACTGTAGCAGCCCGTGCTAAACTGCTTCTTAAAAGAGGCCCTATATTTTTCATGATCCTAAACATTTAGAAAGCTTAATTCAAACTCAGGAATCAGCCAAGTCTACATTGGTGATTATGGCCCTCTTTTATTTATTCATTATTTATTTATTTAGCCCTTCCTCCCAAAAGGAGCTCAGAACGGGTTACAAGAGTACATTCATAGTATGAGTAAAACAAACTTTAGTGAAAAATACAGACTTTACAGCATTTACAGTATAGATATAACATACGGTAAAATAGCTTTCCTTAGCAGGTAGGTGCATCTTTGATTGTTGGAGAATGTGGTGTTAATTATGGTTATATTTGCGGTGGCATGTGAGTTTTAGTGAGATTCCGTTTGGTGTATTAGGTGGTATCTTTGAGATCCATCCGTCAGTGGTGTAGAGAGGGTCATTAAGGAGCTGGGTTTGTAAAGAGCAGTGGTTCCCAAACCTGTCCTGAGGGACCCCCAGCCAGTCAGGTTTTCAAGATATCCCTAATGAATATGCATGAGAGAGATTTGCATACCTGTCACTTCCATTATATTCAAATCTCTCTCATCATTCATTTGGGATATCTTGAAAACCTGACTGGCTGGGGGTCCCCCAGGACAGGTTTGGGAACCACTGCTAAAGAGGAAGGTTTTCACGGCTTTTCTGAAGTTCCAAAGACTGTCTAGTGATCTGATGGATGGGGGGGGGGGGATTATGTGCCCCCCATAATAAGAGCATCTTCTGGCTGTCTCAGATGTGAGTGAGCGGCCAGGTGGCAGGATCAACTGTTTTTCTGTTTGAGATCTCAGTGATTGGTTGGGGACATAAGAACATAAGAATTGCCGTTGCTGGGTCAGACCAGTGGTCTATCAAGCCCAGCAATCCGCTCATGCGGCGGCCCTCTGGTCAAGGACCAGCGCCCTAACTGAGACTAGCCCTACCAGCGTACACCCTTATTTAGAAGGAACTTGTCTAACTTTGTCTTTAACCCCTGGAGGGTGTTTTCCCCTTAGACAGCCTCCGGAAGAGCGTTCCAGTTTTCCACCACATAGATTTTATAGTTTTGATGCTATGTAGTTTGGTGTCATCTTGCGGAAAGTCTTGAAAGTTAACACCAAGGCTTTAAAAGCACATCATTTTTGGATGGGCAGCCAGTGCTGGGGTGACATGGTCATGGAAGCCCAGGTTTTTTAGGAGTCAGATTGCAGCGTTTTGCACCCGTTGTAGAAGGGAGAGTGTTTTTGCTGGTAGGCCCACTAGTAGAGCATTGCAGTAGTCTAGGCGAGATAATACAAATGTGTATAGTAGCTTGGCAAAATCGCTTTCTGAAAAATAAGCACGGATGCACTTTAGTTGGCGGAGGTAATAGAAGGATGGATACTAATTTTGATACATGGTCTGAGTGATAGGTTTGAGTCGAGAGTCATTCCTAGGCTGTGGATGTTGTCTTTGGCTGTCAGGGTGTCATTTCCCCAAGAAAGTGATGGGTGGGGTATGTGCAGGTGTCCTTGTATATCTAGAGAAATTCTGTTTTTGACGCATCAAATTAAAGTGTTACAAACATTTCAATGGTAAAGTCTGTAATGAGCTCTTAGAACCTCAGATTACATAAGAACATAAGTTTTGCCGCTACTGGGTCAGATCAGTGGTCCATCGTCCCCAGCAGTCCGCTCATGCAATGGCCCCCAGGTCAAAGACCAGCGCTCTAAATGAGTCCAGCCTCATCTGCATACGTTCCAGTTTAGCAGGAACTTGTCCAACTTTGTCTTGAATCCCTGGAGGGTGTTTTCCCCTATAACAGACTCCAGAAGAGCGTTCCAGTTTTCCACCATTCTCTGGCTGAAGAAGAACTTCCTTACATTTGTACGGAATCTATCCCCTTTCAACTTTATAGAGTCTCCTCTCGGTCTCCCTACCTTGGAGAGAGTGAATAATCTGTCTTTATCTGCAAGTCTATTTCCTTCAGTATTTTGAATGGTTCGATCATGTCCCCTCTCAGTCTCCTCTTTTTAAAGGAGAAGAGGCCCAGTTTCTCCAATCTATCACTCTACGGCACCTCCTCCAGCCCCTTAACCATTTTAGTCGCTCTTCTCTGGACCCTTTTGAGTAGTACCATGTCCTTCTTTATGTATGACAACCAGTGCTGGATGCAGTACTCCAGGTGAGGGTGCACCATGGCCCGGTACAGCGGCATGATAACCTTCTCAGATCTGTTCGTGATCCCCTTCTTTATCATTCCTAGCATTCTGTTCGCCCTTTTTGCTGCTGCTGCACATTGCGCGGACGGCTTCATCGACTTGTCAATTAGAACTCCCAAGTCTCTTTCCTGGGAGGTCTCTCCAAGTACCGCCCCGGACATCCTGTATTCGTGCATGAGATTTTTGTTATTGACATGCATCACTTTACACTTAGCCACATTGAACCTCATTTGCCATGTCGATGCCCATTTTTCGAGCTTGATTATGTCACGTTGCAGATCTTAGCAATCCCCCTGTGTCTTCACTACTCTGAATAACTTCGTATCATCCGCAAATTTAATCACCTCACTCGTCGTACCAATGTCCAGGCTCACATCCTCATAGGTTCCTTTGTTTTAAATACGATTAAACATTCAATAAGAGACTAACCAGTTTTATTAAGCCACGGTAGAGGTTTCGACTGCGGCCTGGGGTGCTACATGCTTCGATGCTCATAGGAATTCTATGAGCATCAGAGCATTTAGCACTGCAGTAGAAACTTCTACCATGGCTTAGTGAAAGGGGGGCATATTAGATAAATTGTATATGTACGGTTTTAGTTAGAAGAGACCAATTACAGGGTCTTTTCTTATGACTTCTTAAGATTTTCTTTGTGTGATAGACTGTTCTCTCCTCAATTTCGTTAATGCTCCTATTAAGGAGTCTGAGTTTGATATTCTTTAAAAATTATTCTTGTTTTGTTTTCTTTATGATTCATTCTGTGGAGATTATGTTTTGTATTAAGATAATTGTAAAATTAAAATTTTAATTAAAAAATAATCAAACAAATGGAAAAGAAGCAAAATATTTTTGGTCCTTACACACTCCTACTGACTGCCACTCACTGCTCTGTAAAAGAAAACAAAAGAAAATGGTTTGGGAACTTTTCTGTGGATTGCAGCATGATTGGCAAAGCAGCAGAAACTGGTTCCATTTATGCATGCTGCAGTTTAATGTTTTCCACTGTGGAGGGGGAAGGAATAATAAAAATGGCAGGAGACAGAAGCTCAGTGTTGCCCATTGTGACTGCTAGAGAAGAGGCGCTTGCTTGAAGGGGGCTAATATTTATTTATTCAATTTTCTATACTGTTCTCCCCAGGGAGCTCAGAATGATTTACATGAATTTATTCAGGTACTCAAGCATTTTCCCTGTCTGTCCTGGTGGGCTCATAATCTAATGTACCTGGGGCAATGGGGGGATTAAGTGACTTGCCCAGGGTCACAAGGAGCAGCATGAGTTTGAACCCACAACCTCAGAGTGCTGAGGCCAAAGTGCTGATTGCTGAAGAATAGGAGAGCTGCAGTAAAATGAAAGGAGGTGTGGCTTTAGGTAAAGCTCTCGTAATTCTAGGAAATGTCAATCAATACAGGTTAGAGTACAAGCAGGATTATATGGTCTTTCATAAAAAATACAAAGCTCCAAGCCAACAGCCCTCCAGACAGTGCTATCAGTGCTTCACTCTTGGTCTGACCCAGTAAGCTATTCTTATGTTTTTATCCATAAAATTAATTACTGGCTTAAGAACATAAGAATAGCCTTACTGTGATAGACCAATGGTCCATCAAGCCCAGTAGTCCGTTCTCACGGTGGCCAATCCATGTTCTTAGTACCTGGCCAAAATCCAAGGAGTAGCAATATTCCATTCAGAATCTCAAAGAATAGTAAGATTCCGGAATCCCAGAGAGTAACAAGATTCTAGAATCCCAAAGAGTAGTAACATGCCATGCTACTGATTCAGGGCAAGCAGTGGCTTCCCCCATGTCTTTCTTAATAACAGACTATGGACTTTTCCTCCAGAAAATAGTCCAAACCTTTCTTAAAACCAGCTATGCTATCCACTCTTACCACAACCTCTGACAATGCGTTCCAGAGCTTAACTATTCTCCGAGTGAAAAAAAATTTTCTTCTACTGGTTTTAAAAGTATTTCCCTGTAACTTCATCGAGTGTCCCCTAGTCTTTGTAGTTTTTGACGGAGTGAAAAATCGATCCACTTGTACTCGTTCTACTCCACTCAGGATTCAATCATATTATCCCACTCCTCAAATCTGCTCACTGGTAACCCATCAAATATCACTTAACATATAAGATTCTGCTCTTAGTAATTAAGACATGTTCAGTATGATCTCCCTCTTACTTCGATAACCTTTTGATACCTTACCTACCATCACATGTTCTTCATTCCCTCCAGCAAAATCTCTTCACAGTCCCTTCAGTAAGACATATCACCTATGCATCCACTCTAGATTGTATCTTTTCAGTTATCACCCCAACACTTTGGAACATTATCCCAAATCACATAAGACTTGAATCAAACCTCAAATGCTTCAAATCCCTCCTGAAAACCTTCAAGGCACGTGGAGGAAAGGATTTAGTAAGACAAGTAAGTTTCCTGTTTTTCCTACTTTCCCTACTCATTGCTACCCTGTTTAATATTGAAATATGTAGTTCACACTTCTACACTCTTTCTTCTTCTCAAATGATTACTACTACTTCTACTATTAATTATTTCTATAGCGCTACCAGACACATGCACCGCTCTACAGAGTCACAAAGAGTAAGAAAACAATCCCTGCTCGAAAGAGCTTATAATCTAAACAGGCAAGACAGACAAACAAGATGTCATGAAATACAGTTAAGGGGAACGGTCAATCAGCTGGCTGGGTTGGAGGGCAGATGAGGGTTTTCAGTCTGCTTTTAAACAAGGTAAGGGAAAGGGCATTATATACTTTCTCCTGATACTACTATACTATAATAACACAATTGAAAATGCATAGATGTAATTTACTCAATGCATTATATCAAAGATAAAATAAACTTGGCAAATAGAAATGTTTACTTTCCTGAAGTTGATAAAAAAAATAATCCTTTAAATGCTGCAGTTAATGTTGCTTTAAAAATGATGACCGTGGAAGATTGGTGGGTGGTTGGGCAAGAAGTGGGTGTTAAAGTAAAGGCAAATATGGCAGATGTGTGAATTTGGTCCTCTGCTTTAGAGTATTTATATGGTTGGGGAGTGGGGAGAATATTACTATTCAAACCATAAACTATACAGCTTGAAAGTTCCAAAAGAGACCTGGAGAAAAACATTTGTGCATCAAGGGAGAGATTTGATTGTGTATGTTATCATTGCATTCTGGTTTTGATAAGCAGAATATAAATGTTTTAAATAAATAAATGCATATCTTTTTTTTTTTTTTTTAGTTCAAATATGTTTTATTGAGTTTGAAACATATGACATAAGTCGGAAATGATGTACATAACATACAAATAAATCTTTAACAGCTGGACATGCGTAAAGAGAATAATGAAGTGAAATAATGGATATCATACAAATATCAAGACATAAGCAATGTGTAGATAAGTATAGATGCATATAGCAAGTACAAAGGGTCACTCAGAACAGTAGTCGAGCAAAGGTTTCCATACATCACAGTATCTAGACATAGTATAAGACTTTTCAGCATATATTTTTTCATATTTACCAGTGAGGCAAAGAGCGTTCCACCACAAGTGGAAATCCACCTTAGTGAGATCTTTCCAACAGAAAAGTATTGTTTGCAGTGCAAGTACAATCATTATGGTGAAGAGCCGGCCGGAGCCTCTAGCTAGGGAAGATAACAGGATTTGACTCATGTCAGTAAGAGTGGTGAGCGACATGTTGCCCTGAATTTGTAGGACGTCACAAATAGTGTTCCAAACTCTTTCCCAGTAATTTTGAATATGCGAGCAGAAAAAGAGTAGGTGTTCTAAGGAGCCTTCATGTAAATTACAGGACTAACAGAGGGAGGATGCCTTTGGATCAATTTTACGTGATAACTGAGGGGTCCATACAGCTCTGTGTAGTACGAAATAGATAGATTGTAAAAGTGAAGCAGAGCGGATAGATTTAAAGAAAGTCCTCCAGATTTGCGCCCAATCAATAGCATCAGAAGGAAGGTTGAGCTTATAGTTTCATTTCACTTCCAATTCTAGAGGACATGAAAAAGCCGCTTCTTGTAGAAGTTTATACCAAGTAGACGCTGTAGGAATAATCCCACCCGCCTAATGCAGAAAGTTCCACAAACCAGGTGTATGAGTGTGTTGAAGAATCGTGGGTATTGAGCTTCGAATACAATGTACGAGTTGCATCCATCTAAAATGTTGAGATCTAGCAAGCTCTTTGTCCTCCGAGAGTTGTTGGAAAGGTATCCAAGCTGCAGAAGACATAAGATCTTGTACAGACCATATGTCACAATCTTGCCAAGCATTCCAGTCTATAGTTGAATTTAGGATCTTAAAACGTTCGTTCTTCCAAATAGGGATCAAAGATGATGCCTCCCAGTGATCTACAAAGGTCGAATCAATGTTGGTTATGGCTGTCTTGTATGCCAGCAATATTTTGTCATGAATAGCCTTCTTTGATAGTTGCACGCCTGCAAGTAGTTGTAATCGTTTTTCACCATATAATGCACATTCAACTTTTATCCAAGCAGGAGAGTCAAGTTCTCTGTCACTTAGATAGTGCCCTGCCACCCATTGCCTCATGATGAACGCATTGTGGTAATGGAAGAAGGAGGGGAAATTGACCCCACCTGATATCCATGGGGCTTTCAATTTGTTCAACGCTATCCGTGGTTGCTTAGAGTTCCACAGGAATTTCGTAAGAAGGGAGTCAACTTGTTTATAGAAAGATGTGGGTAAATGGAAAGGGAGCATATACAGTATATAGTTTATCTTAGGTGTTAACATCATCTTGATGGTTTCAAGTCTTCCCCACCAAGAGAGGGCTAAAGGAGACCATCTGTGTGTTATCATTTTGATGGCTTCTAGTAAATAGTCACAGTTAAGTTGTATAGTATCGGGAATAGTAGGGCCTAAAAGGACACCTAAATATTTCATGGAGGAAACTGTCCACTTGACCCCATATGAAGTTATGTCAAATTCAGCAGCCGGACATGTGACAAGACATCACCTCTGTCTTACCAGTGTTTAGTTTATATCCTGATACATTGGCGTATGCCTTTATGGTCTCCAGTAGATGAGGGAAAGAAGAAGGTGATATATATAACAGAATATCATCTGCATATGCAGATAATTTTAGTTCTTGATTGTCCACTCTAAGTCCAGTAATACTAGGATTATTACGTATGTGTTGCAATAGGGGTTCCAAAGCCAAGTTGAACAAGAGTGGTGAGAGGGGACACCCCTGTCTAGTACCCCTCGTCGGTCTAAAAGGAGCCGAGAGATAGCCATTGACATACGTTCTAGTGGTTGGCGCAGAATATAATACTTTAAGTTTGGTAATGAAGTTTTCTGAGAAGTCATACCAGCGTAGTGACTGGAAAAGGAAAGGCCATTCGATACAATCAAAAGCCTTCTCCGCATCTAATCCTAGGCAGAATTTCCTGATGTAGATTGCGTGCTTGTGTGATGACATGGGAGAAGATACGCGTGTTTTCACAGGAGTAGCGACCAGAAATGAAACCAGTTTGATCTGGATTTATAAGTTTGGTGATGACAGATTGCAAGCGTGTAGATAGCAGTTTGGCATAAATCTTCGCATCAACATTGATCAATGACAGTGGTCTATAGTTAGTTATGATTCTTTTATCCTTGTCAGGTTTCGGAAGAACAATAATTGTCGCTTCCGTAAACGAGCCAGAGGCCTCACCTGTGGATATGAGGTATTCAATTAATTGAAGATGGTATGGAGCCAAAACATCCTGAAATTCACGGTAGTATTCCACAGTCAGCCCATCCGGACCAGGGGTTTTTTTGAGAGCCATGGAGTTAAGCACTTCTGAAATTTGACATGTTGTTATTGGATCATCTAAAAGGTCATTATCAGCTGGAGTAAGTCGATTATGTGGGATGGGCTCCAGATATTCCGTGGCGGTGTGTGGAGAGATAACTTCAGAGGTATACAGTTTTCGGTAAAAGCCCATAAATGCTTGAGATATATCAGATGGATCAATAAGGTCCTCACCCGATTCTGATGTGATAGATGCAATGGTAGTTTTTGCGTTACGTCTTTTAAGATAGTTGGCTAGTAGATGGCCACATTTGTTGTTCCCAGCGAAGTATGATGCTGACTGCTATAATACCGCCTGCGATGCTCCATGACTCAATATTGAGTTATATCAGAATCTTGCTTTGTTGAGTTGGATCAGTAGGGAAACATCTGATGGTGTAGACTGATGTTGGGCCTCTAATATAGAAATCTCATGTTCAAGAGTTTGCATTTTCATTTTTGTTTGTTTACGCTTATGAGCGGAATAGTTAATAGTAATTCCTCTGACATATGCCTTGAAGGCGTCCCACCAGCATATCCACGAAGTATGTTCAGGTTTGTTATGGTGGAAATATTCTTCAATTCGAGCTCTCATAATAGCACAGAACTGTGGTTCTTGTAGTAAAGAGTTATTGAATCACCACTGCTTGGGCAAGGAGGCGGGCGATTGACATTTAAGTGTAATGGTGATGGCTGCGTGATTTGAGATGCAGATGGGGGAGATACCCGTTTTTATAACTGAAGGGGTGAGAGATTTGCTAATCAGGAACTTGTCGATTCGGGAATAGGAAGAGTGGGGAGGAGAAAAGAAAGTAAAGGAGTTAGCAGTGGTGTGCTTGTATCTCCATATATCAAGAAGCGAAGAGTCAGATCATATCTCGCAGTGCATACCAAGATTTAGGTTTTTTGTATGCGCAATTAGATTTTCTGTCCATCACCGGGTTCAATACCATGTTGAAATCTCCTGCCACTATCAGCTGTGAGTCGCTATCTTCCAGAAGAGTTTCTTTAATCGCATGGAAAAACTCAGGTTTGTCAGTGTTTGGGCCATAAATGTTAAGTAGGCAATAGGTCATATCTGCAATACTGATTTTAACCTTAACCCACCTTCCATTTACATCAGTGGTTGAAGAGATTATAGTGATATCTGACCTATTACGGATCAAGGTTATAACCCCTCCCTTGCGGTCACAAGCAGGAGAGAAGTATGGAGAAGAAGTCCAGGAAAAATGAACTTGGGAAGAAGATTCTTTATTGAGATGTGTCTCCTGAAGCATAACGATGTCGGGATTGAAGCTTTCAATGTAGGTCTGGATTTTGTTCAACTTCACTTTGTTGTTGAGACCCTTTGTATTCAGTGATATAATGTTAAAAGACATGATATTGTTGAGAAGCATTGTCAAACACATGCATGAAATCAAATATGCATAACAATGACCATATAAGTATCAGAAAGTATGTAAATATCCATGAAAGAAAGCATGTCATTTGCAGTTCAAGAAGTAAACAAAACATCAATATCAGCAAGATGTACATCAAATTAGCTGCGGTGCAAAAACATGCATCTCTAAGAAACAGCGTGAGTGCAGCTAAGCTAACAGAGGCATAGAGAAATCCCCGGCTCCCATACTTATAAACATTGTGAAAAGGCAAACTTTTCAAGACCTATTATCTGTATATGAGCATCATAATATGAGATATTAACAATGACAAAAGGCATATGTGAACACAAAATCTGAACTTGCAGTGGAACAATTTCCATACAGTAACAAGATCTAAAAATCTTGTATGCTACCTGAGCACTCCCAGGAATTGTTGTGGGTTAGTATCAAACCTGATTAATTGGTGTAGGTGAGTGAAGTTCAATATAGGTAGCCAGCTCTTCCGGGTTAGTAAAATCTTTTGTTTGATTGTTTAAAGTCACTCTCAGGCGAGCCGGGTACATCATACCGAATCTGGCATTCAAAGCTGAGAGGCTGTGGTCTTACTTAGATCCGGGAAAATCAATATAGTGGCTCCCTCATGCTGCAACGGTGATTTCAGCTTTGCCTTCTGAAGTATTTCTAGCACATGCTGGTATCTCAGAAGTTTAAGTACAACCGGTCTGGGACGACGGTCAGCAGATGTGCGGGAAGAGGGAACCCGGTGAGCACGCTCAATCTCAAAATCACGCTGAAATTTAATATCTAGCAGTTTGGGTAGTAAGGATTCAAGCTGTGCAATGAGTTCACTGTCTCTACCATTCTCAGGGAGACCTAAAATGCGAAGGTTACAGCATCTAGATCGATTATTACTATCTTCCAACTCCTGTTCCAACAGTGTAATTCTGTTTATTTGTCGATGCAGGTCAGGTATTTGCAGAGAGGAAGCCTCCATCTTTGTTTCCAGGGAACCGACACGTGTTTGAATTTGCACAAAATCGGCCAAAATCGGTTAGCTTTTCATTAATTTCGTCTGTGCTTACTTTTGTGTCGGCTGCCAGTTCTTTCAGCTCCCGAAGTTCATTTAATATCTCGCGGTTCGTGTCATCCGCCGCGGGTGGAAGTGGCGCCTTCGAGGGGGAGACAGGATCGGGCTTGTGCCGTTTGCCCACCTTCTTATCGGCCATCGCTGCAAGCCGGTAAGCAAATAAATTTAATATGCAGTGCCCCACGCCAAGACAGACCGAAGGAAAACTTTCTTTAAAGAAAAGTGCTCGATTCAACGTCGTTGTTTGCTTATAAAATTGGGAGATCACGGGAGCCTAGATCTCAGGCTGCCATCGCATGCGGGCTCAGCAGCGCCCCCCCCAATAAATGCATATCAAGTACTGTAATCAATTTGGCCTCAGTGTATACCCCTAATATTTGACAGGTGGATTAGACCAGTGTCTCTTAAACTTTTTAAGCTCCAGAACACTAAATGGAGCAAATGTTTTTAAGGCACATTATAATTAAAATTATAAAATTGCAAAAAAAAACAACCAAAAATAAAAACCCCAAAAAACAACAAAAATCCAAAAATTAAATTTGTGACTTATTTATTTAAAATTTCTTTTTTTTCTATCTATTTTTATTAAATTTAAAATAATTTCAAGCATATATATCTTGTACAGATAGTGTGATTAACGCATAATAATATTAATAAAGATTATTACAATCAAATTCAAAGGAAAAATAGCAAAAACAAAATAAATAATCTTTTAACTTAGTTACATATATTAAACTCACTCAAGTCCTTAATTAATATCGGATCCAAAATTTACTAGAGTAATGTTTTCAACAGGAATATTTATTTTTTTTTATTAAGGAAATACAAAATCTACTGCTAAGCAAGAAACCACATTTTTTTTTTTTTAACTTTTGAGTAGTTATTGTTAGTCCTTCATTTTTTGCACGTTTGTGAGATAAGAAGCTCATCAGTTGACTTGGATCATAAAAAACATATTTTAATGATTGGAATCTAACTATGCATTTATAAGGGTAGCGGAGAATAAAAACTCCAATCTGTATCACCCCAGGTTTTAACAGAAGACACTGGTGTCACCTTTTTTGAATTTCCTTCGAAATAGCAGGAAAAATTTGTATAGACAGTCCCAGAAAATTTTTCATTCTATTTTTAAAAAACAGCTTAAGGATCCAATCTCTATCCGGAAATATTGCCACTGTGATAAAGAGAGAAGCTGGTTTCGCTGTCTCTCAGTCCGATGTTTCTAACATTGTGGAAATATCCAGTGGTGTTTCAACTTGCGCTTCTTAATCATCTGGTTGATTTTGAGTCATCATTGGTAAGTAATACGCTCATGTAAGAGGAGGTAAAGAATTTTCTGGGATTTTTAGAATTTCAAGGAAATAACATTTTACCATAACTCTAGGAGGTATGGTAAGCATCTTGGGGAAATTTATCAGTCTTAAATTATTAATTCTGCTCTGATTGTCAAGAGCCTCAAGTTTCCTCCGCAAAATGATATCTTTCACGAGCGTTTCTTGGACTTGTTTTATAACCAACTTCCTTGTCCACTTTTTGAATGTCAGTCTTCTGTACTGTAAATTCATTTTGTAAGGTATTAATATCTTCTCATTTAAAAGTTTTTTAAGCTATGCATAGATAATTGTAACAATGGTGAAGCTAAAGTAGAATTGAATTGCTAATCAATGTGATGGATGAGCTTGTTTTGGAGTGCAAATTAACTCATAACGCAGCTCAATAGTCGACAATCAAACATGCATTTCATCATCCACCATTTGCAGTCATTTAATTTTTTTTTTGGTTTAATTTCTGTCAGAGCTGAAAATCTAAGTTTGCAAAGATAAGAAGATCCAAACGGTAACAAAGCCTTGATTGCTTTGTTGCTCAAGTTAGGATAACTGCTGCATAAAAAAATAAAAATAACATTAAAATTACTTGCCGTTAGTTTTCAAGGACCAATCATGTCAAAAAATGATGTGTCTGGGCGGTTGTATCCTTACGCACACAGACGCTCATAACATTGACAGACCCTTGTGTATGCAAGTATCTGTTATCTATTCTAGTGTATACTTAGGGAATTTTAAAAAATATACAGTAGTATTATTCTTGAATCTCTCATGGCACACCCGGAGTCTCTTCAGGGCACACCATTGTGCTGTGGCACACAGTTTGAGAGACATTGTATTAGATGTTCTGTCTGCTTTTTCTCTGTTTACAAAAGGCATGGTTATATTAACATGGTCATGGACCTGACTTTCCTTGGGACAGCAGTGATCACAGACTATGAGAAACAGGCTATTTTTAGTGGCCGCACACAGTAAAGGAGAAGAACAAGGTCCCAACAAATTGCAAAAATAAACAAGTGCATTAGGGATGATTATAGTTATGATTATTTGATATACTGCCTTTCCTCCACAGATATCAAAGTGGTTTACAAAACATTGACTAGCAATCAGGTACTCTAAGCATTTTCCTGTCCTAGCAGGTTCACAATCTTACTATGGTACTTGACCAAAGTAGAGGAGTATTGTAACCTCAAATTCAGCAGTGTCCTTTATTCAGACTGACATCAATACCAATAGTTTGTTGTTTTTGCTTGATTCTGTGTTATATCAGGTCTTGTATTCTGCCTATACCGTAACAGTTCTAGGATAGATTCCACAAAACATAAGAACATAATAGTTACCATATTGGGACAGACTGAAGGTCCATCAAACTCAGTATCCTGTTTCCAACAGTGGCCAACCCAGGACACAAGTACCTGGCTAGATCCCAAGGAGTAAAACAGATTTTATGATGGATTTTACGATGGATTTCTCCAAACTATAGCTTATGGACTTCTCCTTTAGGAAATGATCCATATTTTTAAAAAAAAACCCTGCTAAGCTAATTGCTTTCACTACATTCTCCAGCAATGAATTCCAGAGTTTAATTACCTATTGAGTGAAGAAATATTTGTTCTGGTTCTGATGCTGGTTCGGTGAATCGATTAGAATCGGAAATCGGGCAGCACTAGTCCGAGCTTCCTGATAACTCTGTAATGACATATTAGGGGATCTACAGCATGGATTTCAATTGGTAAATTTAAGGACTATAAATCCTATGCTGCTTTGGAATGTAAGTTCAAAATCAGGATTAAGGACAATTGTATAAGAGGCTAATTATGCATGTAGAAAGTTGTTGTACATGCATAACCCTCTTATAAGATTGCACATGGGTTAATTTTCAGTTTATTAATGAAATTTACAGGTAGACTGAGACTTGATATTCATGGCTCTGCAAACTTACTTTGAAGGTCAGCTCCTTACACCGTTTCTCTTTCTAACTTTTATGAGAACATATCACTCCTTTCTACCTGAAACTACACTGGTTGCCGGTGGAGTTTAGAGTGTTGTTTAAGTTTTCATGCATCTGTTACAAAGTAGCGTTCGGTCTGTCACCAGGTTACTTACTTTCTCGCTTTTCTCGGAGTCATTCTAATAAAAACACACGGAGAGTGCAGTTATTTACATATCCCTCTGTAAAATCTTGCCATTATAAGAAGTTCCTTGATATAACCTTTTCTTTTCAGGCCGCCAAATTGATTACATGGCTCGGTAAAATGATGTTAAATGCTTCTTCTTATTTAAATTTTAGGAAATTGTTAGACTTATTTATTTAATAAGTTGGGTTTTTTTTATAATTCTTTATTCATTTTCACAAATTACATTAAGTGTTAATATTTTCATTCACAGTAACAATAAGTACATCACTTATAAACAATCATTGGTATATTACATAGATTCTTATCCCCACCCCTCGCCCATCCCTCCCAACCATATACTCCATTATTGTATGATATATGTAATAATAAAATACCCCCCTCCCTACCTCATAAACTGATAAACATAAGGGAAATAATTTTACTTAATCCTGACAATATTTTGTTAATGGTTTCCACACATCCTGAAATTTCTTAAAATATCCCTTTTGTAACGCAATAAATCTTTCCATTTTATAGATATGGCATAAAGAATTCCACCAAAAGTTATAATTTAATCTCCTCCAGTCTTTCCAATTATATGTGATTTGTTGAATGGCAACCCCTGTCATTATTAGTAATAATTTATTGTTATTCACAGAAATCTGACTTTTTGCTCTCATATCCATACCAAATATCACAGTATCATAGGATAATGCCACTGGGTTCTCTAATAAATTATTAATTTGGTCCCAAATTGATTTCCAAAAATTCATAATATATGGGCAATGAAACAATAAATGATCTAAAGTTCCTGCTTCTAAATGACAATGCCAGCATCTATTAGACAAAGAACTATCTAATTTTTGCAACCTAACAGGGGTCCATAACGCTCTATGCAACAGAAAAAACCAAGTTTGTCTCATAGATGCTGACACTGTACATTTCATCCTCCAAGACCAAATTCGTGGCCATTGAGATGCAGTAATTTCATGCTTAATCTCAATGCTCCAAATATCTCTTAAACCAGTTTTTAATTTCTTCTTAGTAAATCCATTTAATAATTTATACCACTGGGCGGCCTGGTGACCTAAGAAGTCTGTCTGAAAACAAAGAAACTCCTTGCTATAATGATTATTAAGGTTTTTCCAATCAGGGAACCCCGCCTGAATGGCATGCTTCAATTGCATCCATCTAAAATTTTCTGATTTATTAAGTCCAAACTTATGTTGCAACTGTGAAAATTCAAGCATAGCACCATTAGAAATAACATCATCCAATATACATATTCCTGCTATCATCCAATGCTTCCAGACTAGCCTTTCTCCGCCAATTTGAATCTTGGAGTTTACCCATATTGATTGATTTGTAGATTTGTAAATTGGAATAGTTGTTAAATTGCTTACATATCGTAAAGTTTTCCATGTATCTGCTAGTATTCTATTGTCCTTACTATAGCTAGGCATTTTGATACTGAGAACATGGGACAGTCGCAATGGAGACATGAGTTGCCATTCTATCCACAACCAATCTGGGAGTTTTTCCATGAGTTCTGGGAGGATCCAATACATACCATGATGCAAAATATAGGCTTGATGGTACCTATAAAAGTTTGGGAAATTTACCCCTCCCTCTGAAATTGATCTTTGTAAAGATACCAAAGCTACTCTACGAGTTTTACCCAGCCAAATAAATTTTAACAGAATGCTATTTTAACTTTTTATAAAAGGACCCTTGAAAATATACCGGCAACATACCCATCTGATAACAAACCACAAGCAAAATCATCATCTTAATAATTTGGACTCTCCCCCACCATGAAAGGTGTAAAGGATTCCATTGCTCACACATTTCTGTAACCTTCTGCAATAACAATTTTTCATTTATTTTCATTGTTTCGTCCAATGTATTTTTAATCCAAATGCCTAAATATTTTATTCCATCTTCCTTCCAGAGAAAAGGAAATGAATCAAACAAACCTTTTGTACAATGTACATTGAATGGAAGAACTTCTGATTTAGACCAATTTATCTTATAACCTGAAAATTTCCCAAAATTCTCAATGAATTCAAGTAAGCAAGGAATGGTTATCTCAGGATTTCTCAAATAGAGCAATATATTATCCGCATAAGCTGAAATCTTATATTCCTGATCTTTATGAAGAATACCCTGTATCTCCTCTGTTCATTTAATAAGTTGATATCTTAACATTTTTCTCTTTACTTCATTATGTTTTTACCACTTTTTATCACTTGCATTTCTATCTATATGGCATGCTTTTTATTCTGATGTATTATTGAAATGTATGTAGCTCCTTGTTGTATTTCACCAGGATATTTTTGATGGAATTGTATGTATTGTTTCCTGTGTTGTGAGCCGCTTAGAACCTCCCCGGTATGGCGGCATACAAATTTATTATTATTAATTTTTAGTTATTCACAAATGTCTTGTACAGCAGGGAACATGGACATAAAAATACCTGTAAAGTTTGTAAGTCCAAACTACTCACCAGGAAGTATAAGCCAGGTGTTAAAAAAACAAAAAATAAAATCCCTCCTGGATGCACTTAAGCAGAACGGATTTAGTGCCCTTCCTTTTTCCTTGCAATGATAGGTGTGGGGGATGGGGCAGAGGGTACAATTTTCTAAATTGCTTTCTTGCAGCAAAACCATTGTGGAAACTGTTGCCTCAAGGTTTATTTCAAATGTAGACTTGCTTTCATGTAAGCATCGGTATTATTTTATTCATTTTGTACTCTTTACCTGTTTTTGTCTTTCCAGTTTCTAATTTCAGATAGATGTATCAAAACCAGAAAGGAAAATAAGCTTCCCACAAAGACTACAACCCTAATTACAATCAAATATGTGAAGATAATTACGGGGGAAAACACATGCATGCTTTAAATTGTCCCCTGAAAACTAATTACTGAAATACATTTGGAATGCTTTTGTGTGCAGTTACAGGGTAAAATTGTACAGTATGTAGTCCAATTAGGCTGAAAGAGAAATTAAGAAGTGTCAAATCTGCATTTAGAGTTAACTCTTTATTCACTAGAATACTTTTCTTAATATTGCATTCATTTTATTGTGGTTATTCTTCTATTTAATAAGCTGGTTTTGTCTTGTTAGTTACCAAATAAATTGTTGATTAAAGTGATCATAAAAAATCTCTCTCCCTGCCTGTTCACCTTGCTGTGTTAATTAGCCACTGCCGGATAGAATTGCTGGTCAATCAGATGCTCCCTAGGTCTTTCCATACTGAGTTACAGAGCCAAGGGCATTTTAGGACCCATAGTTCCTTTCCAGTGCAGATGACCCAGAATGCCGCAGCTAGGTTGATAACTGGAACTTCAAGATATGAGCATATTACTTCATATCTTTAACAACTGCATTGGTTACATTGCATTAGGGATTTCTATCCTGCCATTACCTTGCGGTTCAAGGCGGATTACAAATGGATTGTCCGGAGATTATAAGTATTTAGGGAGTAGTCTGTACATTTCTTTGAGTTGCTAAGGATTACATCTGAGTTGTCATGATATTGGAGGTGCATATGTAGTAGTTGCAGGTGATACAAGTGATGCTTGGGACATTTCTGATTGTGTTAGTTCAGTTTTATGTGTTTTTTGGAATAAAAGGGTTTTTATTTCTTTCGTGAAGGTTTTGTAGTCTGTGGTCATGGTCAATAGGTTGTAGAGTTGTGGGTCAAGTGTTGTAGCTCGAGTGGCTAGGAGGTTGTCGTACAGTTTTTTTCTTTTGACGTTTTTGGTTGGAGGGTGTGTGAATGGTGCGTGGGTTCTTCTATGTTTAGTTGAGGTGGGTTGAACTAGTCGATTGTTCCAATAGGCTGGGCTGTCTCCATTTATTGCTTTAAATAGTAGGCAGTAAAATTTGAAGTGCATTCTTGCTTGTATTGGGAGCCAATGTGAGTCATGGTATGCCTCTGTGATGTGGTCGAATTTCTTCAGTGAGTAGATCAGTCTTAGGGCTGTGTTTTGTATTATTTGTAATTGCTTTATCATGGTTGCTGTGCATGGGAGATATAGTATGTTGCAGTAGTCTATTAGACCTAGGATTAGGGATTGTACCAAGAGTTGGAATTGTTTTCTGTTGAAGAATTTTCTGACTTGCCTCAGGTTTCTCATGACTGTGAATGATTTTGAATGATTTTTTTAATTGTTTTGTTGATTTGTGGCTGCATTGTACAGCCTCTGTCTATTAGCACTCCCAGGAGTTTTAATTACCAGTTGCATTTCAAATCCAGTACAAGGCAATCATTTTATGTCATCAATTCTTATATGGAATGATGCCTGAAATTTTTAAGAATATGATGTCCCGTTATCAACCACAAAGGTCCCTGTGTTCTACAGGTGCTGCATTGTTAAAAACAAAGGCCAACCCTAAACATGTAGAGACAACCACTAAGACTTTTACATGTGCAGAAGTTATGCTAAGGAACAGCCTTGTTGGCAGATTCGAAAATACAGAGAGAGGAATTCTTTTAGGAAAATGTTGAAGACTTAACTATTTGCTAATGCATTTTTCTGAGCAATTCATTTATACTACATTGAATTTATGCTACACTGAATATTTCAATTTTATTTTATTTATTTTTTTATTTTGTATAGAGTTTTAACATTTTATGTATGTAACCCCTTGTGAACCGTTTTGGATAAAAATGGTATAGAAATTAAAATAAATAAATAAATAAAACTTATTTTACCATTTTAAAAGTGCTAAGGTGGGTTGATATTTTCTTGCATTCTATTATCTTCACTACCCCAATCAACTTCTTGAATGGCTTGCCTCCTATCCCCACCAGTTATAGTGAGAGACAGCAACTCTTCCAAACACCCCACCCCTCCTAACTATCAGATTGGCAATATAGCTTCCCAGGGCAACTGTCCATTCCTTCCCTTTAAGCTGACAAACTTGGTGTTTAATGAGGAGAGTTACACTCAGCTCCTCCTGGCAGATGAATTGTCCCAATGGTGAAATGTCCAGGTGATGAGTTTTCCCAGTGATGAAATTGTCCAGGTGATGAATTGTCTCAGTGGTGAATTGTCTCAGTGATGAAATACATTTTAATGAATTGAATATCAGTAATTGATTATATTTACCCTACTTTGTATAGTTCAGTGATGAAATGCCCAGGTGATGAGATTTTCCAGTTGTGAAATGTCCCAGAGATGAATTATCCCAGTGTTGAAATATCTCAATGATGAAATGTCCAGGAGATGAATTGTTCCAGTAATGAAATGTCTCAGTGGTGAATTATGCCAATGATGAAATGTCTCAGTGAGTCAATGACATGTCCAGGTGATGAATTGTCCTAGTGGTAAAATGGCCTGGTGATGCAGTGTCCCATGATGAAATGTTCCAGAGGGAGAGGGGCCTTCCAGGTCAGCCCCTAGCAGCATTTAGGAGGGACCACTGCCAGCAGTGTGCTGATACGGCGCTAAACTTGGAGGTAGGCAGGCTGAGTAGGTACACTCCTGCAAAAGTCCCCAAGGACCATCCTTCATCCCTGTGAGTTTAGGGGTTTGGAGGATTTCTATGGACCTGGGGGATCTCTGCAGGATATCCGCCAATCCTGTTCCTGTGCAGCTCTTTAGTGATAATCTTTCAATAATTACATGGCTAGTGATAAAATATCTCAGTGTTGAAGTGTCTGATGAGATGCCCCAGCAATTAAATGTCTGAGTGATGAAATGTCTCAGTGATTAAGTATTAGTGTCTCAGTCTCAACATTACCCTCACATACAACCAATAACAGAGTAGGTGACATTTGCCTTAATAGGCTGAGACCAAATGTAGACGTGTACAAGACATGTGTCCTGGCCATTGGACACACCGGCCCAGATTCTCTGAAAGTGCGTCCCGATTTTAGGCAGCTGTAGGCGTCCTACAGCTGTCTAATCAGCCAATCGGGATGCACGTTTAAAAAAAAAAAATGCTCCCCAGGCTGGCCGCCTATATTGAAGGCGAGGCCCGCAAGACACCTAGGCCCTGATTCTGTATAGGACGCCTGGGAGAGGCGTCCTATTCAGAATCGGCCTAAACTAAACCCCGATTCTGTAACCGGCGTCCATGTTACAGACGCGGGTTAGAGAATCGGGTTAGATTAGACACGGCCCGCTACACTTATCGCGGCAAGGGATCTCTCTGCCGCTATAAGTATAGCGGGCCGTGGCCCCCTGACCGATCACTGGCAGGAGGGTGCCCAAATCCTCCTGCCCGAAGACGCCCCCCCCCCCCTCCCCGACCCTACCGACCGCCCCCCCCCGACACTACCGATCGCCCCCCCCGACATTACCGATCTCCCCCCCCCCCGACAATATCGGTCGCTGGCAGGAGGGTGCCCAATCCCTCCTGCCCGAAGACGCACCCCCCCCGGCGCTAACAACCCCCACTCCACCAAACCTGTTCTTACAGATGGGTCTTGCACGTCGAGCAAGCAGGCACGCCTCGTCGAAATGAGGCAGGCCCGCCCCTTCCGGCCCATCCCGCCGAAGCCTAAGGTCTGATTGGCCCAGGCTCTAGAAGCCTGGACCAATCAGGCCTTAGATTAAGTGGGGATGGGCGGAACCGCTATGCCTAAGGCCTGATTGGTCCAGGCTTCTAGAGCCTGGGCCAATCAGGCCTTAGGCTTCGGCGGGATGGGCCGGGAAGGGGCGGGCCCGCCTCATTTCGACGAGGCGTGCCTGCTTGCTCGACGTGCAAGACCCATCTGTAAGAACAGGTTTGGTGGAGTGGGGGTTGTTAGCGCCGGGGGGGGTGCGTCTTCGGGCAGGAGGGATTGGGCACCCTCCTGCCAGCGACCGATATTGTCGGGGGGGGGATCGGTAATGTCGGGGGGGGGGCGGTCGGTAGTGTCGGGGGGGGGGTGCGTCTTCGGGCAGGAGGGTTTGGGCACCCTCCTGCCAGTGATCGGTCAGGGGCCACGGCCCGCTATACTTATTGCGGCAGAGAGATCCCTTGCCGCGATAAGTATAGCGGCCGCATTTACTTACAATGTAGACCAGCATTTTGCTGGCCTACATTTTTAAGCTTCTCATCTACTAGGGAGACGCGTAGGGCCGCCTAGGTTCAGCCTAAGGCCCGCCTAAGGCCCTTAGACAAGCTTAGGCATCTTGCGGGTCTCCCTAGGCTCCCGGAGGCGCCTTCAGGCCTGCCTGGGGAGCATTTTTTTAAAAAAAACGTGCATCCCGATTGGCTGATTAGACAGCTGTAGGACGCCTACAGCTGCCTAAAATCGGGACGCATTTTTAGAGAATCTGGGCCACCATGTTCAAGCCTTGTCAAAACTATCTGCAAGTGAAATCATATATGGGAATCATATACAGTATAGGAAAAGTACAGAGTAGCATAGAGCAAAATGCTCCACTTTTAAGCTATCAGCCATCCCTATGTACCATCTCATCCCTCTCCCATGGTCAGACATCTCCGTCTTCCACCTTCCCTCCCTCATATGGTCTGGCATCTTTCTCCTCTCCTTCTCATAGCCTGGAATCTCTCTCCTCTCCCATGGTCTGGAATTTCTTTCTCCTTCTCTCCCTCTTCCCAATGTCTACCATCTCTCTCCTCTCCTTTCTGCTGTCTGGCATCTCTCTCTCCCCTCCTTCCCTTCCATTCTGTGGTCTGATATCTCTCTCTCTCTCCTTCTCATTCCAGTGGTCTGACATTTCTCTCTTTGAGTCATCTCTCCACCCTCCCAGTGTACCATTTCTCCCTTCCTCCTCTCCACCACTATCATGTCCAATAATTCTCCCTCTTTCTTCCTTTCCCCATATACATCATCTCTCTTTCCCTCTCACGCAACACATCTATGTCCAACAATTTTCCATTCCTTTTCCCTCCCCCACCGGCAGCATTTCTTTCTGTTTCTTACTACTACCCCACCTTTATATAAGAGGACAAGAATATCCAATAGTCTCTTCTCTTAAAATTTTAGGAGTTTTACTTGACTGCCATTTAACCCTGGGGGAACATACCGATAGGCTTGTTAAGAAATTTTCTTTGCATTATGGAAATTGCATTCCATTAAAAAATACTTTGACCCTACTTCTTTTAGATTATTAGTTCAAGCATTAATTGTATCTATTCTTGACTACTGCAATATAATCTATTTGGGAGCTTATAAAACCATCTTGGGAAGATTATGGCTAATCCAAAATAAAGCGGTCTGTTTAATTTTCAGATTAAAAAAACAGGAACATGTCAGTCCTTACTATCGTCAGCTGCACTGGTTGCCAATGGAATCAAGAGTACTTTTTAAATTTGCTTGTATTTGCTATAAGATGTTATTTGGATTAGCTCCGTTATATCTCTGCTCTCATTTTGAACTGTACTGTTTGACTAGGTCTACTCGGCGCACTGGCTAATTTACTTTTCCTAATCCCCAAAACTGCCGTTATAAAAAGTATTTTAATTGATCTTTGGCTTATCAAGCAGGTAAAGTTCAAGTATGGTTAGATGGTCTGATTCAACAATCTGCATCTTATTCCACCTTTAGAAAACTGGTTAAGACCCACTTGTTCAAAAAATTTGTTACTTGATTGAAGACTATCTTATAGTTTCATACTGTATTTTTCATTATTGAAATATTGTACTGCCTTTTTGTGTGCTTTGTATCATCACTAAAATGTTCAGTCCTTTTTTTTGTGAACGGCCTAGAACTTTTTGGGTGTTGGCAGTATAGAAAAATAAAGTTATTATTATTATTATTTTCTTTCTTTCCTAACCCCCCCAGCCCGTGCATTTGTCCTTCCCAACTCTCTCCCAGTGCTTGCAGTATTTGTCTTTCCCAACCCCCTGAGCATCTGTCCTCCCTGCCTTCCCAACTCTCTACCCCCAGCCCCAACCTGTGGTGTATATAACACTATTTCTTTCCTTCCCCCGTTGCGGGACCCTGCCGCACAACCTCTTTC
This sequence comes from Geotrypetes seraphini, assembly GCF_902459505.1. NCBI lineage: Eukaryota > Metazoa > Chordata > Amphibia > Gymnophiona > Dermophiidae > Geotrypetes > Geotrypetes seraphini. The sequence goes on from NC_047085.1 coordinate 346,772,953, forward strand.
TTCGGCTTTCAACTCTTGACTCCCCGACTCCCAAACTCTCCCACACATCTACCTCCTCCCCAGTGTTTGGTTTTTTAAAATCTTCGGGCAGCATTGACAAAATTATTGTCTTGCCGTCAACCTGCCCTGGAAGTCTTTCAGTAGCAGTCAGCCTATGCAGAAACAGGAAATCACTGCTGAAAGAAGACTTCTGGGGCAGGCCAATGGCAAGACGCTGATCTTGTTGATGCTGTCTGAAGATTTAAAAAATAAACAAACAAACACCGGGGAGGAGGTAGGTGTGTGGGAGAATTTAGGAGTCGGGAGTCAAGAGTTGAAAGCAGAGGGAAAAAGGTTGTGCGGCAGGGTTCCCCTAGGGGGGGAAAGAAAGAAATACCATAAATACTTGAATATAAGTTTGATCCGAATATAAGTCAAGACCCCTAAAAAGGAGGAAAAATGGTTGACTCAAATATAAGTAGGGCGGCTTAAACCCTGCCAGGCTCTGCACCCAGCCCCCTTCCTTCTCTTCCCTGTGAGGCTCTGCACCCAGCCCCCTCCCTACGAGAATTTGTGGAAACTAGTGAAGACACTGCTCAGTGCCGAGCAGGAGCACCATAGCGCGCTCCTGCTCTTTGCCACTCAGCAGCAGAAGAAACATGATCCCGTGGCAGCTGCCACTGACCAGGTTAGCAGCGGGGCAGGAGCTGGACCACCAGGGATTGTCAGAGGAGGTATGGCAGGGCAGGGAGCAGAGCCTGTGTGAATTTTGGGGGAGGCCACGGCTCCTGTGGCCCTCCCCGTTCTGATGTCTATGGGCTGGACAGGACAGGACAGGTTTAATAACCACTGCATTAAGAATTTTGAGGCATTCACTTTTTCTTACATCAGGTTTGCTGTAAATGGCTCTCAAAAATGGACACTGAAGAAATTGATGCTAAGCGCTTTTCTGTAAAGAGTGCATGACCCTGGCACACTCATGGCCATATCCCCTGCTTGTAGAGTTAGGCACCATACCTTATAAAATAGTGCCCAGCCAGATGTGCACGCAAATCCTAAGAGGGGCCAGTTAGCGTCATTAACTGCTGTCAGCACCCAGTTACTGAAAGTTAAGGGCTCATTACTCAATCAGTTTGTACACATATCTTAGGCATGCAAACCTTGGTACCATATATACTGTAGAATCTAGGGATCTGTGTCTTGATTATTGCAGCATTGTTTACACTGGAATCTCCCATGTCCTTTTGTGTAGGTTTTAATCTGTCTGAAATATTGTACCATTAACTTGTGCTGTTTTAGTACAGGTCCCATTTTATGCAATGAGGCCTAGTTACTAATAACAAGGATGTAGCAATATGGCTGGTCGATAGGCAGGGATGCTCACAGACAAGGCGGGTAATAGGAAGAGCAGACAACAGAATGTCTTTATTATTATAGCTTCTACTAAAGGAAACAATATTATCAATATTCCTTGCGACAGTCTTATTAGGGCTGGCTTCTGGCCACATCCCAAACACAGAGTTGTAGTTTATAATACACTAGGGCAGGGGTAAGCAATTCCGGTCCTGGAGAGCCACAGGCAGGTCAGGTTTTCAGGATATCCACAATGAATATGTATCAGATAGATTTGCATGCAGTGCCTCCTTGAGATGCAAATCTATCTCATGCATATTTATTGTGAATATCTTGAGAACCTGACCTGCCTGTGGCTCTCGAGGACCAGAATTGCTTACCCCTGCACTAGGGTTACCAGATTTTACTTTAGTTTAATTTGGAACCTTAGCCCCACCCCCAAGCTCGCCAAGTTCCACCCCATTTCCAACCCCAATTCCACCCTAGCCATGCCCCCACTGCCTGCTCTCATCAGGCAGGAGGGAATCTGCTCATGTACAGATGCGCCATGATGACATCATGCGCACACGTGACATCATTGCGTGGCATCCGCGCATGCGCGGAAATCCTCCTGCCCAACACGATTTCAAGGAAGCTTTTTAAAACCCGGACAAAGTGCCGGGTTATGAAAAGCCATCCAGACCACTGGATGTGTCCTCGAAAAGTTAGCCCTAGTCTTTGAAAAGGAGGAAATGTTCGGGGAAATCCAGACGTCTGGTATCCCTATAACACACAGGCTTGCTTTTAGCCTGTGTACCTAATATCTGAGTCTTCAAAGCGATAGCTGACTTTCTACCTTGAGAGTTTTTCTCACATGCCCTTGAGGGCTTCTCTGCTTCCCTGGGCTTCTCTTCAGGTACTATAGCCCAACCCTGAGTGGTATAGAATGTGTACAAGAGGATCATTTTTTTTTTTTTTTTTTTTACTGCATCAAAATCTACAAAGACTATGAAACACTCGATGAAGTTAGAGCAATACTCTTCAAACCAATAGGAGGAAATATTTTTTCACTCAGAGAAAAGTTACGCTCTGGAATGCGTTGCCAGAGAATGTGGTAAGAGCGGTTAATGTAGCTAGTTTTAAAAAAAGGTTTGGACAAGTTCCTAGAGGAAAAGTCCGTAGTCTGCTTGTCCTGGATCGGTAGCATCGAATGCTGCTACTAACTGGGATTTTGCCAGTCACTTGTGACTTGGATTGGCCTATGTGATGACGGGATACTGGGCTGGATAGACCATTGGTTTGACCTAGTAAGGATATTCTTATGTTCTCTTAGTTAGTGTCTCCCTCCTGGAGACCTCATGCCTTAGGGCAGGGGTGTCCAACCTTTTGGCTTCCCTGGGCCGTATTGGCCGAAAAAAATGTTTCTGGGGCCGCACACAATGCTCAAACACTGCAGCAAGACAGAGGAGGGAGCCGGCAAGACGGTAAACACCCGGGGGCAGCAGAGGAAAACACTGCATCGCCCTCAACCGGGGCCACACAAAAATACTTCATGGGGCCGCAAGTGGCCCTCGGGCCACAGGTTGGACACCCCTGCCTTAGGGCCTCCATGAATAATAATAATAATAATAATAACAGCTTATATACCGCAATACCGTGAAGTTCTATGCAGTTTACAAAGATTAAACAAAGGTACAAATTGATTGACTTTAACAGGGGAAGAAGAAAGAGGGTTAATAAGAACATAAGCAGTGCCTCCGCCGGGTCAGACCATAGGTTCATCTTGCCCGGCAGTCCGCTCCCGCGGCGGCCCAAACTGGTCACGACCTGTCTGTATCACCAGAAGAGGCTCCCTTGCCACCTTGGTTTCTCATTTAAGTCCTGTCTTCCTATCGAAGTCCTAACCTTCCGGTCTTGCACATGCACGACCTGGTTTGGTTTCTATACTCATTACTTGGTTAGCTTTCTATACTTGTGTTACATCCCAGCTCCTCCCTCAGTATCCCACGATCCCTTTATCCCTCAGGAATCCGTCCAATCCCTGTTTGAATCCCTGTACCGTACTCTGCCTGATCACTTCCTCCGGTAGCGCATTCCAAGTGTCCACGACCCTTTGGGTGAAAAAAAACTTCCTTGCATTTGTTTTGAACCTATTTCCATTCAGTTTCTCCGAATGCCCCCTCGTATTCGCTGTCCCTTTCAGTCTGAAGAATCTGTCCCTATCCACCCTCTCTATGCCCCTCATGATCTTGAAGGTCTCTATCATATCTCCCCTGAGCCTCCTAATAGGACAGGAAATCCATTTTTGAGGAGAGAGTGATCAATAGAACAAGTTAATCGCTATAGAGGGGAGAGAGAAGAGAGGATCAGTTGTCTAGATACTTTAGGAACAGGTGTGTTTTCAGACGTTTCCTAAATTCCTCATAAGTAGTGGGCGAAAGCAATTGTTCTAGGTCTTTACCCCATGATGCTGCTTGGTGCGAAAGAAGATGTTCATGGTGAACTACTCCAAGGCATTTAAACATCTCTCTGACTGTGCCCTGCCCTTGGCTCAGCAGGGTTGTCCCATCGTAGCCTTTGTATTAGCAGTGACATTGCATGTCCACTAGCCTGTAAGAGCATCACATTCAGATAAGTCTAAAATTTTAGATGTTCCCTCATTCTGCCTGGTCCATCCGGAAGAATGTAGAAACTCAATTTTTTATATTACAGAACCTCAGTGGTGGAATGCATTACCAGAATACATCCAAGTAGAAACTGCTCTAAAAAGCTGTAAGGGCTTGTTGAAAATGCTCTTATTTAAGGATGTGTTTAATGTTTAATGCTGAAGGTTGATAATGGAGAAGCTGAATTTAAAGTGAAGCAGAAAGAAATAATGTATATGTAACAAACCTGAAATATTTTATATTGTTGTTTTGTTTTATTGTTTTTAGATTGTCTATGATTATTTTGTAATCCACCTAAGAACAGATTGATAGAGCGGAATAAAAGTGTAATAAATAAATAAATAAATATCAGTGACGGAGTGCACTTCAGTGTCGCACTCACTCCCTCACAAGGGGTTAACAGTAAAATAACATGTCTTAGGGCTCCTTTTTACAAAGCCGCGCTAGCAGTTTAACGCACGTAATAGCGCGTGCTAAACCGCCGGCTGCGCTAGCCGCTACCGCCTCCTCTTGAGCAGGCGGTAGTTTTTCAGCCAGCGTGGGGGTTAGCGCGTGATGAAAAGTCACGCGTGTTACACTCGCTAGCGCGGCTTTGTAAAAGGAGCCCTTAGTGTTATCCCATGTTAATAACTTCCTTCATAAATGATGGTTTATGTATATCTACTGTAATGCTATCATGTGTGACCTAAATTGAAAAATCATTGTCATAAAACTATTAATATACCCAAACCAAAGAGAGAAGATTTCATTATGGGGGACACGCACCACAGTGTGATATACCCCTGTGGTATCTCAAATGATTCACCCTTGAACAGGAGTAATATGTGTTCACTGTTAAATCATATTACTCTCTTTTGGCAGATATAATGTAAAAATGATACTTCTTCAGTTAGGGGAACAATATTGGAAAAGTTCATCAAGAAAATTGATTAATTGTTATTGATTAATCAATGGGTGGGTGGGATAAATGGATGTTTATGTATATCTGTAAGATGAATGTGCTTTTCTTGATTTGTTATATGTTCATATACCTGTGTATTGCACTGTTATTATTTGAAAATTAATAAAGATTAAAAAAAAAAAAAAATTGTCAACCATAGGTCAGAGGTTTGTGACCCAGAAAGATCCACCATTGGTAAGAAAACAAAATCATACAGAAAAACAGAATCATGCAAAGTTGGCTTCATAGGCACTTAACTGAATACTTACAATGTGGGTGTGAAGACTACCTGACGAAGTGCCCTGTTTTGATACTTCCTCAGGGCTAAAAAAAACACTTCCATGGCTTTTGGTTACAGTCATGTGCATCTAAAACATGAAAACCTTTCCAAAATAAGCACTTTAATGCCGCAACTAACATATGCTAACCGTTAAGGTTACCCTCAGCTTTAAGCTGACGGGCAGTTAACAGCAGCTGAGTCACCAAATAATTGAAATAGTAAGGGAAGTATAGGGAGGGGTAAGGGGGGGCAAAGGTTAGAGGATGGAGATGGCATAGAAAGTTTGTGAGGTTGGAAGTAACAGGGTGAATAAAGGAATCTTATTGTTTGTTTTGGATGAGTGGAAAAGAGGGCAAGGAAAGTGAGGGCAGGGAGTTGTTATATGGAGTTTTAGCGGGTGAGAGGGTGGCAGGGTGGAGAGGGATTGGAAGGGTGGGTGAAAAGGAACAGTAAAACCTTTCCCCTCCCTCTTCCCCTTTTTTATGTTTTAAAGGTTCAGGTGTGGCAGGATAGGGGTTTTCTGGTGTGAAGTGGATATATCAAGGGTCTTGGGTAGGATTTGGAGGGTCATAGCTTCCCTGGTAGCAGAAATTGAGGATTTGATGGGAGAGCCCAGAGGATGGTGAGGCAATGAGAGATGATATAAGTTCACTGTCAATTGAGGGTTGAAAGCTTATAGGCGGCACTGCCATCACGAGGGTTGGATGTGACTCAGCAGCACTGTTGGTCACACTGTGGAGGATATTGTTGCAGAGTTCATGCTTGAGAAGCTGGGGCTAGTTCCTTATGGACTAACAAATAGCGAGGGGCAGGGGGAGGAGGAAGAAGACAGCTCTTGGCAATGGTTGAAATGTATTGTTAAACAGTCATATACAGTATTATATGCTTAAGGAATATTTAATGGTATTGAGAATTATTTATTTATTTATTCCATTTTCTATACCATTCTCCCAGGGGAGCTGAGAATAGTTTATATGAATTTATTCAGGTATTCAAGTATAATTCCCTGCCTGTCCCAGTGGGCTCACAATCTATCTAGGTTACCCAGGGCAACGGAGGAGCAGGTGACTTGCCCAGGGGTCACAAGGAGCAGCATGGGCCTGCACCCACAACTTCAGAGTGCCGAGGCTGCAGCTCCAACCATGGTGCTGCATTCTCAGATATAGTTTGGCAAAACATAGCATGGCAAACGTAGTATTACAAAGCATGGTTAATATAGCATGACACGACTTGGCACAATGGTAAGGGAAGCGTGCATGATAAAACATAGCATGGAAGCGTTTGTAGGCCATCACTAAGCCTTTGAATATACATCATTTGTCAACGGGAAGCCAGTGGGCAGCTCACAACGCTGGGGCGATCGGGTCTCATATGTGGAGATTCTTTAGGAGTTGGATGGCAGCATTTTGAAGGAAGTTGAAGGAAGTTTTTTGCAGTGATCCCATCTAGGAGCGTATTGCAGTAGTCCATACGGGAGAGGACGAAGGCATAGAGTAACTGAGTTGTCCAGTTCTGAGAAGTATCGTCTGATTTTCCGCAAAGGCTAAGGTATGAGCGTTTTCAAAAGCAGGAGTGCAATTGCAGATAGAAGAAGCTTTAAGATGTAAACATCTGGGCCCTCAGGCTGGCTAATGTGTGAGTTTGGAACAGGAAGGCTTTGAGTCTGAAAGAATTAGCATGCAAAAGTAGTCAGAGAGGGGGTTAGGAAAAAGGAGACAAAAAGTAGCATATATTGAATTTTACAGTTTATCACAATGCATCTCAGATTATTTTACATACTTTGTCAAAGATCCATTTCCCCAAAAACAAAGGCTGAGGTATGAGAGTTTTCAAAAGCAGGAATGAAATGCAGATAAAAGAAGCTTTAAGATTATAGCATCATTCTTTCTTCCCATTTCCAGATCATTTATAAATATGTTAAAAGGCATCAAACCCAGTACAGGTCCCTGTGTATTCCAGTATTTGCCTTTTTCCACTGACAGAATTGGCCATTTAGCTCCACTCTCGGTTTATTATTTTTAACCAGTTCCCAATCTAGAATAGACTATTGCCTCTCATCCCATCACTTTTTAATTTACTTGGGAGTGTCACATAAAAGCTTCAAAAAACTTTGTTAAAAGCTTTCTGAAAATCCAGATATACCATATATATTGGCTCAAATGTATCCAAATGTTTATTCACACTTTCAAAATCAGACTCATTGGATTATATGCATTATACTGCCACCCTTCAATCTTTATGTAACGATAGGTTACAGAATTATTAATAGTAGATCTGCAATTTCATTTTTTGAGTTCTTTCAGTATTTAGGGATGTATACATTCCAGTATTCTAGTGTTTGGATGTCATTATCCAACTCTGTGTCTCTAGGAGCTCTGATTTGAATAGTTTGGAAAGTGTTTTTGCATGCCTATATCGTTTATGTATTATTTATTGCAGGTTATACTGTGTTAAATTTTTCACCAAGTGTGCAAAAAATCAAAAAGTGAGCAGGTGTGGCATGGGCCCAGGAATAGCATCATCTCACTGTGCTAAAATGTAATGATTTTTCATAATGACACTATACTCTGCAGATTAAATATCATTTTTACCCTCACCTATGTTTTTGATGGCTGATATCACATCAGCTTAAACTATTATACAAAAAAAAAAAAAAAATCAGTTGTTCTGTGTTATAAACTCCCACTTGACATTCAAGGCTGCAAAACTGAGACCTGTATACCTGAGAAAAAAAGAACTCAAGTGCTCTATGACCTGCAATGATAAGTTTAATACCAATTACATCATTGCAACCTACTTTCAGGCATTAGCACCTGCTACTCTGCATATTTAAGAGAGAGTGATGAGAGAAAGAGAGAGATGCTATCTAGTAATTCAAATCATGCTTTGAGATGTGCACAGAGAATTATAATTCAATTGTTTCTGGTGGCAGAAAATCACCTAGTAGATGTGCAAAAAAGAGGCTAAAAAAAGGACAATCAGATCAAAGCAAACAGGTCAGAATAGTAAGTGTTCAGTGGGAAGACATCTTTTTGCAGATGTTATCCAGACATCCTTTTGCAGATTTAAAGCCAGCCTTTATACAGAGAGGGTCGCATGAATGTCAGTACTACCCCTAGAGGGCTGCAACATCACATAATGTCAGAATTGGAAATGCACAGAGCTCCATGGATCAGTTGTGATATCTAAATAAATTAATAATTTTTAGCTAAAAACAATCTGAAACAAACTTCTAGGGTGTCTATTGTGAAATACTGTATTTAAAATTGCCCAAACTCTGCTTAATGATTTATTACTGTGAGTACTTCCCATGATCCTGTGGGCTGCATAAAATTCAATGGCATTCAGCCTGCAGGCCACAAATTGCTCACCTCTGCTCTATAAGATGGATTCATAGAAACATAGAAGATAACGGCAGAAAAGGGCTACAGCCCATCAAGTCTGCCCACTCTGCTTACCCACCCCCTGTCTATGCCCTAATGACCCAATCTCCTTATCTTGACCCTCGTAGGGATCCCACATGGGTATCCCATTTATTCTTAAAGTCTGGCATGCTGTCTGCCTCAATCACCTGCACTGGAAGCTTGTTCCAATGATCAATCACTCTCTCTGTGAAGAAATACTTTCTGGTGTCGCCATGAAATTTTCCGCCCTTGAGTTTGAGCGGGTGCCCTCTTGTGGCCGAGGGTCCCTTGAGAAAGAAAATATCATCTTCCACTTCGACACGTCCCGTGAGGTACTTAAATGTTTCAATCATGTCTTCCCTCTCCCTACGTTCCTCGAGAGTGTAGAGCTGCAATTTGTTCAGTCTCTCTTCGTACGAGAGACCCTTGAGCCCCGAGATCATCCTGGTGGCCGTCCGCTGAACCGATTCAATTCTGTGCACATCTTTACTGTAATGTGGCCTCCAGAATTGCACAAAGTACTCCAGATGAGGCCTGCTCTGCCACTAACCAAACTAGGAATCCACTTAGGGCAGCAGAATTTAGGGGCTGTGGCAGCTAACACTCAGCAGGAGAAAAACTCAGCGCTCTGCTGGCTCTTTAAGCCTATACTCAACAGGAAGTCTATTCAGAGGACTGGGCCTCATAGTGCTTGAATATTGGCCTATGCTTAAAGGCCTCACTGCTACTTCAAATTGTAAAAGTGGGGGGTGGAGGTGGGTGGCAGCAGAAGGAAGAAGAGGAAAAGAGCTGCTTGAAACATTGCAGGCACCACTTGCACAGTTAGAAACATAGAAACATGATTGCCCATCCACAGTATCCATTATCTCGTCCTCTCTCTGAGAGATCCCACATGCCTATCCCAGGCCCTCTTGAATTCAGACACCACCTCTTCCAGGAGATTGTTCCACGCATCTACCATCCTTTCCATAAAAAAGTATTTCCTCAGATTACTCTGGAGCCTTTCACCTCTTAACTTCATCCTATGCCCTCTCATTGCAGAGTTTCCTTTCAAATGAAAGACTTGACTCATACACATTTATATTATGTAGGTATTTAAACGACTATCATCCCCTCTCCCGCATTTCCTCCAAAGTATACAGATTGAGATCTTTAAGTCTGTCCCCCATACACCTTATCATGAAGACCACCGACCATTTTAGTAGCCGACTCCATCCTTTTTATATCTTTTTGAAGATGTGGCCTCCAGAATTGAACACAGTATTCTAAATGAGGTCTCAACAGAGTCTTATACAGAGGCATCAGTACCTCCTTTTTCCTACTGGCCATACCTTTTCCTATGCAACCTAGCATCCTTCTAGCTTTTGCTATCACCTTTTCAACCTGTTTGGCCACCTTAAGAGCTTCACTTACAATCACACCCAAGTCCCGCTCTTCCGTCGTGCACATAAGTTCTTCACCCCCTAGGCTGTACCGTTCCCTCTGGTTTTTGAAGCCCAAATGCATGACCTTGCATTTCTTAGCATTAAATTTTAGCTGCCAAATTTCAGACCATTCTTCAAGCTTCACCAGGTCTTTCTTCATGTTATTCACACTATCCGGTGTGTCTACTCTATTACAGATTTTGGTATCATCTGCAAAGAGGCAACTCTTATCCGACAACCCTTCAGCAATATCATTTATAAAAATGTTTAAAAAATACAAGACCAAGAACACAACCTTGAGGCACACCACTGGTAACATCGCTTTCCTGAGGGCAATCTCCATTGATCACTACCCTCTGTTGCCTTCCACTCATCCAGTTCCTGACCCAGCCCATCACTTTGGGACCCATCCCAAGGGCACTCAGTTGTGTGGAACATTGTCAAAGGCTTTGCTAAAATCTAAATACATCACATCTAGCGCACATCCTCTATCCAATTCTCTGGTCACCCAGTCAAAGAAATTGATCAGATTTGTCTGACAAGACCTACCTCTAGTGAATCCATGTTGCCTCCAATCCTATAATTCACAGGATTCCAGAAACTTGATCATTCTCTGTTTTAAAAGTGTTTCCATTAATTTGCTTACCACAGAAGTCAGACTTACTGGCCTGTAATTCCCTACTTCTTCCTTACTTGCACTTTTGTGGAGAGGGACCACATCTGCCCTTGTCCAGTCCTCCAGTACCACTCCCGACTCTAGAGACTCATTGAAAAGGCCAGTCAGTGGAGCTACCAGAACTTCCTTAAGTTCCTTCAGCACCCTCAGATGTACACCATCGGGCCCCATCGCTTTATCTACCTTTATTTTAGCTAGCTCATCATGAACATAACCCTCTGAAAATCGATCAGGGTCTATTACTCCTCCATCCCTATTCACATTTATTTTCTGCGGTCCCACTCCCGGTGCTTCAACCAATGAACATAGAACAGAAATATTTGTTAAGAAATTTGGCCTTTTCTTTATCAGCTTCTACATATTCCTCCCCTTCACCTCGGAATCTCACAATGCCACTTTTGCACTTCTTCCTATCACTAATATATCTAAAAAATGTCTTGTCTCCCCATTTTACCGTGTCAGCTATATTTTTTCTTCCATTTGCATCTTTGCTTTTCTGACTACACGACCAGCCTCTCTTAACTTTTTCAGATACTTTTGCCTGTCTTCCTCTTTCTGCAATCTTTTGTAGTTTTTTTGAAAGCTAATCTCTTATTCCTTAACCTTCTCAGCTACTACTTTTGAGAACCAAAGCATCCTTCTTTTCTTCTTACTTTTACTTACTTGCCTCACAAAAAGGTTTTGTCACCCTTACAATCGCTCCTTTCAGTTTTGCCCACTGCATTTCCATTCCTTCAAGCCGTTCCCACCCAGATAACAATTCCTTGACGTAAACCCCCATCCAAACAAAGCTCTTGAATGAGCCCTCTCTATATCCATCTTAATATTAAACCATACCATGCAGTGATCACTGAATGCCAGATGATCACCCACTGTAACATCAGAAACACTTTCCCCGTTTGTAAGCACTAAGTCCAGTATGATCCCATCCCATGTGGGTTCCATTACCAACTGCTAGAACAGTTCTCCTTGTAGAAAATCCAGAATCTCCCTACTTCTAGAAGACCCTGCAATAGGGATAACCCAATCAACATCCAGCATGTTAAAACCACCTATTAGCAAGACTTCCCCTTTTTTTTTTAAGATATATTCTGAATGTCTACTATTAAATCTCTATCCACTTCTTCTGTCCATGAAGGAGGCCTGTATATCATATCACTGTAAATATATTCACCATTCCCTCTTTCCAAATTGATCTATAGTGCCTCTTCCTTGCCCTGCAGATCCTGCAATTGTGTGGCTTTAATATGATCTTTAACAGTTGTCAATCCACCACTAGGTGCCACTTATAGAATCCTGTCCAGTGGCACCGAGGCATGCTTAGGCAACGCTAAGCATCCTGGAAGTAGGCACTGGTATATTAGGCTAGGTTTTTCTTGGCCTAATTTATCGGCACCTAGCTGAGATGCTTAGCAATGCCTAAGTCAACAATGCCTAATTCTCTGCCCCTAACCATGCCTACTTTTAAGCCAAAGAAAAAGTTGTGCGGCGACTAATGTAGGCATCATATACAGAATCTGGCCCTTAGTGATGCAATAATGTTTAGCATTCATGTGCCTTATAGACTGACCCCTTTCCTTATTTTTAAATGTATACAGTTATCTCCCTCCACTTTAGACAGAGAAGTAGGGTCCCTTTATGACATAGAAGCAGCTTTTTCCAGCTGCTCATAGAAGGCATCTTCTGCATCATTAGGATGAGTTCACAGTAGGGATGTAGACTCTAATGACTGTGACACAGTTATCCTTGGAGTTATTTATGAGGATGGACAATTAATCCAAGTTTCCAAGTTTATTATAAGATTTGATTAATCGCCTATTCCAAATTCTAAGCGATGTACAGCTAAAAATTACAAAGTTAGGGGAAACAAACATGACTGACAAAATTATTACTAAACATATTAAAATATCGTAAAATACATAACCTAAAATAACACGACTAAACATAACTAACAAGACTATTTTTACATACAAGATCAAACCATGGGAAAGTTGCAGGAAGAAATACATTTAAATATAAAAGAAACAATTAAGGTTAAAAATACATTGGGAAAAGGGAAAGAAATTTATTGTAATTTAAGGAAAGATTATAAACATAAGGAATTCAGTTAATCACTGAAAGCGTCTTTAAAAGGAATTGGCAGGTCAATTGGCTCTTTTTTTGAAAGTTTGCTCAAATTATATACCATGAATTTAGAAATGGCCAAGGCTCACTGAAGGTACCTGTTTCAGATTTCAGTGCTGCTATGATGTTTTATTACTTGAGCATCCTGCCTGGTAGGGCAGTGAATCAGTCTGGTCTTAAGTTTTTGGTAATCGGTGCGCACGCATTCCATGTGGTAAAGTTCAGAGTTTGTTATTTAACAGCACTGTTGGATAGCCAGCCAGAGGAGGCCAATATTTTTTTTTAACTCTATTCATTGGGTTTTGGCCAGGTACTAGTGACCTGGATTAGCCACCATGAGAACGGGCTACTGGGCTTGATGGACTATTGGTCTGACCCAGTAAGGCCTGTTCTTATGTTCTTAACATTTACTAACAATATCATCAAGATCAACGGCCTCTTTTACAAAGCCGCGCTAACTGACCCCGAAGCCCAAAGAGATTTTAAGGGCTTTGGGGCTGTTGCCGCGCGGCAGCCACTAGTGCGGCTTTGTAAAAGAGCTGCAAATCTTGAAATTGGCTATACACAATTAGGTTAATATTTAAAAGATAATATTCAGTCAGCACCTATGCTGATTATATAGGTCTTTATTTTGGTCACAGTTTATAAGTATTAAGTTATGCATTAATCAAGAATCATTATAAGGGTAAGGTGGGGAGGACAGTGGTTGAAACTTTATGAGGAGAAGAGCAAAAAATTGATCTGCTCTTCATTGTGTTCTTTTATAAGAGATGCTGCCAAGCAGCGTATGCTAAATGCCGAGCTGCCCATTCTTTTCCTATGGGCGGCAGGGCATTGCTAAAAACTTAAGACCAGATTGACTCACTACCCTACCAGCCATCAAAACTTCGATACATAAATTAGACCTGCAAATAAGCAGGCCTAATTTTTGCTCAGCAGCGATGACAGTCCCCACTAACACATGCTATTCAGTAGCACCCTTTTAATGGTTATGGTCCTGAATAGGCAAATAAAATAACGTATCACCTTTTACACTTTTCCTTATCTAGTAACCATGGCTGCAGCTGGATCTCTTGAAATTAGAAGAAAATCTAAGGCATGTACTTTTCCCTGTGCAAAATGCAGGAGCAAATGCCAGCACACACTTCGTAATGGAGGTCTTTGGTACCTTTTGGTCTTTGTGTACCTGTTCTTGAAAAGATTTGGGATAAGGAGATTCTTCCACCTGTGTAGGAAAGCATGCAGTTTGAAAAACACCCCTTACTTAATGTAACATGGAACCATTCTTAATGAGGTAAGGGGCATTAACAAATATAGGGGTAATTCTATAACCTACTCGTAGAACCTCACAATTAAGTGTATGTTAAGCATATAAATGTTTAGGATACTGAATATACAATACATACATGCATATGTGCATAGCTGCCAAAATTCCATCTAAGTGCTATTCTGCAAATACCTCACTTAGCATACATGGTGTGAATTTGCAAAGGGGATTTACAAGAGCAGAACATGGGCAGGACTCCTATTTATATGCATAACTTAGAGAACACTGTAAGCTATGCAGGGACCTGCTGTGTGTAAGGTGTCCACACGCCAGCTCTATGGCTCATGTAACTGAACATAAGAATACCCATTCTGAGTCAGGCCAATGGTCCATCTAGCCTAGTTTCCTGTTTCTAGGGTATCACTGTTCGCCGACGACGCCAAACTTTGCAACATAGTAGGTAAAAACAACATGCCTGATAATATGACGCAGGATTACTGCTGCTGGAACGGTGGTCAGCAACATGGCAAGCTAGGCTTCAATGCTAAAAAGTGTAAGGAATGGCACCTGGGAAAGAGAAACCCGCACAGAACTTACATACTAAATGGTGAGACCTTGGCCAGGACCACGACGGACGTGATCTAGGGGTGATCATTAGTGATGACATGAAGGTTGCAAATCAAGTGGAGAAGGCTTCCTCCAGGGCAAGGCAAATGATGGGTTGTATCCGTTAGAGGTTTTGTCAGCAGGAGGACCCTGAAAGTCATGATGCCGCTCTATACAGGTCCATGGTGAGGCCTCATTTTGGAATACTGTGTTCAATTCTGGAGACCACACTACCGGAAAGATGTGCTGAGAATCAAGTCGGTTCAGCGTATGGCCACTAGGATGGTCTTGGGGCTCAAGGATCTCACGTATGAAGAAAGACTGAATAAACTACGGCCTGTACTCACTTGAGGAACCGAAGAGAGAGGGGAGACATGATTGAAACGTTTAAGTATATCACGGGCCGTATCGAGTCGGAAGAAGATATCTTCTACCTCAGGGGACCCTCGACACCGGGGGATCCGCTGAAATCAGGGGAGGGAAGTTCCATAGCGACTACAGAAATACTTCTTCACTGAAAGAGTGGTGGATCATTGGAACAGACTCCCACTGCAGGTGATTGAGGCCAACAGCGTGTCAGATTTTAAGAGAAATGGGGATATTTCACATGGGATCCCTAAGGAGTAATTAAGGGGGGGCGGGTATTTGGAATGGGCAGACTTGGTGGGGCTATAGCCCTTTTCTGCCGTCTTTTTTCTATGTTTCTGACAGTGGCCAATCTAGATCATGGTACCTGGCAGAACCCAAATAGTAGCAACATTTCATGCTATCAATCCAGGGCAATCAGTGGCTTCCTCACTATCTGTCTCAATAACAAACTATGCACTTTAACTCCAAAACTTGTCCTTCCTTACCTTTCTTAAACTTCAGCTATGCTACCGCTGTAACTACATCCTCTGGCAACAAGTTCCAGAGCTTAACTAGTCTTGGAGTAAAACAATATTTCCTCCATATAATTTCATTGAGTGTCCTCTGGTTTTTGTACTTTTTGAACGGGGGAAAAATTGATTCACTGTTTATCCATTTTACATTACTCAGGATTTGTAGACTTCAATCATATCCCATCTCAGTTGTCTTCTCCAAGGTGAAGAGCCCCAACCTCTTTAGTCTTTTTCTCATACAAGAGGTGCTCCATCCCCTTTATCATTTTGGCCGCTTTTCTTTGAACCCCTTTATAATTCCATTATCTTTTTTTGAGATACGCTAACTAGAGCTGTGTACATACCAAGGTGAGGACACACCATAGAGTGAAACAGAGGCATTAAATATTCTCGATCTTATTTATCATCCCTTTCCAAATAATTCTTAGCATTCTGTATGCTTTCTTTTGCCACACCCACACACTGCGCAGAAGATTTCAGTGTAGTATCTACAATGACACTTAGATCTTTTTTTTTTTCTTGGATGCAGATTTCTAAGGTGGTCCCTTGCATAAGGTAACTATGATTTGGATTATTCTTCCTGATGTGCATTTGTCCACATTAAATTTCATCTGCCATTTGGATAGCCCAGGCTTTTCAATTTCCTAAAGTCTTCCTGCAATGTTTCACAGTCCTCATGTGTTTGACACATTTGAATAGTTTTGTGTCATCTTCAAATTTAATCACTTTTCTTGTCATTCAATTTCCAGACCATCTATAAATATGTTAAAATAGCACTGGTCTCAGTACTCCTGCTCCATTCAGAAAATTGCCATTTCATCTCTTTGTTTTCTGCCCAATAACCAATTCCTAATCCACATAGAATATTGCCTCTTTAATTTTCTCAGGAGCCTCTTCATGAGTAACTTTGTTGAAAGCTTTCTGAAAATCTAGTACACTACATTATCTGGCTCACCTTTATCCATATGTTTTAATTCACATCTTCAAAGAACTTAACCCAACTTGGCTGAAACCATGCTGGCTCTGTCCCATTAAAGCATGTTTGTCTTGGGTTCCGTAATTTCATTTTTTATAATGGGTAGAACTGGGTGGAGCCACGTGCCCTCTTTAAAAGAGGAAATCTGGTAACCCTATCTGACAGAAAAGATAAGGCTGGGACTGTGGAATAAACAGTCCCTGAGCCATCTAGATGGCTCATTTAAGAAGTAGAGCTAATGCAGTCCGGTGATAGAACCAAGCTGTACTAAATTGTATTTGTGCCCTGCAGTAATGTTTCCATTCACTTAAAAGCTTTTTCAATTGGACTCTGACTGGTGGACTTTCTCTTTAGTTAAGTACTTTGCTCCAGTTAGCACTGTATTACATCACTTTCAACTAGCCTCCCTGTTGCTCTATAATTTGTTTGGATTCAAACACAGCTATTTGGAACATTGCTATGTGATTGTACAGGGCAAAAAGCTAGAAAGAGACTGAGAGTCAAACAGGGATACAGGCAAAAAAGTTTTGGGTCTTTTTTTGGTTTGTGAACGTAAATAAAATAAATTGCTCAGGTTGGAATTGTTTTCATTTGCCAAAACTTGAAGGCAGAAATTTAAATTGTCTGAGAAAGCACACTACGGATGATAATTGCAAATGGCGACATGTTTATGTTTTTGAACATTGTAACGAGAACATTTTGGCTAGCACAAAGTAGTCCAGTTTTTGTTTTATTTTTTCTTCTTCACTCATTTCTTACAAAAAAATAAGCTACATATTTTTATAATTGCTCTTTTAGTTTTTAGCAGTTTGGCAAACTAACGCTGGCTTTTACAAAGCCACAGTAGAGGTTTTTTAATGTTCTAACACTCATAGAATTCCTATGAGCGTCAGAGCATTTACCTCGCTAGCCTGTGGTAGAAACCTCTAATGCGGCTTTGTCAAAGAAGCCCTAATTTAAGCATATTGAAGAAGCCAATAAGTATATTTTAAACACACACACGTACTTTAATTTAAAACAACTATAGAAAACAGTCTCACTGCATAACTCTAGTGTAGGCTGTGAATGCAGAGAAAAACCAAGTAGAGCAGGCAGATAATTCACATAAGGTTACAATGCAGTTTTCAGTAGAAACTCATGGTAAATTAATCAGCAGAATTTATTAGATACAATGTAAGTACCCCTAGGGTTCATAAATTAAAAAATAGTGTCGGGTGGCAAGAGTGGAAATTAGGGACATATGGCATGTCGCTTTGTATTGAGGCAACTGCTTATAATCTGCTCAAAGAACAGTAATTGGGCATCAATCATTTATATAGTTTCTGTTTATTCTTATTTGCGAGCAGTTTGGGACCTTCGTATCCACGAAAGGTCAAAAATAAGAGGTGACCTTTTCTCCACAATCCATGCAGAGTAGCTATACAACTTGCTGTAAGGAAAACTATAGGGCTCCTTTCATCAAACCGCGGTAGAGCTTTTTACTGTGGGCCAGTGAGGTAGATGCTCTGACGTTCATAGGAATTGAATGGACATTGGAGCATTTACCTCACTGGCCCACGGTAAAAAAGCTAAATGCTAAAGACACCCATTATATTCCTATGGGTGTCTTTAGCATTTAGCACGTGCTAACACAATTAGCACATGCAAATTTGCTTAGCGCTATTTGATGAATTCCCCCCTTAGTGGTTAATAATGAAAAAGTACAACTGGTTCGTTTAGGCAGTAATTGGGCAAGTCTATACATTTTAAGAACAAATGTTTGGCATCAAGTGCCTTATTCGCATTGGAGGGTCCAGTTACTGGCAGTTATGTGCACGAGTGCTTGGTGATATTCTATCACAAAAAAGTAAACCTCCCAAACCCCAAGAACTGGAACCAGATAAGGGGATGAGACAAGAGCGGAACTGGTGGAGTGACGAATATATAACTACCACTAATAAAGGAATAGAATGGTAAACACAGGAGAGCCCTCAGTCACACAGCCAGCCCACTGGAACATCCAGTGGTAAAGGCTGTCACATGGCTTACACCCAGAAGGGTGTTAACTGTGAACATCCCCCGGGCTTTTACTCTAAGTGTAATTTATAATAAAGTGCACCCACAGTGCTCAGTGTGAAAAAAGATAATAATAAATCAAAAAAAACACACACATGCTCCACCATAAACAGCAATTGTCTCAGCCCCTTATCCGGGGGGCCAAATACAAACGTCCAAAACCAGCAAAATAAAATAGCCAACAGGAAGTACTTAGCTTCTCAGTGGAAACGAACAGCCAGCGAAGATCTTAATTCGTCCAACGGGACTCGTTTCGGGGGTGCACACCCCCTTCTTCAAGAACAGCTGGACTGCGCTTGTGACCCTCCAAATAATCCAGCACAGCTTGAATTGACAAAGCTGGAAATGGCGCTGAGTAGAACAGAACGCCTCTAATTTAAACTGCCAATGCTAAAATGTGATTGGATAGATAAGTCACATGGCTCCCCTGGAAGCCGCAGGGGAAGAAAAGAAAGTCACTAGCCCCCCAAAAACCGGAAAATTGTAAAAAACCAGTAAACCAGATCCATTAAAAGGCATGTTGCCATTCGATGTAATCATTATGTCCAATAGGAGCCAATGCTTGAAGTTCAAAAATGATATCTATAGCATACGTGCCAGTGTCACTTAGGAGAAAATCTCATAAATGGCGCTGAAAAATCAAGAGCAGGGATTCATCCAGACCATATATACCAAAGATATAGCTGACATACTAGAAATCAAAAAGATGAAAAGGAGAAAAATAAACCTCAATTGAGGGATGTTGGGACTACACAAGTACCCAACCCTCCACTCATCATCACGGGTTTATAAAAAACTCCAAAACATGTATAAATAATCAATTCTCACGTTTTTCATTCATACAAAATCTTCTTTTTGTTATTTTCTCAAAGTCTTTTTTATATAAATTCAATGTAAATGTCAAGCAGTAGAAGGCCCGAATCCCAAACTTAACCACATTAATTGGCGAGGACTACAGCTGGATACAATAAGTGCAAGCAGTTTTAGAGATATGAAGCATATAAATGGAACCGTGAAAAAATACACTCATCTGAAATCGAGGGTTTTCACCAAAGGCTTCCAACTCAAAATTTTTTCACGGTCCATTTATATGCTTCATATCTAAAAAACTGCTTGCACTTATTGTATCCAGCTGTAGTCCTCGCCAATTAATGTGGTTAAGTTGGGATTCGGCCTTCTACTGCTTGACATTTACATTGAATTATATATAAAAAAGACTTTGAGAAAATAACAAAAAGAAGATTTTGTATGAATGAAAAACGTGAGAATTGATTATTTATACATGTTTTTGGAGTTTTTTATAAACCCGTGATGATGAGTGGAGGGTTGGGTACTTGTGTAGTCCCACATCCCTCAATTGAGGTTTATTTTTCTCCTTTCATCTTTTTGATTCTAGTATGTCAGCTATATCTTTGGTATATATGGTCTGGATGAATCCCTGCTCATAACTGGATTTCACAATATGTATTTTAATATATTTATTATTAGTTTCACGTTTGTGCCTCAACAAATTGTTAGCTGAAAAATCAAGGCCAGAAAAAACTCAGTGCTAAAGGGTGATCTGAGTTGAGCATCCTTTATAGCACTTAGAGATGATTCCTGTGCCCAAATTTGGGCTCCAGTATTTACGCCAGCTGAACCCTGATGTAAATGCCATCACCCGACTCATGGCTCTTGAGGACCGGAATTGCCTACCCCTGTGCTAGGGGATTTAGGTGCCCGATCTCATAACATATTATTTATTTATTAATTTTTCTATACCGTTCTCCCAGGGAAGCTCATATCATGGATTTATTCAGGTACTCAAGCATTTTTCCCTGTCTGTCCCAGCGGGTTCACATCTATCTATGCTTGCACAAATCCCAATATTTTCAAGTAACTGCAATAATTGATTATTAACATCAAATCATTACTAGTTAATGGCTTGTTAAGCAATTTACTTGTTTGCACTTGAAATTTTGGCACCCTAATTTGGAAGCCATACATAGAATCTAGGAGTTAGTACCAAACTGGGAGGGGGCATACACGTAGGTGAAGAATGGGCTAGTCATGGGCATGCCATCAAATGATAAATGCAAATGATAGTATACGATTAGTAGTGTTTGCATTGTGAATTAGGGCATGCCGACTTACAGCAGCCATTGACGTGCAGTTACTTGGGTGTTGCCTATATTATGGCTTCATGGTGCACATAAACCATTATGAAATACTAGCTCAAAGCCACGTTGGTGCCAAATAGAGTTGGTGCTAAACGTACCACATTTTGGTGTGGTGTCTACATCTTGGTGGCAAGTGATAGATTGCCCAGGCTGTCAAATTTATTAAAATCCCTTCTCCCCCGACCATTTAGATCTGTGTACGTAAATCTACTGTGCACATAATGGGTCATAAAAGAGATCTTTTTTTAATCTTCATCACCTTTTCAACATTAAAAAGAAGCAAATATATAGTAATACATCTTAATAACTCTCATTTTCTGCACCCTGGCTCTCCACTGTAGTGTTTCTATGGAGTCTATCAACATTTAATACCTTGTAACATTTCAAAATTTCTCATCTCATACTTTTTCCATTCCCTCACCCCCCCTAGCGTTAGACATATAGCTACAAGAAAAAGTATACGAGATGAAAATCCTGAGCAAATATGAGATAATATAAAGGTCTGATTCTGCATTTTTTTGAGGAGAGCATAACATTCTTGGGTTGTACGGTTCTT
Organism: Geotrypetes seraphini; assembly: GCF_902459505.1. Lineage (NCBI taxonomy): Eukaryota > Metazoa > Chordata > Amphibia > Gymnophiona > Dermophiidae > Geotrypetes > Geotrypetes seraphini. The sequence continues at coordinate 346,794,278 of NC_047085.1, forward strand.
TTAATGCATTCCAAGCTGATCGTTAGATTTATGTGGTAATGGAGAACATGCCTGGTGGGGATGTTATAAATTGAATGAGCAACTATGATATGCCTGAAAAATGGGCCAGGTTTTACTCAGTAGAAGTTGTTCTTGCTTTGAATGTAATCCACTCAACGGGCTTTATTCACAAAGGTGTGAATTGGAGAATGACATGGGGACAAACTTGTCCTCATCCTCGCAGGAACTCAATTTCCCCATCCCGCCCCTGTGAGTTTTGTCGTTGTCGCTGTCCCATTCCTGTAAGCTTTGCCTTAACCGCCCCAAGCCTCGGTCACTTATGATTTTAAAGTGTTTGAGGCTTGTGCAGATGGGGATAGAGCTTGAAGGAATGGGGCAGGGACAGGAAAAGAACTCTCCGGAATGGGACAGGAAAAAGAGTCCCCGCGAGGACGGGAAAAAATTTGTCCCCGTGTGATTCTCTAAAAGATAAGACAGATATTGATGCTTAGCAGGTGGGTTGGAGGTTTGGAATTGAAAGCATCTTCAAAGAAGTGAGCTTTGAGTCTGGATTTGAATACTGCTAGAGACAGAGCTTGACATATCAAGTTAGGCCATTTGTTCAGGCATACCCTGATGTCTCAATCCCTCCTCCTTTTTCTGAAGCATGTCCTGTTTGGTTTCTCACTGAAAAGGCAATAAGTCATGTAATATAGGTTAATGTTAAGGATTGCCTGTATAGGTTTCAAGATTCATGGAAATGATGACGAGAAAAACAACCAATCCCCTCTTTTACTAAGCTGGCAGCGCAGATCGGCATAGTAAATGCGCTGAAGCCCATAGGAATTGAATGGGCATCAGAGCATTTGCCGCACTTGGCTGCGTGGCTTTATAAATGGGGGTGGGGGGGGGGGCCCTGTTATTTATATGCGATATTCTGAGGGCTGTAACTTGATTGAATTTTTTTTTCTTTGTTTTCCTGGCTTTGTTATATTGCTTGAAATGAACATTGTGTGCTATTTGGTTTGCTTTTACCCTGGAAAAAAGCACTAAGGGGTCCTTTTTATTAAGGCGCGCTAACCGATTTATTCTATGGGTGCCTTAGCATTTAGTGCATGCGAATCTTTAGCACATGCTAAATCAGTTAGCGCACCTTAATAAAAGGACCCTAAGTTATTTGTGTGTGATATTCTAAGGCTGTTCTTGATATGTTTTTGCACATGAATAATTAGAACTAAAATTATTAACTGAACTAAAATATCACTGGTACTGAGTTTATGTTTGGCTTTTTGTGCGCAATGTAGAACTTAGCACGCCTCACAAGTTGAACTTTTATTGGTGTTCTTTAAATAAAAATAAATACCCCCCCACTACAGGCTTAAAATGTTTATTTGCAATGTCTTAGGCTCATAAAATTGCATAAAATCATCTTTCTGCTTTGAACGGGGAGATGTAGGGAAAAACATTAAGACTGCAGGGCCAGTGAGGGGACAGGCTGAAAAATGTGCTTCATTGCGGGGACAGCGAGTGGATGGAGATGAAAATACGGGAATGGTGAGTGGTCAGGTTGAATCTTTGTCTCCGCTTCACTTTCTGTTGGCAACTTTCATGCAGCCAGATATTTAAACCAGAACAGATACCTACAGAAGCAGAACCACTTACATGTGGAAGTTGCAAAATTACTGCCTCTATGCCTGTATAAAATTGCCTTTATAAACACTCAAATTTATAATTTATCAGCACCTAAGAAAAGAAGCCTTTAGTAAAGGAAACAAGAACACATGCAATTTCAAAAGGAGAAGCACAGAAAAGAATATCAAGTAATGGTAAAAGAAACAAAGTTGGGTTGGCTCAGACACAAGCAGAAGAAAAGATAACTAAGCTGGCAAAGTGTGTGTGGCACAGTGGTTAGAGCTACAAGCCCAGCACTCTGAGGTTGTGGGTTCAAATCCCATGCTGCTCCTTGTGATCCTGGGCAAGTCACTTAATTCCCTATTGCCCCAGGTATATTTAAGTAGAATGTGAGCCTACTGGGGACAGATAGAGAAAAATACTTGAGTACCTGAATCTTTTTAGACTATAGGTGGTATATAAATACTTAAATAAATAAAATAAAGCAAGGTGACAGGGTGCTAGTAAAGAGATATGAGGAAATCTGTGTGAAGGGTAACAAGAAAAGATAGACGTGCTAAACAAATACTTCTGATCATAGTCACAGGAGATTGGAAAGCACTGCCATTTGCTGGTAGGAATGAACATGGTACAGGGGGGTAGATGCCACACCTTCATTTATTTCCACACAAACAATTATAGCACCCTCTATATATCCCATGATGCATTTCTTGCAAGTCAGGACATGGCAGTGCTTGAGTACAGGCCTCTACTGGAAGGCCTATGCTGATACAGATCACGTTTGGAGTGGTACCGGAACAGGTATGGGTGACAGCAGCTGCAGGGATAAAGGAAGGGAGAGAAGAAGCATCTTGTGGATTGGGAGAAGGAACAGGAGATGAGATACTGGACTCTGAAGGGATAGGGAGGGGATGGGGAGATACTTGACCAGGGATGAATGAATAAGGAAGAGAAGAGGAAATGCAAGGCCTGTTAGGTTTCAAATAATTCATAAATTTTGTGAACTCTATGCAAGTCTCTGCAGTAAATTAATTTTCATATATGTTAAGCTATTTTCCATTTTTTTCCCCCAGTAACTTGTATTGGAAAAAGGAGACTCCATTTTCATTAGAGTTATTGTCCTAGCAAATTTTTTCCTCTTTGAGATGCTATTTTTGTTGTGGGCTATAATAGCTAACAATCTCAACAGCTCAATTGTTTAAGAGAGATCCTATAAATAGCAAAGTGCAAGGCTGTCCACAGAGAAAAATTCATTTGAACACAGCAAGATACCGAAGCTCTCATGCTTATTATGAACCTCTTTTTTTTTTTTTTTTGCCCATCCGCTTTTATATTCCTTTTCCTTTCCAGCAATATTACAGTGATGGATACACCAAAAGCTCCCTTGCCTTCTAGGTGTTTGAATGATGTGAACTTGAAAGCACTTTGTCACAGTAAGGTAAATTTTGAGCAGGTATTTTGATCTTTGTAGGCACCGTAACTGAACAAACAGGTTTTATTGCATTTGATTCCTTTACCCTTTTGTATCCAAGACTGTAACCCAGTACAGTATACTGTAAGATTACATTCTTGCAGTGCACCTATGTACAAAGTTATACGTAACATATGAAAGCATAACATACTATACAAACCAAGCTGTTAAACCCAGGGCAGAATTAATTTGTTGATGGCCCCTAGGCACACAAGTACACTGGGCCCCCTGTCCCGCCCCACCCCACCATGCGGCCAGGCAGAAACAGGAAGCTGCATCAGAGGGAAGCTTTGGGCAAGCAGCACCGCTTGCACAATTACAGTTCCCATTGCCTTTCTTACCTGTGTTGCTTGCTTGTCTTACTTTCCGTCGGTGGTTGAGGGCTTGCGTTGCTGATTGGGGTGAGGCCCGCATTGCGATTGGGGGGGCCCCGTGTTGCCAATCGATGCTGGAGGGGCCCATCGCCGTTTGGAAAAAACAGTGTTGATGCCTTCCTTCATCGGGCCCCCCCTGACCATTTTCAGGCCCTAGGCACGCGCGTACTTGGCCTATTGGTTAATCCTGCCCTGGTTAAACCACTAAGGGGGAATTCATCAACAGGTGCTAATCAATTTAGCGCACGCTAACTGCATTAGTGCACACTAAAATTTTCAAGTTCAAGTTTCAAGTTTATTATAAATTTGATTAATTGCTTATTCAAAATTCTAAGCGATGTACAAATCAATAAAATTTTTAGGGGGAAACAAAACAAACGATTAGAATTAACCTAACTAAACATATTGAAACAAAAGGAAAGGATGGGAAGAGAAATACAAGTTGTTGATAGAAAATAAGACATGTATGGGAAAAAAACAATAGGAGGGGAGAGAGCAATGTGCTTCAAAAAAGTTATGAAATAGGATTCAATTGAGGCTCCTAGTCAGGCTTTCTACCTATCAAATGCATCTTTAAAAAGAAAGCTTTTTAACTTGCTCTTAAATCTGTACAGATTGCATTCTTCCCTTAAATAATTAGGGAGGGAATTCCATGTTTGGGGGGGGGGGGGGGTGCTGTGATAGAAAAGATGAATTGCTGCCGTGTGTTAATGTTTTTGAGTGAGGGAACTATTAATAGATGTTGGTCGTTTGACCTCAGTAATCTTGTTGAGGTGTAGGGAATCAATAATTTATGAATGAAGGCGGGAGTTTTGTAAAGAAGAGATTTGAGAGTTAACAGACTTAGTTTATATGTTATGCGGTGAGCAACTGGGAGCCAATGTGCTGTCTTAAGGAGAGGTGTCACATGATCAAATTTCATAGCTTTCGTTATAAGTTTAATAGAAGCATTTTGGATAATCTGTAAACGTCTGATTTCATTTTGGGCCATTCCCTTAAATAGAGCACTAAGGCTAGATTCACTAAGCCCACCGATCAACTTCCGACCACTTAGCGATCCCTTTACGACCCGATTTCCCTGTGACCCGATTCACTAACCTCTGTCCCGATCATCCTCCGATCCACGCATGCAAATGAGGGGGAACGGCATTCAGATGCAGGCAGGAAGTGATTCACTAAAATAATAAAACAACACTGACTGGGCTGGCCGATCCAAAAATAAGTGGCTGCTGAGGACCAGTCGCTGAGGTCCTTTCTGACTGTCCTGCTTTCTGATGCCCTGCTCTCAGCCCTGCTTCTCTGCTCTCCGCCCGAATCTCCTGCTCTCTCCTGCCTGCTCCGAATCTCCTGCTCTCTCCTGCCTGCCCCGAATCGCCTGCTCGCCCCAAATCTCCTGCTCTTGCCCCGAATCTCTCCTGCCTGCCACCCCAACTTGCTGCCCCAACTCGCCCCGAATCTCTCTTGCCTGCCGCCCCAACTCACCCCGAATCTCTCCTGTCCTTCCCGCAGTGCAAGCCCGTGGTTTTAACCCCCAGGTTTAAAGCGGGTTAAAACCACGGGCTCGCAAAAAAAAGTTTAAAAAAACAGTTTAAAAAAGCCCCAAACCTTCTCTGCTGGGCTCGGAGGGCCAACGATCCTGGCAGTCTAATGGGGGCGTGATTCCGATCACCCTCATTTGCATGAGGGCGATTCGTGAATCAGCCCCCTGGAAACGGATCGGATCGGATCCCTCACGGAATCTAGCCCTACAATGCCCATAGGAATATAATGGGCTTTTTAGCGTTTAGTGTGCGTTAATTGTTAGCGAGTGCTAATGCGGTTAGCGGGCATTAAATAGTGCCTGTGGATGAATTCCCCCCTAAATAGGCATGCCTCATTGTTATCAGTCAATTTCATGTGCATTATGGGGATAACATGCTAGAGTGATTACAGTATGTTCAAAATCCAAAAAAGAAGACGTGTTTAAACCTGTTTCAAAATCACAACATAGGCACCTAATCATCTTTATAAAGTAAGTCACAGTACCAGACCCAATGGTGTTTAAATGTCAGTGAATAAATTTGCATTTGTTCAGAAGAAAATGTAAATGTGTGTGCATACTTTATGTGGGTGAGCATGTGTTTCTCTAATTTAGTGCCTAAATGTAAATACTATTTGTTTGCTAATATAGAATACTAACACTTATGTGCGTGAATGTACACACAAACACACACATTAGCGCTAGCTGGTCACTAAGGGCCGGATTCTCTAAATGGCACAGCTAGCAGTGGCCTCTTAGAAAAGGGACACTGATCGTGTGCCAATCGTGTAATGGCGCCGTTTAGAGAGAATTGCGGCCATGTCAAAGGTAGGTGCCAGAAATGTAGGACCGGGTTTATCAGGCCTATATTTCTGGCACCTACTTTTGATGAGAATCACATTATAGAGGCGCCTACCAGTGCCTATATCAACTTCTAGCATAAACCATGCCTATCTTTGTTTTAATAATTTATATTCCGCATATCCTACAATTCCTATGCGGATTACAAATTATTCAGGTACTCAAGCATTTTTCCCTGTCACAGTGGGCTCCCACTCTATCTAATGTACCTGGGGCAATGGGATCATTTATAATTTACCGCATTATTTATCACCAATTACACCACTAAAGTTAGACCTACAGAGATTGGAAGGAAAGGTGGTTAGCTGTGGGAGAGTGGTTTGGGCAGGCCAGGGGCGGACTGACCATTCGGATAACCTGCCCGAGAGTCCAGAGCAGTAGGGGGCCCAGTACCTCCCACTTTATTTCCCCCTTTCCATGATCCAGTATAAACAGTGTCTTCCACGAGGTGCCTAGCAGTAGCAGCCATTCAGAGATGTTGTAGAGCAGATGACCTGTTTGGAGCCTCTTTTCTGACGCAAGCTGCTTTTAATATAAAATGCAGTATATATAAATCTGAATCAATGTTAAATGAATCAGTTAAATGTAAATATATTGATAAGATAAAGGCAATAGAAGTAGGATCATGAAAGTGGTGCTTGGCCTACACTACGAGCAATAAACAGAGAGACTGAAGGAGCAGAGTTTGCACTCACTGGAAGAAAGAAGGGAATGATGAGGTGTCATAGCAGCTTTCAAATATCTGGCCCGGAAGTCCCTCCCCGATGTTAGAATTGATGTCGGGTGGCGAGAATTGGTTGGCCCCGCGCTGGGGAAGATAAGCAGGGAGAGTTAAGACCTCGGCGCAGCCTGTTCCCCGATTGCGGCAGTGGCGGCCTGTTCCACGATGGTAGTGGCTTGGGGGAGGGGCAGGGAGAAGTAAAGAAAGAAAGGGGGGACAGGGAGACAGAAAGAAAGAAGGGAGACAGGACACAGACAGAAAGGGGCATGGAGAGAGAAAGACAGAAAGAAAGGGGGCACGGAGAGAGAGAAAGAAAGAAGGGGGCAGGGTGAAAGAAATAAAAAGTTGGGGGAGGGAAGGAGACAGATGCCAGACCAGGGGAAAGGAAGGAAGGAAGAAGGGAGAGAAAGGAAAGAAAGAGATGTCAGACCATGGAAATAGGGACAGAAGAAGAGAGAGACAAGGGAGGGTAAGACATGGAAACATAGATTTTGAAAAGAGAGCAGTTAATGCCAAAGATGGATGCAAGGCAGAAAGTGAAGATGGAGAGAAAACCAGTCAAAGGATAAGAAGACCCTAGAAACATAGTTAAATGCACAGAAAAATAAAGTCACCAGACAACAAAGGTAGGGAAAATGATTTTATTTTCAATATAGTGATTGAAATGTGTCAGTTTTGAGAAAGGAAAGATATTAAACTTTAAATGTGAGGGCTGCAGAAAAAATAGTTAATGACAATTTTGCATAAAGTAAAACTCTTTATAGTTTATAAATCTTTCCTTTAACTGTTAAAGGAAATATTTATAAACTATAAAGAGTTTTACCTCATGCAAAGTTGTCATTTCTTTAATAAGACATTAACTATTATTTTCTGCGGCCCTCCAAGTACTACAAATTCAAAATGTTGCCCCACTAAGGGTTCGAGTTTGAGACCACTGCCCTAGAATGAAAAACTCAGGGACAGAAGATCATTGAGCGTCATCATGCGAAGTCGAAGGAAAAGGAGCTAAACGGCCTTTTCTATTCAAGAAGTCATTTACTGATGGATGGCATACACAGACGATGAGCAAATGACCCCTTAGTGTTTCTTGTTTCAAGGGTGCTTCCTGTTAGTAACCTATCTTTAAGAGCTTTTGACCTTGAGAATGAGTTTTTAACATTAATAAGAAAAATACGTCTAAGAAGAGCATCTTTTTCAAGCATATGAAATCTCCATGACAGCTACCCAATTTCTCTATTTTTCTAAATTGTATGTTACTTCCAGGTCAGTTATCTGACTTCAGGTGAGCAAGAAGAACTTTGTACTCACTGTCATAAGCATATCTATAAGTGTCAAAAATGTGTCTTAAGATTACCCTTTAGGGACAAGAGAAGCTAAAAGTGGCTCAGGTGCAACATTTTTTGTACACCATAATTGAATCTGATTTCCAGAAAGTGACTTTTTATGGCTCCTTCATTTTCCATACTGATATCCTTTCAGATTCTCACTGCAGGCAGCGTTGCTGTGCATTACATAGTCAGCACTCCTTTCATAGCATCTGACACAGTTGTCTGACCCATTAAATCTGGCCCATTCGCTGATGGCGTCTAAATACACAGAGCTGCAGCAGACAAATGGGGCCAGATTCTTTAAGTGGCACTGAACATTTGGTGTCGATAAAATTCATCACTCAACGCTATTCTGTAAAGCAGTGGTCTCAAACTCGCAGCCCGCCAGGTACTATTTTGAGGCCCTCGGTATGTTTATCATTATCACAAAAAAAAAAAAAAAAACATTTTCTTGATCATTTGTCTCTTTAGCTATAAATGACAATATTACTATTAAGATTTAGCCAAAAGGAAAGATTTATAAACTATAAAGTGTTTTACCTCATGCAAAATTGTCATTTCTTTAATAAGACATTAACTATTTTTTCTGAGGCCCTCCAAGTACCTACAAATCCAAAATGTGGCCCTGCAAAGGGTTTGAGTTTGAGACCACTGCTGTAAAGGGTGATTCGCGATGAGCAGTTTTTATAGAATAGCGTCGAGCACTGAATTTGATGTTCAACTTCAGGCACAAAGACTTATGCCAGCTGAAACCTGGCGCAAATACTGACACACAAATAGGGCACTGATCCCACTAGTCTGTAACACTGCATGGATCTTTTTTGAATGCCCCTGACCCATCCTTGCCCCTTCCATGGCCACTCCCCCTTTTCCATTGTGCGTGATCCAATTTAGGCACTGATTGTTATAGAATAGCATATAGCCAGGTTGTCACCCAAATCATTAGTGACAAATAAGTGTTAGCTCAAATAATTAAATCACTAGAACCTATCAACTAATTATTTTGGGTTCCAATCTGGAATCCACACCCAATTTGGGCACCAAATTGGGGAAACGTTTATAGAGCCAGGGGATAGTATAAATCAGTAGTCTCCAACGTTTTTCATCTAAAGGGCCATAGTGTGAATCAGTGGCATACCTGGAGGGGGAGGGCAGTCCGCCCCGGGTGCATGCCTTAGGGGGGGTGCATAGCGGTCTGGGTCCGGAACGTCCTGCCCTGCTGTTGAGAAAGACCTGCACCTCAGCGCGGCTGCCAGTGCACCCCATCCGATATACTTGCTTTGGAGCAGAGTTGGCAGCCGCGCTGAGATGCAGGAAGGTCCCGCGATGAATACGTCTGCCGGATCTGCTCTGGAAGAAGTAAGTTACGTCGGAGGGGGTGGGCCCAGCAGACGCAGGGAGTTGCGATGACTGTGTCTGCCGGGTCCAGCCCCTCCGACGTAACTTACTTCTTCCAGAGCAGAGCCGACAGACGTACTCATCGCGGGACCTTGCTGCATGAAGAGAGCAGGACTTCAAGAGTAGTGGAGGGAGAGAAAGGGGGAAGGGTGGTACTGATGAAATTGGTGTGCGGGGAAAGGGAAGAGAGGCATAAGGGGAAAGGATACTGGATGGAATTGGATTGGAGAGAAAGAAAGGGGGTGGATGCTAATTGAAGAGGGGTGGATGGAGAGAGAAAGGGCAGGCATTGGATGGTAGTGGGGAGGGTAGAAGGGGAGCCTATACTAGATGAAAGTGTGGATGGGAGAGATAAAGAAGCAAATGCAGGAATGAAATGGGAGGAGAGAAAGAGGGGAGCAGACGATGGAAGTGGACAGAAAGAGGAGAAGGTACTAGATGGAAGGGGTAGAGAAAGAGGGCACATGATGGAAGGAGGGGATAAATAAAAGGAGGGCACATGATGGGGAAAAAGGATTGAATTTGTGTAATACTGGAGGGTGTGAGGGAGAAGTGGCGAGCTGTAGGTAGACAGTAAAAAGGAAATTGATGAGAGGGTAGTTAGAACGTAATCTAGACAGATGCAGAAAATAAATTGAAAAGGAAAATGAGGGAAAAAAGGGAAAGGGATTGCAGAGGAGAGGTGTGGGAGAGGGAAGAAGAGGAGAGAGATGCCAGACCAATGGGGGTGAAAGGAGAGATGTAAGGGGGAGGCATACAGTTTCTGGAAGGGGAATAGAAAGAGAGAAGATGCCATATAGGGGCAGAAAGACGGCAGACAGTGGATGGAAGGAAGAGAGTAACAAGAAGATGAGGAAAACAGAAACCAGAGAAGACAAAGGTAGAACAAAAAATTTCTATTTATTTATTAATTTAGTAGACATGTGTCACTGTTTCTGTGGTGTTGCATTGTATGCAGAGTCCAGCTTCATGCTGGTTCAATTTAACCTTTGTCTATGTATTTCTATTTTATTCCCCCTTTTACAAAACTGTGGAGCGTTTTTTTAGCACCAGCCGTGATGATACCAGCTCTGATGCTCAGAATTCTACCACCATGGCTAAAAACCACATTACAGTTTTGTAAAAGGGGGAGGGGTTAGTATGTGATGACATATTCCATACTAGGTGAAGGTGTTTTCTGTGTTCTGTGTGTTCGAAAGACATTGCTTTCTGTTAGGATTGACTGCAGGATTGATCTGTACTAGTCTGGCTTGTTTAGTTTTACAATGGGTGTATTGATGTACTGCTCACTGCAGTATGTAAGATGCTGCCTTTTCCTTAGGTATACTCTTGTGTGACGTTTGGATTGTTACTAAAAATCATGTTTTTCATACAAATGGGTGTGTGTGTGTGTGTGTGTGTGTGTGTGAAAAAACGATGGGCCCTGGGTGCCACATATGCTAGGTACCCCACTAGTGTGAATGCGTGAAAGCTCTGAGGGCCACCATAAGATATCAGGCTTACACATTTAAGCCTATATGAGTTAAATACATCATTGAAAATTCTGTTTTCATCATTCACTCTTCTGCGTTTTAGTAAAACTTTGGCATGGTTTCCACAATTCTCTAAACACACGTTTCGTGGTTTCTCTGGCTTTATCAATCCACTGCAGTAAATGTGCATCTAAATATGAATCCTGACGTTTGATCTGTCCTAGGACCATATGTACATATGACCAGGGCCAGATTTAGATGAAAAGAGGCCTTAGGCTATTCCACTTATGAGGCCCTTTCACCTCCCATTTTTAAGTTTGTAAATTACATGAGAGATAATAAAATACATCACCCGGGGCTGAGACCGATTCCCCTCCGGAGCCGGGAAAGGGGTGGGGGGAGGAGGTGCAGTGGGATCCGATCCGGAGCTGGAGCACGTGTGCAATTCGGATTCCCCACCCCCGGCTGAATTTTGATGAGTCGCTGGCGCAGGCGCCGTGAGGAGTGACACAGAAGCACACCTCACGCCACCAGGACTCGCGATATTTCAACAGCGCATGCGCGTTCTAGGATTTTATTATTTATGATATAATCATGAAAATATAAAATAAAGCAGGTAATATACATTTTAAAATATGCAAATTAAAACATATGTTAAGAACTTATTTAGAGTTCCGCGAAATGAAGATATTGTCACATAAAAATTTTTCAATAGTCTATAAACACTTCACTAAAGTATTGAACCCACTGAACTCAAAAGGCGAGAATCAAAGGATCGTGTACGCAATCCTAAAATAAGAATCTTTTCTAATAACATTAACACGTGTTTCATATTATCGATGTAACACGAATATAACCGAACGTCGGGATATCAATAGGTCTGTTTGTTTGTCTGTTCCAATCTACACCAATCTGCACTTTATTTATGCAAGAACAAACCAGAGCTTAGTAGCAAAAGGCACGTCAATATTTGCCATAGCAATCAGTGAACGTATGAACTATACTTTGGTGCAATCTAGTATATACAAACAAACAGACACAATGAGCCGAACGCGTTGATCTTAACCAACACATTTTTATGTTTGTTTATTAGTCATATGCGTAGAATTTCTCCTTATTTTCGGTTCAGTGTTTTAGTGTTCACTGTTTTTAGAATAGTGTAATTTTAATTTTGCTAACAATTTGAATGTAGGCCCCTCTTGATCTTGAGGCCCTAAGCTGAAGCCTAGTTAGCTTATAGGTGGAACAGGGCGGGGCCACACATCTTCTTTCCTTGAGGACAAAATCTAGCAACCCTAACCCCCTGTCATGCAGAAATGCTCTTGTACATATTTGCACCTGCTCCAAAAAAATATCTATGCACATTACGATGGTGATTTTATCAAGCTGTGACTAGTTAATGCATATTGTCTTTTCTAGGGAAAGTGAAGTATAGGCCTTGACTGCATAAAATGCTAGCTCATACACATATGACACAGTAGCTCTCATACCAGCTCCAGAACTGATGTAAATGTTAGTACATATATTCCATACATTCACATGTAAATTAAGGAATTGTATCATCTACATGTGTTAGTGCAGATTCTGCCCAAACTCTGCCTTTGTACATGGAAGTATGTAACCATTAAATTTATGTGTATAGTTTTACACTATTTTTTAATGTGTATGTATATATATATATATATATATTAAGAGGATATTTATGTACGAAAGTGAGCATTTAAAACTAGATGGCTCCTTTTTAAAATTACCTGTATGTGTGTATATATATATATATATATATATATATATATATACTTACGTATTTAATAAAATATGCAATGCATATCACATTTCTATTCTTGCCCAGGGCAACATCTGTACACAGTGGGCATAATATAAGTATATGCCATCTTGTTGGGACTCATATTTCTACAAATATCTCAGCTTTGCACATAGAAAATATTTTATTAAATTAACTCCATCAAGTATTCTTCTGAATCATTTGATTGAATATTATATGACTACACTTTATTGTACATACTTATCATTGTATAGATTCAGTGGCTGAGTGCTCTTTTTTATAATAATTATATTTCAGGTATGAATGTTCTTGGTATGTCTGTTTTAGGATCTGTCCAGTGGCGTACCTAGGGTATGTGGCACCCGGGGCCCATCATTTTTTGACCCCCCCCCCCCCCCATGTAAAATTTTTTTTTTTTTTTTTTTTTTTTTGCAATTACCATGAAATGGAATAAATGGTCAGAATAGAAACAGGCAGTGAAAATTTTCTTTTATTGAACCTCATATATGTAACCATTATTCCAAACATAACATAACATAAATTATGTCTAAATTGTCATGACATTAGAAGTACATATGGAGTAGTTGCAGGTGATGCTTGGGACAGTTCTGATTGTGTTAGTTCGGTTTTATGTGTTTTTTGAATAGAAGGGTTTTTATTTCTTTTTGAAGGTTTTGCAGTCTGTGGTTGATATCAATTGGTTGTAGAGTTGGGGGTCGAGTGTTGCAGCTCGAATGGCTAGGAGTTGTCGAACAGTTTTTTTCTTTTGACGTTTTTGGTTGGAGGGTGTGTGAATGGTGCACAAGTTCTCCTATGTCTGTTTTGAAGTGGATTGAATTATTTAGCTGAAGAAATTAGTTACCCCCCCATTCCACACACATTAATTCTCTTCCATTTTTGTTCCCATTATAAAAAAAACACTGATAAGTTCCCAGGAAAAAAATACATTAAAATAAGAAGTGAAAACAAAGGCCCCTACAGATGAGAACATAACATAAGAATAGCCTAACTGGGTCAGACCAATGGTCCATCATGCCCAGTAGCCCATTCTCATGGTAGCCAATAGTGCTGCCCGATTCAGAGAAAAATATTTCATTCGATTCGATTCACTGTTAATGACACCGCTTTTTAAGTTTAAACAAAGTACAACAATAAATTTCACAACAACAATAAATTTCTCAAAGTACTTAAAAAAAAAAATCACATTTTTCCATTAAAGCAGTTCTGGAGACATTTGCTTGAACAGTCTTTTTTCCCAGTCCATAAGCAAGCAATATGAAAAAGATTTCCTTAATTATCTACTCAAACATTTTTGCTATTTACTTTCATTGTACCTAGACTATTATTCAGTAGAAAAAATTTAGTTTGTTCAATCAAGCAGAACATTCACTCATAGAAGTCCAATGTCCACACAGGATTTGATTGAACAAACCAAATTTTTTCTACTGAATAATAGTTTAGGTATACTGAATAGCTTCAAACCAAACAAATCCTCACTCAACAGGAAAGGATGCACAATAGAAGAATAGACCAACTTGTATCTTTCTTCTCATTTCTTTTATTGAAAATTCTTCATTCATTCAAACATTCTTGCTCCAAACAATACTGCCCGACGGGACCCGTTTCGCCAACAATGGCTTTTTCAAGGGTTCCAGCAGGGAGCACTATATGATATAAAATACACATATTACAATATAGAATAAACATAGAATAAACAAATTATTATACCATCATGTCCTGAGAACTACTGTGTTTTAACTTTATACCTAGATAAAAACCATAGTTAGTTTATATGGTCCGTCTTTAAATAAATAATACTGAATAGCAAAAATGTTAAAGCCACACAGAAAAGCAGTAAAAGTCAATAGGTTCTCCAAGTGGGAACAACCTGATGTCTCAGCACTTGAGGAAAAGACCACGTAATAATGTTTATAAGATAAATCATATAAATGATTACACTGCACAACAAAGTTTTTGCTTCCTGAACACTGCTGGGTGTTTCTTATAGAATTTTGGGTGCTGATCATGAATATTACATCAAAAATTACCCATCACGTACCATTTCAGAGAAATCTTCAATTTTGTCGTGATTTTTTCTTACATTTGGATGCAAACAATTTTTTCTCCCATAAGTGTCTTATCAACAACGGTTTGTGCCGCCTGGGTATGTCCATGCATAAAATCTAGCCAGGTTGGAAGCTGTTTTATGGAAGATGACATCCTGGGCATGTCTGGGCAGGTCTGAACGAGCTTGCGCTGTCTCACCATGCTATAATGGTGGCTTCCATACACCGATCCTGCTCATTTGGTTAATATAGATAGTCCGTGTGTGTATATAGTATCAGTATAGTAAAGTATAGTAGTATAGTAGCTGTAGCAATATAACAGTAAGTAAGCTTGATGCTATAGACGTTTTGGTGTCGGGCAATATGTCTCGTCGGTGTCGTAACAGCCGCGACACATTCTGCTATATCTGTGGGGAATATACACTTACGCCTCAGAGACGTTCGATGACTGCCCTTGTAAAGAAAGCCTATCATCTGTATTTTGGCTGCAAAATAGGTGATCAAGACAAGCAATGGGCGCCTCACATTTGCTGTGCGACATGTGCTGTTAGTCTGAGAGCCTGGCTCAGAGGTACTCGAAAGACGATGCCATTTGCTGTTCCGATGATATGGCGAGAACAGAAAGACCATGTGACGGACTGTTATTTCTGTTTGACTAATGTGTCTGGTTTCTCTGCCAAAAACAAGAAGTCAATTGAATATCCTAATCTGCCTTCAGCAATGAGACCCATGCCACATGATGACAGTCTTCCAGTTCCGAAACCACCAGAGGATTGGACCTTAGACGAACCAGATGAAGAAACTGCAGTGCAGGGTTCTAACAGTGACATTGACCCGGATTTTGAACCATCCTCATCAGGCGATCCACATCTGATAACACAGTCCGAATTGAACGATTTGGTCAGAGATTTGGGTCTGTCAAAAGCAAAAGCTGAGCTGCTAGGTTCGAGACTGCAGGAATGGTGTTTGCTATCACCAGGTACGAAAATTTCTGTGTTTCGAGACCGGCATCATGATATAACCAAATTTTTTTGCACAAGTCGACAGTCTCTGTTTCTGTTGTGACATTGAAGGATTGTTCTCGGTCTTTGGTTGTGATCACAACCCGGAAGAGTGGCGTCTTTTCATTGATTCGTCAATGTTAAGCCTGAAAGCTGTTCTGTTGCACAATGGCAACGTTTATCCTTCAGTACCTGTTGGCTATGCAGCACATATGAAAGAAACATATGAGAATATGGAAATGTTACTAAAGTATGTCCAGTATACCAGGTATAACTGGAATATCTGTGGAGACCTCAAAGTCGTTGCTCTGTTACTAGGACTGCAGCTTGGCTATACAAAGTACTGCTGTTTCATCTGCGAATGGGACAGCCGAGACAGAGAGTCGCACTATTCTAGAAAGAACTGGCCACTCCGTAAAAAGTTAGTTCCAGGACAGAAAAATGTAGCACATGAATCGCTTGTTGACCCGACAAAGATATTTTTGCCTCCTCTTCACATTAAACTGGGACTCATGAAGAATTTTGTGAAAGCAATGAACAAGGAAGGGGAAGGTTTTCGTTATTTAAGACAGATGTTCCCAAGAATAACTGATGCCAAGATCAAAGAGGGTATTTTTGTTGGCCCCCAGATCAGACATGTTATGAGTGACAAGCGATTTGAAGATCTGTTAGTTGGGCCGGAAAAAATTGGCTGGAAAGCCTTGAAAGACGTTGTTGACAATTTTCTGGGCAATTACAGAGCCCCAAACTACATTCAGCTGGTAGACAAACTTCTCAAAGCATACAAGAGAATGAAGTGCAATATGTCACTCAAGATTCATTTCCTCCATTCACACTTGGACTTCTTCCCCGCAAATCTCGGTGCTGTGAGTGACGAGCACGGTGAAAGGTTTCATCAAGACATAGCTACGATGGAGAAACGATACCAGGGCAATTGGAATCCGTCAATGCTTGCCGACTATTGTTGGATGCTACAACGTGATGCACCAGACACTGAATATAAAAGAAACTCGGGAGCAAAACACTTTTAATTCTGTTTCATTTAGTCGCTTGTGCGAAACGTAAACTTGACTATATATTTTATTGTCAGTAAACATAAAAATGTCTATTTCTCATAGTTCTTACGTGATGCAGTAAAACCAAAACCATATTTGAGCATACCAAGTTGGTACCTGTCATAATCACCAAAAACTTTTCAGGAATCAAGACTTAACCAAAAAATTGTTGTGCAGTGTTATACTGAAGCAGGGTGTCATCAGCGTGAGAGGTAAGCGAGAGGAGAGAATTCTCCAGCGCTTTACACAATAAGGCACAGGTTAATCACCCTCTGCCTGCAGTGCACACCATCATAGGACACCTCAGGTGTGCTCAAATTAATCAATGTGATAAATTAAACAGTAATAAACAATTGGTCAATCACAAGAGTGCAAGATCAAACAGGTTGTTCCCACTCAGAGAACCTATTGACTTTACTGCTTTTCTGTGTGAGTAGATAATTAAGCAAATTTCTGATAGCCTACAGAACTGATTCTCACCTTCCATCCCCAGCCCCCAAGACTTACCAGACCCCCCCCCTGCCGATGTATTTACTTACTGCCTGAACTGGATATTAAATCGTGGGAAAGAGAGGAGAAATGCGGGGAAAGAGCCAGCTAAAACTAGTATTTGTTGCTGCTGAGTGCACCAATCCAGGGCAAGCAGACGCTTCCCCCATGTCTTAATAACAGACAATGGACTTTTCCTCCAGGAATTTGTCCAAACCTTTCTTAAAACCAGCTACGCTATCTACTTTTAACATAACTTCTGGCCACTTCATTTTTAAGCTTAGATCTTTCCTTCCAAACAGAGACCTTGCTAGATGTCAAATACAGCACAAGGTAACTTCACACGGACTTAACTGTGCAGGAAATGAATCTCCTCATACACCCACCATATAGTGCAAAAATGTGCAAAGGTCTGTTTTTTTCTTTCGATCACTACATAGCCTAATGCCACACAAGCAGCGCTGTTACAAACATATTCTGAAGGTCAATGCTAAGGTTGACAAAGTTTCCTTCCTTGGACCAGAAGGAGATACTGACAAACCACTGGAAGAGATTCTAAAACAACTACCCAGAAATAACACCCAAAGACCCACTCAGTGTGTGAACCAGTTGAGTGGAGTGGACTAACTGGGTGTGGAAATGGGCCCAGAGTTTGCTCAGCAGAATTTCCCAGACTACCTCTTCCTCTCAACACACTGACATGCTACCACCACCACCAACACTAGGAACACCTCACCGAGTATGCCAGCAATGCTTATAAACTTTATAAAACACATTATTATATTTTCTTATAAAGCATATATTTTAACTGAACTCAGCCTTGCCATTCACAAAAATAGAAAAGTTCCCATTTCAAGCTGTCTCATGTACACTTTTCAAATCTAACATATTGTAATCACAAAACAGAAAATAAAATTATTTTTTCTACCTTTTGTTCTCTGGTCAATATTCAAATCTTGTTGGTCCCAGGCTCTTGTTGTCTTGCTTGCCAGGGTCTCCTTTCTCCGTGCTAACCATCCGTCTGCCATCTCTGTCCTCCCCTTCCGTTTCCCTTCCCTCTCCCGGAGATCTGGCATCTTTCTTTTTTTTGTCTCGATCCACAGATTCACCTTTTCTCAACTCCCCACCACCCCAGGATCCACCATCTCTTCCTTTCTGTTCCCAACTATCCTCCTATCCAGTATCTCTATCCCCCCTCCACACCATCCCCTGTTTCCAAGTTCTCTCCCTTTCTGTTCCTTCCCTCCCTAAATCCCATTATGCACCATCTCTCTTCCACTCCTCTGTTTTTAGACCCATTATTTCTAACCCCCAAAGTCTGGCATATGCACGTATCTTTGAACCCCCCTTCCCTCTCTCCCTCTGTGTACTTTTACACCAGGACCCCCCTCCCTCCGAAGGGCTACACCCCACCCCTGAAGGCCTGCACCCCCCCGAAGGCCTGCACCCCCCCCCCCGGAGGCCTGCACCGCCCCGAAGGCCTGCACCCCCCCGAAGGCCTGCACCCCCCCCTGAAGGTCTGTACCTCCTGAAGGCCTGCACCCCCCTGAAGGCCTGCACCCCCCTGGAGGCCTGCCCCCCCCCCTGAAGGTCTGTACCTCCTGAAGACCTGCACCCCCCGAAGGTCTGTACCTCCTGAAGGCCTGCACCCCCCCTGAAGGCCTGCACCCCCCCACCCGAAGATCTGTCCCCCCATGAAAGCCTACACCCCCCCCGAAGGTCTTTACCTCTCACCCAAAGGTCTGTCCCCCCCCTTAAGGCCTACACCTCCCTCTTAAGGCCTACACCCCACCCCTTAAGGCCTACATCCCCCCATCTAGTACTGTCTAATGCAATTAGGTACGGGTCAGGAGGCCAGAGGGGAAGCAGGACATTGCAGCAATTCCCAACTGACCCTCCCCCCTCGCCCTCTAAAGCAGGAGCCGGCTAGCAAGAGGAAATTGCCGATCCTGCTTTAGGGGGGGAGGGTCAGTTGATGATTCGGGAGGCCGATTTTGGGCTTTTTAAAAAATTGATTCGGGCAGAAATAAAATAACAATAAAACCACCACCAAGCAGCCCAGCGATACTCACCCTCAGTTCCTGCCTTAATTGCAGTGTCCCACGCGGCTCGGGCTCCCTTTCTTGCTTCCACCCAGCCGGAAACCGGAAGTTGCTGACCAAGCTCTGACGACGACGGGGGGTGTGGCCGTGGGTGAATGGAATTTGAGAGAGGGCTCAGGCAGGATCACTTCGGGGACTCGCGGAAGCCTTGGAGTCGGGCCATAGCAGGGAAGTTCCCGGGCCATGACTCCAAGGCTCGAGCACCCCTAATGAGCTGGTACCCGGGGCGGGCCGCCCCCCCCCGCCCTCCCCTAGGTACGCCACTGGATCTGTCTTTCCTGAATGGAATTTATTTCTAGTTATGTGAGCGTTTTGCTGGCTGTCACCACTTTTATGTCTGGAAATTAAATGCCAGGCCATGTCTGCCCTCTGACATTGAATTTCTGGGTATACAAGAGTGGCAAAAACATAGCTGGTTAAGGCGCCCTTTTATCAAGCCACTTAGGGTTTTTTTATCGCCGCCTGCTGTGGTAAAAGCTCCGACGCTCATAGGAATTCTATAAGCATTAGAGTTTTTACCATAGTGGCCGTCAATAAAAACCCCTAAAGCAGCTTAATAAAAGGGGGCCTAAGTGTGATATTCAGCACTTAACCCCCCACCTCTACCCCTTTTTAGTAAGCCACGGTAGAGGTTTCTACCATGGCCTAGAGCCCTAAATGCTCCAACGCTTTCTGATGCTCATAGAATTCCTCCGGGCCATGGTAGAAACTACTACCATAGCTTAATAGAAGGGGGGTTTAATTGTTTATGGTGAACCACATAAAGATTGGACTTACTATTTATGCAGTCTCCTTGGCCAGTTAAGCGTTGAATATTGACACTTAATCGGCCAAGTACTGCCTACGCTCCCAGAACACCCTCAAAATAGCTGGTTTTGCATTGAGCACTCTACAGTTAAGTGAGCTGAATATTCCCAGTTTGCGCTAGACAAGCAATTTAACTAGCCAGGAGCCTCTTCTGGCCACAGAATATTATATACAGGAACAAAATAAGTACCTATATATAATATGTAAACCACTTTGTAACCACCGAAAGATGGTATATCAAGTCCACCCCCTTTCCCTTCCCTTTCACATAATCATTTTAAATAGAAAGCATCAAATTTGTATGCATTTTTAAATTTATGTACTATATAGCACTGCAATGAGAAAACCTACCTGTATAGTAAATTTTAATAAACTATAATCTAATTTTTTTTTTTTTTTTACATACCCTTTTGAACTTTAGCATATTGGTACAGTATAAGGAAAATATCTTTTTCATAAGAGTAAGATCAAAGCATTATTGCACTCTTTGTTGGAGAAACAGATAATGTAGCATTGCCAAGGCCAGAATTATATAACCGCCCAGGTTCGTAAGTATACCACTGTGTCTAGGGAAACCAACTGAACAGCTAAGCATTAGCTAAAGTGGAACTGTTTTGGAATCTATCAGTGGAAATGTCTGTGCTGCATTGAAAGGTCAACTCCTGTAATTCATGCTGCAATAGTTAGAACAGTGATACAGACACAGGATGACATAATTATACAATTGATACACAAACAAAATAATCATACAACTACAGGAGAGGCAAACACACAGGGCTTACTAACTAGAAATGTCAGCAATGCATTGCCAGCATGTTCAGTGAGGGCCAGCACAGACTGAAGGGCCATACATTTCCAGAGATGAAATTGCTTTCGGTTCCAACCCCAGCTGCTTCTGACATTTCTCGGCAGAAAGGCAGCAAAATGTTCAAGCAGTCAGAGAACTCAGCACACTGCAAATCAAGCTGCTGCTTTTATCTGAGCCTTCTCCAAGGAGTTCAACGAAGCACTAAAGCGGACAGACATAAGTGAAATATCAATTTGTAAAAATTAGGTCAATGCCATTGGCGTACAGATCTAATCCTGGAACGCGGAGAGTCATTGCTCGTTGGTCAGTTGTTTGCATTTGTAGCATATTATGTAGGAAGGTCCAATATATCAGAAGAGCTGAAATTTCTGCTAATGTGTTGCAGTGGTTAAATAGAGGAAATAATTGATGCCACTGCTGCAAATTATTTAAGTACTCCGCTAAACAATGTCAGCATTATATTATTTACATTCTCTTACTTTCATGGAGCACTAAAAGACATCCCAAGGGCATGTGGTAATAGTCTGTTCTATAAAGGAAAGTATGTACTTACATTCCTTCATACAATAATAGCAGAATTGGGTATTTATTGATTTGGTTCATTTTATAACTCATCCTCCCCAGTATACACTACATGCATAGGTGCTTATTTATACCAGCTATAGAGCTGGTGTATGTCTTAGGGCTTCTTTTACAAAGGTGCGCTAGCGTTTTTAACGCACACACCGGAGTAGCTTGTGCTATAGTGTGTGCTAGCCGAAAATCTACCGCCTGCTCAAAAGGAGGCGGTAGCGGCTAGTTCACGCGGCAATTTAGCAAGTGCTATTCCGCGCGTTATGGCTCTAGCGCGCCTTTGTAAAAGGAGCCCTTAGTGCCTAAATGCTGTAGATACCCACATAACCTATAGCTCTCGGTCCTGTAAGTTACATGCATAAGTTTGAGCCCCACTTTCCGAGCTCCCTCTTGGAAATACACACTACAGAGCTGATTCTATAGAGGGCGTATTGGCAAAATACCTTTAATAGGCTCAGTAATTGCTAATAAAAAAGGATCTTTTCCAGATAAGCCCCGCCACTAATGGAAAAAGTGCATGCGCCGAAAGTTAAGCCCCGCCACCTTTTGCCAGCGCACGCAACCTTAACCAGTGAAGTTCTCAGCACAACGGCCCCACAACGCGGCGCGATGTGTATAAAGTTAAGTGGGGGGGTTCCCTCCCCACGCCCCCCCCATCGGTGCACCCAAAAAAGATTATTAAAAAGAGGATATGAAACTTAACATTATAAAAAATAGGATAAACTGTCGACCATTTTTTTAAGGGCTCCAATGGGGGGGCATGGGGGGAACCCCCCACTTTACTTAAAAAAAATTATAAAAAAGAGGCGCGATCTGTATAAAGTAAAGTGGGGGGGGGGGGTTCCCCCCCACGGCTCCCCGTCGGAGCCCTTAAAAAAATGGTCGACAGTTTATCCTATTTTTTATAATGTTAAGTTTCATATCCTCTTTTTTATAATCTTTTTTGGGTGGCAGGGGTTAACTTTTTGGCGGGGCTTATCTGGAAAAGATCCCTAAAAAAATTTAAAATTAAATTGAGAGATTGGTGCCTACCTGATTCTATAAAAGATAGGTGCCTATCACACCGCACTTAGTGGCGCCTAACGCCTGAGTGGGTGTTTGTATGGGCCACGTGTGAGTTTGGCACCAGTAAGTGCGATTCTCCAAAAATGTAGGTGCCTGAAATGTAGGCCTTTAAAACCCTTACCTACATTTCAGGTGCCTAAGGTTTTACACAGGCGCTGCCGTGTTAGAGGTATGATCTGGGTGAGACTCAGGCGGGCTTACAATTTGGACATTTTTCTGCCATAATTGAGCTTTAAGAATATGTCCACTGGTACTTAACCTCTTTTAGCAATGAATAAGTGCCAAAAAGGTGCCTACACTGACCAGATGATCACTGGAGCGATGAAGGCATGACCCTCCCATATTCCCCCAGTGGTCATTGTCCCCCCCCCTCCCACCCCCCACTAAAATGTGAATGAAACAGTACATACTGCCTGTTTGATAGTTTCAGATATTATGGCCAGACCTAGTACAGCAACAAGCAGGTTCCTGCAGTAGCCTGGAAGGCAGTGTAGTCAACTATAGAGATGGGGACTCAGGCCCATATCAAAACAAACAGTGGAGTCCGATGTTAGTGATGTTGGCTTTATTAATATCGGAAGAAAGGTGTACACAGTCTTAGAATCAGTGAAATACATCCATAACTTTCAAGTTGCATTTTAGGACAGCTCATCAATCACATATACCAGTAATTTGAAAGTTTATACTAAAAAGTGATTGCGCTGCTTTTTCTACCTGTGAATTTTTATATTTTGTTTGTTTTTGCCTAAGATATTATAATTATGAACAGACGAGGTTGTGATAACCATCCTGATAATTTCTGTTATGTCTGCGGACAATTTACTGCACGAGATCAGCGAAAGAATCTGTCCAGCAGACTTCAGAGTGCATCCAAACATTACTTTGGCTGTAAAGTTGGGGACAAAAATAAAGTGTGGGCACCTCATGTGTGCTGCACTGTCTGCTATTCTGTATTAACACAGTGGCTGAATGGTAAACAGAAGAAGATGCCTTTTGCTGTACCCATGGTACAAATCATCACTCAGATTGTTATTTTTGCATGACAAAAATTGCTGGATTCACAAAGAGGAATAAACCAGGCAGAAACAATGGCCAAACCGAGATGAATCTGTACCTGGCAGATACAATGTGAAGCACCTGCTGTTAGTACATCGTGAGCAAATCTATCTTCCAGCACTTCACATAAAACTGGGTCTGCTGAAAAATTTTGTCAAGGCGATGGATAGAAATGGTGATGGGTTTCAGCACCTAAGAAGTACGTTTGGTTTTGAGAAAAGTGAAGCCAAAATCAAAGAAGGTGTTTTTGTTGGACCCGAAATCCGTGAACTGATCCTTGATGATGCGTTCAAACAGAAGCTAAACCAAGCTGAATCAGCAGCATGGGAAGCATTCATGCTGGTTGTTCAGAATTTTCTTGGTAATCACAGATCAGAGAATTATGCTGAGCTTGTGGAGAAATGCTGACATCATATCAGCTAATGGATGCCAGAATGTCACTTAAAACACACTTCTTACATTCTCACCTTTTCTTGACTTTTAACCGGCTATGTGTTAGCTGGTGCTGCACAAACTGGTTATTCAGTGCCAAATTCTGGAAATGGCACATCACTGAATAACTGGGAATAAACCAAAAACGATCAGCAAGACGCTCACCACCACTGGCTGAATATTGTCTCCCATATAGGTCGCTAAATGTTAAGCACCAAGAAACTGAACGCTAAGCTAGTATTCTATAATGCCAGAGTTGTGCACCAAATTGTTATGAAGTACTAGTGTTAAGTCTACAGTTATGCGCCTAACTTTAGGCACAACCTCTTATGCCATGTCTATGGCTGGGGTAAATTGTGGTGCTTAAATGTAGCAGCTAGGGATGTGTGGGCGGGCATCGCCCCCCCCAAATGAGGAGAGCCCTTCTCTACCGCAGAGTGCCATTGGGTCGCCGTACCTCAAGAAGGACATGGCGGTACTTGAGAGAGTCCATAGAAGAGCAACTAAGCTAATAAAGGGTATGGAGGACCTCTCATATACTAACAGACTGAAAAGAATGGGGCTTTTCTCCCTGGAAAAGCGGAGACTTTAGAGGGGACATGATAGAAACCTTCAAAATTATGAAGGGTGTAGAAAAAGTAGATAGGGACAGATTTTTCAAATTATGGGGAGCTACAAGTACAAGGGGGCACTCGGAGAAATTGAAAGGGGATAGGTTTAGAACAAACGCCAGGAAGTTCTTTTTCACACAGAGGGTGGTGGATACATGGAACGCGCTACCAGAAGAAGTGATAAGCAGGAGCACGTTACAGGGCTTCAAAGAAGGTTTGGATAGGTACCTAGAGGACAAAGGGATTGAGGGGTACAGATAGGAGTAGAGGTAGGTTATAAGGATAGGATTAGAGGATTAGAGGTAAGTTACAAAATTAGTCTGGGACCACTGTTCAGGTGATAGGCCTGATGGGCCGCCGCATGAGCGGACCGCTGGGCAGGATGGACCTCTGGTCTGTCCCAGCGGAGGCACCTTCTTATGTTCTTATGTTCCTATGCATTGCCCCCCCCCAAATGAGGTCAGGTTCTACCTTACATCTATGATGCCTCCGAGCTGCCAGCACATACCTACTCCATGGCAGCCATGGACTTGCTCGGGGAGGGGTGTAGCAAGATTCATCATGCCAATTCAGTGCTGAAATGGTCGAGTTGAATCATCCTAAACCCTTTTATTTCATCTTGCCTAGCTGCAATTCTATGACGTGTGCAAAAGAATAGTTGGAATACCATGACTCTCCCATGCTTTTCTATGTGAATGCAACCTTTGCAGTTAGCACTAGAATACCTTAGGCATCCAGTTATAGAATAACACCAAAGTGCACTTAGGGGGCAATTCACCAACAGGTGCTAAGTGATTTATTGTGTAACTGTGTTAGCATTCGCTAAAGATTAGTGCGTGCCTAGACTACTGCAACCTGCTTCTCACTGGCCTTCCACTAAACCACCTCTCCCCCCTTCATCTGTCCAGAACTCAATGCTGCTAGGCCTACATTACCCCTTTCCTCAAGTCACTTTATTGGCTCCCTTTCCGTTTCCACATACAGTTCAAACTCCTCTTACTGACCACAGTTCCTCAGTATCTCTCCTCTCTCCCCACACTCCTTCCCCCCCCCCCCCCGACTCCACTCATCAGATAAGTCTCTCTTATCTGTACCCTTCTCCTCTATGGCCAGCTCTAGATTCCATCCCTTTGACTTTGCTGCTCCATATGCCAGGGACAAACTGCCTGACTTGGTATGTCAGCCTCCACCTCCGGCAGTATTCAAATCCAGTCTCAAAGACTACTTCTTTGAAGCTTCTTTCAATTCCAAGCTCCAACCCACCTGCTAAGCACCAATTTATTTGTTAATTTTTATAGCCCGTCCTCCCAAGAGCCCAGAATAAAATAAAAATAAAAGTAAAAATTAGGTACTTGGAAATTCCCTTATCATTCTTATCATCCCCTCTGTAAATTTCCCCACCTGAGCACTGTGTATTGATGCACCTTCTTGTCCAGTTTGTATGTCTTGACTAGATTGTAAGCTCTTTTGAGCAGGGACTGTTTTTTTATGTTTCGATGTACAGTGCTGTGTATGTCTAGTAGCGCTATAGAAATGATTAGTAGTAGTAGTAAATGTTATGACACTTATAGGAATATACTGTAAAGGGAATATGAGCATTTAGCACACACTAATTGTTAGTGTGCGCTAACATAGTTAGCACCCATTGACGAAACCCCTCCTTAGATGCCTAGCTGCCATGTTCTCACATTTTGGCACTTAACTACCACTAACTTCTATATGAGTGCCAAAGGATAGGTACCTAATTGGCACCTATATCGAATTACCCTGATAATTCAAGTTTCAAGTTTATTTGTATTTGATAAATCGCTTATCCATAATTTACTAAGCGATGATCTCTCAAGCAAATTGTTGGTGCCTGGTTGTTGGATGAGGGGCGATAGGGATCGTACTGTGGCAGTCTTTTATAAAGGTGTGCTTCTGAGCAGCACACACTCAATGCCAAGCCTCCCATAGGATTAGAATGGGCGGTTCGGCAGAGTGCGCTGCTTGGCAGTGCACCTTTGTAGAAAGACCTGTATGTGTACACATTTTTATTATAAGCCACCAAGAATTTTAAAGATTATGTGGGTTAGTACATTTTTAAATAAATAGATATAGATGTGATATAGATTGAAAATATTTTTCTTTGGTTTTTAAGGGCTTCCTTTATCAAGCAGTGGTAGAACATTTTACTGTGGGCTGCCAGCAGGTAAATGATCCGATGCTCATAGGAATTGAAATGAGCTTTGGAGCATTTACCTCGCTGACATGTGGTAAAATCAAGTTTATCAAGTTTCAAGTTTATTTAAAATTTCCTATACCCCCTAATCAGACTTCTAGGCGGTGTACAATTTTAGTAAACACAGATATTGACTATAATACAAATTTAAAATAATAGACATCTTTAGGGGCAGTTAATTCATCCAAGGACGATTTAACCAAGGACAAACAGAAACAGAAGGAAAAAAGGTTGGAACTACAATATTATAGAGAAAGAGAAAACAAATTAAGGAAAGTACACTGGGAAGGGTTGATGTGGTGGAAAACAGCATGTTTTACCCTTACAAGGACACTTAGGTTTCAAAAGCATCAACAAATAAAAGTGTTGCTTGATAAAAAAAAGCCCTAAGATTGTAGTGTGTGTATTTTTTTTTAAATAGATTCTGCAGGTAAGTACATTTTATATAAATAAATGTCATATAGGACAGTGCCTTTTAGTTCTGGATCAGTTTGTGATATCTTATGCAGCAAATAACTGACTGATGCCAAGACAAATATTTTTGTACTTTATGAATCCTTGGTTTTATTTCATCTTACCAGTGCAAAAGTGAGATATGTACTGTACAGGGGTTTGAGATAGTGCCTTCCTAAATGGCTTGATGTTGCAGCGTGTGTAATCTATGACTCACCTCAGCCCTGAAGAAGGAAATCGAAATGGATGTTCGTTGGATGGGGTGCAGTTGCAACAATAAAGCTAAGTAACAATCTAATACTGTAGCTTGATTATAAAATAAGAAGTTTTAAAATGATGGGTGTAGAAAATTCAAGAAATTTAAGAAAAAGTTTAAAGCAAACAAAATAAGAAGAAAATAGGGGTAAAATCTGGTTCACTTCAATGCATGGATCAATGGCGATTCCAGCTAGCAGAAATTAAGCTACTTCACTGGCAATCTGAACATCCAGCAGGGAGGCGTATCAGCAGTTGCACTAACAGTGTTTAAGGTGCAAGCAATAGAACGATAAACAAAGAAGTGGTTTGCACACATATCGTAAGATATGGAAACCTCTCATAAAATATGGTGATATAGCAGATTTATTTTGTTGAAATTTATTAATGCATATCTATGCTGTTAATTATATGTTGATTATTGTTATTATCTACTGGTAGTTACTAGTGAGCTACCTTTATTTGTGCTTTGTTTTAATTGTGTTAATTAATACTTTTTTTCTGATGTATTATATAACTGTTATTGTATAGGACGATTGTTGGTTCCTATGTATAATGTAAATCTGTTATGACTTGGTTGTGTCTATAAGTATTATATAATAAAATTTATTGAACTTAAAAAAAACCCAGTGTTATATAACTGTTATTGTATATAAACCCAGTGTTATATAACTGTTATTGTATATAAACCCAGTGTTATATAACTGTTATTGTATAGGACGATTGTTGGTTCCTATGTATAATGTAAATCTGTTATGACTTGGTTGTTTCTATAAGTATTATATAATAAAATTTATTGAACTTAAAAAAACCCCAGTGTTTAAGGTGGAATGAGTAGTATAATAGAGCTTATGGTTCCTAAATGGCTAGCATTTTCTATAACGTCCTTTCACTTATGCATTAGTTACATTTTTAAATCTCCAGGAATGAACTGTTTCTTAGTTTATTCTTTTTTTCTTTCATCGAATCCTATGAAGTTGAGCTGCATAATTGTCACTGAGCAAATTCAGTGGGATAATGTGGTGATACTGCTATGATATTTTCTCCAGTTTAAATTGCGATACACCTCTTTGGGTGACTTCTTTAAAATGGCATATTAAGCCCCCCATGGACCGCTATAAATGTCTGCTTTTCCTAATTATGACTGGGATAGCTATGCAAATGGTAATACGTAATTGGAAAAATTATGATAGTCTCAATTTTCCTTTTTGGTGGGTGAATTTGTGCTCCAGTTATAAGTATGAAAAAATGAATGCTGATATGTTGGGTCATAGTAATTTATTTAAATTGGTTTGGGGCCCGTTGACATCTTTTATTACTTCACTATAATCGTTTTTTGTCTTTAATTTTTGGTTTAATCCTATTAACATCCAGGGAGGGTGGGATTACATTACTATTTTTAATAAGGGTAGGTTATTGAAAGAATATATGTATTTGTGTTTTTATTGATTAATATGTATTTGTGTTTTTATTGATGGGTGGGATAAAATGGTTGCTCGTGGTTATTTGTAAGATGAATGTGCTTTTCTTGATTTATTTTATGTTTAATCTGTGTATTGCACTGTTGAGTATTTGGAAAATCAATAAAGAATTAAAAAAAAATAAAAATAAAATGGCAGTAAAAAAGAGAAAAACAAACAAAAACAAAATAAATGTATATGTGAGTTAAATGAAAAACATGTGCTATTATCTTTTCTACATTACAAGTATTCTGAAAATTGGGTAATTCCCTTGAAGTCAAATGTAATAATTTAAATAGAATACCTGTTTGGAATAATTCTTCTCTAAGGATTAATAAGGCCTATGTACAATGGGATGGTATTTGGCTTCAAAAAAATATAGTATGTTCATCAGGTTAGAAAAGAAAATCAGATGAAATATTTTCAATCTCAGTATCAAGAGTGCCAAAATTGCTTTGAAGGGTGGACTAAGTGCTGGCATTGGTGCATAGCTTCCCAAGGGGAGTACTTCGAAGGTGACCATAGTGATATTCAACAATGAGGTATGTAGCACTTTTTCTAGGATGAGTTTGCACACTTAATTGTCAGAGCTTGTAGAATTTCCCAATTAGTGTCCAATGAGAGCATGCAGCAAGTTATGCAGATTGGTGAGCAATGTACTGAATGCAGACATACAATGACGTCAAACTCCAAAGCTATACTTGTATATCCAGTGTAGGTTTACACAGAGGCACTCGGCTAATGCCATCATGCACGCAAAGAGATGATCCAGAAGATGTTTGAGTTCCAATCTCACTTTACTTAATGGAACAAAGAAACATACCAGGACAACCTCAGTATCCTCCATGCTTAGATTGCCATTAGGTTTCCTAAATAGAACTCACATGTGTTAATAGATCTGTTCTTGGTTTGAGTGATAGAGCTGCTATATAGAAACCTATGCAACAAAAGGTTTATTTAATTCCTGTAATATACCGAATGCTTACTCATTGTTAAACATGTGTATTCAGTATCACACCAGGGTGAAATTATATTCTTTCTGCTATGAATATCAAACCTGATAACCAGTGGCACTATTGACACAGTAAAACAGAAGAGTGGGGGGGGGGGGGAGGGGGCAAGTAGGACAACACTGTGTATCACTGTGAGTCTCACACTTCTGCTTTCTCCAACTTGCCTTCCGCTTGGACATTCTACAGATTTACATGAGCAAACTATCATTCTGGAATGATCTGACAATGAAAGCCATTACAATATAACCAGAGAGGTTAAAAATATGATCAAAATAGAGCAGAGAATTTCTTTCTCAGCAACCGGCAAGCCTCCCTCCATTTTTTGTCAGCAAATATGGCCACTGTGATTACTAGAAACTGTCACGGATGTCTCACCTTTATTTCTGTTTGAATGAAAATGATCAGCATTAAGATTATAGCATGTAAAATACATATGAACATGCAGCAGACATCATTTCGAGGCACTGGAGAAACGCTGAGCCCTAACTAGGAAACCAGAACCCACATGTGCTAAATTTCTGTACTACTGACATTTGATAGCATTACTGCAGTTCTCACAGAGACCAGCCCTATAAACAGAACTCTGCAAAGTGCCATTAAAATGTTGTTCTTACCCTTGAGTGCAGCTTCTTTCCCAATTAAAGTCGCTGTTTTTTTAAAAAAAATTCTTTTAGAGTTTGTTTCCTACTCAGCTCTGTCTCAGCACTTACTGCTGAGTAATTCTGGCAATATGCGTTGTCGGCACCAGCACAAGACATCACAGACAAGTTGCCAGGCCCTCTCTGACATAATAGTGAAATCCACGCCAGGGTGGCTGCATCGCCTGGCACCAGATTCCAAGGGCTCTGTTGATTTAGCACCTGTTGGCAGATGTACACTTCTGACAGCTGTTCGACTAATATTAACCAATAGACGTGCTAGTCCCCGCGAATAGCAGGGGAGGATCTGTGGATTAAAAATGAAAGTAGGCATGACTTTTCTTAATTACTGCACATGAACTGTCCTGGCAATAATTTTGCACGGCTGCCTCGTCCTGTAGTTTATGACTCAGACACAGAAGCCATCTTAAAAAGAAAGCTTCACACTGTATACTGTGTGCAACCTTTGAAAAGTTCACATTTTGGATCATCTACAATAACAAAGGCTAGGTAGGAAGGCAAGATTAAGCTGGTGTAGCAAGAGTGGATGTATGTGTGTGTTTTTAAAGCCAGCTGTGACAGTTATAAAAAACAAATATATTCAGTGCCACTATACAGACAGTAGTGGCCCTGACTTTACATACAGAGCACTGATTTAATTTAAGGCAGAGAACTAAAAGGGGCAGATTTTCAAAAAAATAATTATATATATTTCTATTTTATATTGATATCCTACCCAGCAATATGAACAAGTAAAATATTGAAAACACAGTACGCCAGCTATCTAATAGAGCTTATCAGTACAACCATTGTTATATGAGTACAAGGGGCCGCTAAAACGTTCTCAGCCCATCCAAGCAGAGAATGATGTGAAGCCATGAAATGAATTATTCCAGACTTTACTTGACACCGTTCATTTCATATCATTGAAATGAAAAGTGTCAAGAAAAGTCTGGAATAACTTATAAGTTTCATGGCTCCATATTATTCTCTTCTTGGTTGGGCTAAGACCTTTTCAGCGGCCCCTCCTATGTTTCATCCTTGTGAATTTTCAGAGACAGCTTAGGGATAGAATATGTCAATGTGGATTTGGTGGCATGTTCTGATACCTCTGAGAGTACTATCAGGCATACAGGGGGCGCTGAAAAGTTCTCAGCCCAACCAACAAAGTTAGGACAGTCTCCACTGAGATTCTCTAAAAAGGATCAGTAAGACCGTGTGGGTCTTCTCTGATCCGATTTTTGGCCAATTCAAAAGGAGCTATTCATGCACTAAAAAGTTTGCATACAAATTATTCATGGGGAGGGCCTAAGGTCCTGATTGGCTCAGATGCCTTAGGCATATCCCCGTGCATCACATG
This sequence comes from Geotrypetes seraphini, assembly GCF_902459505.1. Classification (NCBI taxonomy): domain Eukaryota; kingdom Metazoa; phylum Chordata; class Amphibia; order Gymnophiona; family Dermophiidae; genus Geotrypetes; species Geotrypetes seraphini. The sequence goes on from NC_047085.1 coordinate 346,826,281, forward strand.
GGATATGGAGGGAGGAGCCTCAGGGATCTGAGCCAATCAGGGCCTTGGGTCCCCTCCCCATGCATCACATGATGCATCAAGGAACTAAAGCCTGCCATTTTGGATCGGTGGGCCTTGAAGGTGGAGGGACCATGTTTCCTTTCTGCTTTCATCTTCGGAAAAAGGTATGGGGATTCAGGGGGTTGGGGGAGCATCTGGTGGCAGTAGGGAGTGAGCATACCTCCTGCTGTTTTCACTGCTGCAGGGGGTTCAGTTCCTGATGCCAGTGCTGGTTCATCAGTGGGGGGGTACATTGGGGAGGGCTCTCGTCAGTGTGTGTGTGTGTGTGGGGGGGGGGGGTGTCTTTTTTTAATGGGGCAGATATTGTGCATGTTGTCACAACCCCAGCCTTAGAGCTAGGCTTGTTCCTTCTAGATCGGCTCAGAACTCAAGTCTGAAGTTGAATAGTCAGTCAGGCTCTGAGTTCAAATTGCATGACCAAGATGAGGAATCCTTGGGAGGAGGAGGAACATCTGGGGAACAGCCTAGAGCAACCGGAGGTGACCTGCAGGAAGGGACAGCCTAGGGGACGGACTCCTAACTCAGGGAGTGTTCAGCTGCTGAGAATGATTAGGTCACAAGAGAAAGCTCAGCAAAAGCAGCAGTTTGCTTTTCCCCCTACACAAACCAGGGCGTGGCCAATTCAGACCTAAAACCACAGAGCTTAGTGAGCCTAGGTCAGTGAGTCCTGAGGCAGGAGAGGAAGCAGTCACTAAGGCCAGAGCTCCTGAAAAAGCAGGGGAATGAAGTAGAGATATTAGATTTGGAAACTCTCCCTGAGGTAAACCAGCCTGCCAGCACTCAAGAAGTTGAGGACATGGAAACTTCTATGGAGCTTACAGAAGTGCATATGGATGAAAGCTAAGTTGGTTTTTCCTTACTGGTTTTTTTTTTTTATTCCTGTTTTTGTCTGGAAGAATGGGACTAATGTTGACTGGGTGAGCATTGCTTGGCTTACAGCTGGAAATGGTGCCTCATTTCTGGAACTTGGAATGAAGCTTGTTTTTTTTTTTCTTTGTATTCCTTTTTACCTTTTTCAGCTGTTATGGGATTCGGCCACTGAATGTGTTAGAGGGTTAATAGTAATGGGGAGAATCCACAGAAGACCTTTTTGTGGTTGGGATTGTGGGGCCAATTTGGCAAAGCATTATTGTGGATTCAGCTACTCCCCTCCCCCACCAGCTTGTTAAACTGGTTGGGAAGGCCTGTGAAAAGCCAGGGATATTCAGTGAGTTGGACTAAGGCTTATGCACTTTATTAGAGCCTAGGAAAAGGACTTTGCAATTCTTGCAGTTCTTATTTTTTCTTTGATTTTTCCTCTTGAATGCATTGGGACTAAAGGACAAAGCTGCAAATAGATTGTGGCACACTTACCTGGAAGAAAGGTGTGGGGCTGACTTTTGCAAACCCCAGTTTTGGTTACCGTTTTGTTTGTGGTGCTTACAATTAAAGTTCCATGCATTATTTTTGGACAACACTTTATTTTCTGGTCTTTATGGTGTTATCCTTATTAAAGAATCCAGCAGGACTTTCAACTTTGTGAAGGCACGTCAGGAACTGTGTTGTTGGAACCCTGTCCGGTAGCCAAACCTCAAAGCCTGGTATCGGCAGGACCACAATGTGTAACATGCACAGCATTTATATTCATTTGAAAAAAAGGGCTAAATTATGGTTAGGTAAGCGACTGGTCTTGACCAGCCGTTCTTTTGGATCACTAAAAGTAATCACATTTTTGTGCAATGGGAAGCCATGTTAGAGCATCAATCGCTCTGTTTACATGCCATGTCAATATTAATGAGTTTATTTGCATGGTCAGAACGGAGAATGAGCGATTGTGCACAAAAATACACGGTGAGCTGTTTTCTGCATCGGGTCAGCAAATGAGATCTTCGCTACAGCTGTCAAAACAAATTTAGCGACGATTGTTGGCTTTAGTGCATCTGGGCCTTGGTCCACCGATTTTCCACTTTTTTTCATTCTGGATTTTTCAGATGGAATGAAAATAATGGGAAATCAATGGACTAAGTGTATAGCCCTCGATGGAGACTGCCCCAACAATTTTTCAGCGGCCCCTCACAGAAGTGCTAAATCTTTGCGGTAGCACAAAACAGGCCGATTGCAGTCATCACAGTTGAAACTGAGCATGTCAGCATATCTGAGAGAGGTGACCTGGATGAGAAAGTCTCTGTTCCATTTGGACCAAGCACAGTTTGTCAACGGATCAATAAAAGAAAAGAACAACAGTCAAGCAGCCTCTGCACATGTCAGGAACTATGTGAAAAAGACAAAGGGCATCGCCATGAAATGCCACTTTGTGAGGGAGAAGGTCAAAGATGGGACTGAATAGCTGATGAACAAAAAATTGCAGACATTCTTGCTAAACCATTGAATTAGGATCTTCAAAGGAAGCTGGTCAGTGAAATGATGAATTCAAGGGATCCTTAGTACACAAAAGGATAACTTAACAAGTTTAGTAAAATAATTGCATTTTCTTTAACTGAAGAAGGTTCAATGTGAAATATTTATTTATTCAATTTTCTTTGTGTTCTCCCAAGGGAGCTCAGAATGGTTTACATGATTTTATTCAGATACTCAAGCATTATTCCCTGCCTCTCCTGGTGGGCTCACAATCTATCTAATGTACCTGGGGCAGTGGGGAGATTAAGGGCTCCTTTTATCAAGCTGCGGTAGGCGGTTAATGCGCAGAATACCGTGCGTTCAACCACCTGCCGCGCTGGTTGCTAAGGCCTCCATTGATGAGGCGTTAGTTTTTTGGTGTGCTGCGGGGGTTAGTGCGTGATGAAGTGTCTGACGCGCTAACCCCCGTAGCGAACCTTGATAAAAGGAGCCCTAAGTAACTTGCCCAGGGTCACAAGGAGCAATGTGGGTTTGAACCCGCAACCTCAGGTTGTTGAGGCAGTAGCTTTAAACACTGCGCCACACTCTCCCCACCAGCATAACATTGCCTGCAATCAGTACAACATATTTTGGTGTATGTGAAGAAAAAATTATTTTATGGTAGTCACAATTTGCAATAAACTCCTATATTTGAGTAAGAATTTTGCAAGCCTTTTTTGTAATTGGTTCATATCGCAACTTACTCTTGTAGCATACCTTTTAGTTAACATGAGCATCAACTCATCTCTTTCGCAAATGAGACCCATTTGAAGGTTAAAATCAGCAATCTTTATTGGTTGAATTCTGACCAAAAGAAGACGTCCCTGGTCGGAATAGTCAGGGCATGATTGAATCTTTGATTGGCCCTAGGCAAACAAATGTATTCCACCCTTCCCCCCAATAGTATAAAATTATGTTAAACAGGGCTTAATTTGTGAGGTAACAGCCTGGAACACAGTTCCGCCACTTTTATTTTGACTCCAGAGAATCATGGGCATTCTGCTCTAGTTCCTCCCTTCCAAGCAGCCTATAGGGAAGAGGAGGGTAGATTATGAGCCTGGAGCAAAGCATAGAACAATTGTTATAATCCCTAATCTCTTGTTGCTTCAGTTCCTGGCCCACCAAGCCTTTCCTGACTCCACTTTCTTTTTATCCGCAAATTAAACCCTGATTTTAAAATTCCCACAAAAAAGGGCTCCTGGGTTCTAACTGCAGAGGGAAACCAGTAGGAAGGAAAGCAACACAGCAGCATGTATAAAGCACAGCTCGATGGTGCTGTCTGCCAACTGGAGGACAACACAGAGGGAATAATGCAGAGGGGGTAGGGTTACCATACATCCGGATATGTCCAGGGGTCCAGATGGCTTTTCAAAACCCGACACTTTGTCTGGGTTTTGAAAAGATTTCCTTTGTGTAAGAGGGCATGTGCAGATACGAAACGATGAAATAACGCGCACGCATGTGACATCATTGTGTCACATCCACGCATGCGTGGATGTCCTGCCCGACAAGAGAAGGCAGTGGGGGTATGGCTGGGGCGGGATTAGAGGCGGGGCTTGGGGGCGTGACAGGGCAGAACGAGGGCATGATGGGGTGGGGATGGGTGGGACTGGATGGTCTATGGGTCCGGATTTTCCAAATGGAAAATCTGGTAACCTTAAGGGGAGGTAGGGAGACTAGGCAGACCTATATGGATAGCAGTACCATAGGTCCCTTCCTCTCTTGTCTCTCTCCCACAAATCTTTTTCTGACAGTAGTTGACATATGAGGGCAGAACTCTGCCTTGAAAGACATTGAGGGGCCATTTTACTAAAGCTTACAACAGTGTCCCGCAAACTTTATGGTGCCACGGCCAAAAGGCATCTGGAAGTACGTGGACGTCAATGCGATGATATTATGCGCATGTCCCTGAACCTGACACTACTTCGGTGGGGGATTCTGGAGGAGGGGAGGTGCAGGGAGAGGAGGAGAGTCATCGGCGTGAAGAGAAGAGTCATCGGTGTGGGCTGACTGTCTACAGGACGTGCCTCTCACAGCTGGCGCCGGTGCCTCACGGCACACCTGTAATCTGTACCACAGCACATAGTTTGCGATATGTTGGCTTACTGCATGCTAATTAAACCCTATGTCTGGAAAATCTTCTCGCCCTTCTCGTTTCCTTCATGATTGCATGGAAACAGGTCCTTTTCCAATCACTGTGGTTAACTTTTCCTGCCATTCCTTAAGACCAACGCACAGAATCAACGATCCCTAAAGAACTTACGACGTTGAGAGCTTTTGACTCCTTTAGAACATTTCAACCTTTTTGGAGCATATCTGAACATTTGTTCGGTCAGGAATAAAGCACAATTGGTCAAAGACTGGCTGGAAGAAACCCACCTGGACATACTACAGTGTTCCCCCGGTCATTCGCGGTCGGTGGTTTGCGGTCCCGGTCGTTCGCGGTATTTTCCGACCGTGAACCGCCGACAAGGAGAGGGCAGCGGGAGAGGCAGGAGAGGGCAGTCGGAGTGCCTCAAGTGCAGGAAATCACTCGTGGTATGCTCCGAATGCCTCTTCCTACACTAAGTCGGGCCTTATCCAATCAGGAGCTGCTTTGACACGCAGCTCCTGATTGGATAAGGCCCGACTTAGTGCAGGAAGAAGTGGTTGGAGCATACCACGAGTGATTTACTGTACTTGGGGCGCTCTGGCTACTCTTCTGCTGCCCTCTCCCTCCCACTGCCCTCTTCAAGCTCCCCCATGAAAAACCGTATTGGTGGTTTTTCAAGATTTGCGGGGGTTCCTGGAACGGAACCCTCGCGAATATCGGGGGAGTACTGTACTTTTAAATGAAACTTGGCTAATCTCTGATCAGGATATTATCATAGCTGATTTATTACTTCCAGATTATAAAATTATCCCTTTATCAAGAAACTCAAAAAGAGGAGGTGGCTTAGCAATAGTTCTGCGAGATCATTTTGAGTTTCAAGTGTTAGATTTCAAATTAACCATTGATCTGGAAATTGTCACTTGTAAAATAACTAAAGAGGATTGTAAAGATAATTTGATTGTCATGATATTTTATATCCCCTCTAACACATGGCAGCTAGCAAAAGAGGAATTCTATGAATTCCTCATTGCAAACTCTGTAGCTGGTGCCTACAATTTTTTAGCTGGTGATGTTAATTTACACCTTGAACAGGAAGATAATGCCAACATAACTGATCTAGTTCCCTTACTTACATCATTGGTTTTTTCTAAACCACCTCCGACTAAAACCCATCAGATAGGTCACCACTTAGATTCGATTACATTTCTTTCTAATGTTTCAATTACTCCCAGTATATGTTTTAAAGGTGAAACTTGGACCAATACTCCTTGGTCAGACCATCTTTTATGTAATTTTGAATTATGCTGGATTAAAAGACAATTTAAGACAAAACCGAGGAACAATTTCAAAGCGAAAACTATTTGTACAAGAGGACAACTGAACCCAGTAGAATTTTGGATGCATTATAACCTAATATCTAACTCAGTTTTTGATCAAAATTTAATTTTAGGGTGGAAAAACTTTAGCGATTAGGTCTTAAACAATATTGGACCTCTGAAAGAACGGTGGAAAAGACAACGTTTATCAGACAGCTGGTATGATACTGTTTTAATAGTTTTAAAGTGAGAATTACATAAATTGGAAAGACTATGATGTAAATCAGGGAAAGATGAGGACACTTATTTGGCGACTAAAGATTAAAGAATATAAAAGAATGATCAAAGAAAAGCATTGCAAACATTACTCTCAAAACATTAATTCTCCTACTTTAAACAGTAAATAACTTTTCAGAATAGTCAACTCTTTGTTTGATATTGATTTACATAAACATTCTAATACAGATTTTCCATCTTCTGCTGCGAATTTAACCGACTATTTTGCTACAAAAATTCATAATTTGAGATCGTCTCTTGCAGATTCAAACTTAGATTTACCAATCACTCTAATTCCTTTAGGAAAAGAAAGTTCAGCTGTTGATATGACCTGGAATCATTTTGAAAATCCAGACTGGAACCAAGCTGTATTCAAAATATGGAAAATCCAATTGCCTATTGGATAACTGTCTACCGACTATTATGAAATCAGCCCCTATCTCCTTCAAGGCTGAACTCTTTAATTGGGTGTCTTTATGCATGTGCACTGACAAATTTCCGGCGGAACTTGGTCCTATCCTCATGACTCCTATTATTAAAAATTCTAAGGAGACTGTTTCCTTGACTGCCAACTACAGACTTATTGCCAACATACCATTTTTTCTTAGACTAATGGAAGGACTGGTTAACATCTGTCTCATGAAATATTTAGAGAAGTTCAACATCCTACACAACTCTCAGTCTGGTTATCGTAGAAATCATAGTACCGAAACAATTTTAGCTTCCATGGCTGATCATCTTTTCCATTTGTTTTCCCTGGGAAAAAGTACATTGGTACTGCAGTTTGACCTGAGCAGTGCCTTAGTGCCTACTTGTTTGCTTTTTCATCCTTGAAGGGCTGTATCTACATGAAATTCCTCGCTAGAATATTATCATTCCAAGCTGGCAAATGGAATAAATGTTTAACCAACTTTATCTCAAATGCACTTTCTTACCAAACTTTTAGGAAGTCAATCAAAACCTATCTCTTTGATAAATTTCTCTGACTCCATTTCTGCCTTGATGTACTTCTAAAACACTTCCAGGAAAAATTTGATTAATCGTACCATGCTAATGTAATTTTGAAAGTTTCTTGTAATATCGCTGTCTGTATTCAGTCTCTTCCTCTGCAAACCGCTCTGATCTGTTTGTGGTATTGCAAAATATAAAAATAAAGTTATTTTTATTATTAACAGACATTATTGTGCATCAAGCCTCTAGTTCTAGTGCCCAATTGTATGTTTACTCCTGGATTCTAGATATGGTGCTTTCAGTTGAGCGCAAGCATTTGGCCACACAGCCAAATTACATGTGCGACTTAATTGAATAACGAGCCAATCAGCGTCAATAACTACTACCACTACTTATTATTTATATAGTGCTGCCAGACGCACGCAGTGCTGTATATTACATTAACTACGAAGAGAGAGTTTTTAATCTAATCAGATAAGCAGAACAATTAGGGTCAGGAATTACAGAGGGAGTGACAAAATAGAGCAATAACAAGCAATTATTATCGCTAATTGGCAATAATTACAATTTCAAGCACATCTATTTAGGCATATTCTATAAAAAGATGCATCTAAATTCTAGTGCATGCATCAGAGGAAGGGGCATGCCCATGGCTGGAAAATGGTTGGGTCATAGGTATTGACAAAAGATGTGCACAGCATTATAGAATTTAGTAGAACTGTGCAGTGGCATACTTGGCCTGGCGGGAATCAAGGATAGAGCACTCCCTCCTCTGGCTGGAGCAGCCTCATGCACACAGCCATTGGCTGTGTTGGTCCCCCACCCTGGAACAGAAAGTTGACATCAGCGGGGGCGGGCGCAAGCAGACCTGCAAACACTCCAGCACCCTTGAGCTGTTTGCATCCTGGATGAATCTCTCCCCTGCCATGGCCTTGGTATGCTCCTGGAACTGTGCCTAAATTAGGTGCAACAAATTATACCTGCTGAAACTTGATGTAAATTATCACACATAACAGGAGGATGTGGATCCTGGCACTAGGCGGTGTTCTGTATATAGTGCCTATGATTTGTGTCCTACTGTTGAATAGGATACCTATCCTGTGGAGTTATCTGTTGTTGTAGCTTAGGGTTCTCATATATTTCCTTTTGTGCAAGCCATGCCTTTCACTTGATCAAACACAGGCATTTTTCTGGGTTGATCTGAATAGCTGGATGTTTCTCTCAATTTGGGGAACTTCTTGGTCACAGTTGTACTAATATTCTCAACTGTGCTACAAGTTATCTCTTTAATGAAAAGGCTGACAGGTAGCCTTGTAGTGTATTTTAATGGTTGGCACAGCAGCCTGTGAAGCTACTGACTGGGATTCAAGACCTGCTGTAGCAACTGGTCAGCATACATATTTTCCTTTGTAGCACAGATCCATCCCACTGAGAAATGTGTGATCTGGAAAACCCAGACTGTTTAATGCAGGGGTGTCCAACCTGCGGCCCGAGGGCCGCTTGCAGCCCAGTGAAGTATTTTGTGCGGCCCTGGTCAAGGACGATGCAATGTTTTCCTCTGCTGCTCCCAGGTGTTTACCATCTTGCCGGCTCCCTCCTCTGTCTTGCTGCAGAGTTTGCATGTTTGTGCAGCCCCAGAAACATTTTTTTTCCGACCAATGCAGCCCAGTGAAGCCAAAAGGTTGGACACCCCTGGTTTAATGTGTTTCCTGGGTGTGGTGGGTGGGGAACAAATGTATACTGAGCATATGAGGGATGTTCAATAATTTATCTACCTGAGTATGAAACGAAGTAGCAAGCGTATTGAAACAAGTCTGTGCATGCTGTAACATGTCTCAAGGTTATTCATGCACAGCTGCAGCTCAGTGTGAGTCTAACATTCCAAGAAACAGAATGTCAGAAGAGTTCTCATTTGAATCAAGAAATTGCTAGATTTGGAGCACTGTTCAATGATAAAATTTCTCTCAAAATAAGGGAAAAGGCCAAAGGAGATCCGTAAACACATGACTGCAGTTTATGGTGAGTCTGCCCCATCATCCTATAAAATAAAATTTTGGAGCAAGCAGTTTAAGTGGGGTAGAAAGTCCGTTGAAGATGACCTTCACACTGTGGAAGCAAGTTCCACAGAAATGTACAAGAAAGTCGAGGATTTAATTTTGTCAGACAGTCGAATTAAGGTTTCCTGAATAGATGAAGAAATGGGCTTCTTGGCAGGTACAGTTTGGAAAATAATTCATTTAAAGTTGTTTATGTCAATGGTTAGTTCAAGATGGGTTCCAAGAATTCTGACACCATGTCAGAAGGCCATGAGGCTCCAGTGTTGTCAGGTGAACTTGAAGATGCTCCTTGAAGAGCAAGTGAATTTTTTTTCATCGTTGGGTGACTGGAGATGAGACTAGAGAGCTGCACGGGGACGACGGGAATCCCGCAGGACCCGCGGGCATCCCGCGGGTTCCCCCTTCGGGTCAAGGGGATCCCGTGGGGATGCCCCCTAGGGTCACGGGAATCCCATGGGGACGCCCCCTAGGGTCGCGGGGATCCCGTGGGGACGCCTCCGAGGGTCGTGGGGTTCCTGCGGGGCTGGATGTACTAAGTCGCGCGGATTTTCTCCCTACCTGCTCTTCTTGCAGCACAGAGCCGAACGGAAGTCTTCCCGACGTCAGCGCTGACGTCGGGAAGACTTCCGTTCGGCTCTGTGCTGCAGGCAGGGTAGGTAAGGAGGAGTAGCCTCATGGCTCGAGTGGCTACCAAGGGAGGGGGGCGGTCCGCCCCGCCCCGGGTACAGCACAGCCGGCCAGGTCCCCTTACTTTTGTGGTGCTTTCCCGACCGACCGACAACAGCCCTGGTCCGACAAACCTCCCTGCCCTTAACCGCAAATCTAAATTATCTTCTTACAGCAGCTGTAAGAAGGAAATTTAGATTCGCGGTTAAGGGCAGGGAGGTTTGTCAGACCGGGGCTGTTGTCGGCACAAAAGTAAGGGGACCTGGCCGGCTGTGCTGCACCCAGGGCAGGAGAGAAGGAGGGGGGAGAAGGACCCTGAAAGCACTGGGGAAGACAAAGGGGTGGAGAAGGACGCTGAAAGGCCATGGGGAAGACGGGGGGGGGGGGAAGGACACTGAAAGCATTTGTGGAAGACAGAAAGGGGAGAAGGACGCTGACATGACATGGGGAAGATGGGGGGGGAGAAGGACGCTGAAAGCACATGGGGAAGACAAAGGGGTGGAGAAGGACGCTGAAAGGACATGGGGAAGACGGGGGGGGTGTGGATAAGGACGCTGAATGGCCATGGGGAAGACAGAGAGGGAGAAGGACGCTGAAAGGACATGGGGAAGACAGAGGGGGGAGAAGGACAAGGAAAGGACATGGGGAAGACAGAGGGGGGAGAAGGACACTGAAAGGACATGGGGAAGACAGAGGGGGGAGAAGGACGCTGACAGGACATGGGGAAGATGGGGGGGAGAAGGACGCTGAAAGGAAATGGGGAAGAGAGAGTGGGGAGAAGATGCTGGCAGGGAAGAAGACAGAGATACCAGACTATGGGCGGAGTGGAGGGAAGAAGATGGGTGCCAGACCAATTTGGAAGGGGGGAGAAAGGGAGAGGCACAGTAACAGAGCAAATGGAAGACGCAGAAGGAAGAGAGACAGTGGATGGAAGGAACTGAATGAGAACATAAGGAAAGCAGAAACCAGGCAACAAAGGTAGGAAAAGAATTCTATTTCTTTTTTTTTTTTTTTTGCTTCAGGATAAAGTAGTATATTAGTTGTGTTGATAAAAATTTATAAACAAAAGAGGCTCTGGTAGAAACCCATTTACAAAGTATGTATTCTTCCCAATTAATATTTCCAAATTAATAAAGTCTTTTTGCTTATTTGTAAATAGGTTTCTACCAGAGCCTTTAATTCAGTAGCATAATTAAATTAAATAACTATTTCTGAAGTTTATAGGGACGGGCGGGGATGGAGGGGATTCCTCACGGGGACGGGCGGGGACGGGTGGGATTCCTCACGGGGACGGGTGGGGACAGAGGGATTCCTCACGGGGACGGGTGGGGACGGGTGGGATTCCTCAAGGGAATGGGTGGGGACGGGTGAGACTTTGGCAGGGACGGGTGGGGACGGGTGGGATTTCTGTCCCCGCGCAACTCTCTAGATGAGACTTAGGCTATCACAGAGATCCTGAGACCAAAATGAAGTAAATGCAGTGGAAGTACAAGTCATCCCTCATCCCCAAAAAAGTTCAAGTCAGAAAAATCTGCATGCAAAGTCATGGCAACTGTGTTCTGGAATGAAAGACTTGCTTCTGGAGTTCATGCCACACAAGCCAACCATAACACAACCAACACAGTGATTGCTTTGCGGGAGGCAATCACGGAGAAAAGATAAGGAAAACTCACAGCAGGCATGCGGCTTCTTCATGACAATACGTCTGTGCATATGTCACGACAATCACAGGCTGCCATCCGAGAATGTGGGTTTCAGAAGCTGGACCATCCACCCTACAGTCCTGACCCTCAGATTATTTCCTGTTCCAAGTTTTGAAGAAATGTTCTGTGGACAGCGGTTTTCAAGTGATGAAGATATCATGGAACCTGCGACGTCCTGGTTTGAAGTTCAAACAGAATTCTTTTCAAAGGGGTTAAAATCATTGCAGGAAAAGTGGATAAAGTGTATGGAGGAGACTATATTGAATAATAAAACAAATTTTTTTTGAAAACTCTTTTCTTTCCTACTGAGGTAGATAAATTATTGAACACCCCTCATGCATTGATGCTATGAGTGAGCTGTTCTGTGAGAGGCCTGTAAGACAACCATCTGTAGTAAAATCTGCCATACTTAAGTCTGACAAGAAGTCTTCTGTCTCTATTGAGACAAGGTTGAGAGGGAGGTTGAGTTGTAGACACATAGAGACATAGAAACATGATGGCAGATAAAGACCAAATGACCCATCCAGTCTGCCCAGATGTCTCATGATACTATCATGTTCTTCACAGTGGGGCATGACATTACTGTATTATCACCCTCCACATTCCACAGTATCTTAATTTCTAGGGTATTACATATATGGAAATGGCAATCTCAACCCCTGAACATGCTACCCTCCTAATAGATCTGTGTAGATATTTGAGACAGTAGGTTACAAAGTACATGAGGTAAGAATATGGTGTAAGTATATGGTGGTAAAAATAGTTAACATCATTCAGGGGTTATGGGTACAAATCCTACTAGTGGTTTCTTACACAGGCCCTTCTATATCTTTTGTAACTTCTCCTATGACTAGGACAGTGGTTCCCAAAGCTGGTCCTGAGACACACCAGCCAGTGGCATACCAAGAGCAGGGTAGTGGGGGGCAGACTGTCTCAAGTGCAGGTCATAATGGGGTGCTCAGATACCTTCCCCATACTGCAGCTTGCAGTCTTTGTGGCTTTGATGGCCCAGAAGCTTTTCCTCTACAATGTCCTGCCTCTGCAGGGACAGGAAGTTGAAGCAGTGGGAAAGCTTCCAGGTCCACTGAAGGCAGTGTTCATCCGAATAATGCTGCCATGGGCCTGAAGATTGCAAGTAGCAGCATGCAGGGAAGAGAAAAGAGAGAAGTACCCATCCTAGGGGGGAGAGAAATGCGACAGACCAAAGGTTCATCAAGCACAGTATCCTGTTTCTAACAGTGGCCAACCCAGGTCCCAAGTACCTAGCTAGATCCCAAGTAACAAAACAAAATTTATGCTGCTTATCCTAGGAATACGCAGTGGATTTCCCAAAATCATTTCAATAATGGCCTATGGACTTCTCTTTTAGGAAATTATCCAAACCTTTTTAAATCCTGCTAAGCTAACTGATTTTACAACATTCTCTGGCAGTGAATTCCAGAATTTAATTAGACGTTATGTGAAGAAATATTTTCTCTGGTTTGTTTTAAATCTACAACTTAGTAGCTTTATCACATGCTCCCTAGTCCTAGTATTTTTGGAAAGCGTGAACAAGCGATTCACATCTACCCTTTCCACTTCACTCAGTGTTTTATAGATCTCTTTCATATCACTCCTGAGCCATCCCTTCTCCAAGCTGAAGATCCCTAGCCGCTTTAGCCTTACCTCATAGGGAAGTCATCCCATCCCTTTTATCATTTTCTTTGCCCTTCTCTGTACCTTTTTTAATTTCACTATATCTTTTTTGAGATACGGTGACCAGAACTGCACACGATATTCGAGTTGTGGCCTACCACAGAGTTTCTCAAGTTTTATTAAAATTTGATATAATTGCCCATTCCTGGGTTTCTAGGTGAAATATAAAAGTAAAATTTATAAAATGTTAAAATACATAAATATAGTTATGGGGTTTGCCTGATGTACTGGGACATTGGGGTAGGCAGGGAGGAACTATATATGCTAAAAGAAAACATTCAAGGTAAGAACAAAAAGGGAGGGGGGTAAGGATGAAAAAAGAATAACTTTTATCTCTTGCAAAGATTAATGGTCAGGTACAAAGTTATATCGAGAAGGCGTCTTTGAAGAGATGGCTTTTAAGTTTCCCTTTGAAACGGTCTAGTACTTTTCTTCTCTTACTTCGGGTGGCAAAGCATTAACAGCTGAGGACCTGCGACAGAGAAGATTTCCAAACTTCTAATACTAATGATTTTTAGAGAAGCAATGGTTAATAAGTGCTGATTGGTAGATTGGAGCGCTCGCAGTGGGGTATACAAGGGCATAATAACATTTTCATCTTTGGTTTTCAATCCTTTCCTGATAATTCCTAACTTTCTATTTGTTTTCTTAGCCACAGCCATACACTGAGCTGAGGGTTTTAACGTATCCTCAAAAATGACACCTAGATCCTTTTCTTGTGCAGTAACTCCTAACAGAGACCCCAGCATCACTTAGCTATAGTTCGGGTTCCTCTTTCCCACATGTATCACTTTACACTTGCTCACATTAAACGTCATTTGCCATTTTAACGCCAAGTCTCCCTGTCTCACAAGGTCCTCTTGCAATTTTTCACAATCCTCTTCCAATTTAACAACTTTGAACAACTTTGTGTCATCAGCAATCTAATTATTTCACTAGTTATTCTCATATCTAGATCATTGATAAATTTGTTTTGCTTTTCATTTATATTTAATTTACTTTGTTTATACAACATCTGATAACAACAATTGTTAGACATACCTATTTAGTTTTCTGTCACCCTCAATTGTTGTTGTTGTTTTTTTAGTTGCAACAAATAAATACAAATATTTAAATGTTTAACCTCTGTGTTGATGTGAATTGAAGAGGAAAGCTATTGAAACATCTGATCATGATTATAACATCTCTTACATTTAATTGTAATAATTAAATTGTAATATAATTACATCACATCACCACTAGGGGGTTTTACATACTGTCAGCTGACTCAAGAAGTGCATTCTACCTACATAGGAACAGAAAATACTCGACTTAAAGAAGTTGAGAAACACTGATGTAGAGTGATTCATTGAGATAAGAGCACCTGGGACTGGACAGAAGAGCATAATGAGAATGGCCCCACTATGATATCAGTTTGTACTGAGAAGAAGAAGTAAAAAAAATCAATGCATTATAGCACTTCCTTGAAATATACCCCAAACCCTCACCTAATTCATAGGAAACAATGGGAGAAATTGAAACAAAAGCACAAATCTTTCATGCCTAATGGGAAAAACCTAGCATGATAAGGAAAAAGTTGAATAATTCCATACAAGAGATATTTGAAAATTGAAAATAAAAATATTGTCACCTTTGCATACTTTGCTTTCATTGCCTTATCAGCAACTCTGCACATCAAAGAGGAAAAACAACACCTCTGCTTTCAACTATGAAGGCTGAACCTCTATTATATCCTGTGATAGCTCAGACACAATCTTTGACAGCTCAGACACAAACTGTACAGAAAAAAATATAGCACAGAAAAGGCAGGGGTATGGAGATGGGGAAAGATGCTCATCTGCTTTATTCAAAAGAGCCATCACCAGTCTTCAACGTTCCACATCCTTAAAGAAATGACACAGCACAGAAGAGGCACAATTATAATAGACAGGCATACAAAAATAATCAAAACATACACATAGATAGGGGCCCATGCAATAAACTTTAGCATGCAGTAGAGTTGTACCAAATACAAATACATTGATGCCTTGGAATCCGAACTTAATCCGCTCCAGAACCCTATTCGAGTTCCAAAGCGTTCGAGTTCCAAGACAATTTTTCCCATTGAAAATAATATAAACTGGATTAATCCATTCCTGGGTCCCACAAACTCAAATTTTAACAGGAAATACACTGGATTTTAAGGTAAAATATTAACAAATATTCCAAAGCAGCATTCAGATTCTGGGGCAGAAACACACACACACAATGCGCAGGGCGTTCAGATTCCAAAGCAGCGTTTGGATTCTGGGGCAAAATTTACTACAAAAAAAGGTTCGGATTCCAAAGCGTTTGAGTTCTGGGGTGTTCATATTCTGAGGTACCACTGTAATGGGTACTGAGGTTTAACATAACAAATAATAAAAAAAGCAAAGTGGAATCATAGATCAAGTGTTTATTTCAGTAGGATTTAAAACAGTAGAGAACCAGATTATTGGTATTTGAATTTAAATCACTATTCAGCTGTATACAAATAATGAATTTAGGGCTCTATTTGGGACAAATTGAATATGAATATGTGGTACAGTTCTAGCATGGAAATTAATGGGGCAATTCTGTAAATGGGCACCATGTTTTAAGTCCCTCAATGGCATGTGGTGAGTGCCAGTTCTATAATTTATTTATTTATATACCACTTATAGCCTAAGTGGTTTACATTCAGGTACTCAACCATTTTTCCCTATGTGTCCTGGTGGGCTCACACTCTTATCTAATGCACCTGGGGCAATGGGAGGATTAAGTGACTTGCCCAAGGTCACAAGGAACGGCATGGGATTTGAACCTACAACCTGAGGGTGCTGAGGCTAGAGTTCTAACCACTACGCCACACAGATGCCAAGATGTCATTAAGGAGTACTAACATAAGTAATCATTGGCTCAACAAACAGTTACAAAACTGCAATTGACCAGATATAACTGACACATATGTGCATCAAGAAGAACACGTAACTTACAGTATTCTTTTAGTAATGCTTGTAACTTGGTGCTCCACTCATGGCTCTCCCATGCTCCATCCATATCTATGCACCCTTGCACTTACATATGTTATGCCTATGGCCAGGGGGTAACTGAAACTCAACATACTACGTAATATGTCTCCTCAAGTCTGCTTATCTGACCTGAATGTTGTCCAAACAACATCAAAAGGACAGTAAAACCAGATGGGAAACCGGGCTCTGCAACACCTTCTGGATAACATCAAAAGGACAGTAAAGCCAGATGGGAAACCGGTCTCTGCAACACCTCCTTGACCTAGGTGTTGTCAAAACAAGGAACAAAAGACCAGGACCGGGGGTGCCTGAATTGTAATAGCAGGACCAGCTGTTTTTACTATGAACTCAGCAATCTTTCATCCTATATAAGAACGGAATTCTGCCCCTAACATTAGAATCCAAGACGTCTAAAGGGATAGTCTCCCGTGTCCACCCACCTATCAATTGCAGGGATTCCCAATTGTGAAGGCTGGTCGTTGCAGGTCGTTGCCTGGGATTACGGTGATGTTTTTTATGCTTATATTCATATTTATATATATATAATAAAGGGTTATTGTTTATGCTTTTATATTGTCTGTGTGCTTTTCTGAGTGTCACTGATCATCCCATTTGACAGAAATAAGTGGCGGAACAACATATGTTGTCACTTGTGCACAAGCTTATAGAATAGTGCGAGTGCACTTACATATGTTGGAACTAATTAGCATTAATGCATGAAAGTGGCATACAAGGGCTGAAAACTTACTAAAGAATTTCCTTCAGAAGGCACCATGTACTGTATATGCTAAAAAAATAAAGCAGTCATACTACATGCATGAAATATCTATCATGTTTATTCCTACTGCATGCTGAAAGGTTCTATCATGTATGTTCCTGCTAAATACAGGTAAGCCCTGACACATATATTCCTACTACATGCAGGACAGTCCATTGTGTATTCCTTCTACATTCCTATAACATGTATTCCTACTATATACAGGAAAGTCAAATCATGTGTACTCTTACTACATGCAGGTAAGCCCTATCATATATATTCCCACTACATCAAGGAAGGTTCTATCATATGTATTCTTACTACATTCAGGAAAACTCATATCACGTGTAATTCTACTATGTACAGAAAAACCCCATCCAACACATTAAAGGGACTCAAAATGAATCATTAATATTTGTGTCTATGATGCAAATAAAAGAATATCATATGTAAATGGAGATTTAGCATGTACTTGATCACTAGCATAGCATTGTTTGGTCTAAATAACTATGTGGACAGGCTACATACCCCTCAGCCATTATTTCTATCTCAGAGATCAAGGAAAAGAAATCTAACACAAAAGTGTGGTTTAAATATTCAAGGCCTTGGGAGCGTTTTGATCTCTTACTAAATTGGTAAGATGACAATCAAAAGTCATAATTTTATAGACCTCTATCATATCACCTGTGAGCCATCTCTTCTCCAAGATGAAGAGCCCTAGCCGCTTTAGCCTTCTCTCATAGGGAAGTCAACCTATCCCTTTTATCATTTTTGTTGCCCTTCTCTATACCGTTTCTAATTCCGTTATATCTTTTTGGAGATACGGTGACCAGAATTGCATACAGTATTCAAGGTGCAGCCATAGCATAGAGTGATACAAGAGCATTATAACATTTTCATCTTTGTTTTCCCTTCCTTTCCTGATAATTCCTAACATTCTATTTGCTTTCTTAGACACCTTCGTGCACTGAGTTGAGGGTTTCAATGTATCCTCAACAATGACACCTAGATCGTTTTCCTGGACAGTGACTCCTAACATAGAACCCCCATGCACTGTGATAAGAATCTTGTGCCTTTACTAGGATAATGTTTCTTCTCATTAGTTCACTATAATATCACATTAGGAAGCTGCTGTTATATCAAACTTATGAAATAAAATTAAATCACAAAACACTTATCTTCATGCCGTCAGAGATACTACATGAAGCCTAAAATTGATGGCGACTTGATGTCTGGCTAAATGAACCATGCAACAAAGTTGCTGGGACAGAGGGAAAAATGCTTGAGTACCTGAACAAATTTATGTAAACTGTTCTGAGCTCCCTGGGGAAAATGGTATAGAAAAATTGAATGAATAAATATGAATTTTTGAAGAGCAAACAAACGCTGCTGTTTGGATCAAAACTAATCCCTGATGAAGCTTGATTAGTAAAACAGTAGAGCCTCCATCGGGATGAAGATAAGTGTTTTGTGATTTAATTTTATTTCACAAATTTGATATAACAGCAGCTTCCTAATGTGATATTATCGTGACTCTATGGGACATAGACCATTGACTTTCACATCTGGGATATACCTTAGAAATATGATCCTGAGAAGAGATTAGGGAAATCAGTAGCAGATGTTACTGGAAAGATTAAAAGAGCAGTTTTAGTTGGACATTATTCCTGAAGTAATTTGAGGGCTGCATAAACATGAGCTGAATTCCCTGCACCTCAGAAGAAGGCATTTTAACCTCCGGAGGGTTGAATTTTATCAGTGTGAAGGAGAAAGTTAACACAATGAATGCAGTGAGTACCTCTTGTTATCATCATTGTCACTGAGGGGATTTGAGGATACATCATTTGTACCAAGAGATAAAATTATAGTATATACTGACTGACCCCAAAATGTGCTGGTTCTAACACAGGGTTTAGAGAAACAACTGTTGGGCTGCTTCTGTGAAGGTGATCAAGGCCATACAGTAGAAGCTGAGAGAGTCCTTGTCAGTGGCATTCTATTAGTGCCTTCAGGGGATCCACCCAACCCCCTAAAGGCCCTGGGGGTACTGCTCTTAATTTGATTGGTTAAGCAGGCAGCAGGCAAACACTGCCCAACCAATCAAATTCAGATCAGTACTGTCAGGGCCTTCAGAAGGTTGGGTGAATCCCCAGCCCCTGAGCTCTTTTTTTTTTTTTTTGTTGTTGTTGTTGTTGTTTACTTTTTGCTTGATGTAGTTTGACTGGCTGAGCAGGCTGCTTGCTCAACAAATCAAACTGCATGGAACAAAAATTAAACAAACAAAAAAGCAGAGCTGTAAAGCTGGGAATTCACTGTATCTGCTGAAAGCCCTGATCTCATGCCACTGCTGCCAGTTGTTGCAGCTTAGCTGCCTTTGAAACAGAGCGTAAACATGGAAATTACAGGATGGCAGTCCACTATATACCCAGAAATAACAGCAAGAGCACCAAGACTGATACCATATTCAATGTTTGATTCAAGTATGTTTTGTGCATAGCACTCTGTTTAAACATATTTGAAGATATTTTGCTATCCTTCTCTTGTGTTTTACTATATATTACTATAACCCCATCCACACATAAACACGTACATACACTTGAACATATAGACACATACCTGTGTATGGAGTAAACAATTCTGTTAGTAAAACAGTAAAAATGGTTAGGGTCAGAGTGAAGATAAGTGCTAAAATTGTTGCTAATTGGAGTTTATTTACATTTCCCTTGAATATGTGTCATATGCCTATAGGGCATCTATTTATCTAGAAAGGTCTGCCAATTTTAAATTTTGATTACAAAAAATTCTATGATCCATAAGAACACAAGAACATAAGCAGTGCCTCTGCTGGATCAGACCATAGGTCCATCATGCCCAGCAGTCCGCTCACGCGGCGGCCCATCAGGTCCAGGACCTGTATAGTGATCCTCTGTCTATACCTCTCTATCCCTTTTTCCTTCAGGAAGTTATCTAATTCCTTCTTCAACCCCAATACTGTACTCTGTCCTATGACACCCTCTGGAAGCGCATTCCAGGCATCCACCACCCTTCCTAGCATTGGTTCTGAATCTGTCACCTCTTAATTTATTCGAATGCCCTCTTGTTCTTGTAGTTTTTGAAAGTTTGAAGAATCTTATAAATGTTTAGATGAGATTGTGTGAAAGTGCTCAGCACCCATATCTCCTGATTAATCTTTCTGTGGCTCTTTTGCAGGAGATCTAAAGCATAAGGTATTTCCTTATGCTTTAGGTAATTAGTTGAATTTTGGGCATAACAAGGGAATTTCATTACCATATACTCCTTAATGTATTTGGAAAAAAAAGCAAGACCCATTTTTAATTTTGATCCAGCAGCTTCTGTTTGCTCTTATAGACTTCTTTTTTTTTTTTTTTTTTTTTTTTTTTTTTTTTTAGTTCAATGATTTTATTGAATATTATAGGAATTATAAACAGAAAGCAGTTCAAACATATAGAATCATAATAAAAATCATGTATCAAATATTTGTATCTACAATCATTTGAATAAAACTAGATTAATGAAAAGGATCCAGAGTATCTGGAACTGCTTAGAAAAGGAACAGAAGAAGACAGAGAAGCAGGAGGGATAAGAGAAAGAGAGAGAAAGATAAAGGAAGAGAGAGAGAATGAGAAATAGAGAGAGATAGAGAGAGAGAAAGAGAGAGGCAGAAGTGTCTATAGAGCAGAACGAACATATGAGTCTAAGAATGGCCAAGGTGATTTGTTTCGTGTCAAGTTTGTGGAAGATCGAGAAAACAATTTCTTCTCATATGCATAAGATTCAAATTTGTGGTACATACTTAAAGAGTTCCACCAAAAAGTGTAATCTAGTAATGAGGATGATTTCCAGTTTTTCAGAATATGCATTAGAGCTGTCACGAACATGGTGTCAATGAGTTTAGGCGGGCAATTTGATTGTGCAAAACATGGGTGTTGGGAACGAAGAATTATAATATCCATGGAGATCACTTCTGAACATTTAGTGATAGATTTTATGGTATCCCAAATACGAAGCCAAAAAGAATGAACCATATTGCAGTGGAAAAGCATGTGATCGAGAGTTCCGGGTGCTTTCAGACAGTTCCAACAGGTAGAATCTTGTTGTAGATTCGCTTTCCACTTACGATATGGAGTCCATACTGCATTCCACATAACAAAGTACATTGATTGTGAAACTCTGGATGATAAAAGAGGACGATTTGTGGAAGACCAGAAGAGTTCCCAATCTATTTCAGAAAGCGTGGTTTTCAAAATAGAGTCCCAATGGTTCATAGATTGAGTTGAAAAAGTAAAGAAGTGATCTCTTAGTATACCATAAAAAAGAGATATTGTCTTACCCTTCATTAAAGCCAGAGTAGACCAATGACGAACAGTATGAATAGAGGTCATAAAATCAGGGCGGATATGTATATTATCTAATATTCCAGTAAGCATAAGCCATTGTGATCGTATAGAGGATGGGAGTGAGTATGTGGAACGGAAAATATCAAAGGGGACAAAAGAATTAGTGGAGATCAATTGATTAACAAACCACACACCCGCCCGCTGCCACCTTTTCCATGAGAGGGATCTTCCGTTGATCTGAATTTTAGAGTTATTCCAAAGGGACATGAGTGGGCCTTCATCAGCGTGAATTTCAGCTGCTGCATCTAATAGGCGTAAAGCATGCTGCGTTGCACATAATAAAGAATACCTTCTCAAGTGTCTAGGTATTGACACTGTAAGAAAGCACGAGACGTGTAGTGGTGTACATAAAAAGCGTTCCATTTCAAACCATGCTGGTTGATCTTGAGGGTTCGAATCAACTATCCACTGAGCTCCATATTTGGCTAATGATGCAATATAATAGTAATAAAAATCTGGTAGATTTAAGCCG
Organism: Geotrypetes seraphini; assembly: GCF_902459505.1. Classification (NCBI taxonomy): domain Eukaryota; kingdom Metazoa; phylum Chordata; class Amphibia; order Gymnophiona; family Dermophiidae; genus Geotrypetes; species Geotrypetes seraphini. The sequence goes on from NC_047085.1 coordinate 346,848,149, forward strand.
CCATTAATCTTAGAGGCCTTCAGCTTGGCGAGAGCAATACGAGGTTTTTTCTTGTTCCAAATAAATTCAGAAATTTTCATATTAAGCCAATGAAAGAATTTTTTCCGGCATAAAAGGGGAAGCATAGAAAGAATGTAATTAATTTGTGGAGCCAGAGTCATTTTAATGGAGGCTATTCTACCCCACCAGGACAGATAAAGCGGAGACCAACGTGTTGTAGTATTTAAAATTAAATTTTTGATTTTGGATATGTTAAGATCCTGAGCATGATCTGGATCTTTATGAATTAGGATTCCCAGATATTTCACAGCTCCTTGTGACCATGGAAAAGAGAAGTGAGCTAGATCTGAGAAGGAAATATGGTCATTAAGAGGAAAGATCTCCGACTTCTCCCAATTGACAGAGTATCCCGAGAGGCGAGAATATTGGGAAACTATGTAAATGAGATGGGGTAGAGAGAAAAGGGGATCTCTGAGAAAGAGGAGAACGTCATCGGCATAAGCTGCTAATTTAATGTCTCGATTGGATGAGGGAATACCTTTTATTAGGGAACACTGTCGGATAGCAGATAATAAAGGTTCCAATGCTAGATCAAATAATAATGGTGAAAGGGGACAGCCTTGACGGGTACCTCTGTAAAGGGAAAATCTATTAGAGAGAGAGTTATTAATCAGGATACGGGCCGTGGGTTGACGATATAATGTTTCTATCCAATTTGTGAAAAAGGAACCAAAGTTGTACCATTTCAGTACTCGGAATAAGAAAGGCCACTCCACTCGGTCAAAGGCCTTTTCAGCATCGATGGCCAGGCCAATCACAGGCTCAGACATTGTTTTAGCGTGAGCATTTATATGATGAAATAAACGTATATTATCTCCTATATATCTTTGTTTGATGAATCCTGTTTGATCTTTATGTATGAGGGTTGGGATCACTGTGTTAAGTCTTAGTGATAAAATTTTCGCCATGATTTTGTAATCCAAATTGAGGAGAGAGATAGGACGAAAATTTTTAACCATAGTAGCATCTCTATCTGGCTTGGGAATAACTACAATGGTGGCTTCAGTGAAGTTAAATTGTTTGTCCGGAGTGGAGTGGAGGAAATCATAATATGTTAGAAGTTGAGGTGCTAAGAGAGCTCGGAAACTTTTAAAAAACTCACCAGTAAAACCATCTGGTCCAGGGGCTTTCCCAGCGGGTAAGGAGGATATAGCAGTCTCAATCTCGTTTGTAGTTATAGGAGCATCTAGTTTTGTTTTAATAGATTCCGATATAGTCGGATGATTTAAAGAAGCAAGAAAAGAATCTATGTCCGAATCAGGGGCCGAAGACTCAGAATGATATAGGGCAGTATAAAATTTTTCAAATTGAGAGGAAATCAACGATCTGGTTCTTACTAATTGTCCTGATGGGTCTTGAATAGCTGAGATGTGTAGACGTTTTGATTTGGTTTTGAGATATCTAGCTAAAGGGCGACCTATGAGATTATCTCCCATATAGTGACCAGAAGTTGAAATAAAGATATCTCGTCGGGCCGTGCAAGAGACCAAAGTATTATATTCATATTTAAGGCTTTGAATACGTTGGAATAAGGATAGATCATGTAAATGAGTAGACATATGTTGTAATTCTAGGTTTTTAATAGAAATTTCCAATTCTTTTTCTTTTTGCATGGATTGTTTCTTTTTCCAAGAAGCAAGCTTAATCAATTCACCTCTAAGAGAAGCTTTGTAGGCTTCCCAGACGATAGAAGGACAAATTTCTGGATCTTTTGTATTAAGTTCGAAGAATTCTGTAGTAAAGGATTTGATTTTGTCCACTATTATCTCATCTAAGAGTAAGGTATTGTTAAGACGCCAAGAGGGAGATTCTTTGTGCGGAGCAGAAATAGATAGATGCAAAGAAATAGCTGCATGGTCTGTAAGAGATATTGGGTGTATGATAGCGTTTGTCACATCTTGAATGAGAGGAGAGGAAAGAAGAAAGAAATCAATCCTCGAGTAGGTGTTATGTGGCGGTGAAAAGTGGGAATATTCCCTACCTTTTGGATTTAATAAGCGCCATGGATCTACTAGGGAGAAGGCTTCTTTTAAAGCATGTAGAGCTGCAAAAGATCTGGATTTGGAGGGTCTGCAAGAGGATGATCTGTCTATGTAAGTATCTTGAATTTGATTGAAATCCCCGCCCAGTATCAGAGAACGAGAGTCGTGTTCAACTAACGCTAGTTGAAGGTCTTTAAAAAAATCTGGGTGGTCCAAGACAGGAGCGTAAATATTAAGGAACACAAAATCTACAGAGTGCAACGCAGCATGTACTAGACACCATCTACCGTCAGAATCTGTTTTAACAGAGTGAACAATAGGGGATAGTTTGTCACTGAGAAGTATTGATATCCCATTTTTTTTCCTCTGAGTTGCAGGAGAATATAAATGAGTGGAATATCCCTTCAATTTAAATTTCAAGGAGGCAGTGGGCGGTAGGTGGGTCTCTTGTAAGTATATCACATCAGGATGTTTATTAGACACATAGTTGGCTATCTTTTTTCTTTTAATAGGATGGTTCAAACCATTCACATTAAAAGAAAGGATATGTAAGTCAGCCATAATCTATTATATGTGGTGTTATAGCATAGGAGATATCACCTTTATAAGAAAAAAGTAAATGACATAAACAAAATATCAGACAGACACTTCTGCCAGAAGGTAGAAATAAAGAAAGCATAAGATAAAGAGCAAATAGACTAGCAGTGACAGCATAATATAAGGTCAGAAAAAAGAAAGACCAAAATATCATGTATGGAAGAAAACAGTTTAAGAGTGCTCTTATGAGCACGGAGAGATAACTCATATGGAACAATTAACATTATTTCACACTCACTCAATTTGAGAAACATGAAAGTGGTGTGCTTTTTCACACTAAGCAATAATTTGTACAGTCTTGTATTAACAAGTTATAACAGCAGAAAATCTTAATAGCAGAGAACATTAATAGCAGGAAACAGATGCAAGCATAGACATCAGTAGCTCAACATGTTAGCGCATTTTCAGAGAGTCCAGGAATGCAGTCAGCTCATCAGGATCAGTGTAAGAAGTGGTGTGGTTATTGTAAGTAACTTTCATCCTGGCAGGATACATAAGACCGTATTTGGCTCCAATGTCTTTGAGCTCTTGCCGGTGAGAGAGAAAAGCCTTTCTTTTCAAGGCTGTGGTTTTAGCCAGATCTGGAACAATGAAAAATTTCCTGCCTTGATGTAGTAGCTGAGGTTTAGATTTTGCTGTTGTGAGGATCTGTAATGTGTGTTGAAATCTGAGGAGTTTAGCCACAATAGGCCTGGGAGAAGATGCATGTGTAGAGAGGTGAGACGCTCTATTTCCAATGGAGGTGAGAAGACAAGACCCAGGGTAGCAGGCAGGAAAGCAGTCAGAAAGGCAACCATATCAGAGCCCTCCGATGATTCAGGTATCCCAAAAATTCTTAGGTTGGATCTTCTGCTGCGATTAGAAAGATCTTCATAGTCTCTTTGTAAAGTAGTGATCAGATTATCATGTTTGGATACCGTTTCTTGTAGTGAAGATATGACAGATGTTTTCTCCTCTAGGACGTCTAAACGATGTCGGACATCTATAAATTGGGAATTAATTGCCTCAATCTCACTTCTTAAAAGTTTGATTTCATCAACCTGTTCTTGAATTATGCTCCGATTTGATCTTATTTCTTTCAAGAGCAAGTCAAGTGAGGCCTCATCATTCTTCGGCGCCATTATCTCTGGTGTGTTCAGATCAGATTTCAGCTTCTTCCCTCCGATCGATGTAGATGGAGCAGTTTCGTTTTTTGTCGATTTTGTAGGCGACATAGGGACTTTTTCAAAAATAAGCACTTTTTAATCAGTTTTGAGTGTGGGTGAGGAGGAGTAATTATTTCATGTTTGTGGTCCTCACGGTGGTCAAGCCACGCCTCTTAATGATGTTAATTTAGATTGAGGCGGTTAATTTGTTATTTGAAGTTTGTTGTGAAGTCTCAAAGAAAGAAACAGTTATTGCGGTTGAATTATAAGTTGGGTTGTTTGTGCTTCGCTCAGTCGCTTCGCAAAGGCGCGAGCTAAGGCGCACGCGCCTTTGCCGTGCGCCTTAGCCGGCGCGCCGAACGGCTGCGCCATTGAGCCGTTGAATTTAAAGTTTCAAGGTTCCCGGCACGAGCTGGGGGGCGGAGCTAGCAAGCTCGCTCGCACGCCCGGCCCAGCAGCAGGAGCAGCGTCGGCTGGGCTGGTCAAAGCAGGGCTGGCAATCGCTGCGGGAGGTGTCCCGTCGGGTTGGTCCGGGGCTGAGAGGGTGGGTTGTCCCCAAGCAGCAACAGCTGCTGCACGATGGCTCCTCCGCTCCTCCGCTTGAGCCGTTGAATTTAAAGTTTCAAGGTTCCCGGCACGAGCTGGGGGGCGGAGCTAGCAAGCTCGCTCGCACGCCCGGCCCAGCAGCAGGAGCAGCGTCGGCTGGGCTGGTCAAAGCAGGGCTGGCAGTCGCTGCGGGAGGTGTCCCGTCGGGTTGGTCCAGGGCTGAGAGGGTGGGTTGTCCCCAAGCAGCAACAGCTGCTGCACGATGGCTCCTCCGCTCCTCCGCTTGAGCCGTTGAATTTAAAGTTTCAAGGTTCCCGGCACGAGCTGGGGGGCGGAGCTAGCAAGCTCGCTCGCACGCCCGGCCCAGCAGCAGGAGCAGCGTCGGCTGGGCTGGTCAAAGCAGGGCTGGCAGTCGCTGCGGGAGGTGTCCCGTCGGGTTGGTCCGGGGCTGAGAGGGTGGGTTGTCCCCAAGCAGCAACAGCTGCTGCACGATGGCTCCTCCGCTCCTCCGCTTGAGCCGTTGAATTTAAAGTTTCAAGGTTCCCGGCACGAGCTGGGGGGCGGAGCTAGCAAGCTCGCTCGCACGCCCGGCCCAGCAGCAGGAGCAGCGTCGGCTGGGCTGGTCAAAGCAGGGCTGGCAGTCGCTGCGGGAGGTGTCCCGTCGGGTTGGTCCGGGGCTGAGAGGGTGGGTTGTCCCCAAGCAGCAACAGCTGCTGCACGATGGCTCCTCCGCTCCTCCGCTTGAGCCGTTGAATTGCTCTTATAGACTTCTGATTCAATCAGAACTACTCCTAATGAAGTTACCCAGCTATAAGTGTTCATAGTAATCCATGGTTTTGCTCCCATCCCAGTGTCACTACCAGTGTTGTTTAAAGTATTAGGTCAGAGTAGTTAAGTAAAAATATAAATAAATGCATGTTAAATCCAGGGTGGGAGGGTGGGGGAGAGGGTATGTTATGGAGTTGGTTTAAAGGATATGTATTGATTGTTCTTGAAGGTATTTATTTATTGTTTAATAGTAGGAAGGATGGGGGAAAATAATTTTCCTTTTTATATATTATTGTAAGTTTAATGTGCTTTAATTTTAATATTATATGTAAGAGTATTAATTATTGTGCACATCGGTAGTTTAAAAATTGAATAAAGAATTAAAAAATAAAAATAAATGCAAGTTTTAATACTTAAGGTAAGGAGTGGAGGGGTACCTAGTGGTTAGAGCTGCTGCCTCAGCACTCTGAGGTTGTGCGTTTGATCCCAGCCATTTACTCCATTACTACAGTTAGATTGTGAATCTGCTGGGACAGAAAGGGAAAATACTTAAGAGTACCTGATTACTATTCAATGTATTGTAAACCACTTTGGGTTAATGACTTCATGAAAAGGTGGGAAATAAATCCCAATAAATAAAAGTACAGTAAAGAGCACAAAATTTTTTAAAAATGCTATAGTGACCCTAACCATGTTTAATGTTTTACTAACAGAATTGTTCACTCCACACACAGGTAAATGTCTATATGTGCATGCGTGTGTGTGTGTGGGGGTGGGGGGGGGCGCGTTATGGTAATATATAGTAAATAAAATTATTGGATGAGTAGTAATCAGATCCAATGGATGGGGAACTGGGTCTGATTCCCATTGCAACTCGTTATGACTATGGGCAAGTCACTTAAGGATTCCTGAGCTAAGCAGTAACAATCTTTCCACAGCTTAAAATGTCTTACCACAGGGTACATTTAGGCATCCTACAGTAAATTTGGCATCTGTGCAAGCTACACATGTGCTAAAAAATAGATTTTATTTAGCACTAGGTAGAGCTGGGGGGGGGGGGGGTTGGTGGGAGGCAGAAAGTAGGCATGTTCTATGCTAATTAATGCAACTCCATTGCCATGTGTTAGCATGTGGTTAGCAGGGAAGAAAGGGAACTGGACTTGTATTCTGGCTTTTTGTGGTTACACATTCAAAGCAGTTTACTATACATATATACAGATGTTACGGAGAACTTGCCGAGACCCATCAAACCTGATGACTATTATCTGATGCTGCTCATCCACATTGGCACTAATGATACTGGCAGGTAATGTAATGTAATGTAATTTTATTTCTTATATACCGCTAATCCGTTAGGTTCGAAGCGGTTTACAGAAAATATACATTAAGGAATACAATAAAATAAAATAAGCAAGATAGGTACTTAGAAATTCCCTTACTGTCCCGAAGGCTCACAATCTAACTAAAGTACCTGAGAAGAACAATTAGTAAATAGTAGAGAATTAAAAATAAAGATAGTGGTAAAATAAGATTAGGAACATCCTAACAAGAATACATTGATCTCTCTTCAACTACACTTTTAAAGCAAAATGTACATCCCTAACAATACAATGGAAAAACTAAAATTAAATTAAAATAAAAATATAAAAGTCCGTTAGACAATAGAATTCTAAAGAAATTTGAAATGAAGAAAATAAACTTTAGAATTTCTAACAAGAAGTGTATACGAAAGCTCTTTGTTAGTGTTTGTAACAGTGGACATTATAGGATTTGCACTGAATGTTCTCCTGCTTTGAGTCTCAGAGTCACGATGTAAAACATTTTCCTCTCAGCCGCTGCCAGACAGGTGAAGGTGGTCAGAGACGGGTCTGATGCAGGTTCTGGGGCTTCTATTAGTATTGAGGCAGTCGTCATGAGAGGTTCCAGAGCATTGAGACACCTGCCAAAAATAGGGACCCAGAATGGAACCTCCGATGAGGGATGTCCGGATGAGGCCACTGAGGCCAAGTGGGCCCAAGACAGCAGGGCCAAAAGCCGGGATGACAAGAGGCTTGGTCACTGTAGACACAGGCACCGACCTCCATACAGGGTTCAGAAAAGGAGGTGGGCTCAGAGGAACAACCAAACACAGTCCCAGTGGAGGAGGCAATGACACACCAGGAGCACCACTCAGCACCACTCAGCACCAGTCCTCTCCCGTTTCCTCCACCTGGCTCTCTGGTCCTGAAGCCAAACCTGCACTCCAGACTCTGCCATATCCAGGCTCACTGCCAGTTCCTCCCCCCGCTCCAGTACGATCCAGCAAGCACATCCGGACAGTGGATCTTGCGGAAAGCTCCCTCCAGCTCCTCTAACTGCAGGCTGTCGACAGTAGTGTGGCATCTGTGCTGCCCTCGCTTCAGGAGCCCGGCTTGATCGTAGCTTCCGGCCGCCTACCCGGGATCCGCCTCCTCCTTCTTCGCTCCCAAATAGGGGCAAATTGCAGCATGCAACCGTCGGCACACAGGAGCAAAGGATTCAGACCAGGTCTTCCACAACCTCAACCAGGACAAGGCCTCAGTCCGGTCTCTCCCAGCCGCCACCATAAAGTCCATCGAACTACAAGTGCAGGGCCCTTCAACTGCCGAGCTGGATCCAACGGTCAAATCATAAAACAGTAAGTAATTTGAAAAATAAATATATAACAAAGGAAAAGAAACTCAGAAAAAGAAACTAAGATCAAAGACAAAAGCAAAAATTAGAAATCAACAATAAAAATTATATAAGACAAAAGAAAAGAAAAAAACAAAAAAGTAGTCAGAAGGAGACGGAACAGTAGATGACTTAACTGTCCGCCATCTTGTTAGGTACCCCTGCGAACGTATGAAAAGTGACTTTGTGACTCTGGGAGAGAAGGTGAAGCAGACAGGTGCACTGGTGGTATTCTCGTCCATCCTCCCTGTCGAGGGTAAAGGCCAGGGCAGAGAAGCTCGCATCCTGGAGATGAATGTGTGGCTACGTGGATGGTGACGTCGAGAGTGTTTTGGCTAGCTGGCCCATGGGATGATTTTCCAAGGACTGCTGAGTAATGATGGTGTGCATCTATCAAAGAAAGGAAGAAGTGTCTTTGGCAGCAGGCTGGCTAATCTACTGAAGAGAGCTTTCAAGTAGAAGTGATGGGGCAGGATGATCAAAGCCCCCAGGCAAGTATAAGCCCTCAGGTAAGTAAAACACTGAATACCCGTCCCCACCCCCACGAAGACTACCGGCAGGAAGGATGCCAAATCCCTTCTGCCGGAACACTCCCTCCATAGATCACATGGCACCCTCTAATGATCATGGCAGGAGGGATGCCCAGTCCCTCTTGCCCTGCACCCTCCCTAATGATTGTGGCAGGAGGGATGCCAAGTCCCTCCTGCCCTGCATCCCTCCTAACAAGTGTGGCAGAAGGGATGCCCAATCCCTACTGTCGGAACCACCTCCATAGATTACTGGCAGGAGGGATGCCCTATCCTTCCTGCTGAAACCACCCCCCCTTGTAGATTGCTGGTAGGAGGGATGCCCAATATGTATAAGTGTAGACACATGTATGTGCAAATATGTGTATATATGTGTGTATATGCTAGCAAGCTGCATAAGAGCTGCTCTGCAAATACTCGCTTAACTTATATAGTACATATTTGCAATGGGGTGTATACACAGTGGTGAAGCATGAGCAAGATACAGGTGTGGCTCCCACTTTATGCCCATAACTTATAGAATACTGAAACTTATGTGGGCATCTGCTGCTTAGGTGTTCACACTCACACTTACACTAACTCTATGGCTGGCATAAGCATTCAGGCCTAAATATTAAGCACATACTGGCAAATTTTATATAGTCTGCTTAAAGTTAGGTAACTACATCGACATGCCTAGCCTAACTTAATTGGTTACTAGGCTTAATCAGTGCGGGTAATTGGCACTTACCACCATTAATTGGACTTAATTGAAAGTTAGGCATCTATCTCAAAAAATGCAATTCTGTGAAAAGCAGGGGCTTAGTTCAAAGTGCTTACCTAAAATTGGGCATGTTAGGGGGCAGATTATGGGTGTGTTTTCAAGTTAGATGCCTCTTTTTGAATTAGGCGCAATTATTTAGGCAAAGAAAACCCTGCCATAAAGACAGTGCACCTAAAGTTAAGATGCCTAGCAATGCCTAACGTCATTTAGGCAGAGCTAAGTGTGATTCTATACAGTGCACCTAACTTTTAAAGAATTGTGCTTAGTTGGTACCAATTTTTTTAGGGGACCTATATAGAATTGGGCCCATAGTACTCAGTTACAATGTATTCTTGTATAGATTTTGCTCAAACCTTTCTCAGTAATAACTCAAGGTAAATTACATTCAGGAACTTCTCTGTTGGTTCACAATCTAATTTTATACCTGAGACAATGGAGGTGTAAGTGACTTAAAGTTATTTTATTTGACAAGTGAGTGTATTTGTAGAGTTTTAGCTTAGGAGAGACCTATCTGAATGGAGTTGATGAAGCTGTAGAAAAGATGAAGAAACTATGTTGGAGATATGTAAGTGAAATGATAATGAAGTATTGAGGGTGACACCAAGAATTTTAATAGATGATGAATATACCAAAGGCACCCTTTTAAACTAAAAAAAACTAGGACATGAAACAGTTTACATGTGTTTAAGTGGGGAAAATATCTTAGTTGAGGTTTTCTGAGAATTGATTTTGAGTCTGTTAATGGTCAACCATTTGAATATCTTTTCCAGTTTATGAGAAATTTAGAAATAGTCATTAGAATCATCAAAGTTAAAAGGATGCAGTAGCTGAATATCATCAGTGTAAATGAAGAAAGCGAATCCCAGAGCCTGTAAAAGTAAAGTTTATGGAGCATGGAAATTTTTTAAAAGGATAGGCCAATGGATGGAACCCTGCGCGACACCAGATAAGAGTTGACAAGAACTAGAATAGGAACCATTGTAACAGACTGAATAAGTTTGATCTGTAATGTAAGAACTAAACCATGAGAAGACCTTACCTGTAATGTGCAGGTCCTTCAACCGATCCAGTAATATAGTGTGGTCCTGTCTAAGATCACCAATAAGCTGTTCTTACACTCCAAATGAAGCAGTGGGATTTGAACTAGAGAGTTTCAGAGGAACAGAAATTTCACCCATTCCCACATCCCCAATGGAATCTAATCCATACCTACCTATACCTGCTAAGATCCATTCCATCCACCTCTACAATTAATCTTCTTTATCCCCATTCATACTTACAGTAAACTATTATTTACTTGATTGTAGAATCTGTTTCCTCCCAACGTCAACAGCCTCCCGTGGTTTTTTGAATGGAATTCACTATTTAACCAATGTGTTCCAGCCTCAGTTTGGTGTTCTGACTGTCTCATTGGGTATTACAAACCTCATTCTAGTGCTAATTTGTCTCTCAACATTTGGAATAGAATTGACACCTCTGATGGTGTAGATAACATGAGGAAACACCTAGAAAAGCTTGAAGAATGGTCTGAAATTTGGCAGCTAAGAATGCTAAGAAATGCAAGGTCATTCATTTGGGTTACATGACCCGAAGGAACAGTAAAGTTTAGGGGATGAAGAACTTTTGTACATGAAAGAGAAGCATGACTTGGGTATGATAGTGTTTGATGATCTTAAGGTGCCCAAACAGGTTGAAAAGCCATCTCTTCTCTAAGCTGAAGAGTCCTAGCCGCTTTAGCCTGTCCTCATAGGGAAGTCATCCCTTCCCGTTTATCATTTTTGTCACCCTTCTTTGGACCTTTTCTAATCCTGCTATATATTTTTTGAAATATGATGACCAGAATTGCTTGGGTGCATAGGGAGAGGAATAGCCAGTAGCAAAAAAGGAGGTACTGATGCCCTTGTATAAGACTCTGGTGAGACCTCATTTAGAATATTGTGTACAATTCTGGAAACTGCATCTTCAAAAAGATATAAACAGGATGGAGTCAGTCCAGAGGAAGGCTACTAAAATGGTCAGTGATCTATGTCATAAGACATATGGGGACAGAGTCAAATATCTCAATATGTATACTTTGGAAGAAAGGCAGGAAAGGGGAGATATGATAGAGACATTTAAATACATACGTGGCATAAATATGCATTAGATGAGTCTCTTTCAATTGAAAGGAAACAGTGTGAGGATATGGGATGAAGTTAAGAGGTGTAATCTAAGGAAATACTTTTTATAGAAAGGGTGGTAGATGCATGGAATAGTCTCCTGTTAGAGGTGGTGGAGACAAAAGACTGAGTCTGAATTCAAGAAAGCATGGGACAAGCATGTGGGATCTCTTAGGGAGAGGAGGAGATAGTGGATGCTTCAGATGGGCACACTAGATGGGCATCATGTTTCTGTGTTTCCATATGTTCCAAGCTTCATTCTGGCGCTCCAGTTGCATCTCTTAGTGCATTCTAAGCCTCCTTTTGGAGCCACCAGAAATTTTGACTGTTCTCTCATTGGAATCCCACAGTAATTTCCTCCATCCCAAGGAAACCTCATGGCAACTTCTTCCAAACTTGCAGAAATCCCACAGAATTCCCACAATCACTATTCCTGTGCAACTCTCTAATTTAACTAGACACTCCTGGACATCTATCCCAGTGCTCTTATCACTAGGCCTTCCCGCTACAGTACTCTCTAAGGGAAAGTAGGTCCTATTAGCTCCAGCAAGCACCCTTTAGATGCCTTATTATAGGCACTCTGTTATAGAATTACCCCTTTAGGAGAGACTGGAAACCCTGAAAATGTATACCTTAGAGGAAAGGAGGGACAGGAGAGATATGATTCAGATGTTCAAATACTTGAAAGGTATTAATGTAGAACAAAATTTTTTCCAGAGAAAGGAAAATGGTAAAACCAGAGGACATAATTTGAGGTTGAAGGGGTAGCAATGTAAGGAAATTCTTCTTTACGGAGAGGGTGGTGGATGCCTGGAATGCGCTCCCGAGAGAGGTGGTGGAGATGAAAATGGTGACAGAGTTCAAAGAAGAATGGGATGAACACAGAGGATCTAGAATCAGAAACTAATAGTAAATATTGAAGGACTAAGGCAGACTTGCAAGGGCTGTGTCTATATATGGCCATTTGGTGGAGGATGGGCTGGGAAGGGCTTCAATAGCTGGGAGGGTGTAAATGGACTGGAGTGAGCTTTGATGGAGACTTCAGTAGTTAGAACCTCTGAACAAGACCGGACAGAGCTTTGGATTCTTGCCCAGAAATAGCTAAGAAGAAGAAAAAAAAAATTTAAATTGAATCAGGTTGGGCAGACTGGATGGACCATTCTGGCCTTTATCTGTCGCCATCTTTATCTGCCGTCATCTACTTTAAGATGTGTAACCTGAGTAATTAGTAATTAAGTCCCCCTTTATCAAACCGCAGTAGAGAGTTTTACCGTGGGCCAGCAAGGTAAATATTCCAATGGTCATTTAATTCCTATAAGCATCAGAGCATTTACCTTACCAGCCCGTGGTAAAACTCTCTTCCGCAGTTTGCTAAAAGGGAGGTTAAGCCTTATTGCATAAAATGAGATCTGTGCTAAAATAGCACAATTTAGTGGTAAAATAACACATCTTAACAGTAAACCACATTGAGAACTATATCCCTTAGTGTATGGTAAGCTACTTTTAGCCCATGCTAGAGAGCCGTAGGTGCACTCTTTAATTTGAATGCAAAGACAGTGCGGTCAGGAATTAGGTATCAATATTACAAGATGGATGTGGCACTGTACTTTTCAAAAGTTCAATATATTCCATGTATAGATGAAAACAAACTGACTGCTTAATTTTTTTTTTTTTTTACAAATTTTTCAAATCTCTGCCTACGGTTCTTTATTTCATTTGATGGGGTTTTTTCCCCCCCAAGCCATTTAAAAATTTATACCCATTTCATTACCAGAAGCTGGTAAATGTCAGCTCTGTAAACAGGACAAAAAATGATATAGCTCCCACTGAATAACCTGTCCAATAAATTCAAAAGGTGTCACTTGCATGGAAGGGTCTGTATTCCTCAGCTGTAATTTGTCACCAAGAAACAGTTCTAGGGCGTTTCACAGTTGTGTGCCAATGCTTATTTCATTCCTTATCTTCAGCACACATTTTGTGCTACTTGAAAATAATTCCCTATATCTGTCATTATAAGAACAAAGCAAATGCACTTTCTGTGGAAGGACATTATTCAATACATTAGGCACTGATATGACAGGATTCCTCATCTCCTGGCTGCCTGTAACAATTGGTCCTCTCAGTCAAGAAATCTGAAGCTTTGTTGTAAAATTTACAGAAAAACAGGTAGCAAAAAATAATGACTCTCCCTATATTTTTATTGCCATCAATGAAGCCCCTGCAAAAGCATTCCTTGTAGTTGGCAGATATTTTTTTTTTTGAGCATAACATTGTGCTTGAATGGAAACAGATCCTTGCCAGCTTAAAAGCAGATGAGAAATAACCACAATGAAAATACCTAATGCAAAAAGAAGCACATGGTTTGCAAAGGCACCATGAAGATGCAAAAGTGAAGGGACATACAGGGCTCCTTTTACTAAGCTGCGCTAGCGGTTTTAGCGTGCGCTGAGTGCACGCTACAATACCGCGCCTCCATAGAGCTGGCGTTAGTTTTTCCATGTCTCGCGGGGGTTAGCACGTGCTAATCTGCAGCGTGCGCTAAAAATGCTACCGCAGCTTAGTAAAAGGAGCCCTAAGCTGCGCAAGCGGTTTTAGCGCTTGCTAGACACTAACGCCACCATAGAGCTGGAGTTAGTTTTTCCGTATAGCGCGGGGGTTAGCTACTGCAGCTTAGCAAAAGGAGCCCACAGTGTAATGAATGATAAAGAGTAATGGAAACATATTAAAAATTAAATTTTAAGGTGATGGAATAATAAAAGAAATAGTAAGAAAATTTGAGAAAAATAGGAATAGATTTTAAAACAATTGTACAGTATAGAATGCAATTTAACATTAAGAAGCCCTTTAACAACAATTCAAAAAGTGGCCAAGCTACTGCTGCGTTAAAAATTGGCCTTAATGCGCCCTTGTGTGGGTCTTTCCCATGCGCTAAGGCCATTTTTACTGCAGAAGTGAAATGGGTGATTTTTGAATTTTTGTATTAATGGCCATGTGCTAATATTTCAACATAGGAAAACTCAATTAATGCCACACTCTATAATATCTTAAAGTTCATAATATCACTTATTGCTTACAGAAATTTCAAACTTATTTCTTTTCACTCATAGCAGAATCTTTCCAGACTTCTTGCCAAATCCTTATATGGCCTCAGCGGCTACACTCGAGTGTCATATTTCATGTAATACTCGAGCCTATAAGTAGCCAGCCTCATCGGCCTTTAAATAGTTATCTCAATGCTTAAATATAAATAGATATATAACTTAGAATTAATAAAGAACTTATCTCATCTTATGAGAATATACTGAAAGAGGCTCTGACGTGAATTCAGCATTTCGCATTATAAGCTGTTTCAAGGAGTAATCCCTATTTAAGAAATAACACCACTATCTCTGTGTCGCAGACAGCAGCAGACGGCATTCATCACGGTTGCAGTTCATTAGAACATGCATGGAAAGGTTCATGGAAATTGTTCGTATTGATTTTTTATAAGACTCCTGAGGCAGGCCCTCGTGGGCCGAAACACAATCGTGTTGAGGCCAAACAATAAAAGATACTGAACACCAATTGGTCACCTTTGTTGTATTTGCTGTTCTCCAGATTATTGCCATTTTTATCATCAGGACTCCAGCCCTTTTGGGGGGCTTCTACTGGTTGGTGGGAGGCAGCAGTGATCATTAGATACTCCTGCCCTGGTACAAATAGAAAGCACTGTCCTCTAGTGGTACTCTCACAGTACTACAGCTAGGGTTCAAACTGCTAAATAATGTGCATGATCCTTATAATGGGATTAAAACTCATTAACTCCAAAATTATTTATATTATTTTTGCCCCAGTTGTTTCTTCTGAACTTCCTAGTCTCTTGAATTTAACAGAAGTTCTTGAAACTTCAGGGGAAGAAATAATCTGTTGCTCTACACTTGTGGTGACGTTTGTTTTTCAACAAGACAAAGAGGCACTTAGGCTGTTTTTTAGGCTGAAAGAGGTGACCTTTCTGGACAGTACCAGACATCTCAAAATCAACTCAAACCAAATGTGGAGGGTGGGGTAAATTTTCCCAATTTTTATAGTTATCATCAAGCCTATATAATGCGTCAAGGTATGTATTGGATCCTCCCTGAGCTCTTAGAACATTACCCTGACTGGCTATATCTTGAGTGGAAAATCATGTCCCCGATGAGACTGTCTCATATATTAAGTATTAAAATACCTAGGTACGCTAAGGATAATGTGATTTTATTGGACACATGGAAAACAATTAAATTTATTGATAAGTTAACAGATGTTCCCATAATAAAGTCTACTTTGCAGTCCTTATGGTTAAACTCCAAGGTTCAAATAGGCGGTGATGGGATCGCTTTGAAGAACTGGATGCAGGCACGTATTCAGACATTAGATGACGTTATGTCTAATGGAAATCTGCTTGATTTTTCATAATTGCAACAGTCATTTGGAATTTTAAAATCTTAACAATATAGGTGGTTGCAGTTGAAGCAAGCTATTCAGAGTGGGTTCCCTGAATGGAAAATTTTAAAACATATTTTAACCTGCAAATCCTTTGCTACCAAACTGATTTAGTAGGTCATCAGGCTGCTCAGTGGTACAAATTGATTTCTGGATTTTTGAATAAAAAGCCAAAAAATAGTCTTAGAGACATCTGGAGCATCGAGATAAAACAGTATATTTCTTTGTCTCATTGGCCACGAATTTGGACTTGGAAATTGAAATGTACAGCGTCAGCATCTATGAGACAAACATGGTTATTTTGTTACATAGGATTTTCTGGACCCCAGTTCGATTAAATAAAATAGATAGTTCTAAGTCTAATAGATGCTGGCATTGTCATAGTGGTGTAGGGACTTTGGATCATCTGTTGTATTTTTGTCCATTTATATTAATATATTGGAAGTCAATTTGGGGACAAATACATTTAGTACTAGATTGAAATGTTCCAATGTCATATGAGGCTATAATTTGTGTAACAATTTTACATGTGAAACCCACTCTAGATAAATATAAGAGTCATCTATTTATGATCCTAACAGGTATAGTCATTCTATTGATTACAAGTAATTGGAAAAACCATGATAGAATTAATTATACATTTTGGTGGGTGAATGTGTGTACTACATACAGATATGAACAAATTAACGCAGAATGTAGGGGTTTTAGTGAAGTATTTAATGAAATTTGGAGCCCATTGACTAAATTTGTAAAAACATAATAATGCATTTTCATCATATCTATTCTTTTCTTTGGTTTATTTATCTTTACACATCCAGGGGGGTGGGGGGCTGGAGGGAGGGAAATAAATATTGATAGTGATATTTGGGTACCTTTATTCTTTATTTATATTGTGTATTAGGATATATTATGATATTATTATATGCAGGAAAATGAAATTATTGAATGATATTTATGTTTCCTGTATAGATAATAGTGTAATATGTGGAATATCTTTTGTTCTTTCATTTGTATGACACTGTTTTTGATTAAAAATCAATAAAGAATTAAAAAAAAAAAAAAGAAACAGTCTGTAATTTCAATGGGGGCCAAATTTCAATTGAGATATTCTTGTAAATGTAAGATCCTTTTGGATCAAAATTCCTATATATTTTTTGAGCCCTCTCAATTACAATTTTTTCTTGAGGAAAGGAAATAACAATATCCAATCCCTCTGAAGAAAATTAGGATACCCTTAAATAGTTTGAAGATGTACACTACTATATTTCCTAAGTTTTGCTTTCTTTCCTTATAATCAATCTCTCTGATATGTGAATTGTCTCTCTCAGAATGTGGACTAATATAGATTGAATATTGTTAAATATGAATGGGTAATTGATCCATGTATTTTATTTCCTGCAGAATTGTGGAAGATCTTTCTTTTTTCCTTCTTATATATGTATGTTTATGTATGTATATATATATATATATAATGATAAATAAATAAATTATTTTTAATCTGAAGGAAACAGATGGTAATGATAACGAGGAAGAGAAGGACCAACCAAATCTTCAGGAGAAGATAATAGATGACGCTATATAAACTGCTTTTTCAATTAGAGGGTTAGCAGGAGCTAAATCAGACACTACCATAAATCAGCATTTTGATTTTAAGCCCCAACTCTCTAGAAGTCACAGTTTTGGTCTCTTTGCACTAAGCCATAACATACTAAGGGCTCCTTTTACAAAGGTGTGTTAGGGCCTTATTGTGTGGAATAGCGGTCGCTAGACCTTAACGCCAGCATTGAGCTGGCATTATTCTAGAAGCGTACCGTGCGGTTTAGCATGCGGTAATTTTGTGCATGCGCTCAAAATGCTAGCGCACCTTAGTAAAAGGAGCCCTAAGTTTAAAGTCATTTTTACGACTCATCTATTTTGATTCACCTTTTCCCTCGAACAATTTGGCCTAGTTGATTTATTGGCATGGAGGCAGTACTTACCTCTTGATGTTTATTTTATTTGAAATTCTATTTTGATCTCTGTTTAAACCGGAGGTTTTGTTTTGGCTACCCTATATGATTATGGCATTTGTTTCTTAACTTGTATTTCAACCTGTAAACTGTTTCAATGTGTCCTACAATAGAAGGTACAGCCAATGTTAAATAAACCATTAACGATATACTGTAACCTATCTTCTATGAGTTGAGTGATATTATTTTAATTTAAGATTTCTATGTAGCAGAGGCACCAAAACTGTGTGTTCTATCTCCATAAACAGGAATATTCTGGAGTTTATACAAAGTTTGAGGCAAGACTTTCCTGTTATAGAGCACAAGGAGTTCCCTCTCCCAACTGGAGTTCCCTCTCCCAACAAGGAGTCTGAGGAAATAGGATAGGCTGTCTGACCTGAGAGCTGGCTCATAGCATAGCCATAACCTACATTGGATGTAACCAAAAAGCAGCGCAGTTCACCCACATACCAACTAGGCTTGACCAGCAACATGCTCCAGTGAGGGAGGAAGCAGAACAAGAGGGAGGTTTGCAGTGGCGTACCTAGCATATGTGACACCTGGGACCCATCATTTTTTGACCCCCCCCCCATCTGAATGAAAAACATGATTTTTAGTAACAATCCACACATCACACAAGAGTGTACGTAGGAAAATGCAGCATCTTACATACTGCAGTGAGCAGTACAACATCAATACACCCATTGTAAAACTAAACAAGCCAGACTAGTACAGATCAATCCTACACAGTCAGTCCTAACAGAAAAACATGTCTTTTCGAATACACAGAACACAGAAAAACACCTTCGCTTAGTATGTAATCACAAACTAACCCCTCCCCCTTTTGCAAAACTGTAGTGTGGCTTTTAGCCACAGTGGTAACAGCTCAGACGCTCATAAAATTCTGAGCATCAGAGCTGTTACCACCATGGCCAGTGCTAAAAAAACACTCTACAGTTTTGTAAAAGGGGGGATCAAATAGAAATACATAAAGATTAAATTGAACTACCAAGAAGCTGGACTCTGCATACAATGCAACACCACAGAAACAGCAATGCATCTCCCCTAAAGCAAAAAAATAAATAAATAGAATTTTTTTCCTACCTTGTCTTCTTTGGTTTCCGCTTTCCTCATCTTCTTGTCACTCTCTTCCTTTTATCCACTGTCTACCCTCTCTCTGCCCCTTCTATATGACATCTTCTCTCCTATTCCCCTTCCAGAAACTTTATGCCTCCCCCTTCCATTTCTCCCTTCACCCCCATTGGTCTGGCATCCATCTTCTTCCCTTCCCTCCTCCAATGGTCTGGCATCTCTCCTCTCCTCTTCTTCCCTTCCCTTTCCCATACATCCATGGTCTGGCATTTCACTCTCTCCTCTCCCTTCCCCCTACTTCATCAGCATGTGCCCCTTTTCTTTCCCTCCAACCCAATTCCATCCAGTATCCTTTCCCCTTTTGTCTCTCTCCTCTTTCCCTGCACAACAGTTCCATCAGCATCTGCCCCCTTTCTCTCCTTCCACCATCCTTCCATACTACCCTGCCCCTTTCTCTCCCTCCACCACCCTGACTTCCTTTCTCTCCCTCCACCACCCTTCCATATCACTCTGACCCCTTTCTCTCCCTCCATCACCCTTCCATATCACCCTGACCCCCTTTCTCTCCCTCCACCACCCTTCTATGCTCCTCTCTCCCTCCAAACCAGCAAAGTCCAGCGATGACTGCTTCTGCTACCTCTGCTCCGGAAGACGTAAGTGACGTTGGAGGGGGTGGGCCAGCATACAGAGGGAGTTGTGGCAAGGTCCTGCAATGACTGCAGCTGCCAGTCCATTCCCTCTAATGTCACATATGTCTTCTAGAGCAGAGGCGGCAGATGTAGTCATCGCAGGACCTTCCTGCACTTCAGCGCGGCTGCCAACTCTGCTTCGGAATAAGTACGGCAGCTGCGCTGAGGTGAAGGTGCTGTTTATAGCAGCATGGGAGGTTCTGGACCCAGCCGGCTGTGCACTCCCCCTTGGGCTGGCACCTGGAGTGGTCCGCACCCCCTGCCCTGCTCTTGGAATGCCACTGGAGGTTTGTGAGGTGGATATAGGAACCCGGCAACAGAGGAGACCTTACATCTGCTAAAAACACATTGAAGAGTTGTGTTGATAGCCTCCGAGTTTGTGCTTCATGTCGCTGTGACAATTCTTCCTCTAATTTTTTTTATTTTAATTGTGAACTTTAACCTTATGTTTTGTTCTTTTCTAAAGTGAAATCTTACTAGCTCCCATATCTGACACTGAGAAGATATGGAGCCCAGTGAGAAGATATGGAGCCAAAAGGAGAGCTGAAGCAAAAGAGGAACCACAGTCTCGTCCTTGTGTACTTTTGCCTTGAGAGTGATGAGAGCTCCTAATAGGTAGAATCATCCACACTGGGCACCCTTCTTCTTCATCTTGATATATTCTGCCTCTACAGGAGACTGGAGCAGTAGACTCATAGCATGACTCTGTTCCAGTGATTCTGTGTAAGTTCTTGCTACATATTCTACACAAATTCCTTATCTTGCAGTTCAATGCATGATTACTTTCACATTCTGTTCACACATCAGGCTTGTGGGAAGGCATCTACTACTGAATCCAAGAGCTTGATATGTGAACAGAGTATGAAAGACATGCATTGAGCAGCATAACGCAGAAGTAGTGAAGACTTAGACCACGCAGCAAGAACTTACACAGAATTACTAACATTGGCATGCAGTTCAGTGGTATCCTGAGCTTGCTGAATTTGTTAAATTATTACTAAAGTGAGTGAGTTAGGTGCCATCGGCTTGTGTTCGATTCCTAGCGACTTAACAAATTACATATCTAAAAAGAGATCAGTTTTGTGCTAGTCCGGTAAGGTTCTCCAGGGTCATCCCCATGGTTTTTTTCAGCATGTCTAGTCATTTGATTGCAGGCCACCCTCTTTGCCTGATTTCTTTGATCTTCCCAAGCATGATTTGCTTCTCCAATAATCTTTCTTTTCTGACAGTGTGACCAAAATAAGACAGTCTTAACGTCATCATTTGGGCTTCGAGTTTGATCTCTTCCAGAATCAATTTGTTAGCTCTTCTGGTGGTCCATAGAAGGCATAAAATCATTCACCAACCCAAAGGGCTCCTTTTACAAAGGTGCGCTAGCGTTTTTAACGCATGCACTGGATTAGCGTGCGCTTAGCCAAAAATCGACCGCCTGCTCAAAAGGAGGCAGTAGCGGCTAGCGCGTGGGGCAATTTAGCATACGCTATTCCGTGCATTAAGGCCCTAGCGCGGCTTTGTAAAAGGAGCCTTAAAGCTCCAGGTTTCATATCCATAATTGATGACTGAGAAAATGAGTGTGTGGACAAGTCTGCTTTGTTTGAAGTATTATTTCCTTGCCTTTGAATACTTTTTCAAGAACCTTCATTGAAGAGTGAACAACTATTATATATTTTTTTATTTTCTCCATCACATACCACTCATAAAATGGACATTTTTTCAGACTACGGCTTCTGCGTTCAATTTCCACCTTTTTAGACCCTAAATCTATTAACATTCTGGTTCATTCGCTAATTATCTCAAAATTAGACTACTGTAATTCTCTCTTAATTAACATAACCCAGAAAGAAAGGAGACGACTTCAAATTATCCAAAACACTGCAATTAAATTAATTCACAAAGCAAAAAAATACGATCATGTTACCCCCTTATTTATCAAATCTCAGTGGCTTCCAATTTCTCACCGAATCACTTTCAAAACCTTATTTTTGGTTTATAAAACATTAATCTCTAATGAACCCCAATTTATATAAAAAATGATTGTCCCATACAACCCTTCTCGATCTTTAAGATCATCCTCATCTAATCAGCTTTCAGTCCCTTCATTAAGAATAATCGGCACTAGACGAAATGATATGTTCTCAGTGGTGGCCCCTTCACTGTGGAACTCTCTTCCAAATTTTATTAAAAATGAAAAAGATCTTATCTCTTTTAAAAAATTGCTAAAAACTTATTTATTTCAAGACGCATTTGATTTATGATATGACCTACTTTAGATTTTTATATCCTTCTAATATTTTCTTCTTGCCTCACCCCATTTATACCTATTGTATTTTCCGTTTTATGTAAATTTTAACAAATAATGCAATTGTAACTTTCCCCCTCCTTCCTACTTATTCTTGTTTGTCCAAATTGTTTTGTCAATTGTATAACTTAGATAAACTATATGTATTACCACAATCTGTTGGTTTTTAAATTGTACATCGCTTAGATATTGTAATAAGCGATACATCAAATGTAAATAAACTTGAAACTTGAAACTTGACATGGCCGCGGGTTCACATGTAGAGTTCACGTATACATTTACACTATTTTCAGAGCAGGTATAAGTTTGTGCACAAACATTGCATGCTGCTGGGGCTTGTTATGGGAACCTGTTTTATAAAGGCACAAAGACACCTCTGCTGCCTTTTAAAAACATTTCTTAAACTAGATGACTTTTTAATTATTCGCTAAAAGTACATGCACTGGGGCCAATCTACAATAGTGCACAAAGATTGTGCAGTTAACATACATTAACAGCAAAAGTTAATCTTCAGTGACTGCAAAACCTTACATTTACCATTGGGGACTCTTCGGAGTGCTCTGGGGAAAGCAGCTGTACAGTTAGCACAAAAAAGGTTTTGTTAATATGCATGAATGGCGTGAGCAATAATGAGAATGCAACTAGCTCCATCTCTTAAGCTCTAGTTAACTGTACCAAGCACTGTTCCCTCTATGCCGAGCAGAAGTCCTCCATCTACAGTCCTGCCAATGGAGGGTGCTATTTCACAATCACATTTTCTTTATAAATCCTTATTAATTTTTCATTCAAAAACAATGCATTAAAATATACATATACATATAATAAACTTCAAAATTGCATTTTCATCAAACATAAAAGTACTTCAAAAACATTTCCCCCCTTCCCACCCCAATATAAGAACAAAACAAAATGCATTCAAATTCAAATGGAGATAAAGTGGCAATATGAATTTGAATGCATGAAATGGAAAACTCAGCTAAGTGCATTGATTGATTGATTTCTAAGTGTCTTTTTTATGATTACTGATTTCCTTTCACTTGAGGAAAGAAGAGAACGGGGAGATATGATTGAAACGTATAAGTACATCACGGGACGCATCGAGTCAGAAGATGATATCTTTTGGCTCATGGGACCCTCGACCACCAGAGGGCATCCGCTGAAAATCAGGGGAGGGAAGTTTCATGGCGACTCCAGGAAGTACTTCTTCACCGAAAGAGTAGTGAATCAATGGAACAGACTCCCACTCCAGGTAATAAAGGCCAGCAGCGTGACGGATTTTAAGAGAAAATGGGATATTCACGTGGGATCTTTAAGGGAGTAAATTCAGGGGAGGGGATTCTTGGAATGGGCAGACTTGGTGGGCTATAGCCCTTTTCTGCTGCTTTTTTCTATGTTTCTATGTTTCTATTAATTGAGGAACTGAGAAACAATGGTAATATGATATGGATTCTGTTATGAATTTTTGAACTCTCAGAACTGATGAATTTAACAATTTTTGAATCTATCATTTATTTATTTATGAACTTAAGAAGTTGTAACTTTATTGATTGTTTTTTTCACTGATTTTTTGAAGATTCTTTGTCACTGAATTTTTTGGGGTTTTCAAATACATCTTTCTCTCCTTCCTACACTGGATGCACGTCTGCACTTTATATTTATTTAATGTTATCGATTAAATGCTTTTTATATAATAAAAAAACAAGGGTTATCATGATATATAGGGCAGGGTTTATTTAGATCAGTGGTCTCAAACACGCGGCCCGGGGGCCACATGCGGCCCGCCAGGTACTATTTTGAGGCCCTCGGTATGTTTATCATAATCACAAAAGTAAAATAAAACAGTTTCTTGATCATATGTCTCTTTAGTTATAAATGACAATATTATTATTAAGACTTAGCCAAAAGGAAAGATTTATAATCTATAAAGAGTTTTACCTCATGCAAAATTGTACCGGTAATTTCTTTAATAAGACATTAACTATTTTTGCTGAGGCCCTCCAAGTACCTACAAATCCAAAATGTGGCCCTGCAAAGGGTTGGAGTGGGAGACCACTGGCCTATAGGAAGAGGAGATACAAATGTTAAAAGCCTTAGCCAATAGGGAGAGGAGGAGATAGTGGATGCTGTAGATGGCCATTGTGTTACTATGTTTCTATAACCATAAAGTTCTATGACTTCACAATGCAGGTGTAAAGCGCCTTAGCCTATAGCAGTGGTCTGAAACTCGCAGCCCGCCAGGTATTATTTTGAGGCCCTCGGTATGTTTATCATAACCACAAAAGTAAAATAAAACAGTTTCTTGATCATATGTCTCTTTAGCTATAAATGACAATATTATTATTAAGACTTAGCCAAAAGGAAAGCTTTATAAACTATAAAGAGTTTTACCTCAAGCAAAATTGTCATTTCTTTAATAAGACATTAACTATTTTTTCCGAGGCCCTCCAAGTACCTACAAATCCAAAAGGTGGCCCTGCAAAGGGTTTGAGTTTGAGACCACTGATTTAGACCTTCGGGTCTGGTGCTAGTCACCTATGAATACCTGCCTGGGGCTTCTGGTCACTCGTAGGGATAATTGATCCCATATTGAAACCCCTTCATTTAATAATTGAAATAGCAGAGCAGCTATCATCCTTGTGTTGGGTTTAAAAGGAGAATTGTACCAATTTTTTTACAGTAGAGTTTTCATATTATTGGTATTTATAGTTTTTGGTTTTTTTGAAGCCTAGAAGTAGGGTTACCAGATTTTCCTGAAGGAAAATCTGGACCATGGCCACACCCACAGGCCCGCACAGTTCCGCCCCATTCCGATTGCATTCCGCCTCGTCCCGCCCCCAGCCCTACCCCCAGCCGGCACCCACGCATGCGTGGACGCAATGCGATGACATCAAGCATACGTGCATGTGATGTCACCGCATCGCGTCCACGCATGCGCGGATGCCCACTCCCGACTCGATTTTTACAGGAAGCTTTTCACAACCCGGACAAAGTGCTGGGTTTTGAAAAGCCATCCGGACCCCTGGAGGAGGACATGTCTGGTAACCCTAGGTAGAAGGGAAGTATGAAGGTTTGAGTTTGATGAATGGAGCACAGGGTGCTCTTTACTATTAAAAGAAGACTTCCTGCTGAGCCGCTCTCACTATTGATCAGCACTTCAAGTGGAGGCGTTGCGAGTGCCTGCTGAAGTTCAGAGAAGTGCCCAGCTTCAACTGTATATACGTGTTCTGAATGTAGGGGACAAGGGAAGAGTTATGATGGTCCCCTTGCTAACTGCTTAGCGGCTTGCTTGCAAGAGATTTGGGAACTGAACCCTTCACATTTATTCTCACTATGGGGTTGTTTACGCTGATATGGTCACGAGAGTATGAACTTTGATATCTGAAAGATAATGAGCTCCTTTTACTAAGCTGCAATAGGGTTTTTAGCGCGCGCATAATTTTAGCGCACGCTAAACCCGCGCTACGTGGCTAGAACTAATGCCAGCTCAATGCTGGTGTTAGCGTCTAGAACGTGCGCTAAAACCGCTACCGCAGCTCATTAAAAGGAGCTTAATATTTTAAGAAATTTCAGGATGTGTGGAAACCATTAACAAAATATTGTCAGAATTAAGTAAAATTATTTCCCTTATGTTTATCAGTTTATGAGGTAGGGAGGGGGTATTTTATTATTACATATATCATACAATAATGGAGTATATGGTTGGGAGGGAGGGCGAGGGGTGGGGATAAGAATCTATGTAATATACCAATGATTGTTTATAAGTGATGTACTTATTGTTACTGTGAATTTAAATATTAACACTTAATGTAATTTGTGAAAATGAATAAAGAAGTATAAAAAAAAAAAGGAGCTTAATGTGTCCTACATTTATTATACACTGAACTTATAGTAGAATTTGGGAAATGGTTTTCAACTCCTTATTAACAGCGGTCAGTTTAGAAACACAGACATCCATGTCTCCCACAGCTATCTAAGAGCCTACTATCCCTTGCCTGTTTTGCTTTTAGAAAGGTGGAAGGAGGGTGACTACCTCTAATCCCGGTGCTGCTCAATAATAGCACTTTGTTGAAACCTGGACATCTCAGACAACTGATTTAACTTCTGCCATCTGTTATTTTGGACATATACATTCATTCCACCTAAACATTGCCCAGACCACACTGCCTTGCCGTTTATACATTCTTCAGTTGTAGACATCCGTATCCTAGCTTTAGAAATTTGTAACTTAGATATCTGTGCACGATAGAAGTCTAAGTACCAGTTTACGGATGCCCAAAATGTGAAAGGCGCTTCTAAAATAAATACCTTAACATGGAGATTGGCATAACAGTTAACACAGTGCTGCTTTTTTTAGTGTGTTAATTCCCACATTAAACAAGCTAATGCAGTTCAGGAAATAGGCTCCATGTGGAGCAAAATGCACAGTTTTAGCCTTAATGGTAAAAGGCAATTTCCAGAAGTGAATTTATATATGTAAATAGTTATATAACTATGTAAAGGGACATGCTGAACTACTTTTGTATTTCTTTGGAGAAACAAAGACAAGGCAACATCTTCTACCAACATCGCTACACTCATGTCACCCCTTCCTTAAATCATTTCACTGGCTCCCTATCCACCTTCGCATACAGTTCAAACTGCTATCATTAACCTACAAGTGTGTTCATTCTGCTGCCTCTCAAAACTCTCTTCTCTTCTCTCTCCTTAGACACATTCCAGAGAACTCCGTTCCTCAGATAAGCCACTCTTAGCTTTACCCTTCTTCTCCACTGCCAATTCCAGTCTTCACTCCTTTCATCTAGCTGCCCCCTATACCTAGAATAAATTAACCAAGTTTGTCTGCCAAGCCCTTCCCTTGTTTAAAAGCAGACTGAAATTCTCTCAAAAATTTTCGATTGACCATCCCCCTATTATGGTGGTCTAAGAAAGGAAAAATTACTTTCATAAGTATGAATCTGTAATACTTCTGTATTGTTTTTTCTTTCCTGTATTTAATGTAACAAGATGTATTCTTGTAAAATTTTGTTGAATAATATAAATAAAAAATTCCAAAAAAAAAAAAGCAGACTGAAAACCCACCTTTTTTTTTTTTTTTTAAATTCAATCTATAACCGTACTCCCCACTGCCCACCCACCCAGCCAGCAGGTTAACCTTTCCCCTTAACTGTATCCATGGCAACCTGTTTGTCTTGTCTGTTTATTGTTAAGCTCTTTCGAGCATGGACTGTCTTCTTTGTGACTCTGTATAGTGCTGCCTACTTCTGGTAGTGCTATAGAAATAATTAATAGTAGTAGTAGTAGTAACAGTGCAAGAAGGAACCTATCAAAAGGAGTGTTAGCTTGAACATAGAAAAGGGCCTAACTCTGACACAACTGCTACACGTTCCCTAGAAGGCTTATGATTCATTGAAGAAAATAACTAGGAGACTGACTAAGGGGATCAGGTGAAGGGGATCTGATTGTGACCAGGGTGTGAACTGAGATTAAAGGGACTTTACAGACCACATAAGAACATAAGAATTACCACACTGGGACAGACCGAAGGTCCATCAAGCCTAATATCCTGTTTCTAACAGTGGCCAACCCAGGTCCCAAGTACCTAGCTAGATCCCAAGTAGCAAAACAGATTCTATGCTGCTTATCCTAGGAAAAAGCAGTGAATTTACCCAACCCATCTCAATAATCTAATCTAATCTTTGGTTTATATACCGGGTCATCTTCCCACATCCCTTAAGTTAACTCAACTTGTACGTCAACTCAACTTGTACTCCACTAATCTTCAGTAAACCGCATAGAACTTAACGGTATTGCGGTATATAAACTGTTGTTATTATTATTATTATTATCTTCCAGTGGAGCTTTACTCGGTTCACATATAATTAAGACTAGAGTACAGAGCAGAAAACATAGAAGAAGGAAGAACTAATTAAAAACTAAAGTACATAAGAAAAGCATAAGAAAAATAACTAGAATATTATCATTTCGTTGAGGCTGTAGTTAAACCATTTACAAATTGCAAGAACAACAAAGTTTTCAGGAATTTAAAAAAATAATTGCAGCTGGCCTAAAAGCCTAATGGAGTCAGGGAGTTCATTCCAGATCTCTACAAACTTGAAAACAAATATAAATGTTTGTATATCCAAATACATCTGAAATCATACTGTAAGCTCTTTTACAGCCCATCTGTGTACTTTGCCAAGCTCGTGACTTCCAAGTCTACCACAACACCTCTGCGTTTAAACTGCTGACACTTTGCGCTTGCAGCTGATTGCCAGGTGTTGGGGAGGTGCATGCTCCGTGATAACTTTTGAGGCTACTACTACCCACATGAACTTTGGCTGATGACACACTATGCTCCTTCCAACTGCTTGTCAGAAAGCACTTGCTTCACCCTCACCTTAAATAGATTAATGGTTTTCTTCTCTTTCATTATATCCTATGGTTCTTACACTTTTTTTTTTCTAATGCTAACTCTTCTCAGTTTTATTCCCTTCTTCAAATCACTAGAATACAAACTTCCAACCTTTACTATACATTCTCCATACCCTTCAAGATGCCCTTTGCAGAATATGATATTAGTTAAGCATGGATCTTCTGGTCACCTGTCTTTGGGTACCATATATATCACTCCCCTCCTATCTAATCTAATAAAACCCTTACCCGTGCATGTGTTGTTGAAACGGCATGATTCCTGCTGCCGTGAGGTTTGCCTCCATGCCAAATTTGATTGGAGGCGCGTGGGGCGGCTTGTGAAGGTGATTTCAGCGGCGGTTTGACTACTGCGCTGCCGGGACGCCTCTTCTTACCCCCGACCAGCAAACACAGCAGCCATGGGGCATTTGCTAGGCCGGCCAACTTAGATAATGTGAGGTGGGCCAGCCTAGCAAAAGCCTTGAGGCTGCTCGGGCTAACGGATGCTGGACAGGGGAAGCAGAGAAAGGAGAAGGGGTACTACTGGACAGGCGGATTAGGTAAGGGGTGCTGCTGGACGGGGGGGGGGGAGGTAAAAGGAAGGGAGAAGGCCTACTGCTGGATAGGGGGAGCAGGGAAGAGATGCTGCTGGACAGAAGGGAAGTAAAACGAAGGGAGAAGGGCTGCTGCTGGACAGGGGAAGCAGGGAAGGGGTAGTGGTGGGCAGCCGAGGAAAGAGAGAGACAGAAAGAAAGAAAGAAAGACACACAGACAGAAAGCGGCCAAGGAGAGAGAGAGAAAGAAAGACACACACACACACATATATTCTAGCACCTGTTAATGTAACAGGCTTAAAGACTAGTATGTTTATAACTACTCTGAATTTTACTTAGCTACCAGATGCTTAGTGCAGCGAAGACAGAGAGAGCATTGACCCTCCTCTATGAACACCATTCAAAAAAAGCAGTAGAGACAGTTTTGAATACAGAAGGGAAGGACTCTTTCGTTGTCTATCAGCTGCCTCCTCCAGTACTGATGGCATTTTCACACTGCCCACATTCTAGGGAATTATGTAAAAAGAAAGAAAAATAATCAAAATAATGCAACAAATTAAACAGAAAATTATTTGAAGCATTCTGGTAATACGATAGACAGGTACGTTAACACTTCTCTCTCAGTCAGTTCTATCTTCCCCTTCCAGAATGTTCTCACTAGCCGTGTAAACAGTGATATGCAGCAGCACTGTAACAGAAATCCTGAGGTTACTTGCAATTGAGAGTATACAGTGTGGTCCCATGATATCTTTAACTGGTGCTGCTGGACTAGAGAAGCAGCAGTGGTGGACAGGTGGCCACAGAAGACAGAAGGAGGGGAAGATTCTGGTGACCCTACTATGCTGTAATTTAAAAACCCGAAAGCAGCCTTTCTGAAAATACAGCTGAACAGCTTAGAGGGAATATTAAAGCACCTCCTTATTGCCTGCCCCCAGGGTAAACGGCTCCCACTTCCCCACCCCTGGTGTGTCACTGGTTGGATCTACCTCCATTGTTATCGCACTATCAATCAATGTACCTCAGGGCATAGAGAGCAGCTCTACGTGTGCAATTGTTCACGGAGTATAATTTTTGTAGTATTTAATACCCCCCCCCCCCCCCAATATTTTGAAAAGTTACCACCTATGGCTTAAGGCTTGCTTCCAGTCATTTGAGAGTGTCCAGTTCCTGCTATGCTTCAACGATGGGATTGTGGGGCAACCCTGAAGAAAAAAGTATGAAAATAAGCTTTTTATTGCTATTCTTAAGAACACAAGAATTGCCGTACTGGGACAGACCGAAGATCCATCAAACCCAGTATCCTGTTTCGTACAGTGGCCAGTCTAGGTCCCAAGTACCTAGCTAATACCTCCAGGCATTCTTCTTACTACAATTACAAGTGCCGTTACCATCAGCCTTCCACACCTACATGCCCCACTAATCAGAAACATCCTAGACCACAGAAATCACAGTCTGAGAATCAATCCAAGCAACAATCATCTTTTTTCACTTGATCTCCCTCCAGACCTTCTGATAGGGGGTAGACTTCATCACTTTCACCAACGCTGGACTCTCATAATATCCGATCAATGGGTGTCCCAAGTAGTAGTTCAGGGTTATGGCCTTTTCTTTAATCCTGTCTCCTGAACTGATATTTTTATACATCCTTTTCTTTAATAAATACTTTAATCGCATAGGTACCTTTCAATTTGTGGCACAGAAAGCCAAAAACATAAAATTTAATAATTGTCTTAATTGCCCTACTTCTTTGTCTTGAATAGAAGCAGTAAAAATATTTGCAATGTTGCCAACTGCACGCGCTTTAAAACTTAAACTACATCATATTTATCGAAGCACAATAACACTATCAATTTCATATTGCTAGAGAACCAGTTTGTAAAATATATCATTTCCAACTCAAAGTTGGGACGGGCTCAACGCAGTATGCAAGAAATATGCATGCCAGACACCGCCAGAATATCCTCACTCAGCATTCCAGAAAGCGTCCTGTATTGTTAAATATATAGATTTGCTTTAAATTGCTTTCCCTAGCCTGGTCATGGCAGATACTTGTTTCAAGAAAAAATCAATTTGGAGTGCTATTGTCTAGTATTAGATATGAATTTTAGAATGTCCCTCCATCTCGCTGCATTTCACGCTGAACAGCAGAAACTGCAAGCAGCTAGGTAGCACAGCAAGGACCTGAACTCATTTCTTGTACTCTGCTTCCTTTTAGTTGCCAGCTGGAGGCCTGTCTAAAAATAGCACAGCTGTGACAGAATAATGAATCCTGGCGATAAGTGTATTCTACAGCAGTGAGCTCATTATCTGTCTGTTAATGGATGAACTGTGTGCAGGGGGGAGAAAAAAGTTTGAGAAAAGAATGGGAGAAATTGCAGATTACAGTAAAACTCAATAAACTGATTTGCTGCTTTCAAAAAAAATAAAAAAAATAAATAATATGTTAAGGTCAGGAAAAACATGCTGCTTCATCTTTTGCTAATTTATATTTGTATAATGCCATTTGATAATAGTTCAAATAATACACCCATTAATGTTGTTTAAATGCAGCACTTTCTTCACAAATTAGGCAAGAAAAAAAGGTGAAATTATTATTGTTTAATATTTATAAACTCCTTTTCCAAAATAAAGGTCAGAGCAACATACAACAATTAAATAAGCATACATACATACTTGATATTACTGTTACTAATCTGAAAATAAATCTTTATAAAAAATTCATATAGGGCAAGTCTACAATCTGGGGATCCACATTTAGGTGCCCATGAAAGTCCCAGCAGGGCATCTAAATTCTACTCTTCAATGGCATGCAATGGGGATGGGGGTGGGGGGGGGGTGGAATACAGATGGGTGGAGCATAGATAGTTTGTAAGTGGGGCTCTCACATGTGTAACATAGTGAATATTGTACTGCTTTCTCTGGACACCCACAGTTACACGGGGGGGGGAGGGGGGGCATAGGATGAAGGTGAAAGAGGATAGACTCAGAAGTAACCTCAGAAAATACTTTTCATGGAAAGGGTGGTGTATGCATGTTATGGCCTCCTGGTGGAGGTACTAGAGACAAAAAAATGTATCTGACAAGCGTGTTGGATCTCTAAGCGAGAGGAAAGGATTGTATGTATTGCTTGTTTCTTAATATGATTGCATGTTTAGATTTTGTCTTTTTTTTTACATTTTCATTATATTGTAAACCACTTAGATTTTAACCTTGGTTTTATATTTGCGGTATATCAAATAAATTGAACTTGAACAAATAGACCATATGATCTTTAGCTGCCTTCATTTTCCTATGCATTCTATATATGTTAGGTGTGTCAATAAAGGGTACATGGGATGGGACTTGCATACTGCTTTTTCTGTGTGGTTTACACAAGCAAAGCATTTTACATTGTATGTGATGATCTTAAAGTGATCTTAAGGTGGCCAAAAAGGTTGAAAAGGTGACGGCGAAAGTTAGAAAGATGCTAGATTGCATGGGAGAAGTATGGCCAGTTGGAAAAAGGAGGTATTGATGCCTCTGTATAAGACTCTGGTGAGACCTCATTTAGAATTTTGTGTACAATTCTGGAGGCCGTACCTTCAAAAAGATATAAAAAGGTTGGAGTCGGTCCAGAGGTGTGTGGTCTTTGTGATAAGCCATATGGAGACAGACTTAAAGATCTCAATCTGTATACTTTGGAGGAAAAGTGGGAGAGGGGAGATATGATAGAGGCGTTTAAATACCTACATAATATAAATGCATGAGTCGGGTCTCTTTCATTTGAGTAATCTGAGCAAATACTTTTTTATGGAAAGGGTGGTAGATGCGTGGAACAGTCTCCCGGAAGAAGTGGTGAAAACAGAGACTATGTCTGAATTCAAGAGGGCCTGGGATAGGCATGTGGGATCTCTCGGAGAAAGAAAGAAATAATGGTTACTATGGATGGACAGACTAGATGGGCCATTTGGCTTTATCTGCCGTCATGTTTCTATGTTTCTATTTTAGACAGGTACTTATTTTGTACCTGGGGCAATGAAGTGTTGAGTGACTTGCCTAGAGTCACAAGGAGCAGTGGGAAATGAAACTCATAACCTCAGTGTGGTGAAGCAGCTGTTCTAACCACTAGGCTAGTATTCTGTAATGGAACCTGGGTCCCCAGATGCCATTATAGAACTTGCGGTAGCACTTTAATGTGGCTTTGCTAAAGGGCTCAATATAACATGGGCGTATAAATATTAAATAACTGTGATAACTCAATCAATTCAAAACATGATCACATTGTTTAAATATATATAAATATTTGTATACAGTGCTCAGACCCACAACCTAATAGTGCTCAACATAAAGTGAATGAAAATAGGCTGCCCAATAGGACCATCATAGTACGCACTGTCCAACACCCACTGAACTTTTGCAAATGCAAATAGTGATTAGAAACAACAAACGTAAAAGACTTATCTGCTCGTATATGATGTTGGATCAATGAAGGTCAAAATAGTCAGGCTAGCCAAGGTTCAATGTGAAAAGAAAAACTCCTGAAGCTGTGAAACTGAAATCAACTCCTCAGGAAGCGAGATACTACGAAACTCGAGTTGAGGGGTTGACTTCAGTTTCACAGCTTCAGGAGTTTTTCTTTTCACATTGAACCTTGGCTAGCTCGACTATAAGAACATAAGAATTGCCACTGCTGGGTCAGACCAGTGGTCCATCATGCCCAGCAGTCCGCTCACGCGGCGGCCCTCTGGTCTAAGACCAGCACCCTAACTGAGACTAGCCCTACCAGCGCACGTTCTTGTTCAGCAGGAACTTGTCTAACTTTGTCTTGAATCCTTGGAGGGTGTTTTCCCCTATAACAGCCTCTGGAAGAGTGTTCCAGCTCTCTACCACTCTCTGGGTGAAGAAGAACTTCCTTACGTTTGTACGGAATCTATCCCCTTTCAACTTTAGAGAGTGCCCTCTTGTTCTCCCTACCTTGGAGAGAGTGAACAACCTGTCCCTATCTACTAAGTCTATCCCCTTCAGTACTTTGAATGTTTCAATCATGTCCCCTCTCAATCTCCTCTTTTCGAGGGAGAAGAGGCCCATTTTCTCTAATCTTTCGCTATACGGCAGCTCCTCCAGCCCCTT
Source organism: Geotrypetes seraphini (assembly GCF_902459505.1). Lineage (NCBI taxonomy): Eukaryota > Metazoa > Chordata > Amphibia > Gymnophiona > Dermophiidae > Geotrypetes > Geotrypetes seraphini. Next base: position 346,881,990 of record NC_047085.1, read on the forward strand.
AACCATCTTAGTCGCTCTTCTCTGGACCCTTTCGAGTAGTACCGTGTCCTTCTTCATGTACGGCGACCAGTACTGGATGCAGTACTCCAGGTGAGGGCGTACCATGGCCCGGTACAGCGGCATGATAACCTTCTCTGATGTGTTCGTGATCCCCTTTTTTATCATCATTCCACAGAGTTTTTTTGGTTTTCACTTTACACTTATCCACGTTGAACCTCATCTGCCATGTCGATGCCCATTCCTCGAGTTTGATTATGTCACGTTGCAGATCTTCGCAAACCCCCTGCGTCTTTACTACTCTGAATAACTTTGTATCATCCGCAAATTTAATCACCTCGTTCGTCGTACCTATGTCCAGATCGTTTATAAAGATGTGTAAAGAGCACGGGTCCAAGCACCGAGCCCTGCAGCTAGATATCTTTATATACAGTAGTAGGTTTAAAATTGGTGCCAATTTAGTCTTCTAACCCAGCTGACCTGTTATAAAATTACTTTCTATGAGGCCAATTCTACAACTGGGCACCTCCATTTAGGCATTCCAACAAGTTTGCATGGACCCACTCTAATACCAGCAAACATGGTAAAAAGACAAAACAACTTTGCAGTCTTCATGGTTAAACTCCAAGATTCAAGTAGGTGGTGCTGGGATCGCCTGGAAGAATTGGATGCAGGCAGGTATTCGGACATTGGATGATGTTATATCCAATGAGAATCTGCTGGAATTTTCACGGCTGCAACAATCATTTGGCATTTTAAAATCTCAACAGAATAGGTGATTGCAGTTGAAGCAGGCCATTTGGAGTGGGTTCCCTGAATGGAAAAATTTTAAAAATTATTATAGCCTGCAGATCCATTGCTACCAGACAGATTTAGTAGGACATCAGGCTGCCCAGTGGTATAAATTAATTTCTGAATTTTTGAATAAAAAACCTAAAAATAGTCTCAGAGGTATTTGGAGCATCGAGATTAAACAGTATATTTCTGTATCTCGTTGGCCACGAATTTGGACTTGGAGGTTGAAATGTACAGCGTCAGCATCTATGAGGCAAACATGGTTATTTTTATTACATAGGATTTTCTGGACCCCAGTTCGTTTGCAAAAATTAGATAGTTCCAAATCTAATAGATGCTGGCACTGTCATGCTGTTATTTTTGTCCACTGATATTTTGGATCATCTGTTATTTTTGTCCACTGATATTTAGTTTCTGGAAGTCAATTTGGGGACAAATAAATATTGTTTAAAATCGGATATTCCCTTAACAAAAGAAGCCATAATTTGTGGTACTATGTAACACGTTAAACCTCCCCTTGATAAATATACAAGTCGTCTTTTCCTGGTTTTGACTGGAATAGCTGTTCAAATGATCACAAAAAATTGGAAAAGTCATGATAGATTAAACTACACATTTTGGTGGACAAATGTATGTAATACATACAAATATGAGAGAATGAATGCAGAATGTTTGGGGCACAGTATTTCATTTAACAAAGTATGGAGTCCATTGGCTTTATTTGCTGCTTCACATTAAGGGTTTATGTATTTTTCTCTAAGTTTTTTTTCCTTACACATCCGGGGTGGGGGGGTGGGGGGTTAGGGGAGGGAGAGGTAATTGGAAAATGGATATTAAATCTTTGTATCAATGTAATAAAGTTGTCTTGTATTATTAATAATTGATAGAATGGTGGGTGGGTAAAGTTAATGGTTCTATATACTAATTGTATGAAATGGTGTAATCTCTGTAATATTTTTCTGTATTCAATCAACACTGTTGTAGTTTATAAAATAATAAATTTTTTAGAAACAAAACAACTGTGCTAGCTATTTAACACAGGTAGGGATGGACTGTGGGCATGACATGGGTTAATCAGAGGAGTAGCCAGCTGTGACGGAAAACACATAAATTGGTACCTTTCTGTAGCAGTCACAATGGCTGAAACCATGGCTACACCTACCACCAGCTGAAGAGATGATGGTAAGTGCAGCCATGTGGCTGGTAGTCTAATAATGCACTGAAGAAAAAAGCCCAAAGGGGCCTCAAAGATGGGGACAGTACACACACCAGAAGAGTCATGAGGCTGAGATGTCAATAATATAGCCACGGGCTTGAAAAGTACTCCATGTTATTGAAGATAGTACTTTTCAAGCCCGTGGCTGTATTATTGACATCTCATCCTCACGACTCTTCTGTTGTGAATCTTGTAATGCAGCTACATCTTTGAAGGTGATCTCCCTGAGCACATGCACACAATACCACATGCACACAATAATCACAGCTCCCTGATCCTCCCTCCCCAACAACCTCAATCACACTCCTCAAATTCCACAATCCCTCCCTCTCTTCACAATACAAATCACACCTCTCCAGTCCCTCCATCCCCAATCATCCCCCTCTATCCCACCATTCTCTGATCATAGCTCCTTGATCCTCTCACAACTTTGATCACATACCCCTCTGATCTACATTGACAGCTCCTCGATCACACTCACAACAATGACCACAGCCCCAATCCTGATCACACTCACCATTCCCTCTGATTACAGGACCAATTTTTCATTGGTGAGCCCAAGTCCAATGCTAAGTCTGCCACCATAGCCAGGGACCCAAGTTGCCCCTTTAGCCTCCCCCCTCAACCCAGCTCATCCACATCCACCACATTTTCCTGGTGTCTATGGGGTGTATGAGGTAAGAATGGTCTCCCCTCTGTTCCTGCACCTGCTGAGTCTAGAGTTCAAAGTAGTAAATCTGAACCCTAGTGATAGTCTCCCAGTATTATCTCTAGGGGTCAGTCTGCCATATAAGCTCTTTTTTAACCATATTGGCTGGCTTTTAACATTTGGTAGCTGTTAGTATGAATCTACGTTAACATCTACCAACCCTCTACCACAGTGGTTTTCAACACTGTTCTGGAGGACCCTTAACCATTTAGGGGTTCAGGATATCCCTAATGAATATGCATGAGAGAGATTTACATATAATGAAGGAGACAGGCATGCAAACATGCCTCATGCAAATTCATTAACCACAAAAAACATAAGCTCAAAACACATAAGCTAATCCAAATTTTTTAAATAATACTGTAATGCACTTGGACCCATAACCAAATTGCCACAGACTTGGCAAGAGTTACCAGGGGACAATCACTGCCACATCATGGTCCCTAACTGCCCACATTGTGTACAAATCAATTACAACAAATACTCTTGACAATAAATCAAATATACTTCTCTGCACAATGTTACTAGAAGTTCTAGCACACTCAAGGTTCTCCTTGTCATCTGTGCATTATCACCTCATGGGAAAAATATTCATACATCAAACTCAACAAAGACTCCCCCCAACTCAAGTTTTACTTGTCATTGCTCCATCAGAAGAAGATGCCAACTAGGTCAGGAGATCCAAATCCCTCTGAGTTACCACAAACTTCAATGGCAAATTAGTTTGTGCTATCATAGAGGGATTTGGATCTCCTGACCTAGTTGGCGTCTTCTCCTGATGAAGCAAGGGCAACTGAAACTTGAGTTGGGGGGATCCTTGTTGAGTTTGATGCATGAATATTTTTCACATGAGGTGATAATGCACAGACAACAAGGAGAACCTTGAGCGTGTTGGAACTGCTGGTAGCATGCTTCAAGTTTATTAACAAAAAAGGAGGCAGGATCAGCCATCCAGTCATCTGGTCAAAGTATGTAATCAATCATTTAAAAAAATGCATAAATTCAAAGTCCAAACTTATATGGAAGAACACAGGATACCCGAAAAACCCAGGAAATCTTACTTGTTTTGAAAAATTACTAGATACTATGTCACAAAAGACAAATCTCAAACTCAATCTTGCAAATGCAATACATTGCAAATGAACTGAAGCTTTCCTTGAACAGTGCTCAGAGCTGTGGATGTCAGACCAGTCTGCAGGTCAAGCTTGAACAAAATGTCTGTATATCAACTCTCAAGCATTGCACATGTTCCCTCAGTTGCTCCAGTCTAATAATTTCAAATTTTATATAATGAATAGATTCACTTATCTGCTTTCTTTAGATTTAATGTCTTTGTGTTCTGATGCGTTTCATAACTGCTGCTTCAAACAACCTATAATAGAACCACTCTCACTCTCTTCATTCAGTGGGCAGTCTTGTTTTCAAATAATTTAATTTAATTTAATTCCTCTTCACGAGGAATGAAATTATTCGAAAATGTGAATCTCCATTGAATGAAGAGAGTGAGAGTGGTTCTATCACAGGTTTTCTGAAGCAGCATCTCGACTCATTCCTCCCCCCCATAAAAAAAGAGTCGAGATGAAATAGTGCTTACAAACATTAAGGAGGCCTCACTGATATGGCTTTTTTTTTTTTTAAGTTCAATGAGTTTTTATTAAGGTTTTACAACAAAACAGAAAATAATACAGATGTGTAACATCAAAACATTGCATTAAGACGTATATTGAATCATAGCAGATCCGTAATGTAATGCCCCAAACCAGGGGAACAATAATATGAAGTGAAAGATGAATTCATGTTGGGGTGATCTGTCTTGAAGGTTTTCAACTTTGGATGTTAGAATATTACTAGAGTAAGACCAACTTGTTTATTTCAGAAAAGGACACAAGCAGAAGCTGTGGACCCGACACAGCACTGTGTTTCGGTGTCTGAGGAATGCCTGAATCAGGGGTCACTGTGGCGTATATGTTCACAGATGACAGGTCTGGGATAAAACAAAGCTCGGTCCAACTAACATGCCAAAGTAACCAAAATCACTGAAAACCTGTCATCTGTGAACATATACGCCACAGTGACCCCTGATGTAGGAGTTCCTCAGATGCCAAAACACAGTGCTGTGTCGGGTTCACAGCTTCTGCTTGTGTCCTTTTCTGAAATAAACAAGTTGGTCTTACATCAGTGATCTTCAGTGGAATGTTCATTGTCCGTTCCCACTTCCTTTTGTACTGTTTTATATCCGTGGGTTCTCTGTCCTGTTGGACTTTTTGGTGTTTACTTGAATGTTACTAGATACATATGAGATAAGTGTGACTTTAAAATCTTTATAGAAAAATAAAAAGCTTGAATGAAGGAAATTAGTAAGACTATTGCAACATTGATTAAAAGTAGCCTGATGAAGAGTCATTGGGACCCTTGAGACTAAGCTTGAAGCTATGCGATTTTATGGGCAAAACCTCAGAAGGTCATTTACCTAAAAATTAAGATTTATGTATCCATAGTATATTTAGTATTCAGTCTCTTATAATGTGGTACACAGACAAATCTATTAGGTCAACAAAAAAATTTAAAATAAAAGGTAAACTGGCTTGGAAGTGGGTGTGCAAAGCACTGAAGGTGTCCTCTGCAGTATTTTCTCTGGCTCTTATAGAGAGCGATGGAGATTTCCTGCCCAGATTGGATGCTCCTGGCTATTGTCATTGGACTGCTAAGGAACTTGGTTTCATTTTTCATGTCCTTACAGACAAGGGCAAAATGCGTCCCTGTGCTTCTTTTCTGACAGAATATCACCTAGGCACAGAGTATATCTTTCCTTTCATGCAGTTGCAACATTATCTTGCATCTTTGCCTGGGTCAGTCTTCACATCAGAATGTCGAGAATCACTCACTGATGCCTTCAGCTTGGATGCTCAATTACAAGTGCTTTTGAAATGTCATCATAAATATTTACAAGAACTGCTGCCAGACTTTAAATATGAGCCAATTGTGTGTCAGTGGACAGTAGAGCTTAATGTAATAGTAACAGGAGAACAACTCAAACGTTTGCTCAGTACCTCCTGCCTGCTGAACAAAGATATCTTTCATTGGGAATTGCAATACAAATTTTGTTTGCAAATATTCATATATTTCTCCACACAGAGCACATATAAAGTTGCACTGCGATTAGACCATAGTTGTGTTAAATGTCAGCAGCCTAATGCAGCTTTAGGCCAATGTTTTGGCAGTGACCTCAGATTCATCACTTTTTGGACAAGTTTGGAGTCCATATGTTTAACCTTTGGACGGTTAAATGGACCTCAAGCCCCTTCGCGTTTTTATATGTTCAGTCAATTGTGCATCCCATCCCAAAATGTCTAACTGGCTTTCTTTATGTTGATGTGGAAAAAAAAGCTATTTTTCAATGCTGAATGCGTTGGAAACACTGTCATTGTATTTATTTAAAATTTTATATACCGCATACAACTATGTGGTTTCCATATCACATACATAAAATCTTGTTTCCCTCCGATTATCACATATAACATAGACATGTCTAAACAACATCGTTAATCGTCCCTGTTATAATAGGGATAGAGCATAAATTCAATCAGTTCAGAAATGCAAGCAAGCTTTAAATCATACATTGATGTCAGAAAAATTCTAAAAGACGATAATCAACTGAAATATACCTTAGCATAAAAAGGCATTGGCAAATAATTGAGTTTTCAGCATTTTCTTAAAAATTCATCCCCCCCCCTTACAAAACTGCACGATACCAGGCAAGGCATTCCATACTTCTACGCCAGCTACAGATATCATTGATGCTCCGATCCTAGCAAGCATAGTCGACATTCTACCCGCCAAACTTAATTTCATCCCATTTACATCTCTAAGCTCTCTTCTCGGTTTATAGATCTAGAAGAATTCTTGTAAGATCTTTGGGGAAGCATGCAATGCAATGCTGAATGCGTTGGAAACATTGTCATTGTTTTTGGAAAGACATGAGATTTCAGCAAGTACCAGACTGTGTGGTATGCTCGTAGTGGACTACTTAATATTTAAAATCACTTAGAATTTTTCTTTTTCCTAATAACTCATGGAGCATGCATTTTGGATTCATAGAGGGTTTGGGGAAAGGGGTTTGGGTAGGGTAGGGATTGAAGAAGGTGGGATAGCTACCATGTAATTTGCTAATATTTGTGACTATTTATCTAGTTCATGATTGTACAAGTATATGTTCTTGTTCAATAAACATTTCCCCCCCCCAAAAAAAAAAAAAAAAAAAAAATAAGCAGGAAGAGACCTAGGATCATCTCCTATTTAGGGTCCAGGTTCTGTGAGATTAGTGGATGATACTCTGTCATAATGAAGCTTCCTGTTTTTTTGTTTTTGCTTTGTTTTTCTAGTTTTGGACTTCAGTAAACTACCTAGTACCTTTTTTCTGTCCTGCATTCATTTGAATGCAGGACATAAAACCTAGAATTGTATATACGGTGCCAAAATTTGGTACAACTCCAAGATGCTTGCTTAATGAGCCATTAACTATCAAAAAATTGGCCTTAACAATCAATTATTGAAGTTAACTGCCACTAATTTGGATCTACACACACATCTGAACTAAACACTAATGGGGCTGATTCTATAAAGGGCACCTATCTTAATTTGCAAAATACCCTTAATAGGCTCAGTAATTGCTAAAAAAAAAATAATTAATTGAGTGATAGAATCAGATAGGTGCCTATATAATATAGGCACCTAGCACATTGTGCTTAGCGGTGCCTAACACCTAAGTGAGGGTTTCTTTGTGTGGAGTGCTAAACGCAATTCTCCAAAAACTTAGGTTCCTGAAATGTAGGCCTATAAAACCCTCACCTACATTTCAGGTGCCTACATTTTTAAATAGGCGCCGCTAGCCACGATTCTATAAATGGTGCATAGCTTTGTTTTGGGGTTGGGGGGGGGGCCTGTAATTCCAGGCCTGTGTCAGTAATCCCGAGCCACTAGGTTTTGGCGCATCGGAAGATTAGCGGTTATTTGATATTGAGCTCAGTTGAGCAGCAATGCCATAGGTCAGGTGATCCGGAAAGGAGGGCATGGAGGCCCATGCCTACCCCCCAGACTCATCAGGGGATGAGCAGTTAGGGGGAAGTAAGCTCAAGCGAATAAATATGCCTTGAGGCAGGTGGCACGGAATAGGGGCATGGAGGTCAAATTGCAATGTTATGTAGCTTGGGAGGTGAAGCAATTGTTGATTGCTTATTTATTTGTTGTCCGAATAAACAAAGCTGCGGCCTGGTTATCACCATCAATAAAGTGTCTGTGGACTATTTATTGTTGATGCTATTGCTGAGATTGTATGGGCTTGGATAAGCAAGTAAAGCGAGGTTCTTGCCCCCCTCATCCTTATCCTCTTAATCACCAAGATGGGTATAAGGTGGCAAACGTGGTATAAGGGGACAACAACTCACACATTCCAGCTTCATATGCTAAGCAGCCATTTCCCCATCTGCCAATTAAAGAGTTAAGCTGTAGAAAGTTTTTTTTTCTCCAGAGGTTGGATATTTGAGGTTCGTAGGAAAGTGTGGAGTCAAGCTGGATTCCAAGCCCCTAGTCAGGTACAGTCATAAGATTTAAGGAAAGTGCAGGCTTGTATAACTTCTTGTCAAAAAGTTTAAACATGTTTCTGCCTTCTCTTCCTCTCAAAGTTGCCTGGTTTGTCAGTCATCCTCTGCCCTGTGCTTGTGGTTTGCCACTGAAAACAAATGAAACAAATTAAGATATGACTTAAACCAGCTCTTCACCTTTTCAGTTACTTTAAATGTGTTATTGATTGATAGGTTAATTGCCTTCAAGTCAAAGTTGACTTCTGTGTAGAGACCGAACATGCCTTCATTCATCTTGCATTATCATGCTTCTGAAGACAATGTGCTTAGGAAGCTCCACATGTACTCTTCAGATCTCTCAAGATAATTTTCAGACAAGCTAATTTATCTTCATAAATCAGCATTTACTATTATGGCTTTTCAAAATTGCTCTTTGGATATTCAGAATATGGATTAAACCACAACATGCATCAAATCACAGTTCTATGTGACTGTAATCTCTGTCGAGCAGGAACATCTAGTACAGTATAATCTCGTTATAACAGACTCGCTAATAACGGAACCTCGCCTATAGCGGACAAGGTCCGCTGGTCCCAGCTGAGCGCCATTATAAACATACAGAAAATCATCGAATATAGCGGACTCGCATATAATGGATTTTCGGATATAGCAGACAACTAATTTGGTCCCCAGAGCCACTTTTAGCTGTAGTTTTATTCGGCTATAACGAACATGCAGGCTCCGCCTACAAGGCACATGGCATGTCGGTGATATAATATCAAAATGCAGCCCAGAAAAAAAATTGACAGAGTATTTTTCTTTCCAGTACAGTGTTCTGGTTTGCAATCATTTCGTGCCATACCAATGTTTTGCTGAGTTTTGTTATTGATGTTGCTGATATGCTTGTGCAGTGACTGTTGTTCATCGATTTACGTTGTTTCAAGTTTCCCTAAATAAAGTTTTTACAAAATGCAACTCTGGATATAATGGACCGTTTTTCCAGGTCCCCTGAAGTCTGTTATAATGAGATTATACTGTAGCACTATAGAAATGATAAGTAGTAGTAGTCGCAGTACATCCATATTCTTTTCTTGCTCCTGATTTTTAAAAATCTCCCTGCATTAAAATATTGATATTCTACTATATAAAGTGTACTACACCAGCATTCTTCAATGCAAAGCTTGAGGATCAGTGGCTGTGCCCATCATACCCTGATTCTTCCCTCTCTCCTTAAAGAATGGCATGGGTTTCCCATGGTTAACTGCGGGGACAGGGACAGGACAAATTCTGTCCCCATGTTATTCTTCATGCCACATTACGCACACCTAATTTGTTATTAGGTTTATGCAGGCCAGCTTTTTTGTTTATTTGTTTTCTTTATTGTCCTATGTCTCATGTTTAGTATCTAAGCATTTAAAAAAAATTTTTTACTTATGCTTTAGTGGATTTTCTTTTCCATTTCAGAGCAATATACCATACGATAGAGTGTCTTATATCCCACAGTTCTCCACAAGGAATCTAGGCAGTTTACAAGAAGAAATGAATCTAGTTCAGGGGTGCCCACACTTTTTGGGCTTGCGAGCTACTTTTAAAATGACCAAGTCAAAATGATCTACCAACAATAAAATTTTAAAAAAACACAACGCACACTGTACGCATAGAAAATGTTAATTATCATTCCTATTCCAGGGTTTTTCAAAGAGGTCAAAACAGATGACTCTATGCACTATCACCTCAGTAACAACCATACAAAAATAGACAAATATACCCCCCTCCCTTTTTACTAAACCACGATAGCAGTTTTTAGAGCGCAGGGAGCTGCGCTGAATGCCCAGCACTGCTCTCGACGCTCATAGGCTCCCTGCGCTAAAAAAACTCTATTGCGGTTTAGTAAAAGGGGACCTTAGTGTAAAATATAGACAGCAGATATAAATTGAGACACATTTCGATCACTAAATTTAAAATAAAATCATTTTTCCTACCTTGTTTGGTGATTTCATGAGTCTCTGGTTGCACTTTCTTCTTCTGACTGTGCATCCAGTCTTTCTTCCCTTCTTTCAGCCTGTATGCTTCCTCTCCTCCACACCTCATTCCCTCCCCCAACTTTTCCTTCCTCTCTCCCTGCCCTTTCTTTCTCTCTGCCTCCCTTTCCTTTTTTTCTGTTTCTCTTCTTTCCTTCTGTCTCCCTGCCTGCCCTTTTTCTTTCTTTCTTTCTCCCTGCCCTCCCCCAAGACACTGCCACTGCCATCGGGGACCCAAACTGCCATCGGGGACCAGGACCCAAACCGCCACCAATAACAGGCCCGAAAGCCGACGCCAATAACACACCCAAAAGCCGCCGCCGCCCCAACCTCTCCCTGCTTCGGCCGACCAGCATCGCGAGGAACTGTTGGGGGAAATGCTGCCGGGTCCTGCCTTCGCAGAAACAGAAAGTAGGCAGGACCCGGCAGCAAGAAGAGGAAATGCTTCACTAACATGTCTCCCGCCTTAGCCCGTAGCGAACGCTTGCTTCAGGGCTCTCAACATGTGCGTGCAGGCTTCCCTTCTCCCCCCCCTCCCCCTCCCCGGGCATAACTTCCGGTTTCGGAGGGAAGAGAAGCCTGCACACACACGTTAGAGCCCGGAGCATAAGTTCGCTAGGGGCTGAAATCTCCAAGCCGGTTTTTTTGGGTTTTTTTTTAATGTTCAGCAGCGGCAGATGACAGCTGGGCGGACCGCCCAGCTAAAAGGCCCTAGGGAGAACACTGGAGAGGAAGGCTGATCGGCCCGTAGATCAGGACGGCAACACGAGTGCGATCGACTCGAGTTGCCTTCCTGAGCTACTGGTCGATCGCGATCGACGCGTTGGGCACCCCTGATCTAGTTCTTCAAGTTACATTTTTAAGTCAGATCTTGTGGTTGTTAAAGTGAAGAGGTGAAAGATAGAAGGTTGGCTATAGAGAGAAGAGGTATGTCTTTAGTTTCTTCTGAATGTCATGTTAAGTGGTGGGTTGTCTTAGGTATGCTAGCAGTTTGTTCCAGATAAGAGGTCCTTGGTCATCAAAGGTAGCCTCAAACATCTTCTTCTACCAAACTTGTTGAGGTGATGGGAAGGATAATTTGAAACGTTGCAATACTCGTGAATTGTAGAAAGGATTAGGGATTTTGATAACAGAAGTTAGTCCATAGATCACATGGTGCAACTTATATTTATATTTATCCTGTCATTTTGGTTTAAAACAATATGAAATGACATGTGGTGAGGCATTTTCAATATGACATCTAAATCTGACTTTAGATGTTTTATGGAACATGTCTAAAAATCTGATTGAGAAAATGACCATTTTTGAACCAGAATGTCCAACCTTCTAGAGAGCAAACTAGTACAATATATTTCAAACACACAGACCTCATACACCCTGGACACTACTCACATATCGTTTTTCCCCAAAAATTAGACCTACCCCGAAAATAAGCCCTAGTCTTGGGATTCACCAGCAACTTTTCAACCCTCCCCTCCCCCACCGTGCAGCCAAATACCTGCTGACCCTACATCCTTCCCTCCCTGCCGACCTTCAACCAAAGCAGTGTCAGGCCAGCAGCATTCTAAACAGGCTGCTTGGCCTTGTCCATTGAGGATTTCACTCTGCCGCGTTACTGATGAAGGCCCATTCTCTATATTGCAGTGCTAAAATCGGCCATTAATGGAATGCATTATAATAGCAGATTTTTTAATGTGGCTTACCCTCCCGTTTTTTACAAAGTTGTGGTAGTGGTTGTTGCATGGCAAATGCTCTGATGCCCATTAAATCCCTAGGGGCATCGGAGTGATTACTACAACTGCAGCCACTACCACAGCTTTGTAGAAGGAACCCTTAGTAGAGATGTGTCAAACACAAGGCCTATGGGCTGAATCCGGCCCACCTGCCCATTTATGCAGCCCGTGGTGACTGTGCGCCTAACACTACACTCTCCAGGAACCTCCTTGAGTCCCGAGTTCCCACCTACCACCTCCTTGCTGCTGAAATTAAAAATCTTCGGGTAACCAACGCGAAGCCAGCCTCCCGCTGTCACCCTGCCCTGGAAGTGTTCTTTCTGCAGCGTCCTGCCTATGCGGAAAGAGGACATGAATGAATAATTCCGGGACAGGTCGATGGCGGGAGGCTGGCTTCGTGTTAGCTGCCCTAAGTTTTTAATTTCAGCGGCAGGAAGGTACTAGGTAAGGGAGTTGGGAACTGGGGACTGTTATACCATAGGATCTAGCTGAGAGGGGAGGGCTGGGGTTGGGAATGAGGGAAGGACATGCTGCACGGGCTGCGAGGGGAGGAGGGTTGGGAAAGCAAGAAGGACAGATACTGAACAGGCTGGGAGGGGGTTGGGAAGGACAGAGGCTACACAGGTTGGGGGTTAGGAAGGGAGGGAAAGAGATGCTGCCAGTGGGTGATGGAAGAGAAAAAGAAAATTATTTGACATAGGTGTGTGGAGTGGGAGGGAAAGAGAGATGGTATACATGGGGAAGAGGGAGAATTATTGGGCATGACAGTGGTGGAAAGGAGGGAGGGAAACATGTTACACTGGGAGGGAGGAGAGTTGACTCAAAGAAGGGAGAGATGTCAGATTCCGGAGAAGGGTGATGGAAGGAGGGAAGAAAGATGTCAGGCCACTTGAATGGGAAAGAGAGAAAGAGAGAGATGCCAGACCACAAAATGGAAGGGAAGGAGGGGAGAGAGAGATGCCAGACCATGGGAGAGGAGAGAGATTCCAGGCTATTGGAAGGAGAGAAAACATATGCCAGACCATGAGGGGAAAGGAGGAAGACAGAATTGTTTGACCATGGGAGAGGGTTGAGATGGTGCACAGGGATGGAGGGGAAGGGGAGACAGAGGGAGGAGATGGTGCACAGCAATGGGTCAATGGGTGCAGCAGAAAAGAGATAAGAAGAAATGCTTCTTATGGATAAATGGGAATAGGGGAGATGGTACACATGGATAAATGCGAAGGGAAGACATGGAAAAGTAGATATATTTTGGAGAAGAAAGCAGAAAAATGGAAGAATGTTGAATGTTAAAAGTTAATGCTAAAGATGGTTGTATGGCAGAAAGTAAATGAGAGAAAACCAGCAAATGGATAAATTGGCTTTGGATACACAGTTAAGAGCACAAACAGAAGGAAGTGCAGCCAAAGACATGGAAAGGTGGTTTGAAAACCAAAATCACCAGGTAACAAAGGTAGGGGGAAATTATTTCATTTTCAATTTAGTGATTGAATTGTGTCAGTTTTGAGAATTTACATCTGCTGTCTATATTTTGCACTGTTCAGGAAGAAATGCATTTGTTTCTATTTATCTAGGTTTGTACTGCATGCAGAATCTTGAATCTTAGGTTTTTATTTGTATATATTAGTACTTTCACTTTATGGCCCTCATATTTGCAAAGGGGTTATCTATATTCTGGTAGGAATGACTATTGAGAAGCATACAGTGTGCTTTGTGTAGTTTAATTTTGTGGTTAACCATTATGTGTTGTTAATAAGATTATATTGTATGCATATATGAAAAATGAATGGAAAAATGGTATTACAATTAGTACTATTAGGGGGGTGGGGTCTGGGGTGGAACTTTCGGCCCCCGCAAACAAAAAAGCATTCCGCTGCCTATGCCTAGAATGACTATTTGAATAAAGTTGGAATTAAATATGGCAATATCTATGAGGTGAAAATAACCTGGTGAATCGCTGGAATGGTATCTCAGGGTGAGGAAGGATCTATACTTCTACTAAGACTAAGGGCTCCTTTTACGAAGGCACGTTAGGGCCTTAACGCGCGGAATAGCGCACGCTAAAATGCCGCACGCGTTAGCCGCTACCGCCTCCTCTTGAGCAGGTGGTAGTTTTCAGCTATCGCGTGCTATAGCGCACGCTAATCCTGTGCGTGCACTAAAAACGCTAGCGCACCTTCGTAAAAGGAGCCCTAAGTATCTTAAAAAAAATTCGGCCCTCGACTTAACCTGTTGTGTTTTAGATTTTGGCCCCATATGGGATTGAGTTTGACACTTGTGCCTTAGTGAATCAGACTGTATATTAGGTATGCTTGAATTTGAGCACTGCTGAATGCTTTCATCCACATACAAAGTCTATTTAGTAAAGTGTACAACATGGTCAGTTGTGCTTGTAATAGTTTAAAAATCCCTCTTTGCATTTCTGACAAGTCAAACACATATTTATAGCATTAAGCATCACAATTTCCCATTAATTTATATTGCAGTGATAAAAATTATAGCTGGTATTTTCCATCACATTTTTCTCTTTCAAGAAACAAAGGGCCTCTTTTATAAAGCCATGATAGCGATTCACAGCACAGCAAATGCAATACAGCCCATAGGAACTGAATGGGCTGCGCTGCATTTGCCATGCGGGACTTGCTACCACAGCTTTGTATAAGGAACCCAAAGTGGTCAATATTCAAAACAATGTAACAGGCCAGTAACCGTCACTGATCAGTTAAATTGTTTGGGGCTATCTGCTAATTTTCAGCAGCACTTAACTGGTTATCTCTGATGAAAATGAGTGAAAACTGGTTATTTTGGGTATGTTTCAGGGGGTGGAATCAGCACTTTACCGGTTAAATACTGACATTCAGCTCTTAACCAGACAGGGTAACTATATAAATGAGGTCACATAAACAGTGGCGTACCTAGCATATGTTGTGAAAGTAGGACATAAGAAAATATCGTTTTGCTAGAACAAATTGCAACAAATTGCAAGCTCCCCTTGTTGCACATTGTCTCGAACACAGTCATAACTTTGAAGATCTACGTTGCTTTGCCATTGATCACGTCAAGGAAGGCATTACAAATCGATCGACTCATTTGCTACGTGCTGAACAGTTCTGGATCCACCTTTTAAACAGCGAAGAACCAGTTGGGTTAAATCAGAGACTGGAATGGAATGCTTTTTATTAGGTTTTAGTAGGTTTCATTTATATTACATTGTTTGCATTTACTTTTTGCATTTATTTATTTTTTGGTCATCTTCAATCACTAAATTCAAGAAAAATTTCAAAAAATTTCAAAATATTGAAGAACAAATAATATAAAAATAAAATAAAAAACATATATAATAAATATATTCAAAAAGCTATATACATATATATAGATAAAAAGTTACAAAAAATCCAAACACAGATAAAAAGAAAAACTGTTGTTTGTTGCGATTTTTCAGCTGTCAAGTCTTTCTCTGATTTGCTTCCGGTAGTGACGCTCCTACCGGGGGTATTTAAATCTCAGAAGTTCAGAGCCGCCCCATGTAAGCCATCTGTTTGGACTCAGCTGAAGCGGTTGTTTCCGCTCTCTTAAGGTACAAGTTAGTATTTGAACACTAAGAAGTTAAAACATAATGAGAGACTGTCTAAGTTCCTTTTGTTTTTTCTTTCTGTTTTGCAGACTGATCGGTCGGGTCACACCCTGATGCAGCTAGTCGGTGAAACGCTGGCCTCCGTCGGTGTGCCGATCAGTTGAAGATAAGTGGCTTTATTCCTCTATCTATAATTACATAAATGTGAAGCATAAGTTTTTTTGCTCGTATTAACTCATTTTTGAAGGTTTTGCCTGTGAGGTTACCGTCTAACCACCTTGATATCCACTTTTGTGGCGGTGGGAGGGCCTTTTCTGAGGCTTTTGTCCTTCTTTTTGAGTGAAATGTGAGGTGATACTTGCTTCACTTTGTTCTAGCAAAACGATATTTTCTTATGTCCTACTTTCACAGCAGTCGCCAATTGAAAGTGTTGGTTTATATACATTGGTTTTTCAATACATCTGTGTTTTCAAAGCTAGTACCTAGCATATGTGACACCCGAGGCCCATCATTTTTTGACACCCCCCTTCATCTATATGAAAAATACGATTTTTAGTAACAATCCATATATCGCACAAGAATGTACCTAGGAAAAGGCAGCATCTTAAACACTACAGTGAGCACTAGAACACCAACACATACATTGTAAAACTAAACAAGCCAGATCCCACACAGTCAATTGATCCTGCCCAGTCAATGCCAACTGAAAATGATGCCCTTTTCATACACACAGAACAGAGATACACCCTCAACCAATATGGAATAATCACAAACTAAAAATAGAAATATGAAGACAACAGTAAAACTGAACCACCAAGAAACCAGATTCTGCATACAATGCAACACCACAACACCACAAAAACAGTGACACATGTCCCCTAATACTGTGCAAAATATAAAGACAGTAGATGTAAATTTGAAAAAAAACTGATACATAACAATCACCACTTTACAAATTAACAAATAAAAATAAAACAAATAATGAGAAATAAGAAAATACAATTTTATTGGACTAATCCATTTTTCAATTAGCTTTCAGAGGCCAAATCTTTCTTCAGAACAGTACAGTATATTGCTGTTATGGTATCCTGTCCTGAACTGACAAATTTAGTCCAAAACATTGTCTTATTTCCATTTCCTATTTATAAACTTTTATCAATGCAGTTACAATACTACTTGATTCTAAATAAAGCAACAAAAAAATCTTTCTATCTTTTGTTGTTTCTGCTTTAATCATCTTCTCTTCACTCTCTTCTTTCTATACAGTGTTTGTCCTCTCTTTCTTCCATGCAACATCTGCCCTCTCTTTGCCCCTTCCACCCAGCTTCTGCCCTCTCTCTCTGCCCCTTCCATCTACTGTCCACCCTCTCTCTCTTCCATATGGCTTCTTCCCTCTTTCTATGTCCCTTCAATAAACTGTATATCCTGTATCCCTTCTCTCCTTTGCACATGATTCATTTCAGCTTCACCCCCTCTCCATTTTTTCTGTCTCCACCCCCTCCCCTATGCTTTGGCATATCTCTCTTTCTCTTCTCCTTTCCTTTCTTCCTTCCTTCCCACTCCACACCATGGTCTGGTATCTCTATTTCCTTCCCTTCACTCCCCCATGCTATGGCATCTCTTCCTCCCCCTCCATGGTCTGGTATCTCCTTTCCTTTTTTCCTTTCCCTCCCTCCCATAGACTTGGCATCTCTGGTTCCTCTCCCTTGTCTTCCTTCTCCCTCCTTCCCTCTCTCTCCCCAATTGGGTGCTGCAGCAGCAGCATTTCTCTCCCCCTTGCCTGTGCAGCTTTTCTACGCCCCCCCTTCCCTGTGCAACAGCAACAGTAAACCTGTAAACAGGGGTGTCCAGCAGTCTTTCAGCTTCTGGCCAGTTCCCCTGCTCAAAGCCATGGGCATCTACACCGCACACAATCCGCAGTTGATTCGGAAGCCTTCTCTCTGACATCATGACATCAGAGGGAATGCTTCTGATGCAGCCGCGAATCGTGCGAGGAGCCGACACATGCGGCTTTGAGCAGGGGAGCCGGCCAGAAGCTGAACAACCGCTAGACACCCCTGTTTACAGGTTTACTGTCGCTGCTTCTGGTTAAGGAAAGCAGTAGCGGCAGCGGCAGAATAGGGAGGGTGGCCAGCTGTGAGTGTGCACCCCCTTGGGGCGTACACCCGGGGTGAACCGCCCCCCTGTCCCCCCCTTGGTACGCCATTGCACATGAAACACAGTCCCATCTATGTGGCAACCCATAGCTGGTTAAGTTCAGAATATCAATTTAACTGGTCATGTGTTAACCGGTGCTGCATACTGAAAACTGGATATTCAAAGCCAAAGCCCGGACACGGCCTGGTATTGAATAACCAGGAATAATGCAGGCAACGGTCAGCAAAACGCTCTCTACCACCAGCTCAATATTTACCCCAAAATGGCAAAACATTTTTTTTTCTTATATGGAATAATGTATTAATACATCAGCCACAAAATGTTGAGTGCTCTCAATCCATTTAAAAGTCCTGGGAAAAGATTAAATTTGAAGAGAGTATGTGTAAAGATACAGAATAGCATGGCCTTCAACATAGATTAACGAGCAAAGGAGAATAATTGAGTTTGCAATGAATAATTAAGCATAGCATGTTTTTTATTCTTTTAAATCATGAGGTAGGATGGTGACACATCATCAGATACGATCACAAAAACAGTTACTGCCTTTTTACTTGTGATTAAGTGGTACAATCATAATTTTATTTCTTGGCGTAAGAGAGTTTAAACAGACTGGATATAAACAATGCCTTCATTTTGTATATAAAATAAAAATAAAATGTAGCGGTAACAGTTCCATGGTAACGTTGCAACTTTTATTACTGCTGTTTGGAATAAATTTCTATGAGAATTTTATTAGGCAAGTACCTTTATATATTCAGCATAATTCTTGAGAGAGTGCAAAATATATCGCTTCAGAGAAGTGCAGCTAATCTTCAAAATCTTCAGGTCCTAGAAGAAGCCCTCGACACTGGAGAGCTTCTACTGTCACACAGTCGTGAAGTTTTAACCTTATTACAAAGAAGCATGGTTTTGTATGACATGAAGAATTCAAATAAAGGGATAGCTCATTAAATACCTGCACTTCTGTATATCACTCCAAATGTGAGTGCAAGATTTTGTATTGTAAAAATATTCATAGTCAATTTGCCAATTCACAATCACATAAATGAGTATATATACATAATATTATGGCGTGCTCAGTGCTCCAACATATAGATCATGAGAGGATACAGCCAATGCAAAGACTGCTACGAGAGGAACCAGCACAGCACACACCAAAGTTCAAGTTTCAAGTTTAATAATAATTTGATTGATCACCTATCTTAATTCTAGGTAATTGTACAAAATATAATAAAGTAAGGGGGATTACATGTTATATAATAATCAGCAAAATTACAAAGACAGAACAGACAAACGGGATACAAAAGAGAGAAGGGTGAACTACAAAACAGTCAAGAAAAGAGAACGAAAAGAGGTTAAAACAGAAGGAAGGGAGAGGAGTTTCGCTCAAGGCTGCCTGCATAGATTCAAGAACGGAAAATTAAGAAAGGAAGTAACATCAGTGCTCAAAGGCATCTCTATATAGGAAACATTTTAGAGCTTCTTTAAATTTATCTAGGTTTGATTTCTCCCTAATATAAAGGGGTAAAGAGTTCCAGATAAGGGGAGCAGTAACTGCAAAAGAAGTTGTACAGCGAGTGCAAAATGTCTTAAGAGTGGGGACGAAAAGTAGATTTTGGGAGGATGATCTGAGAGCTCTAGAGGACGGGTGAGGAATGAGTAGTTTGTCAATGAAAAATGGTTCTCTGGATTTAAGTGTTTTGAACGTAAGTAAAGCAGTTTTGAAAGTAATTCTATGAGGGATGTGAAGCTAGTGGGCATTTTTAAGTAAAGGGGTCACAGGGTCATATTTCTTGGAGTTGGTGATGATTTTGACAGAAGTATTTTGGATTAGCTGAAGTTATCTTGCTGTTGTATCGGGCGATGGTGCGCCCGCATCTGGAGTTCTGTGTCCAATACTGGTCGTTGTACCTTAAGAAGGACATGGCGATACTCGAGAGGGTTCAGAAAAGAGCGACGAGATTGATAAAAGGTATGGAAAACCTTTCCTATGCTGAAAGATTGGAGAAACTGGGGCTCTTTTCCTTGGAAAGCGAAGGCTTAGAGGGGACATGATAGTGACTTATAAGATCATGAAAGGCATAGAGAAAGTGGAGAGGGACAGATTCTTCAAACCTTCGAAGACTTCAAGAATGAGAGGGCATTTGGATAAATTAAAAGGGGACAGATTCAGAACCAATGCTAGGAAGTTCTTCTTCACCCAGAGGGTGGTGGACACCTGGAATGTGCTTCCAGAGGGTGTGGTAGGACAGAGTACGGTATAGGGTTTCAAGAAAGGATTAGATGTGTTCCCGAAGGAAAAGGGGATTGAATGGTATAGATAGAGGATTAATATGCAGGTCCTGGACCTGATGGGCCACCATGTGAATGGGCTGCTGGGCATGATGGACCTCTGGTTTGACCCAGCAGAGGCACTGCTTATGTTCTTATGTTCGTCTAATTTCTTTTTGTAGTATTCCTTTGTATACCCTTCTGCTACGCTGCTGCAACTGAGTAATTAAACTACAGTATATGTTATTGTATCATTAATGTATAAGATAATAATAAAATATCACTTATCTTGAGATTAACCCCCTCTTCTACAAAACCATGCTAGCAGGTTTTAGCGCAGAGAGTCGTGCTGAATGGCCTATTCAGCACGGCTCTCTACGCTAAAACCCGCTAGCGCGGTTTCGTAGAAGAGGGGGTAAGAGTTTATCCTTGTTGTTCAAACTGTTGTTTCATCTGATTAATAAATAAATCCTTGTTCCCAGCAATGTCTATCAATCCTGTTACAAATGAGGCTGATAGCCCCTCAAGACCTAGCCACACCCCTTGTGTCCAATTGTGTCATATCAGAACCAAACGATAATCCCAGTGTGTCCAGACTTCAAAAACAAACAAAAAGAACAACAAAATGTCCGATGTTCAATATATAAAAATGAGTTTTCTTCAACGGACGACATCACTCCAAATAATCCATGGCTTAAAGAAAGGAAGTACTCCTCAACTCCAGCAGAGTTTCCCCTTGGTTTCGTCAGGAGGAGGGCAGTAAATCTTCTCCATGGTTCTGTGTGCAGCGAGTATTCCAAATGCTGCCGCAAAAAATGGCGCTGGTTTCTGAACGCTGTAGTGAAGGAACCTTGGTGGTGATGGTTCACGGTCATAGCAGTCTTTGCATTGGCTCAGTCCTCTCATGACCTATATGTTGGAGTACTGAGCACACCATAATATTATGTATATATACTCATTTATGTGATTGTGAATTGGCAAATTGACTATGAATATTTTTACTATACAGAATCTTGCATTAACATTTGGAGTGACATGAAGAATTAGCAACTGGTTTTGCTGCTTTGCATATAAGATGTTGGCCAAAGCACTCTCACTGTTACTCACTGTGCTGGCACAGATGATTTATCACAAGCAATCCAACATGATCGTAGCCCAAACCATATCATATTCCTGATCTCAAATCTGATTCATCTTGCAATTACATCGCTCATACTAGGAGGCTGATTGATTCCTCCCCCCCTCTCCCCAAGCAAGCATACCTTGCACAGCTAGCTCTTAAATGTCAAGCTTTTCCACTTGAAGATCATGTTAGGTCCTGGGATAAACAGTCTAATCACCGCCCTGAATGGTCCAGCCCCAATTCACAAATGTGCCATTGCCACCAGATATAATCGCCTCTGAAACCATTAAGCTTGGCATGCTGTCAGAAATGCCACTCAGCTGAACAGGAATGTGCATCTGGTGTAAAGACCCATTGTCTCAGTCTAATACTCAATCTAGAAATGTTCATGGTTGGAAAATAGTTTGGCTAGTATTTTCTGAAAGTTTCCCTAAAAGTGTGTGTGTGTGTGTGTATGTGTGTGTGCATGTTTTTTCATGTTTTTCACACATTCATTTAAATGGTACCCCATATAGGCATGCTAGCACTCACCTAGGGCTAGATTCTCAAAATTCCACATTAAAAACTGATGGGCCACTGTCGCAGCCATTATTGTAGTGATTTTTTAAAAACGAGTCATTCTCCATACAACGCTTATGCAAATTAAATCTGTGGAGAGTAGTGAAGATTTGCTAAATCTGCATGTGCCCATCGCTGGTGATAGCAATGGGCACATGTGCAGAATAAATGCAAAAAAACAAAACAAAACACACAACACAAAAAAATAAACAAAAACAAATTGAGCTGCAAAGTCAAGCAACCCCACACCTGACACACCCCTGGCAGCGGGAGAGATGACCCCCAAACTCCACCCGGCAGTGGGAGAAATGCCCACACTCTCCTGCCACCAAGCAATACACCCCATGACACCTTCACCGGCGGTGGGAGAGATGCCCACTCCCTCTCACCACTGATGTCAAGCAAGCCCCCACCCGACATCCCCCTGACAGCGGGAGAGATGCACACTCCCTCCCGCTGCCAAGCAATCCCCCCTACCTGACATCCCCCAGCAGTGGGAGAGATGCCCCTCCCTCCTGCTGTCATGCAACCCCCTATGCCTTAGATGACCCCCTCCCTCGCCCCTCCCCCATACCTTACTTACAATGACTGACTGGAGGGATGCCTAATCCATCCAGTCAGCAGGCCCGCCTATTCAAAATGGCAGGCCTTCCCTTCCCCGGTGCAACCTGGGATACACTGGGGAGGGGCCTGAGGCCCCCACAAGAGGGGCCTTAAACAACCTGGGCCAATCAGAGGATGAAAGTGAAAGGGGACAGACTCAGGAGTAAATGCTTCTTCAGGGAAAGGGTGACAAATTAATGGAACAGCTTCTTGATGGAGGTGGTAGGGATGAAGACTGTATCTGAATTTTAAAAAAATTTGGGACAAGTGCATAGAATCTCCAAGGAAGATAAAGGGATAATAGGTGATGTGGATGAGCACACTGGATAGGCTATATGGTCTGAATATGCCTTCAGATTTTCTTTGTTTGGTTGAGAACCCCAGTCGTAGATGATGGAATTTCTGCCCATTCCATGGTAGGCATGGTCAGTAAAATTCATACGATTCTCTATAGGATGTGTGGACTGAGAAGCCGCCTAAGTGGCTTTTGAGAATCGCACACGGGCGTCCTATACAGAATTGCACCTAAGCCCGCCTAAGAACCCAATTTTCTCTCCAACGTCCATGTTAGAGAATCAGGTTGCCGCTGAGCTTATCATCCACAACAACCTGGTGACCCCGCCCTCCAGCCTTCCTCTCTGCTTGTGTTCTGTTGGAGGCCAGGTTCCTGAAGAAGGGCTCCTCCCGAAACCAGCGCGGTTGAACCTTTCCTCCTGGCGCGGTTTTTCCATTGTGTAACAGTTTTGGATAAGTATTGTTTCTTTTGGATATGATTTTCACTTTTTGGCATGGTTTTTGACTTTGTTTGTGATTTTGTGTGTGTTTTTTGAGGGGGTTTGGCTGGCAGGGTTTGTGTGGGGGTCGCTCAGGTTGTTTGTGTTGAGTTTCATTTACTCACTTTGATTGTTGATTGGTTTGATTTCTGCACACACAGGGCGCTTGATGATGGTGTGCGGGTGGAGGCTTATGGCCTTGACCCAGAAGTGAAGTGTCGGAGCTGAGCTCCTATCACTGAGGGTTCACACTGAGAGCGCCCTATAACATCATATAATGTGACATGTTCTTTGACATATTACATTATATTTGTTTTGTAAGTTGTGAGCCAAGTTAGACACTTTGAGCTTCCCCCTCACAGACCTTGATGTGACTTGGTTGCTGAGCTTATCATGGCAAGGGATCTCCATGCCACGATAAGTTTAGCGGCAACCTGTCCTCACCCCCACGAAGACTACTGGAAGAAGGGATACCCAATCCCTCCTGCTGGAACCCCCACCCCCCCCAAACATGGTGTGGCAGGAGGGATGCCCAGTCTCTCATGCCAACACCCCCACCTCCAAAATTCTGATTGGCCACCCGTCATGCAGATGATAGTGAAAAAAGAAAAAAAACAACAACACATTGCCAATGAGGGACTGACAATGGGGTAACTCAGACTTCCCCATCCCATGTTTTTACTTATTTCCCATTTAGATACAGTCCATTCTCATTATTCAGAAGTTCTCAATTCACAATTTCACATATCCACTGTTGCATGCATTGTGACGACTATTCACCATTCGTGCCATGTGTTCATGCATTCATGGACCTTAGAAAAAAAGCTTTGTTTTCTCTCTCTTTCCCATCGGGTTTTGGATTTGCTTCCAGAAATGTCCACCAGGCATAAAGAGAGTCAGTTAAAAGCACAAGAAAGTGAGTTACAAGCATCTGCGGTTACAGCTTCAAAGCGAAAGAAGAGTGTCATGTGTCTGAACGATAAAATGCATGTTTTAGACAGGCTTCATTCTGGCAAGTCTGTTTCTGCTGTCTGCCTTGAGTTCAATGTGAATGAATCCACAATCTGATCCATCTGACAAAAAGAGGAAGATACTTGTTGGTCTGTTCGCAAAGCTGTACCGAAAATTTCCAAAACGATATCTGTGGTTCACGATGAGTCAATGGAAAAGATGGAGATGCGGCTAAATTTGTTGATAATGCAAACGGTGAATGAGAAGGGAAAAAAAAGCACAATGAAAAGCATTGTTAGGATGAAAGCCAGAGATATTTACAAACACGTCATCCAGGGGCAAGAAAATTTGACGCCCTTTTCTGTGAATTCAGGTTGTCTAGCATGTTCTAAAAAGTGATATGCACTAAAAAATGTAAGCCTTAGCTGTTGAGGAATTTAAAACATGCATGCTAAGTGTAATTGACGAAAAGGGGCATGTGCCAGAGTTTCAAGTTTATTTAAAAGCTTTATTTGATCGCAATATCATAATCCAATGTGATTTACAAATAAAAATCAGGGTAAAAGTAAAAAACAACTAAGAATAAAACCACACAAATTAATAAAGGTAAGACACTACAGGACACAAGAGGAGGATAGGTTTCAATACAATTCATAACCAAATAAAATGAACATAGGTGTTGAAACTGTCTTGTTTTACAAGCAGGCTGGGAAACGGACATACGTGTATATAATGAAAATGGCAGAAAAAAGCCCCAGGATTCAAGGCATTTACAGATTGCAGCACCTTGCTACTGTGTGCCAATGCCAAGGGTGATTTCAAATGCAAGCCTCTTATGGTCTACACAGTCCCAAATTCTTACACACTTAAAGGAAAGAACCTGAACTGCATGCAGGGATGGGCATCAACGTTGGAAAAACTATTCAGTGACATGGAGGAGTGTAGTCTACAATTCAAGCGTCTAACAAGCTCTGCGTTTGCCCTTTACACTGAGACACTTAAGGACTTGAGAAGGGAAGCCAAGTAGACAAGGCTGACACAGTTCTTTTTCAGACAACAAGTTGCCAACCCAAACTCCACCAGAGGTAGATGTGACAGAAGTCAACTTGCCAGTCTCGACTCGTATGCCAGAGGCTGAACAGGCTGAAGTCGACGTACCGGCGCCGACAACTCCATCTTCTACAGATACAGTACTATCACGTTGGAGCTGCATGCCTGTCCCTCTCCAGAGGCTGACGTGTCAGAAGTCAACCTGTCGTCCTTGATTCATGCACTAGAGGTTGATCAGGCTGAGTGGTACACCTTGAGTGTTACAGTATAGTACAGTACTGTACACCTGTATTGGTGTAAAGCTGGTTTTTGTCAAACCATGGTTTTTATAATGGTAATATACCATCTCTTCATATATGTCCATTTCCCCGTCTGCCCTGTAGCATCATAGAAACATAGAAATAGACGGCAGATAAGGGCCACGGCCCATCCAGTCTGCCCACCCTAATGACCCTCCCCTACCTTTACCCTGTGAATAGATCCCACGTGTCGATCCCATTTGGCCTTAAAATCAGGCACGCTGCTGGCCTCAATCACCTGAAGTGGAAGACTATTCCAGCGATCAACCACCCTTTCAGTGAAAAATAATTTCCTGGTGTCGCCGCGCAGTTTCCTGCCCCTGATTTTCCACGGATGCCCTCTTGTTGCCGTGGGACCCTTGAAAAAGAAGATATCTTCCTCCGCTTCAATGCAGCCCGTGAGATACTTGAACGTCTCGATCATGTCTCCCCTCTCTCTGCGCTCCTCGAGCGAGTATAGCTGTAATTTATCTAGCTGTTTTTCCTACGGGAGATCCTTGAGTCCCGAGATCATCCTGGTGGCCATCCTGAATCTTTTTTGTCCTAATGGTGAGCACACTAAGGGCCCCTTTTAGAAAGCCCAATAGCATGTCCCAGCGTGGCTATGTATTTATCTTTCAGTACTGTTACGCGCATTTATAAAAATGTTTAACTGTACATTTATTTTTTAGCACTGTTACGTGCAATTATTTTGTTTAAGAATGTTACTTCTATAAGCAATACTGCAAATTAAAAATATATTTGCAACATTCTAAATATTCTACTATGTTGTTTGTCAAATGCTGTCCTATGCAGGATCCTAACCCTATTTTTCATAAAGGATCTATTATTCATTTTATGTGGTTTTAAGGTGCATAATGTACTGCTGGAACCTAACCAATATTTTCCCATAGGCACATTTCGTCATTCACGGTTTCGCAGTTTGCGGACTGTCCTGGGAACCACACTACCTTGAATAATGAGAACGGACTGTACATACATATTATTTATCCCTTACCTGCTGAACTCGTACACACCATCCACTGAAAACACCTGATCTGCATCTCTGCCCCACCCACACATATTGCGGCATGTTGAAATAGGAATATAGATATGGTTTGTTACCAGTTGTCCCTTGAATTTACAACTGCTAAAATGGGGTCACATTTTAGAAAAAAATTAGAAAGTGCCTTAGAGATCTCTACTGGCAGGTACCCATTTCCATCTCTTCAAGCTCCTTTGCCTTCACTTATCAAAAGTAGTGCCTTCATCTTTGTAGACGATATTAAGCTGGTGTCACGATTTCGCAGTTGTCCAGGGCTCACTGCATGTGGGGAGGTAGATGCCTCTGAATGCTCGTTCAAATGCAATGGTGCAATATCTTGCCTTGTATAAGTCTTTTGAAATCTACAGCTACTGTGTATGGTTCAGCAGGAGTCAAACTGCCTCGCTCTATTTTTTTCTTCTTCATCTATTCTAGGCACTGTTATCTGCCTGTATGACATTTAGTTACACAAACAATTTAGCTCAGGAGTGTCCAACCTTTTGGCTTCCCTAGGCCGCATTGTCTGAAAAAAATGTTTCTGGGGGCCGCACAAGCGCGCAAATGCTGCAGCAAGACAGAGGAGGGAGCTGGCAAGACGGTAAACACCCGGGGGGCAGCAGAGGAAAACACTGCATCGCCCTCAACCGGGGTCGCACAAAATACTTCACTGGGCCGCATGCGGCCCTTGGGCCGCAAGTTGGACACTCCTGATTTAGCTTGATTCTTTTCATATGCATGACTAGGAAATCTTTCCTGCTCTGAAAATCTCTTATTTGACCTTTGCCAATACGTTCTATCAGATCCTTTCTCAAGGGTAAGGGCTTATACAGGACACTTCTATAACCTAGAATTCCTGGTGGCTCAGCTGACGGGGATTCCTCCTACCAGGATCTGCTGAGCCGCACAGCCCATTTTTAATAGTGTTTTACTCATGTAAATATTTAGAATAATGGCACATACACACAGATGTGTGCACATATGTACATGCAAATATGACAACATTCTGCCTAATATAATGTATTAAAGGCAGTATATTATGAGGGGGTGCTGAAAAGTTCTCAGCCCAACCAAGAAGAGAATTTAGGATGTTGGTTGGTTAGGCTGAGAACTTTTCAGCACCCCCTCATTTGTAATAAAAGTGAGTCAAGTATAGGAGAATCAAGCCATTGTGATATCACTGATGAAGTTGGCTCTTATTGGTGGAATGAGGCATTATGACATCACAGTATCAGCTTTGTTACCAAAGATTGTACCTCACACTACCAGGGGGTGCTGAAAAGTTCTCAGCCCAACCAAGAAGAGAATGACATGGATATGGTTCAATCAATGATCTGAAACAATGTCAAAAAACAGAGAATTTTGTCTCTGCAAACTGGCACTTAACAAAATAAGATAACACTCTTTTCAGCTCCGGTGGCAAAATAACGCTCAGAATTTAGGAAGTTGGTTAGTTGGGTTGAGAACTTTCTGGCATCCCCTTGTATGCTCAAAATACATTTAGAATAATCCAGAAAATAAGCTATATTCTGGAAATATCCACTTATTTAGCATGTGTTTGTACATAAGGGTGGAGCATGGGAGGGATATATGCAGGGCTCTCACTTATACACAACTTACTGAATACTGTAACTTATTCATTTCCTTGTTGCCTTTATGCACATTCATTTACCGAGCTATGTGGCTGCCCTAAGTGCAAAGGTTCCTACCACAAAGCCTAGGGTACCTATGGGGTCCAATATTCAACACAAGCTACATGTTCACTGGTTATTAGTATTTTGCAAAAAGAATAATATGAGGTATATAATCGAAATGAAAATACGTCTAAAAACACGCCTAAATCGGCACTTGGATGATCAAAGACAGGTTGTCCAAGTGCCGATAATCGAAATGAGTTTTAGACATATCTAAAAACAGCTTAGGCCTTTTCAGTGTTGCTGTATGCCCAGAGTGAAAAGGGACGTTTTTGAAGGAAAGGTTAGGGCGGGAAGTAGGCGGGATGTGAACCGACCTAGACGTAGTCGTCCTACAGCGATTATTGAAAGTTCAACGAGACTTCCTAGATGGAACTTATACGTTGTGACTTAGGCGATTTTAAAACAGGTAAAAGTGCTCAGAAGGTATAAAAAGTGACCAGATAACCACTGCAGGGACAAAGTACAGACCCCCACACACTCCCCCAGTGATCACTGACCCCCACCATAAAAATCAGAATAAAAATGTACATACCTGCCTCCAGAACATCAGAACCTGGCATAGGAAAGCCTATTAAAGCTTCATAAAGGTGTCTTACATAGTCTGGGGGGTGGGCTAGTGAACCATAGAGAGGAGGACCCAGGCCCATAAGCCACTCTAACCACTGCATTCATGGTGAAACATGTGCACCACCAAACTCCCCCACAACTCTACTGTACTGCCATATAGGTGGCACCTGTAGCCATTATGGCTATTGGGGTGCTAGATTGGTGGGTATAGTAGGTTTTGGGGGAGCTTGGGGGGGCTTACAATGATCTATAAGGGAGTTGTTTATGCAGCACCCCTTTAGTGAAGTTCACAGCAGTGCCCTGTAAGGTGCCCCACTACTCTGACCAGTCCATAATTTTGCTGGTCCCTCCCATATCCATAAGGTCTTGTTCTTGGTGTTTTTGACTTGGACGATTTTTTGGATGAGAATGGGTATAAAGACAGATGACTTAGTAGTATTTGTTGAGAATGGACTTTGGACGTTTCCAAATTTGGGCGACTAGTGACTTAGGCCCAAAACAGACTTAGAAGGATTTTTTGATTATACAGCTCCACATATTGTATTTATTTATACAATATTATAGACTGCATGAGTGTTTCTTACCTATCTATGTATATTTATTTATTTAAAAGAAAAAAAAAAACCAACAACATACATAATACAAACAAGACCATTTACCGGTAGATAGATATATCTATATAAATATGAGGAGGGGCATAATCAAAAGTACCGTATTTGCCGGCGTATAAGACGACTTTTTAGTACCTTAAAATCCTCGCCAAAGTCGGGGGTCGTCTTATACGCCGGGTACAGTTTACATGCCCTTACTTGCGCGGCTCTTCTTCTCCCTACCTTCTCTGCTTGCAGCACAGAGCCGAACGGAAGTCTTCCCGACGTCAGCGCTGACGTCGGAGGGGAGGGAGGGCTTAAACAAAGCCCTCCCTCCCTCCGACGTCAGCGCTGACGTCGGGAAGACTTCCGTTCGGCTCTGTGCTGCAAGCAGGGCAGATAAGGAGAAGGAGAGTAGCCTCGCGGTTCGAGTGGCTACCAAGGGAGAGGAGCGGCCCGCCCCGCCCCGGGTGCAGCACAGCCGGCCAGGTCCCCTTACTTTTGTGGCACTTCCCCAACCGACCGATAACAGCCCGGGTCCGACAATCCTCCCTGCCCTGTAGCCGCGAATCTAAATACCTTCTTACAGCAGCTGTAAGAAGGTAATTTAGATTCGCGGTTAAGGGCAGGGAGGTTTGTCGGATCGGGGCTGTTGTCTGTTGGTCGGTCGGGGAAGTGCCACAAAAGTAAGGGGACCTGGCCGGCTGTGCTGCACCCGGGGCGGTAGAGAAGGTGTGCGGAAGAAGGGGTCGTCTTATACGGCGAGTATAACACAAAACTCTATTTTTTAGCTAAAAGTTGGGGGGTCGTCTTATACGCCCAGTCGTCCTATACGCCGGCAAATACGGTATGCCTAAGTTTGAGGTTGGACATTATGTGCATGATGTCCACCATCCCAGTAGGAAAAAATGTTCATTTTCAAAGCTGCCAAACGTTTATCTTTTATTTTTGAAAATGAGCTAGGCATAAGTTTTGGTCCTTAGGACTTCTACCTTTTTTTGCCCATTTTCAAAAATAAAAATGTTCACGTGAAAAACATAGAAAAACAAGTTTTGTAGATGTACCCAACAACTACCTTGTCTGATCGCAGCAGAGGAATCCCCATCAGCTGAGTCAGTTTCGGGGATTCCTGGTTGCTCAGCTGATGGGGATTCCCCCTACCAGGATCAATTGAGCAGCAGAGCCAAACATCCCTCTCCTGACATCCCCAGACCTTCCACAATATCCCCCTGACAACCCCCACATCCCCTGAAATCCCCCTGTCATTCCAGACCTTCCCGACATCCCTCTGAAATCCCCAACATCCCCCTGTCATCCAGGACCTCCCCCAACATCCCCTCATATTTCCACCCCTCCCCCACATCCCAGGATCCCTCATTTTGAGACAATCAGGGCCTTCAGCCCCTCCCATTGCTTCCCTCCTGCCGTTTTCTCATCTGAAGGTACGGAGGGATTTGAGGTGCGCAGGAATATTGGGAGGATGTGGGGAAGAGAGCAGAGATGTCAGG
Organism: Geotrypetes seraphini; assembly: GCF_902459505.1. Lineage (NCBI taxonomy): Eukaryota > Metazoa > Chordata > Amphibia > Gymnophiona > Dermophiidae > Geotrypetes > Geotrypetes seraphini. Next base: position 346,912,782 of record NC_047085.1, read on the forward strand.
GGAGGTCTGGGATGACAGAAGGATGTCAGAGATTTCAGGGAGATATTGGGGATTTCAGGGGGATGTCATGGGATGTCGGGGAGGTCCAGGATGACAGGGGGATGTGGGGGATGTCAGGGGAATGTCAGGGAAATGTCAGGGGATATCAGGGGAGGCCCGTGGATGTCAGGGGGAGGGGTTTAGGGCTCCGCAGCTCAGCTAACCCTGGCAGGGGGAATCCCCATCAGCTGAGCAACCAGGAATCCCCGAAACTGGTTCCGCTGATGGGGATTCCTCTGCTGCGATCAGCTTATGGGGAGCCTACGGGGTTTTTTTGCTCTTTGGGTGGTGGGAGGGGATTGTGACTAGAGAATGACACGGTGAAAAAATTGGTCCCCGTCACCGCCCCGTCCCCGTCTCACCATCCCCGTCACCGCCCCGTCCCCGTCTCACCATCCCCGTCACCGCCCCGTCCCCGTCTCACCATCCTCTTCACCGCCCCGTCACCGCCACTGCCACCCCATTCACCGCCCCGTCCCCGCCACTGCAATCCCATTCACTTTTCTTTATTTACGTATAAAGGAAACATTCTTTAAAACTTTAAAACTTTAAAACTTAGTTAAATATTAGTTAATAACTATACAAAAACAAAACACGCAGAGAAAAAATTAATTAATATAAATTCTCAAAACTGACACATTTTGATCACTAAATTTAAAATAGTTATTTTTCATACAGTTTTTCAATCACTAATCTTCCACCACCCCTGGGGCTAGCAATGCAAAAACAAACACGACATGTACTTTAAATGCTTACAATGTTAGCCTATATGGTAAGTAGACGCGGCCGCTGTACCTAATCGTGGCAAAGATCTCCCTGCCGTGATTAGCATAGTGACCGCGGCTACGGCTGCAAGTCTCCCCTCCCCCCAGCGATCACGGCAGGAGGGCACCCAACCCCTCCTGTAGACCCCCCCAACGGCCCTCCCGACAATCGCAGCAGAAGGGTACCCAACCCCTCCTGCCGGTCCTCCCAATGGCCTCCCCTAAGATCGCCGGCAGGAGGGTACCCAACCCCTCCTGCTGGACCCCCCCCAACGAACCCTCCCACCCCGGAACCCCCTTAGTCTTACTTTCCAAGTTGGACCGGACGGCTCCTCACACGTATGGCCAGCAGGCTTGCCTCCGTCCAAATGAGGCGGGCCCGCCCCTACCCTGCCCAACCCACAGGATCCTAGGGCCTGATTGGTCTAGGCACCTAAAGCCACTCCCGCTATAGGAGGGGCCTTAGGTGCTTGGGCCAATCAGGCCCTAGGATCCTGTGGGTTAGGCAGGGGAGGGGAGGGGCGGGCCCGCCTCATTTGGACGGAGGCAGGCCTGCTGGCCAGACGAGCGAGGAGCTGTCCGGTCCAACTTGGAAAGTAAGACTAAGGGGGTTCCGGGGTGGGAGGGTTCGTTGGGGGGGGGGTCCAGCAGGAGGGGTTGGGTACCCTCCTGCCGGCGATCTTAGGGGAGGCCATTGGGAGGACCGGCAGGAGGGGTTGGGTACCCTTCTGCTGCGATTGTCGGGAGGGCCGTTGGGGGGGTCTACAGGAGGGGTTGGGTGCCCTCCTGCCGTGATCGCTGGGGGAGGGGAGACTTGCAGCCGTAGCCGCGGTCACTATGCTAATCACGGCAGGGAGATCTTTGCCGCGATTAGGTACAGCGGCCGCGTAAGACTAAGGGTGGTGTTTCGGGATGGCGGGGTTTGTTGGGGGAGGGACCGGCAGGAGGGGTTGGGCACCCTCCTATTGGCGATATAGGGGGCCGTTGGGGGTGCCGGCAGGAGGGGTTGGGCACCCTCCTACCAGTGAGGGCGATCGTCGGGGGGGGGGGGAGGGTTCTATTGGCAGGAAGGGTTGATCTGACAAATGAGGAGCACGGTGAAAACACAGGTAAATTGCGGTTCCTAGAGGGGGGGACATTGGCCTGCGGGGACAAATCTATTCACCGTTTTTGCGGTCGGTGAAAGGATTTGTCCCCGCGTCTGCGGCGATTTGCTAATGAGGTCACCATAACCCGCAGCCAAACCGCAGCCACGCAGTGGTTCGCTGCGGGGATCGCTCCCCGTGTCATTCTCTAATTGTGACCACTGGAGGAGTAAGGGGGGGGGGAGGTTCATGCCTTAAATCCTCCAGTAGTCTTCTTGTCAGATTGGGTACCTTTGTTGAACTTAGACGCATCTCAAACAGGTCTAACTACCGGCATCTAAGTTCCCTCTAGGAAAGCTTTGATTATGGCTGGGGCATGTCAAGGTTGAAGCCCGCCCGCGTGATTCCCACCCATAACACATCTCCCAACATGCCCCTTTGATCTCTGGACGCACAGCAGCTTAGAAGTGATGCTGCACATGCCGAAAGTTATTTTTGATTATCGGCACTTGGATGTCCCTGCTATTAGGACGTCCAAGTGCCAACTTAGGCTAGGTTTTGGCTGTTTAAAAATTTGGATTATGAGCCCCATACTGTATATCTCGGGGCTCAAGGGTCTCTCGTACGAAGAGAGACTGAACAAATTGCAGCTCTACACTCTCGAGGAACGTAGGGAGAGGGGAGACATGATCGAAACATTTAAGTACCTCACGGGACGTGTCGAAGTGGAAGATGATATTTTCTTTCTCAAGGGACCCTCGGCCACAAGAGGGCACCCGCTCAAACTCAGGGGCGGAAAATTTCATGGCGACACCAGAAAGTATTTCTTCACAGAGAGAGTGGTTGATCATTGGAACAAGCTTCCAGTGCAGGTGATTGAGGCAGACAGCGTGCCAGACTTTAAGAATAAATGGGATACCCATGTGAGATCTCTACGAGGGTTATTAGGGCATAGACAGGGGGTGGGTAAGCAGAGTGGGCAGACTGGATGGGCTGTAGCCCTTTTCTGCCGTCATCTTCTATGTTTCTATATATAGATAGATAGATATTACTGTACGCTGTACACCTCCCCTCTCCTGATATGAACACCATTGTGAGGACTTCATCATTTTGTTTCTGCTATAGCTTGTGTCATTTTTTTTTTTTTTTGCATTTCAAATTTGTGTCTCACTTTTCCTATAATTCACTTGAAATATGTGCGGAAAAAGCAACTTTATATGCCACACACATATGCATGTCCAATTGTTTTATGAGAACAATGTAAAAACGCAGAGGCTTATGTTTTATTTAACCAAAATGCCCTGCCAGCACACGAGGTAATAGAAGATTTAATGATTGCGAAATAGATGAGCACTGCTTGAAAAGAAGAACTCAGGCACATGTCTACAATATGCAGGGCTAAATGCATAGGTGCTGCCACGGTGGTGATGAGGGCTTGGGCAATTGCTGCCTTGATGTTAGAAGAAGGTAAAGAGATGCACTTTTCTGAAGGAGAACAATATATGAGATGACAATATAATAATAATAATAATTTATTTCTTATATACCGCTATACCGTGAAGTTCGAAGCGGTTTACAATAAAGATACATTTGACAGTACATGGGATAGAAATGGTTTACAATAAAGATACATTTAGTCAGTACATGGGATAGAAATGGTTTACAATAAAGATACATTTTGTCAGTACATGGGATACAAGTGGGTTACAATACAAGTGGTTTACTATCAAGGTGCATTTTGTCAGTGTAAGGGATACAGGTGTGTTACCATAAAGATACATTTAGTCAGTACATGGGTTACAATAAAGATACGTTTTGTCAGTACATGGGGTGCAGGTGGGTTACAATAAAGATACATTATGTCAGTACATGAGATTCAAGGTGGAAAGTATAGTTAGTTTCGGGCCTTGGAATTAGGGGGCGAGGTGGAAGGGTCATGGCGAGGAAGAGTTGGGTATGGGAATTTAGAATTTGTTAAACAGTCGAGTTTTCAGGGATTTTCTAAAGTCTGCGTATGTAGTGGCCTCAAGTATGGGCTTTCCAAGCCATGTGTTCAACCTAGCTGCCTGGAATGATAACATTCTATCTAGAAACTTTTTGTATTGGTAAGATTTCAAGGAGGGGTAATTAAGTAGGTTTGTTCTGCGAGTGCTCTTGTTGGACTCATTGGGGGAGAACTGGGAGATTAGGTAAGCTGGAAGAATCCCAAAGACAGCTTTGTAGCAAAAACAAGCAAACTTGAAGAGGACTCTGGATTCTGCGGGTAACCAGGTATGCAGGGCAGAGAACACAATATAGTCACAAAAATGTGCATTAAAAAGTAGTTGTACTAAACCAGTGTCTTGCAAACTTTCCGGCTGGCGGCACACTAAATCCAGTGACCCAGCTGGAAGACACCCGGAAGTGTGCGAACATCGATGCAATCATGTCGTGAGCATGTCATGAGCATAAGCGAGTTTGCGATTCACGAACTGCGAATTCGCGGGGGAACACTGTATATAGACAAAGTGCTCAGTTTGGAATCTTTGGAAACAGTCTTATATGTATGCTTATGTTCAAATTCTGCATACGGAACCTTACATTGTGCGCATCAATCGGCTCGCACAGCCCGATTTGAGCGGACAACTTAATTTTTTAACAAACCTAATTGGTGCTGATAATTGTCGATTAACGCCTCATAATTGACACTAATTGGTGTTGACTAGAAATTACGCGCGCAGCTGTAAAAGGTATGCGCAAGTTCTAGTGCATGATTCTGAAAGGGACGCATGGCTAGGGGAGCAGCGTGGGTGGATCATGGGTGTTCTTAAAGGTTACGGAATATGCGCGAAGTGCGTACAAGTTAGGCCTGGTTTTCTCTGTTCTAAATGTATGCACCTAACAGTTATGATGTCCATTGGCGCTTAGCAGGATTCTATAAAAAGGTGCGCATACCTTGTAGAATCATACTATTTGCTGCTCTAGACGGTGGCAATGTTTTTGGTGCTATATATAGTATAGACCCTTTATGTTTAAGAATATGGGAATATGCCACAGCTACTTTAATTGTAATGTTTTTATATCAGGCTCTCCGACACCATTTATGTGGTACCTCAGCAATGAATTTGCTCACAAATCTGCTATAATATGGGAAAGGGGACCAGTTACAAACAATGTAACAGGAGTGATAAAATGCAAGTGTTGAACTGAAGGAAAATCACTCCGTGGACCTGTTCAAAGTATTATATGGATGGTATAACAGAGTTCACAGGCTTGCTCAGAATCATGGAGGGGAAAACTGGGGCGAACCCCAGAGGAAAAACCACCTCACAGCCCAATCATCGCATGGACAAGTAAACCAGAGGTTATATCAATTCATATGTGTTTTTACGTTGTGAAAAAACTACGGTTTACTATAGCTTATAGTCAAAGAACTTAGGCAAACTTAGCTTGCAGCTTGCGAGTTCCGACATGCATGTTTCGGTCCTGCCTCAGGGAACACACAGGAAAAATCTTAAGAGAAACACTCATGCGATGGAAGATTCCGACAGAGGACTGTTGTCTCACATAGAGAAGCGCACAACGCACAGTTTAACAGCTTTGAAACATATATGAATTGATATAACCTCTGGTTTACTTGTCCATGCGATGATTGGGCTGTGAGGTGGTTTTTCCTCTGGGGTTCGCCCCAGTTTTCCCCTCCGTGATTCTGAGCAAGCCTGTGAACTCTGTTATACCATCCATATAATACTTTGAACAGGTCCACAAATCTGCTATGGCACAATTAATGAAAGAGTACCACTTTCCATTTACCTTTAGTTATAGTTGCAGGGAGCAGTTGGGTTGCTGAAGAATTTGTAAGGATGTCCATTTGTTGGCAGTCTTAAAAAATTCACACTCAATTGTGAATAATAATAATAATAATAACAGTTTATATACCGCAGGACCGTGAAGTTCTATGTGGTTTACAATGATTAAAAGATGCTACAGATTGAGTAGAATTAACAAAGTTAAGAGCTAGTGATAAAGAGCTCTAGAGATCAGATATTGTGGACTAAGATTGTACAGGTCAGTTACCTAAATACTTCAGGAACAGATATGTTTTTAGGATTTTCCTAAATTCCCTATACTCCTATGAATCAACACATATACAGAGTCAATTTGCCTGCATTAAAATTTTTTTAATAAACATACAAAAAGTTATTCAAAAGATATGTGAAATGAACTGAAAAATACCTAATAGTCTGGGTAAAATTCAGAACAATCTGAAAATATCTTGGCAGTTCACATCCCTAATAATGTGTTTCTTTTTTTAAAAAAAAAAGTTACGGTAATTCTGTCTGTTTTCAGTGAGCTCTCCATCATTGTGCTACTTGCTCATAAAGACACTGCAACAAGGCAGGCTTAGCAATTGGTGTGCATGAGCAATAAAGATAATGGCATTGAGATAGACAAAAAAGCATTCATCATCCTATTACAGAAAATGAAAACTACCAGCATGATTCAGAGCCTTCTGTTGACAAATATCTTTTTTTTTGTGTTTCCAGCATCACTGCACAAAAGCTACATTGGCTGAATTGGAAAACGCAGCAACAAGGCTCTGGTAATGATCTTTCAGATTTTAGGTTTACACACTGAACAGTAGCTAGGTAAGTTTTTTTTTTTTTTTTTTTTTTTAACGTGGTCTCCCTGAAATTTTTACACAACAGAAACTGCAAAAAGGAGAGTGGCTTGTGGGGAGGAGGAGATAAATAAATTATTGACATTTTGCTCATTTGACTCTGTGACCTGATGGGCCACCGCGGGAGCGGACTGCTGGGCATGATGGACCTCTGGTCTGACCCAGCGGAGACAACTTCTTATGTTCTTATGTTCTTACTAGTTTTTAAGCCCGTTACATTAACGGGTGCTAGAATCCCTCTCCCTAACTGTCTCTCCATGGCCCTCTTCTGTCTTCCCCCCCCCCCCGAGCAAAGCTGTCTGTCCCCAGCACACCTCCCCCCCAAAGTAGCCTCCTTTCCCTCTCCCTATTTCTCCATGGCCCCTTCTGTCTCCTCCCAGAGCAAAGCTGTCCCCAGCACAACCCTCCCTCCAAAGCAGCCCCCTTTTCCTTTCCCTCTCCCCCTGGCTCCCGGTATTGATCCCCTTCTTACCCTCCCCTCCATCCCGGCGTCTTCTGGCCTGCTCCTCTTCAAAGCAGCCTGCGATCGTGGTGGGCGGCTTTAGCGAACCTTGCAGGCTGCTCTCCAACTCGGTAGCACGTTCCCTCTGACGCGATCCTGTGCGTCAGAGGGAGCATGCTACTGAGGTTGGAGAGCGGCCTGCGAGGTTCTTTAAAGCCGGCCACGATCGCAGGCTGCTCTGAAGAGGATCGGTGGCAGCGAGTGAGGTGACACGGCGAGGACGCGGCCAGGCAGTGAGTGAGGGCGGGCGGTGATGCGCCGAGGCAGGAAGAGAGCACAGTCGCGCGCCTTCAGCCCCCGCATGCGCCATGAGGTTAGAATGTTGCCACAGAAGCACACCCCATGGCGCCACACCGCACGAGTTTTCGAGAGCGCATGCGCGCTCTAGCATTTTATTATTATTGATAATATTTGTATGATAGCATGGCCTTAGCAGGGGGGCATGGAGCCTTCACAGACACAGTCAGAGCCACAGACAGGGCATATCAAAGCAAAATTCTTTGTTATTAAACTGTATGAAAGGCCTGTTCTTGTCATAGATTTGGTGATCAAACATAGATATCAATCAAACTAATGTCCAACTTCAGTCAAACTCTCTTGTACATACATAAACAGTGACCAGCTTCTAGCAGGCCCAACTTACCACTTTCTAAGTTCTCTAACCTTAGCCTACCTTCAGACACTGTATCCACAAACTAAGAAACTCTCCTGGAGGACAATTTCTTCCTGCTCTGGGCCTCTTTATCCTATTTCTTCTCTGGGTTTTTAACTCTGTGCTATCTCCTGGTTAAGCAGACTAGTTATGCTTCTCTTACGTGATACTGTAAAGGAGTATACTTAATGGAAACTAGATTTGTTCCACTGAATCCATCACATACTCTCTTCCTTGGCTCAATTTGCTCAAAGTAAGTATTTGCCAGGACAATGGCTACCTCCAGCAAAGGATGAGAACCAATTCCTGCTGAGGAACTAAGCCCCATCCTATGTCATCTAAGGTCCAAGGGCCAGCATTCTGGCTAAGCCTATCAGCCCAACCTGGAAGTGGATAAGGAAAGAGCTACATGCTCAAAGGACAAGGCATTTAATAGACAAGGAGAATGCATTTGGAAATGTTCTCCTCCTTGAAGATACACCCAATAAAAAGTCTGAAGGTGGGCTGGTGAGGATAGATGTCATTCACTCATGCTGGAACAGAAGACAACAAGCAGATCATATGAAGAAAAAAAACTTCTATTTAATCAAAATGCTCCCAGGAATAGTGTCCAACATAGCTATGTTTCACCAAACTAAAACAACCAGACACAGGAGAACCCAGACATCATTCACATACCCTCCAATCAGAGACATCAAACAGAAAAAAAAACCTGTATGATGGTCTTCTAGCCACACAGGCAGCAAAATTAGACCACCAACTCTCCAATCTACTAATCGCGACCCCAGCCTACAAAACTTTCAGAAAAGAAATAAAAACCTTGCTATTCAAGAAATCCATGAAGACTAACTAACACCGAATGAAACATTTCAATCTTCTGAAGCAACCCGCTCTACTCTGTAACACCTCTGGACATGTCCAGAAATCCTCTTCTGTAATCTGCCTTGAACCGTAAGGTAATAGCAGAATAAAAAATCACTAATGTAATGTAATGTAAAGCTGTGTCAGGGGCATACAACCAGCTGGTGTAAAAAAACAGCTTCCACCAGCGCTGAAGAAATAGTCCTGGGTCTGTAACAGTTGGTAAGCGGTGTGAGTCGTGTGTTCACAAAGGGCCTCTTAACCTTCCATTGTCTCAGGTACAAGCTAAGATCGTAAGCCCTCCAGGGTTAGCAGTTCTGGTTGCCACTTCTCAAAAAAGACATAGTGGAATTAGAAAAGGTACAGAGAAGGACAAAAAAAAAAAAAAAAGAGATAAAAGGGATGGGATGACTTCCCTATTAGGAAAGGCTAAAGCAGCTAGAGCTCTTCAGCCTGGAGAAAAGATAGCTCAGGGGAGATATGGATAGAGGTCAATAAAATGGCACACCGATAAATCCGTGCACAACAATTGCATCCCGACGAATGTGCCCCGACAATTGCATGCATGGACAAGTGCACGCACGACAATGCTGCCCCGTCAATTGGGCTCCGTGAAATCTACCATAAGTGGATATCTGGAAGACCCTGATTTGCTCAGACTTCTCAAGCCTGAGGAGTCTGAGCAAAACAGGGCCTTCCAGATACCCACTTATGTAAAGGGTTCTCATAATCATCATGTAAACCTTACCCTAATCTTTTAAGTGTAGTGTGTGAGTGTTTGTGTCCCCTCAAAAAGACAAAATAGTATCCAATTGTCAGAGCGTATTTGACAGGTCACCTCCCATTCAGTGCACACATTTGTCATGCATGCAGTTGTCAGGATGCAATTGTCCTGCGTGCATTTGACGGGTCACCCTATAAAATACCGAGAGGAGTGGAACAAGTAGATGTAAATCACTTGTCTTCATTTTCCATAAATACTAGGACTAAACCACTAAGTAGAAGAGTTAAAACAAATCAGAGAAAACATTTCTTCATTCAGTGGATATTTAAATTATGGAATTTGTTGCCGGAGAAGATAGTGAAAGCAGTTAGCTTAGCAGGGTTTAAAAAGTGTTTGGATAATTTCCTAAAAGAGAAGTCCATAAGCCATTATTAAGATGGCTTAGGAAAATCCACTGCTTATTCCTAGGATAAGCAGCACAAAATCTGTTTTTATCCTTGGCATCTAGCCAGGTACTTGTGACCTGGGTTGGCCACTGTTGGAAACAGGATACTGGGCTTAATGGACTCTCGATCTGTCCCAGTAAGGCAACTCTTATGTTCTTATGGTATGTTCTATCAGGAAATAGCTAATGCACCTGAATATAACTCACCTTGAGCTACTGCTGAAAAATGTATAAGCTAAATCCAAATAAATTATGCTCATCCTTCTACCTGTGTATGCTCCAGGCAATTTCATAACAAGCTATTTCTACACATCAGCCTTCATTTTATGTGCAGAAATGGCTTTTAAAATTACCCCCTAAGAGTCCTAAGATTTATTCTAAACAATCAGGAGATCAAGTTAATATACATCTGAGTTGTTAAAAGAGAAGGAGCAATATTAAATGCACTGCTTAATATACAGTTTTCACAAATTATTTTTCAGTTTAATCTTTCTAAAATTTAGACATAATCATAGCAGTAGCATTAAAGCTAATAGCCCTGAAAGTCTTAAGATTAGGAGGGAATGCAATGAGTGAAAAAGTTCATTAGCAGCCTTTATCAGTACAAGCCAATGAACCATAACTGGAATAATTGGCTTAATTGGAATACATTACTACTTTCATGAAGGTATTCTTTCGTTTATTTTCCACTGATTACTTTGGGGCTTCTACCTATGTCTGAACACAATTAGGCATAAGTACTGTCTTCTTTTCTAGTCAGAGTGAGTGACAGAGAATGCAGCTTTAATACTCCAGATACTGGGTGTCAGAGCAACTTATTTTCCTAGGCACGGATACTGGCCAGATAGAGGCTTTCTGATGGTTTGAGTGACACAAAGTCTAGTGGGAGATGAAATGAATTTCACTGACTAACCAAATACTGCAGTAGCACCAATATTATTTTAACTCTAGTGACCTTCCAAAGGCACATCTCACAGATTTAAGCCTAGTGGATGGGGACTGGAAAGCCAAGAAAGAGCTCTTACACTCCATCAGAGGAGGTGAAAGGAGAGCAGAAAACTGTCAGACCCAGCTAGATTTGAACCAGTGGCTCCTACCCAAGCAGCAAACTTACTCATACGTAAGGGCAAGATGTAAAACCTTTCTACCTACTTTGTTCACTGTAAACATTTTTTCTCAGATACCAACTCACAGAAACATAGAAAATGATGGCAAACTCCTTCTTAGGAACAAGACAGCCTCAATAATAGGGACTATATGGTGACTTATGAGTACACTTCTCCCTCCGTATTCACAGTTTCAGCAATCACTGTTTCGATTATTCACGGTTTTTAGCATGCTGGCTCCTCCCCCCAAATTACATCAGCTTGCATAGAGAAATCGCTGATTCCAAGCGTTTACAGAGAAAATCGCTGATTCCCAGCATTTTGTTCACCATGTTTTGCCTCTCCTTCAGAAACAGGCCAGGTCTCCCACCATATTCACAATGGTTTTTAATAGAAAACAGCAAATATATTAAAAAAGTTATTCACGGTTTTTCAGTATTTGTGGTTCTGTTAATCCCCTATCACAGCAAATACAGAGGGAGAAGTGTATATTTCCTATCTGTATTTATTTTCTTTTTTATTTTTCTTGGAATTTATTAATGTAACAAATAGAAATTAATAAAAATAAATAAATAAATAAAAAGACCATATAGATAACAAGTCTGCCCATCAATATATTATCCATTACCTTTCCCCCCTAAGAAATCCCATATACTTGTCCCATGCTTTTCATCTTCACCACCTCCATACATTCACCATCCTTTCTGTAAAGAAGCATTTCCTTAGAAAACTTTTGAGTTGATCCCTTTTTAACTTCATCTTATGAACTCTTGTTCTAGAGCTTTCTTTCAAATGAACGAGACCTGCCTCCTGTGCATTTATGTCTCAATCATATATCCTCTTTCTCATCTTTCTTCCAAATTATACAAATTGAGGTCCATGATTCTGTCGCTATATGACTTATGTTGTAGATCACTGATATTTTAGTAGTTACCCTCAGGACCAACTCTGTCCTGTGTATATCTTTTTGAAGATGTAATCTCCAGAATCATAGAGAGTACTTTAAATGTAGCCTTCCCAGAAACTTATACAGAAGCACTATCTTCTCTTTTTGTCCTGTTGGCCATTCCTCATCTTATGTACCCAAACATTGTTCTGGCATTGGCTGTTACCCTTTCTACCTGTTCAGCCACTTTGAAGATCATCCCACTCTCCTTTCAAGCACAGAGATACTTCCTCCCCTAAATAGTATTGCTCCCTTGGGATTCTGTAACCAAAGTGCATGACTGCATTTTGTAGCATTAAATCTTAGTTGCCAATTTCTAGACCATTCCTCAAATCCAACCTCCACTAGATCCACTCAAAAAATAAAACTATCCTACCCCTCCTTAAAAGGCATCTCCCTTGTTGGTAAACTTGGCTCTTCCCTCCCTTTCAGAATCACTCAGCTCTGGAACAGTCTCCCTTCCCCTCAATTTGAGCCCCCTTCTACCATTCCGTAAGCATCTGAAGACCTGGCTCTTCTCCAGAACGTAACCCCGTCCCGCTCCTGGCACTCTCACACCAACCTCTCTTCTCTCATACTTATATTATTCCACTGGAGTTCCGTTCCTTCCCTAACCATGTAAACCGTGTCGAGCTCCATCTGCGGAGATGATGCGGTATATAAACCCAAGATTTAGATTAGATTAGATTAGATTAGGTTTGATAGATCTTGCCCCAGGCTATCCATATCATCAATGATGTCTACCCTATTACAGAGTTTGTATCATCCACAAAGAGGCAATATCACCCAAAAGTACTTCCACAATATCACTCACAAAGATATTTAGAAAAAACCCCAGCCGAGTCAAGAACTGATCTTTGTGGTACACCACTGGTAACATCCTTTTCCTCAGATTGCATCTCCTAATGGAATTTTCCCCCATTTCTTGTTTAAAGTGCAAATGTGCACTGTCTTTAACCCAAGTCAATGTCTGGGCCTCCAATGTCTTTATTCTAGTATCCACATCATCTGCTTTATTTTCCAAACTCAGTACTTTGGTCTTAAGTTCCAAATTTTCTGAAAACACCATGATACACTTTGAGGAAAGTTGCTCAATTTGGTTTCCCAAGGAAATTTGTAAGCTGAATATTGCCTCCCAAAATGATTCCATATTAAAGACCTTGGATCTAATCAAAGGGGCAATCTCAGTTCTGGACCCTGCAATGGAAACCAAAGTACCTTTTGCCGCAATAGAAATCATTGAGTTTTCCTGGGCTTGATCCAGTTTCCCCGTCGGCTGTAGTATTGTTAAAAAAACTCCTCCTGCTTCTGTTCATAGACAGCCATTCTGTCCTGTTGGGCCGGCAGAAGAAAATCCTGGGTCAGTCCAGCTGACAGCAGCTCCTCTGATACTACAGGATGAGATGACGGGCTCTACTAGTCCGGTGAAAGGGTGGCTCCCTCAAAAGAGAACTCGCGCGCCTCAACTTGTGCACCCTCTCCAGACGAGGTTTGATCCTCCAGATGTGTTGTTCGGGAGCTTCGCTCAACAAAGAGATCCATCGGCCCGGTCTGACCAACAGCTGATTCTTCCGGGAAAACCCGAACTTTTGATTTTCTCTTCATCATTAGGCGGAAGGAAGAAAATTTTCAAAAAGACCGCAACGGCGTCTCCCTGCTGAGCTAACGCCACCATCTTGGATAAGCTCCTAGATTTTTCACTGATGTCTAACTTTTTAAGGCATTTTTGGTCACAAAAACATCCAAGTTCAAAATGTCCAAACTCAAGCCATTTAGACATAGGAGAGGCCAGAACTTGAAAGTACTGGCCATATAGATATGCCAACAGAGTAGTAGGGCACCTTAGGGGGTACTGCTGTGAACATCACATAAAGAGTGCCAGATGTTTGTCTCACCATAACCACAAAACCCACTATACCTACACCACCTCCAATAGCCGTTATTCTTCCAGGTGCCACTTAAATGGCAGTATAGTAGGGTTTGGTGAACTTTGGTGGCCTCACACTTTCCACCAAAAATGCAGTGGATAGAGTGGGATGTGGGCCTGCTCCCACCTATCTCTTTGAATTTCTTTTTCATGTATATGATCTGATTTTAACTGTTGCTCTGCTCATTCCCCTCCCTGTCATGTTATGTCTCATCTTTGATAGGCTTCTGTGTCCTTATTCAGATTTTTCTGGATATTATCAATTATTATGCTGCTAATTTGTAGCATGAACAGTGGTATTACCAAATGTGAAAGAAAGAATTCCTAACTGACAGGCTGAACTGGGTTGGCACACCTGCAGATAGGTTTGATGAGGTAAAGAACAGAGGTAGGGTTGGAAAAGTTGTGACTAAAAAAAAAAGGGATAAAAATCAATATGGGGATAAGGAACACATCAGAGCAATATAGGCATGAGATGAAGATAGAAGGAAAATTTTTTTTTTTTTTGAGAAGAGATACAAGTGAGGAAAAGAGGAGGAAAATGAGAAAGGGTTAGACATAGAAGCTCAGAGAAGAAATGGAACAACTGATCTTATCTGTTGATGGTCTTCAGTACAAGGATGTGCATATAATTTCTTGAGTTTTGTTTGGTTTTAGAGCCTATGATTTTGTTAATCCCTCCCCCATAGAAAAATAAAAACCCATGAAAACAAAACTAAACCAAAAATAAAACAAAACAAAATGTATTCCCCCCTCTATAATCATATTGCTTGATATTCCCAAGTTACTTACTCTCTATCATTTTTATGCTATGTTCCTTCTGAAAATTAAGAAAGAGGGAAGAGAGTATGGCAGCATAAGTTGACAATTTCCACCTCTTCCTGTCTATGTGGTTGGATGGTCTCTTGTATAACAGAAATAATTTTAAATAATCAATGTTCCTTACAACTGTGTCAACTTCAAACTCAAGCTGTATTGAGGATGTTGCTAAATGCTGTCATTTGTCTTTACATCCTAAACTAGTACATAATTAAACACTCTTTCAGACATCTCCTTACCAAAAAGAAAAAGAAAAAAAACCTATAGAAATGTAAATTGTTATTATTATTATTGTACTTGATAATTATAGGTTAGATTTTTCTTAAATATTTATGAGATGAAATTACTTCATTGTGTTGTTCAAATCTGATCTTGTGCTAATTGGTACTTGATTGATTGCAATTGGTTGTTTGCTTTTTTTTAACAAAAGTACAGAAAAAAATTCTGTACTTGTAGCTATCTTCATTATAAAACTATGTATTTTAAAGCAAATATGGAGCTAGGATAAAATGGTAGTTTTGCAAATTGCTCATAGTGGACACTTTATACCTGTTGCTTCACATCTTAAATTTAGGGCTCCTTTTACAAAGGTGCGTTAGGAACTTAACGCGCGGAATAGCATGCTCTAAAATGCCACGCACGCTAGCCGCTACCACCTCCTCTTGAGCAGGCAGTAGTTTCTCGGCTAGCCCGTGCTATAGCGCATGCTAATCCGATGCGTTCGCTAAAAACGCTAGTGCACCTTTGTAAAAGGAGCCCTTAGATTAACTTACATTAATAACATGTGAAAATACGAGGGGAATTCCTCAACAGGTGCCAAGTGATTTAGCCAGGGCCGGATTTTCCTATAGGCTAACTAGGCTTCAGCCTAGGGCCTCAAGATCAAGAGGGGCCTACATTCAAATTGTTAGCAAAATTAAAATGACACTATTCTAAAAACAGTGAACACTAAAACAATGAACCGAAAATAAGGAGAAATTCTACGCTTCGTTATCGGAACCGGCTCCGGCCGCAACGGGGCGCCGACTCGGCTTTTCCCTTTCTTTTTCTCGCCCTGGGAGGAGGATCGGGGAGGGAAAACGTCAGTCCGGAAACAGCTGGGCAAAGACCAGCCCCGTGGGGAGAGAGGCAAAACGTGGATCCGTCAGGACAGGGCAGCCCAGACAGGCATCGGGGTGGGGTGGGGTGGGGGTTTCAGTGGAAGGGGGATGGGAGGCAGGCAGACTGGCATCGGAGGGGGGGGTGGGGAGGGGTTTAATGGAAGGCAGGCAGACAGGATGGCATGGGGGGATGTTCAATGGAAGGGGGATGGGAGGCAGGCGGGCATTGGAGGGGGGGTGAGGTGAGGAAGGACGCACTGGGGGCACTATGGACATAGGAAGGGGCAATGTTGTGTGTTATGTTTGATTAGTTATTGTTACAAGTACTAACCATGTTAGTGCACGCTAATGATTAGAACACATTAAATGCTAAGACACTGATTGGAATATAAAGGGCGTCAGCATTTAGTACACATTAATTGTTAGCATGTACTAACATGCTTAACATACACTAACCCTCCCCCCCTTTTTATGAGCATCAGAGCTTATAGCACCCTGGGCCACTGTAGAAACCTCCACCATGACTTAATAAAAGAGGGCCTAAATCTTTTAGCACCCATTGATGATTTTCCCCCTAAAGGCCTCTTTTACACAGCCGTGCTACCGGCTGCTGCATGGCAACAGCCCCGAAGCCCTTTAAATCTCTATTGGCTTCGGGGCCGTTAGCGCAGCGCAGCCGCTAATGCAGCTTTGTAAAAGAGGCTGTAAATATACAATATGATAAAAAAATTATGTTAAGGGGCCTTTTTATAAAGGGCATTAAGTTAGTGCACAAAAAATTATTTTGCCTGTTTATACACCCTAACCTGCATGTTACTTATTGATTGAAAATATTTTGGGGGAAGGGGTATGCTGTGTGTGTGTGTGGGGGGGGGGGGAGGGGGGAATAGGCATGGAAAAGTTAACCAGCTAGCATATTTGCATTACTGCCCATTAAATAGCTAACATGGTGTAAGGAATGAGGGGTTAAAGAGTGATGGCTGATATTCACAAAGATAAGCTTCTCTTGGTAATGTCTGGCGTTGGGTTGTAGTTAATTACAAGAAACTGGAAAAATTGTGATCGTCTAAACTTCACATTCTTGTGGGAGTCACTGTGTTTGTATTATTGGTATGAACGAATGTTAGCGGAGCACAATGGTCAGTTCCAGGCATTTAATGACATCTGGAGACCATTGGATATGTTTGTTAAAGACTATGGTGGTATATGATGGTTTATTTTATTTTATTCAGATTATTTATTGTATTTTTCATATTCTTTATACACATCCAGGAGGGGTAAGGGGGTTTGGTGGGAGGAAGTTTAGGTTGTTTTAAGAATTTGATGTAGTTTGAAAGTGCTGTTTGTTTGATTTTATTAAGATATTTTCTTGCACTTTGTATGTTATTATATAAAATCAATAAAAATTATATTTAAAAAAGTATGTTATTTTCTTGTATTTTAATCATACCATTCTTCAACAAACGTTACCAAGTGTTGTTGGAGATTTGGTAGGGGTTAGTTGAGGGCTGATTTCTTGGATACTAATTGAATTACAATGGTTTGATTGTTGGACTGTATTTTCTTTCTTGCTTTGTTCAATAAAAAAAATTGTTGATCATAAATATCTAACATGGAAGCTACC
Source organism: Geotrypetes seraphini (assembly GCF_902459505.1). Lineage (NCBI taxonomy): Eukaryota > Metazoa > Chordata > Amphibia > Gymnophiona > Dermophiidae > Geotrypetes > Geotrypetes seraphini. The sequence goes on from NC_047085.1 coordinate 346,930,036, forward strand.
AGAAAAAAAAATATTAAAAAAAAAGTTCTAATTTATGCCACGTAAAATTTGTGCTTAGCGTGTGGTAAATTCTCATGTTAAGATGTTCTAAACCCACATTCAAATGCTGTTTAGTAAATGTGTCTCTACAAGAAAAATCATTTTATGAAAACAGCAGACAATTGCATTTGTGGTCATTTTAGTACATCTGTAAAAATGAAATTGTCTATATAAATAACCAGATTACCAAATCCTATGGACTGATTTGGCTTTTCCTAATGTCTAAAATCTAGTGACTAGTAATTTTTTGAAGAGCAGGGACAGATAAAGGATGCATAGCCCCTGTAATGAAGTCCAGATAGTTGCTGGATAGGAACCAACAGGCTGCAACCACATCAGAAACCAGCTGACAGTTTTATGGAGTTTGGGTACCATCCAGCATGACTTTAGGGACTACTATGGCCACACACTTGGCCAACAGCCTCGCTAGCTTTTGGGCAACAATCTCATCTGTTTAGGTAGCTGTTTAAAATATTAGAAAGAGTTTTTGTGTAGTTACAAATAACTGACCTAAAAGGGGGTCAGAAAGTACAGATCTTTCCGGATGTCACCAAAGAGACTCAAAAACGGAGAAAGCAGTTCCTGTTATTAAAATCTGGAGTAATTTCAGTGGGAGTAAAATTTTTCCTTAGATTTCCTTGTTCATTATGGTTCAGATAAATATGTCTTCTTTGATCCGACACACCTAACTAAATTTGTAGCGTTGAAACGTCTCGAGAAAGGTGAAATAATGAAAGTAACAACTGAGATTCATGTTTAATTACTCCCCGCGACTTCAGTCACTTAGATTTTCTTAAGATTAAGATTATATTGATCTTTCTAGATTGTTATTTGTCACTCTATTGAAGTCTTGGATCATAAATTAATTGTGGACTAGAGATTGTTCTTATAAGGAGAAGATGTTAAGATGTTAATATCTTCTATACTGTATTTTTTTCACCTCTTAGTTTTATTATAATCTTACTGTACAAGATGTTATGCTTGGGAATATTGTATAAAATTGATAAATAAAAAAACAAAAAATAAAAAATTTATATACCGCATACAACTATGCGGTTTACATATTACATACATAAAATCTTATTTCCCTGCAATTTCCACATGTAACATAAACATAACTAGACAACATCATTAATATCCCCTCCAATATAAAATGTCAATATTCCAAATCAAATCAAATTTTAACAATTAAGGAAGCAAAAAGGCATTGGATCAAATGATCCATTTCAAGGTAGATGACAAAACCAATCCACATATACAGGCAGAATTGATGTCGGGGAGAGGAATGCTGGTCAGCCCAATGCTTCTAATCTGCAGAGAGAGCTTGGGGTGGCGGTGGCTTGGGGGCCTGTTCCCCAATGGCGGTGGGGGAGGGCAGGGAGACAGAAGGAAAGAAGGGAAACAGAATGAAAGAAAGGGGGGATAGGGAGACAGAAAGAAAGGGGGCATGGAGAGAGAAAGAAAGAAAGGGAGGCAGGGAGACAGAAAGAAAGGGGAGGGGCAGGGAGAGAGGAAGAAAAAGTTGGGATGAGTGAATGAGGTCTGGACGAGAGGAAGCATACAGTAGGCTGAAAGAAGGGAAGAAATATTGGATGCACAGTCAGAAGAAGAAAGTGCAACCAGAGACTCATGAAATCACCAGACAAAGATAGGAAAAATGATTTTATTTTCAATTTAGTGATCAAAATGTGCCCGTTTTGAGAATTTATATTTGCTGTCTATATTTTGCATTATGACCCCCTTTTACTAAAATGCAATAATGGTTTTTAGCACAGGGAGCCTATGAGCGTCAAGAGCAGCGAGGGGCATTCATTGCAGCTCCCTGCGCTAAAAACTGCTATCGCAGTTTAGTAAAAAAGGGAAAGGGGTATATTTGTCTATTTTTGTATGGTTGTTACTGAGGTGACATTGCATATTTTAAAGTCATCTGCCTTGACCTCTTTGAAAACCCCCGGAATATAAATGATAATTAACATTTTATCTGCGTACAGTGTGCTTTGTGTTTTTTAAAAAATTTTATTGTTGGTAGATCATTTTGACTTGGTCATTTTAAAAGTAGCTCGCAAGCCCAAAAAGTGTGGGCACCCCTGCTTTAAATCGTACATTACTGTCAGCGCATTCTGAAGAAGATATTTTCAGATGGAATAAGCATTAGCAAATAATTGCGTTTTTCAGCATTTTCTTAAAATTTATCCTCCCAATACAGAATCGCAGGATAACAGGCAGGGCATTCCACAGTTCTACACCAGCCACAGACATCATTGATGCTCCAATCCTAACATGCATAATCGATATTCTTCCCTCCAAACTTAATTTCATCCCATTTACAGATCTAAGCTCTCTTCTTGATTTATAAATTTCAAAGAATTCTTGTAAAATCTTTGGAGAAGCATAATACAATGTCTGAACCAGTGCAATTTTTTTAACACAGGAGTTATACGAGTACTCTTTGAAATCCCTGTGATTAATCGTGCAGCAGAGTTGATAAGCAACTGCAAAGCTCTCAACTTTTTTTTCGCAACTCCCAAGTAGAGTGAATTGCAATAATTCACTCTACTCAGGATCAATGCTTGAACCACAGTACAAAAATCAAATGCTGGTAATATTGGCTTCAGTCTGTAGAGCATTTGAAGTTGCATATAGCCCACCCTGATAGCTTTCAATATTTGATTTTCCATTGTTAAATAACTATCTAAACACACTCCTAAGATAGTCATCTCCTTTTTTACTGGTCATTTCTCCCCCATAACAACCACACTTTCCAGCTCAAAATTGTCTCTTTGACCTTTCACCACCATTATCTCTGTTTTATTAACATTCAGTTTCAAGTCATGTTCATCCATCCAGCTCCTGATCATTTCCATGTACTTTTGCAAACAAAGTTCTGTGCTAAGGATGCCTTTTATCGGGAAGAAGAACAGAATATAATCGGCATATATTCTGTATTGCACACCCATCTCTTTGAACGTCTTCCTCAATGAAGCCATATGAATGTTAAACAGCATCGCCGATATGGCTGACCCTTGCGGGACCCCTCTTTTAACTTCCACTATTCTTGACACCATATCCCTGCTCCTCATCCGCAAAGCTCTTTCTTTTAAAATGAATGTGAACCATTCAGTGGCGTACCTAGCATATGTCAATAGAATGTTCAGAAAGCGGAGTGAAGAACAAAGAAAGCTCAATGTCAGATAAAAGTGAAGGAAAAAGCCTCAGAAAGGGCCCTCCCACCTCCACCAAAGTGGATAGTAAATGGTGGTCAAGAGGTAACCTCACTGGCAAAAAACCTTCAATTAACACCGATCAGCAGAAGATAAGTGGATTTTTCCTCTATCAGTTTTTACAAGTTGTAGTGAAGCACGGTTTAAATGCTCATATGTTCAGTATTTATTGAAGGTTTTTTGCCAGTGAGGTTACCGCTTGACCACCATTTACTATCAAGTTTCAAGTTCAAGTTTATTAGGATTTGATATACCGCTTATCAAGGTTATCTAAGCGGTTTTTACAATCAGGTACTCAAGCATTTCCACTTTGGTGGAGGTGGGAGGGCCCTTCTGAGGCTTTTTCCTTCACTTTTATCTGACATTGAGCTTTCTTTGTTCTTCACGCCGCTTTCTGAACATTCTATTGGTCTATATTGAAAGTGTTTATTGGTTATAAGTTTTGTTTTCAATATATCTGAGTTTTTTGCTGCTGTACCTAACATATGTGACACCCGGGGCCCATCATTTTTTGGCACCCCCCAATCTGTACGAAAAACATGATTTTTAGTAACAAGCCACACGTCACACATGAGTACCTAGGAAAAGGCAGCATCTTATATACTGCAGTGAGTAGTACAACATCAATATACCCACTGTAAAACTAAACAAGCCAGACTAATACAGATCAATCCTACACCGTCAATCCTAACAGAAAACCATGTCTTTCGAACACACAGAACACAGAAAACACCTTCGCCTAGTATGAAATGTCATGACAAACTAACCCCTCCCCCTTTTACAAAACTGAAATGTGGAGTTTAGCCACGGTAGTAACAGCTCTGACGCTCATAGAATTCTGAGCATTAGAGCTGCTACCACCACGGTTGGCGCTAAAAAACGCTCCAGTTTTGTAAAAGGGGGGATAAAATAGAAATACATAGACATAAGTTAAATTGAACCAGCAAGAAGCTGGACTCTGCATACAATGCAACACCACAGAAACAGTGACACATGTCTCCTAAAGCAATAAATAAATAGAAAATTTTTGTTCTACCTTTGTCTTCTCTGGTTTCTGCTTTCCTCATCTTCTTGTTACTCTCTTCCTTCCATCCACTGTCTGCCATCTCTCTGCCCCTATATGGCATCTTCTCTCCTTCTATGCCCCTTCCATCTCTCCTGTCACCCCCATTGGTCTGGCATCTCTCTCCTCTCCTTCCCTCTCCCACACCTCTCTTCTGCAATCCCTTTCTTCCCTCATTTTCCTTTTCAATTTATTTTCTGCATCCATCTAGATTACATTCTTACTACCCTCTCATCAATTTCCTTTTTTACTGTCTACCTACAGCTCGCCACCTCTTTCCCTCAACCCTTCCAGTATCTAACTCTATCCTCTTCCCTCAATCCAGCATGTGCCCTTTTTTCTTTCTCCTCCCTACTTCCTTCCAGCGTCTGCTCCCCCTCTCCCTCTACTTCCATTCAGTCTGCCCCCTCTCCCCTACACTTTCATTCAGTATCTTTCCCACCTCTCCCTCCACTTCCATTCAGTGTTTGTCCCTCCTCTCCTCCACACTTCCATTCAGCGTCTGTCCCTCCTATTCCCCACACTTCCATTCAGCATCTGACCCTCCTCTCCCCCACACTTCCATTCAGTGTCTGTCCCCCTCTCTCTACCCCTTCCATCTACTGTTCACCCTCTGTCTCGCCCCTTCCATTCTCTGCTCTTTCTGCCCTTTTCATCCAGTGTCCCTGACCACTCTCTCTTCCATATGGTATCTTCCCTCTTTCAATGCTCCTTCCATAAACTGTCTCCTTTGTACATGATTCATTTCAGCCTCACCCCCTCTCCATTTTTCCATCTCCCTATGCTCTGGGATCTCTCTCTTCTTCTTTCCTTCCTTCCCACTCCATGCCATGGTCTGGCATCTCTATCTCCTTTCCTCCTCCATGCCCCGGCATCTCTTTCTCTCCATGCTCTGGCACCTCTTCTCCCTCTGGTCTGGCATTTTGTTTCCTGTCTCTCCCCCATGCCCTGGCATATTTCTCTTCTCCTTCCAACTCCCCCTCCCCTTCCATTATCTGGCATCTCCTCTCCTTCCTTTCTCTCCCTCCCTCCTTCCTTCCTTTCCCGTTCCCCGGCATTTCTCCCTCTCCCTCCATGGTCTGGTATCTCCTTTCCTTTCCTTCCCTCCCATGGACTTGGCATCTCTTGTTCCTCTCCCTTTTCCTTCTCCCTCCTTCTGTGTCAGCATGTCCCCTATCTACCTACTACTCCAATATCCAGAACCTCCTTTTTCTTCTTATTGCATCCACCCCATGTCCAGCATCTCCCATCTGTCTTTCTACTCACATCATGTCTGTTTTTTTCCCTTCACCCTACAACCTCCATGTCCAGCATCTTCCTGTGTTCCTTTTTTTCTTCCTTATCTGATTTAGCAGCTTTCTTCCCTTTCCTGAGCCAGCCAACCCACCATCTTCCCACATCAGTACCTCCCCTCTTTCCCCAACTTAATAGGCCTGAATGGTATAGAAGTCCCTCAGAGTGTTCCAGTGCTGCTGCAAGACTGGAGACGATTCTTAGCTGCCATCAGCCCTGCCTTCGGCTCTGCCGGTAACCGGTGATCACTTCCCCTCCCACGCTAAAGCCTGCCTCCCTCCTTCCCTCCCTACAGCGCCGAAATGGTCAGGGGGGCCGCCAGGTCCGGAATCACCCTCCCTATTCTCAGGGCCGGCATTAGGGGATGTCAAGGGGGCCCTGCGATCCAGGCAGCTCTCTTAGCTGAAGGGAGGGCTGAGGGCAGCTAAGAGAGCTGCCTGGATCGCGGGGCCCCCTTGCCATCCCCTAAGAATAGGGAAGGTGATTCCGGATCTGACGGCCCCCCCTGACCATTTTGGCACTGTAGGGAGGGAAGGACTGAGGCAGGCTTTAGCTCGGGAGGGGAAATGATCGCCGATTCCTTGTCCCCTTGTACAGCTTCGGGATGCTGTCCCTGAAAATGGAACATTTCGGCGTCCTGAAGCAGTGGGTCGGGACAACAGGTCGGTCGGTCACCTTAAGTAAGAAGGGTGGCAGTAAGGAGGGAGGGAGTGCGATAGGGACCAGGCCGGCTGTGCACCCCCCTAAGGCTGCACCCAGGGCAGACCGCCCCCCTGCCTTCCCCTTGGTACGCCACTGGAACCATTTTAAAATGTCTTCTATTTATCCTAGCTGTTTCAAATTGAACAATAAGATTTCCAAGTTTACTGTGTCAAATGCACCAGAGACATCCAGAGATACAATAAGATATTTATTACATTTATCAATCCCTTCTCTCAAAAACTCTAACACTGAGATCATTAACAATTCAACACTGTGTGCATGCCGGAATCCAAATTGAAACTCATCAAGACAGGTTTTTTTGTTTTGCAATATGTAATCATTTAATTGATTCAACAGTACTTTCTCAACAAAGCGGCACTTGGCACTTGTTGCCTCCCCTACTTTATAACCCCCCATTCACCACATGGACACCTCAGCTTCTTGCTGGAAGTAAAGTGGATTTATTGAAGGCCGCAGCCCCATTGGTCAACCAACCTACCCCCCACACCACCTCTTTGAGCCTGCCTCCCTACCCCTACCCCTACCCCCTTTCCCTATTGGCACGTTCTCGGCCGTTTTGTCGCCGCTACCCCCCCCCCACGTGGGAGTTAGGGCGCTCTTCCTTTACCTTTCCCAAAAATGGAACTATAGAAATAGAGTGAAAATTTTTTAAATCCTCAACATCCAATCCCTTTTTTTTAACATTGGAGTTACAGTGGATTCCTTATATGCCTTCGTTAATTCTCCTCCTGTTAATGATTTATTGACAAAATAGGCAACAAAAGGGCTTGATGTGAAAGGGCCCAAAACAGCATGAGTCGGAGAAATATGAGCTATTACTTCACTAATATCTTCCTTAGTCACAGGATCAAAGGATCACCACAATTCAGTTGATTCATCCTCATGATTCTCTATACCCTTCTCTCCCATGAAATCACTAAGTCCAGCCTCCCCCAATTTCTTTCTGTAAATAGCTAGCATATTTATTAGCATTGAGTTGTTCGTCACTATTAGAATGGTAGTTCACTTGTAATAAGAATTTAACTGTCTTAAATAACTCCTGAGACTTATCCTGTGCATTAGTAATTCTATCTCAAAAATACCTACTTCGCTCAATATCACACAGCATTTTATATTCCATGAGTCTTATACTAAATCCATCTTTATCATCTGGATCCCTTGTTTTTCTCCATTTTTCCCCAGCTATCCTGACTTCCCCTCTTACGTGAACAACCACATCCGATCTTCATGGACAGGTCGTCAAATTAGATCGATCAATGATTAATTCCTGCGGAGCTATGCAATCAAGTGTGTCACAACCTAAAATGGGGTTATAAAATCCTCATTTGGTATCCTGTGCATCTTCCTATAGCAAAATAAGATACAATAAAAAGGATGCACATGCAACTGGCATCTACAATAAGCTCAGACTGTCAGGAGAGCACAATACAGGGAGGCAGTTGCTTTGGTGAACTTTGCCAGTGGCAGGCATACATAGGTGATGACCATATCCTTTTCTCCTTCCCACTGCAACGCATTGCAGTCTCCATGGAGAGCTCAAATCTGCTTTCCTTCCCCTCATACACTGTGACGCCCATCAGGACCAGCTCTCTCACTCTGAAACTCACTCTCAAAAGTTATCCGGTCTGTCTCCTGTGGTTTGAATATCAGCCCCCATCATGATATTTTACGTTTAACCCTCTGTTTGGCTGAGATTTTCAGGCTCCCGGCCCCACCCTCGCTCACATTATCACAGCAACCTGTATGGAATCCAAGGGCACGTGACCGATTAGCTAGTCACAAGCACCTTGATTGACATTAACCGCATATATTGCAGAAAGAACATAAGAACATAAGAATTGCCGCTGCTGGATCAGACCAGTGGTCCATCGTGCCCAGCAGTCTGCTCACGCGGCAGCCCTCAGGTCAAAGACCAGTGCCCTAACTGAGTCTAACCTTACCTGCATACGTTCTGGTTCAGCAGGAACTTGTCTAACTTTTCTTGAATCCCTGGAGGGTGTTTTCCCCTATGACAGACTCCAGAAGGGCGTTCCAGTTTTCTAACACTCTCTGGGTGAAGAAGAACTTCCTTACGTTTATACAGAATCTATCCCCTTTTTAATTTTAGAAAGTGCCCTCTTGTTCTCTCTACATTGGAGAGGGTGAACAACCTATTTCTGTCAACTAAGTCTATTCCCTTCATTATTTTGAATGTTTCAATCATGTCCCCTCTCAGTCTCCTCTTTTCAAGGGAGAAGAAGCCCAGCTTCTCTAATCTCTGAGATCAGCTATTCTTTCTTATTTACTGCACATGCAATTATTTTCCTAAAGTTAGTCGACATCATTTATTTGTCTCAGTTCCTGTCTCATTGGTCTTTGCTATCTATGAAGTTGTTTTAATCTGTTATCGACATCAGAGACTCACAGGGGTGAGCAATCTTGGGTTTTCAGGATTTCCCCCACTACTCGGACTGGAGGAGGGTCACGAGCGGAGTTCCGCAGGGGTCGGTACTCGGACCGCTGCTGTTCAATGTATTTATTAATGACCTAGAAACGGGGACAAAATGTGGTTATAAAATTTGCAGATGACACTAAACTCTGTAGCAGGGTTAGAACTGTGGAAGAATGTGAGGACCTACAAAGGGACCTGAACAAACTGGAGGACTGGGCGAATAAATGACAGATGAGCTTCAATGTAGGGAAATGCAAGGTCATGCATATAGGGAAAAAGAACCCGATGTTCAGCTACCAAATGGGGGGATTAGTACTAGAGGGAAGTAACCTTGAAAAAGACTTGGGTGTGTTGGTGGACACAACAATGAAGTCAATGGCACAATGTGCAGCAACCTCAAAGAAGGCAAACAGAATGTTGGGTATTATTAAGAAGGGTATTACTACCAGTATGAAGGAAGTCATCATGCCACTGTATCGCACGATGATTACATTACATTAGGGATTTCTATTCCGCCATTACCTTGTAGTTCAAGGTGGATTATTACCTTGCAGTACATCTAGAATACTGCGTCCAATATTGGTCGCCGTACTTAAAGAAGGACATGGAGATACTTGAAAGGGTTCAGAGAAGAGTGACAAGAATGATAAAAGGTATGGAAAACCTTTCATATGCAGACAGGTTGGAAAGGCTGGGGCTCTTCACCCTGGAAAAGTGGAGACTCAGAGGAGACATGATAGAGACTTACAAGATCATGAAGGGCATGGAGAAGGTGGAAAGGGACAGATTCTTCAGCCTATTGGGAACTACAAGAACAAGGGGGCACTCGTAGAAATTGAAAGGGGACATGTTTAGAACCAATGCTAGGAAATTTTTCTTCACTCAGAGGGTGGTGGACACCTGGAATGCGCTTCTGGAGGCTGTGATAGGACAGAGTACATTAAGGGGATTCAAAGAGGGATTGGACAAGTTCCTGAAGGATACGGGGATTGAGGGATATAGATAGAGGTAGAGATACGTTTATACCAGAGTATAGATAGAAGAATAATGAGGATTGAAAGGTTTTAGTCAAAGGATCACTTACAGGTCATGGACCTGATGGGCCACCGCGGGAGCGGACTGCTGAGCGCAATGGACCCCTGGTCTGATCCAGCGGAGGCAATTTCTTATGTTCTTATGAATTTGCATGAAATCTATTTGCGTGCACTGCTTCCATTGTATGCAAACAGATCTCATGCATATTCTTTGGGGTAATCCTGAATACCCAACTGGATTGCGGCCCTCATTTCCACCCCTGTCTAATATATGAATATTTTGCTATGGTTTCATGTCTGTTGTTATATTAATGTTTTATTGCATTGTTTTAATGTATTCAGTGATGACACTATCATATCACTGTTATAACTATAATTTAATTTGTCTATTTCCTAGTTTATCTTGCTGCTCTAATTATGTTCTATGCTAATATCTGAGCATTTTATTATGGTCAAATTCTCACTATACTTGTAAATTTCCTATGCCCTGTTTACACTTGCTATAAATCACAAATAAAGAGGAAGGAAACAGAGAAAGAAAAATATTCTAAATAGTTAAGCGGTCACTTCACTGGCATGGAAAGGGCGTTGGGTGACTTACACATAATTTTAAAAATTATTTCCCTGCTTCCTATATCTCTTCTTCTGGCTGGACCCTTTTTTCTCCTGCTCACCATTTCTCTCTCAAATCCTTCCTGTTATGAACATAAGAACATAAGCAGTGCCTTTGCTGGGTCAGACCAGAGGTCCATCATACCCAGCAGTCCGCTCACGTGGCGGCCCATCAGGTCCAGGACCTGCATAGTAATCCTCTATCTGTACCGTTCAATCCCCTTTTCCTTCAGGAAATCATCCAATCCTCTATCTATACCCTTCAATCTCCTGTTTTAGTTACCAGGCAACCTCAACAAGGAATGCGTGTCCTTTGGTTATCATTATTTATCATTTAGTAAAGCTTTAAAGACATTTCTATTTAAGAGATATCTCTCTTAATTGGAAAAGTCTTAAATTCCTGGTTTTATTGAGGCCTTTGTTACAGAAGGATTTTTGTTTACGGATAATTGGGTTTTCTGTCATTTTAAACTAAATTTGTGTTCGCTATGCAACTCAATTTAGTGCAATATTGTACTTCCCAAGGTCTGCTTGGTTTTCTTCTTATTGTTAACTGCATAGAACCTTGATAGGATTGGCAGAATATAAGAATGTATTGTATTACATTGTATTACCATGCACTAATTGGATAACACAGACATAACATGGCATCACTTTCAAGTTTCGCAAGCTAAAGGACCTGCAAAAAGAAGAAAAAAAATCTCTATTTGTGGTTTGTGTTAAAAACGGGCTTCGCATGTGGGAAAGTCATGTATTAAAGCACACTAAGCACATTTCTTCCAGTTCAATTAGTTTATTGGTTTTAGTCAAAAAGAAAAAAGTACAAACATAACAGAAACATAAAATACAGAAATGATAACAGGACATGTTACAGAAAAGCTGTATTAAAAACCTCAACATCTGTATAAATAACAGTATCCTGAACATGGTACAACTAGTCGAAACATGTCATACTCGTAGCACAAAAGCAGCATAAAATGTTAGCAGAGACATGTATCAGTTGGTGCAGAAACAAGTACAAGTGTAGATGTGAGTCACTTGTTTACTCTCTTCAAAAATAGTAGCACTAGAGGGCATGCAATGAAGCTGCTTAGGAGTAGATTTAAAATGAACCAAGTTTCCACGATTCCATTTAAAATTTGATGAAACACTTATTAAAAAATTTAAAAGCGATTTACAATAATAAAATAGGCATATAAACGTTTAAGTGACAAACGTATGAAAGACTGACATAAACCATAGCTAGCTTGAATTTAGGGGTAAAAGGGTAGAACTTCAATTTTGTTAAAAAGAGAACAAATAAGGGAAAAACGTTAAGGGCTCCTTTTATCAAGCCGTGCTAGCGGTTTAACGCGCGTAATAGCACGTGCTAAACCACGGGACGCGCTAGCCGCTACCACCTCCTCTTGAGCAGGCGGTAGTTTTTGGCCAGTGCTGGGGTTAAAGTGCGTGATGAAAAGTCGCACGTGTTAACCCCGTCAGCGCGGCTTGATAAAAGGAGCCCTAAGGGGAAGTATTGAGAGGTAGCCTATAAAGGCTGGTTTGTAAACATCACAGAATAATCATCGTGTAGGGTGATGTTTATCTGTTGTTTTGGTCCTATTTATTTATCAAAAGTGTCAGAGTAAAGGAAGCTTTTGAGGGAACCTTTAAATCTTTCTAATAAAAGGTATGGAGAACTTGGAATACGAGGAACGACTTAAGAGACTTGGATTGCTCTCCCTTGAGAAAAGGAGACTGCAAGGGGATATGAACGAGACTTTCAAAATACTGAAAGGAATCGACAAAATAGAGCAGGAAAAAAAATTATTTACAATGTCCAATGTGACATGGACAAGAAGACATGGACTGATGCTAAGGGGGACAAGTCCAGGACAAATGTCAGGAAGTTCTGCTTCACGCAACGAGTGGTGGACACCTGGAATGCTCTCCCAGAGGAGGTTATTGCGGAATCCACCGTTCTAGGATTTAAAAGCAAACTAAATGCACATCTCCTTACGAGAGGTATAGAGGGATATGGGTGACTAAAATTACACCAAGTGAACACCTGGCTGGGCCTCCGCGTGTGCGGATTGCCAGACTTGATGGACCGAAGGTCTGATCCGGAGATGGCAGTTCTTGTTCTTATGTTCTTATACTGTTTCTTTTCTAAGATGAATTGGTAGATAATTCCATTGCTGGGGAGCTGTAACTGAGAAGATATCGGTATGCCTTGTATTTACGACTTTTAAAGAAGGGAAGGAATTGCTGGTTAGTGGATCTTACGGCCTCTTTCAAAGCTGCGCTAGCGGCTATGCTGTGCTAATAGCCCCGAAGCCCATAGAGATTTAAAGAGCTTCGGGGCCATTGCTGTGCGGCTTTGTAAAAGAGGCAGTTAGAGTCCTTGGAGTAGCATGTGGGAGAAGAAGCTTGCCCAAAAATACTGGTAATTTTGTCTGGCGAATTCTAAATTTAGAAGGGCTAATTTGTAAAAAATTCTGTCAGGAATTGATAACCGGTGAGCTTTTTTTAGGAGTCACATAACATGGTCAAATTTCTTTGAATTTGTAATAATTTATATTGCTATGTTTTGGACTATTTGTAGACACCTTATTTCTTTCTGGGATACACCTTTATACAGGGAATTGCAGTAATCAAGTTTTGAAATAATCAGAGAATGAATTAAGATATTATAGGTTCTAAGACCTTTGATATAGATCTGATCATCTGTAGTTTCCAAAAACAGTTTTTAACTACTGCACTGATCTGGTCAAGGTAGCGTAGCTTCTGGTCCATTATTACTTCCAGGTGAGACCATCTTTCCAAGGGAATAACATTGTTTTTGTTTTAGTGATGTTCAAAGCCATCATATTATCACTCAGCCAACTGCTGATTTGTTTGAGTTTAGAATTGATTGTGATTATGTCTTCAGGGTTATTAGTATCAAGTGGATGTAGGAGTTGTATATCATCTGCATATGAATATATTGTAAATCCAATTGACTGGCCAAGTGTCATTAATGGAACTAGGAAAATGTTGAAAAGTAGAGGTAGGTGATAGTATTGAGCCTTGCGGTATTCCAAAAGTATTAGGGAAGGAGGTGGAGGATGAGTTGCCAAAGTTTACTTTAGATGTACGATCTGTGAAGTATGAGCGAAACCAATTTAGTGCAATGTCGGAGATCCCTATTGAAGCGAGTCTATTGAGGAGAAGAGAATGATCAATGGTGTCACAAGCAGCAGAAATATTCAAAAAAATAAGCAGAACAGACATATGGTGTTCCCAAAAATATAGAATGCTTGTCATCAGTCCAATAAGAGAATGTTCCGTTAAATGATTAGATCTAAAGCCTGCCTGGTTAGGATGTAGTACCTGTGTTTTTTCCGTAAAGTCTGTAATTTGATTGAAAGTTACTTTTTCTGTAAGTTTGGTGAGGAACGGGAAATTGGCAATTGGCCGATAGTTTGTTTCATTCTTGAGAGATGCTGAGTGATATTTTATAATAGGTTGAATAATTGATTCTTTCCAAGATTTTGGAATTGGGCCTGTGGATAAACTGGTTGCAATTAATTTATGTAAGATTGGTCCAAAGACTGTGAAAAAACGTTTTATTATTGAAGGAGGGACCTTATCAAGGCTTGAACCCTTGATATTAACATGTTATAGAAGTCTTTTTAGATCATTTAAAGAAGGAATGTTGAATTTGGCGTGGATGTTGAAGTATTCCTTCCTTTGTAGTTTGTGAGGGTAGGTTTGCTTTAATATTTTCTCTGATCTTCTTTACCTTTTTTATGAAGTAGCTTGCTAAAGTTTGAGGTGTAAAATGGGTATTTGGAGTCATAAGAACATAAGAACATAAGAAATGCCTCTGCTGGGTCAGACCCGAGGTCCATCGTGCCCAGCAGTCCGCTCACACGGCGGCCCAACAGGTCCAGGACCTGTGCAGTAATCTTCTATCTATACCCCTCTATCCCCATTTCCAGTAGGAATTTGTCCAATCCTTTCTTGAACCCCAGTACCGTACTCTGCCTTATAACGTCCTCTGGAAGCGCATTCCAGGTGTCCACCACACGTTGGATAAAGAAGAACTTCCTAGCATTTGTTTTGAATCTGTCCCCTTTCAACTTTTCCGAATGCCCTCTTGTTCTCTTATTTTTCGAAAGTTCAAAGAATCTGTCCCTCTCTACTCTCTCTATGCCCTTCATGATCTTGTAAGTCTCTATCATATCCCCTCTAAGTCTCCTCTTCTCCAGGGTAAAGAGACCCAGCTTCTCCAATCTCTCAGAATATGACAGGTTTTCCATACCTATTATCAGACGTGTTGCTCTCCTTTGAACCCTCTCGACTAATGCCATATCCTTCTTAAGATACGGCGACCAATATTGGACGCAGTACTCCAAATGCGGGCGCACCATCGCCCGATACAACGGCAGGATAACTTCTTTCGTTTCTGGCTGTAATACCCTTTTTGATTATACCAAGCATTCTATTCGCTCTCTTAGTCTCTTTTTTTTCTCAACTAGATTTTGTCAAGGATCTTAAGATGGAAAAAGAGCTCCAGAGTTTTTTGCTTTGGAGAAAATATTTCTTCACTCAGTGTGCAATTAAACTCTGGAATTTGTGGTGAAAGCAGTTAGTTTAGCAGGGTTAAAAAAAAGTCTAGCTAATTTCCTAAAAGACCTTACATCATTAAGATGGGTCTGGGAAAAATCCACTCCTTATTCCTAGGATTAACATCATAAAGGCCCCCTTATACTAAGCTGTGGTAGAGGTTTCCACCACAGCCCAGAGCGCTAAATGCTTCAGCGCTCATAGGAATTCTATGAGCGTTGGAGCAGCATCAGAATATTTAGCGCTCTGGGCCGCGATAGAAACCTTTTCCATGGCTTTGTAAAAAGGGTGGAGGGGGATTTGTTTTAATCTTTGGAATCTTGCCATGTGCAGTGACTTGGAAGAAGCATTTAATACAATGTTTTTTCCTCCTGCCCAGGGATCACTTTCACAGACTTTTGCACCTCTTATGCAAGACTGGTTCTGCTGCAGCAGGTGGTGATGTCTTATTAAATGCTTTTGCTGCTGCAGGGATAGGAGGAATCGACATAGCAGCAAAAATAAATGGAGATGGGCTGACATTTGCAATGATATAGGACATGTCAACTACATAGTCTAATGTGTTGAATGTCATTAAGCCCCCAAAATGATCAGAAGAAAACACAATAGTTTGAGTTTTTCATTTGCTGATGTTAGTGCACCCTTTTTTGAAAGAAGGCACACTGTTTGTAAAGAGGGCGTATATTTTCCAGGTGGTGATTCAAGATATTACTATTGATGCATAAAGCATTATATGCTTCTGAATCTTGCTATCTGCAATCTTTGACCATTCCATATACTCCAAATTGAACATGAAGATCTTTACAGAACAATAGGCTAGTCTTTTCTTCGGTGTACAGACTGAAATGGGAATCAACACGTAATAAGGCATTCTTCTTTTCAGCACCTAGTCAATGGAATCAGCTTCCGTAAGCTATTCATTCTGAATTGAATCAGAAAACATTTAAAAAATGACTGAAAACATATTTTTTTTTCAAAAGGCTTTTGGTATTGATTCTATTCCGAATGAACATATTCATTAATTCAAGAGATTCATAGGCAACTGACCCACTAATTAATCTTTTTTTTTTTCGGTGAGAATGGATTGTAATTTTATCTCAGATATGAATGAGGAGCTGAGGTCTTTTCTTAATGTCATGGAGTTCTTTCTAGTTTTACTTTGCATTTTAATGTAATTTGCTTTTTAGTTTTAACCTTCTATTTTATATGTAATCCGCTTAGAACTTATGCAAGATTTGGCGGAATATCAAGTTTTTTTTTTAAAAAATAATTTTTATTGGTAAAGCAGCCAAGACAAGAACAACAGCAAGAATCTCAGTACAAAGTCCTTTCACTAAGGTGTGCCAACGTGTCCATTGGACATAATGGACGCGTTAGCACATATTAGCGTTTAGCGCGCGCTAAAATAGCTACCGCACCTTAGTAAAAGGACCCCAAACTATTAGGAAAAAAGCACACACTGTTTCACCAAGTATATCCTTTTTCCATATACTGTGCACTGTGGAATGTCGTCGTTCAAAACAATGCGTACTCAATGACTTTGCTCGCAAGATAAAAAAAAAAAGATCAATGAAAATAATCAAAACAAACATTTTCAGAAATGACAAGTTTCAAGTTTCAAGTTTATTCAATCTTTTGATGGATCGCCTATAACAATTTCTAAGCGATGTACATAGTGTAATAATAAGAGATAAGAAACTTAACATAATTAATTATATTAACATAACACAAAATAAAAACATTTAAAACATACTTGAGGGGCAAGGGAAAATTAAAAAGTTACAATTTCGGGTTTTGTAAGAAAAAGGGAAAGTACAAAAGGTAGGGTAAAAAAGATAGAACAAAATGGCTTAAGCATACTTCATTAACAATAATACCAGATCATAAGTAATTTAGAGGAACTATTAAAAGTCAAAGGCATCTTTAAATAAATATGTTTTTAAAAGTTTTTTAAATGTTGTAATGTTGTAATATTTTTTTCAATTCTAATAAATTGAGGGAGCTTATTCCACCTTTGTGGTCCGGCAACAGTAAAAATATCTGCTCTTCTGGTGCCTATGATTTTTAAAGATGGAACAGTTAGTAAGCATTGGGACATGGGACATGACATGGGAAGTGACACGAAACAAAAGTTTCCTGTCTGCTCATCACTAGAAATAATTAGGGCAGTGAGCCATCAGATCTGGCGGGGATTTGGGTTATCCTGGCTGATGCTTTTGTAGCAAAAGGGTGAATCGTCATTTTTCTGCCCTGACACTTACCTCCCCCCCCCCGTGCCACCCTGTAGCGACACCTATTCTGGTGAAAGACACACACAAATACAGCACAGACACAGACAGACAGACACAGCACACATATACAGATGGGTTGGTGAGAATTCTATCAGCCATACTTTTCCCATTTGTTGCTTTTGAAGAGTTTTGTAGGTAAAAGATTCTAATCACTTGATGTTCAATGCTATACTCTGTAATTCGCTGTCTGTACAGTTTCTCTTCATTGTAAACCGCCTAGAAGTCGCAATATTGTTGGCGGTATATAAGAATAAAGTTATTATTATTATTATTATTAATAACTCCTAGCTGTTTTCCAGAGAAGTCTTTTCTCATAAATCTTAAGCCCCCCCTGCCTTCACCATTTTATATGTCTGACTTCTGTTTCCTGGAACAGGCTTTTGATTTGGGCAATATAGTCATGTCAGGCTATAATCTAGTAGGAAATGACAAGGTAAGAATTACAAAATGAGGAAGAAGTTGCACTTTATGGAAAAAAAATCTTTTAAATGTAATAGGGAAAGAAAGGGACATGGGGTAATATATAAACAAAGAGGGAAGTTATAGTTTCTTGGCTATGTTTTGACAAAACTCAAAGGTAGGATTTAAGTTATAAACCTTTGACAGTCTGTTCTTGGTCTTTTGTCTGAGATTACCATCTAAAAAAACGTATGTATGGAGGGGGGGTTAACATTCTGATACTTGACCCCATTGGGGGAAAGAAATTAACTTGCATCTTGGCTTAACTGGAATGATTAAACCTGCTATTAGAGGGGGGCGCTAGTGAGCGCGAGCACGGATGGCAGCCTAGCGAAACAGCTCCGGAGACCCGTGTGTTAGTGCCTCGAAAAAACCTCACTAATACCATTTGGTAAATATAAATACTTGGCTCTGCGTATCGCTAAGATGTCTGTGTCAAAACCGGGTAAGCGCAAGAACGCTGAACCGGCCTCACCGCACAAGCAGGCTGCAGGAAAATCGGACGACGAGACGTCGGCCATATTGGCAGAGCTCCGCGGCATCAGAGAGCTCCTCACTGACACTAAACAAGACGTTTCAGAGATTAAAGAAGACCTCACTAATCTAAAGGGGGAATTTACCAAAGTACTCTCTCGTATTGATGTCCTGGAAACAAAATCTGCTGCGGCTGATGAATCTTTAAAGTTACTCCGTCGGCAGTCAGCACGTGTTGCTGTACTAGAGCGTGCATTGGAAGACGCTGAAAACAAGGCCCGGCGGAATGGCTTCCGTTTGCTTGGTCTGGCTGAAGGGAGGGAGGCTTGCGACATCGTGGAATTCCTGGGCGCTCTACTACCGCAGATCCTTAAACTTAATGATGCTTCCAAGCTGGAGTTCCACAGCGCTTACCATGTGCCTCATCAGCGTCATCAGTCATCCCGGTTTCCCAGGCCGATTGTGGTGACCATGCTGCGCCACAGCCAGACCATGCAGATCATGCAACATGCAAAAATACATGGTCCGATTCTTTTTGAAGGCACCAAACTACTTTTTGTTCCAGATCTGGCAAAGGAGACTGCTAAAAGACGCAAGCAATTTCTGGCATACAGGCCTAAATTGAAAGACATTGGTGCAAAATTTGGTGTACTTTTTCCAGCTCGTATGAGGGTCACTTATAATAACAAAACTACGGACTACACTGATCCTGCCGTCCTGGCTGAGTTCCTCGAGACCGTGCAGCCTTCCTCCATTGATAAGACCTGAACTGTGATCCTGAAGTAATGCTTATGGTATCTTTCAGATAGTTCAGTACCTGGTTTTTGCCATTTCTAGCCAAGTTTTCACCTGGTTTTAAATTGTGATGTTTACTTTCTCATGTCTGCTTCACATCTCTGGCAGCGGGTTTGCTGGTTTGCCTGTGCCACTCACTTACCCATAGGCTATGGTAGCTCGTTTGCTAACTTTCCACATTGATACAGAATGTGTACAGTTTTTCATTTTATTTTCACAGGGTTTCATCTTTGGTGTTTTACATATGTGTACCAGTACCTATATGACTATATGCACTGTATTTAACATGCCTGTTGAATTTTATCCTGCTCTCACATGTCTATAACCTGCTTATCCCTCAATGTTAAGGGTCTTAATAACCCGGTAAAGAGAACCAAGATTTTGAAGTACATAGAAAAATTTTCTCCAGATATTATCCTACTGCAAGAGACTCATCTCTCTGCGACTGAGTCTACCAAACTGGTTTTGAAGGGATTCTACCCAGTATTATTCTCTGCTGCAGTACATAAAAAAGGTGGGGTAGTCACCTTTTTGAGGAGACGCTCTGATTTTGTTCTCACTTCTCATACTAGTGATACTGGGGGAAGATGGTTGGCTATTCATATGGCTATTAATAATTTTCCGATAAGTGTTGTAAATATCTATGCACCGAATGTGGATCATCCGCCATTTTTTTATGATATTGCTGACATGATTACTTCTGCTTGTGGCTCCCACTACATTCTGGGGGGTGATTTTAACATGATTTTGAACCCTTTCATTGATAGGAAATCAACTTATCGTAAATCAAGATCTTGGTTCAAGCTGCAAGAAATGATGGCTCAACTGAAACTCGGCGACCCGTGGAAAACTCTGCATTCCAACGATTTGGACTACACATTTTACTCTGCTCCACACGCCTCTTACTCGCGTATAGATTTCTTCCTACTCAGCTACAATCTGATGGCCAAAGTAGACTCTGCCAACATTGGAGAGATAGTAGTGTCGGACCATGCTCCTATCTTCTTGTCCTTTAAGGATATGGGTGCCAGACCTAACAGGAGTGTTTGGCGTTTCAACTCCTGTTTACTGTCCGACGACCAATTCGTACCTACCATGCAGAGCCACATTAAAGAATTCTTTGAATTTAATCCTGTGGAAGAAACGAGTTGGACTACCACCTGGGACTGTTTTAAGGCCTATATTAGAGGTCTGATAATCTCGTATGCAGCGGCCAAGAAGAAGAAACTCCTGGAACACGAAACTGTCCTTCAGAAGAAATTGCAGGATGCGGTAGAGCTTCACAAATCCCGTCCGCATGACCAAACATTGTTGAATTCCTTGAGGGCCATGAGATTTGAGTACAATTTACTGCTCAGCTCTTCTGCTGCCAAAGACGTATTCATGAAGTCAGCTTACTATTATGCCAATATTAATAAATGTGGGCATCAATTAGCGGAATATGTTAAAATAAAATCGGAACGTACCATGATACCGGCTATACAAGATGACGCTGGATCGATATGGCTTAACAATGCCGATATCTGTTCTGAATTTCACCAATTTTACACTAAGCTCTATACCTCTGAAGATCCGGATTCATCTTCCATAAAACCATTCTTAGATGCGCTACCCCACAACACCTTTTCTGAAGTACAAAATGCGAGTCTCTCATCTCCACTGGCTAATGATCATGTTCTTGAGGCTTTACTCTCCATGGCCAAAAAGAAGGCACCAGGGCCTGACGGCCTCACAGTGGAATTTATCTTGCTTTTCAGGAATTGCTTACTCCTATTCTACTACAATTATATACTCACCTAACTGACACTGGCTTAGTCCAAGGTACAATCACCGAAGCAACGATTATTGTTTTATTGAAACAAGATAAAAATCCTCTCAGTGTCAAAAGTTACCACCCTCTATCCCTGATCAATACCGATGCGAAGATCTTTGCAAAAATCCTAGCCATCAGATTACAATCTGTTCTCCCCTCAATCATTCACCCGGATCAAAGTGGCTTCATGTGTGGTCGTCTCTCATCGGATAACACTAGACTGTTTACACATATTATTCTTCAAGCTCAACAATCATCTTCTCCTCTTGTTGCAGTAGCCTTGGACGCGGAGAAGGCATTCGATCGTATAGAATGGCCTTTTGTTTTTGCAGTATTGAAATGGATCGGGTGTACGGACATGTTCATCTCTATGGTGAAAGTTCTGTATACGAACCCTACCACCTCTATTCGTATCAACGACTACAATTCAACTACTTTTCAGCCTACTCGGGGAACAAGGCAGGGGTGCCCTTTATCCCCACTACTATTCAACCTTGCACTAGAACCACTGCTCATTGCTATTAGATCTGATCCCTCCATTCACGGATTCTGTCATGGTGATTTTCAAGCGAAACTGTCCGCTTACGCGGACGACGTGATGTTGTATGTGGACCCCATTTCCTTGCCGCATATTTTTCTTTTGCTGGATAAATACTCCCGAATATCTGGCTATAAGCTCAACATCTCTAAAACCGAGATCTTGCCCCTGAATGGCTTGGTGGATCCAGAATTTCTTCGGAATCTCGACTTGCAACCGGTATCACATAAACTGAGATATCTAGGTATCTTCTTTGGTTCATCATTGGATGATATCCAGAAATACAATTCAGAATTGTTGTTCCAGATTGCCACTTCTATGACAGAACGTTGGTCCCCCCTTAAACTATCCTGGTGGGGGAGACTCGATACCATCAAAATGATTTTGACACCCAAACTTAACTATATTCTCTCTATGATTCCATTCTTATTGGACACTAAGGTATATATTAAGTTGGAATCCATATTGGTTTCGTTCTTGTGGCAGAAGAAACCTCCTCGCATTGCACTGAAAAAACTCAAGGCTGCTAAGGAACACGGCGGGGTGAACTTCCCAAGTTATCTTGACTACCATTTGGCGTTCCTTGCTCGTCAAGGTTCCAAATGGCTACTTGAATCTCCTCCCGATAATCCGCCATCTTGGCTCTCACTTGAATTAAGCCTCTATTCAGCAAATCACTTGAAATATGTATCGTTTATGGCTTCTAATCATATCACGGATAACAACGCAATTTTTTCCTCTACCTGTACTGCGTTACGTGCAGTCGACAATTGTGCTGATATATGTTGGAATTCGACCTCCCACTCTTCAATATGGAATAATCCACAGGTCAAGATCCAAGGTCGATACATGGAGTGGAAATCATGGATAAAGAAGAACATTTGGTCTTTTCAACATGTGATGGTGAACTCTAAACTGATGTCTTTTCCATGTCTCGCCTCTACTTATCAGATACCGATCACCCATCATTTCTGCTGGCTCCAGCTCTGTCATTGTTTATCGTCATACTTGAAGACCCATCTCTTGTCTCCACTGGCTCCTTCTATCTCACTTTGGTGTGTGAAATACAGCGGTGCCAAGAAAGAAGCATCTTCCTGGTACCGAATCCTTCGTGACTATAAATTTCCTGCATACTCACCCCTTCATACTACCTGGAAGGAGGCTGCCCATGTTTCATTTACTCCTACCGTATGGAAACTGATTTGGGCCTCTGCAAGAAAATTTCTCAAATCTTCTGCCATGGCCCAACAAATGTTTTTTCTCCTTCATAGGGCCTATTGGACCCCACATAGGCTCTCACTAACTGGTAACAAATTATCCAATAAATGCTGGTCCTGTGTTGTGGAGGTTGGAACCTTTGCTCACATGTTTTATTACTGCCCAAATGTCTATGAGTTTTGGACCAAGGTGTGGGTGCTTATTTGTGAGTATTTACCTATTACATCTTCTCACTCTTATGCTGTAGTGTTTTTTGGTGCCTATGCCTTACCTGATGTTTTAGATAAGTACCAATCTAGACTACTATGTAGTCTACTGCAACTAGCACACAAATCTATCCTGTCCAAATGGAAAGACACTGCTTCTCTCAATTTAGCTTTCTGGTGGAACCTGGTGTGTCTCTATGTTAAATTTGAAAAAGTAGCTGCTGAGAAAACTAATTCCTTAACCACCTTTAACAAGATCTGGGCTCCTATTTTAGACATGTGTTAGATATCATTCATGGTATAAGTTCTGCCTTGTTTATCTATTTCTGTTCCTTTTTGTATCATTAATATTCCCTGTGATATTTGCTGTTTCTTCCTAGACACTGTCTCGGTTCTGTATCATGGTGTATTTTGTTTTCTTGTTCTCTCTATTCATTGTTTTTGAAAAACTTCAATAAAAATATTGAACATAAAAAAAAAAAAAACCTGCTATTAGAAATAAAAGTTCCTCTTTGATTTTGGATATTTTAAAATCCCAGATAATAATTTTGCCTTAGGGCTCCTTTTACGAAGCAGCGTTAGCGGTTTAACGCACGTAATAGTGCGCGCTAATTTGCCGGCCTCGCTAGCCGCTACCGCCTCCTCTTGAGAGGGTGGTAGTTTTTCGGCTATCGCGGGGGTTAGCGCGTGCAAAAAATATGCGTGCGATAAAGCCGCTAACGCGGCTTCGTAAAAGGAGCCCTTAGCCTATGGTAATACTGTAAATTCACACTCTCTGCACAAAACCAATTCATACTGGATGCAATTCATATACAGTACTAGGTTTATAACACACCAAGCTGTCATCTTGAAATCTGTGGTTGTATTAGCTCAGCTGGAGGAAAATTAACATAACAGTAATAACATTTAGCTCCCAGGAGTCAATCAATCAAAGTAAATATTTGCATTCATTTTAAAGTTTTCCTTTCAATCAAATTATCAACACATGCCATGTCCTGGGTAGACAAAATCACCAATACAGGAAACATTACAATATAAACATGATATTCATCCCCATGGGGTCTGACTATTGGGGGAGGGAGGGGGGCTGTCCTATTTTTGATTTATTTTTCCAAACATTATTAAAATATTACAACTGAAGAATAATTTGTGAAGCATTTATGCTATCTTTCTGCTACATTTTCCTGATCTCTGATTGTATCTCTTGTTCCTTGATGATTTTTCTTCTCTTTTCATACATAGCACAGAAGGAATAACCACTTGCGGCCTGATTCTATAATCAGCATATAGGTCAGGCACCACTAGGCACCCTAATCATGGATACCTAACAATGCCTAACTAAAATTTGCGCACAACTTAATTGTTTTTTAATGGGTTAAATGGCGCGGTAATTGACCACGCTGTTAAAAACCCATTAAAAAACCAAACTTTTGCATTGATAATTTAGGTTGCGCACGGATATCCACAAGGCACTTAGCGATGCCTGAGCCTAGATGCCCTCTGAAGCCTAACTGAAAAGTAAGCATAGTTAGGAATAGAGGATAGGGGTGGTTGACTTATGCATCATTATAGGGTTGGCAGATTTTCCATGCGCGTGACATCATTGCGTAGCAATCAACAGATTTGCACTAAAGATCTCTGCAAAGGGTATAATTCTTCTCAAAACAGTGGTTCACTTATCCCCTGTTTTTTCTTACAACCCTCATTAATATATATTTTTAAAATTTTTATCCAGGATCCTCAGCGGCACCACTTAGAGCTCAGATTTCCTCATTGCTCTAAGATTTATGTGTCAACTCATCATCGGGTCCCACTTTTTATACTTATATATCTTTTTTTAAAACTTTTAACTTTTAACTGTTAAATTTTAAAGTTATTTAAATTATTAATATGTATTTTTTAATTTTTATCCAGGATCCTCAGCATAAAAATCCCTAGCCAGAGACCACACTATCTTAAGCTAAGTATAATGCTTAAAATAATTTAAATAACTTAAATACATATTAATGAGGGTTGTAAGAAAAAACAGGGGATAAGTGAACCACTGTTTTTGATCATTGCGTAACGGCCACACATACGCAGACTTCCTCCCTGCCCGATGCAATTTGAGGAGGCTTTTTAAAACCCAGACAAAGTGCCGGGGTTTGAAAAGCTGTCCGGCCCCCCCCCCCCCCAGACATGTCTTCAAAAGGGGGACATGTCCAAGGAAATCCGGACATCTGGTAACCCTATGTTACTAGGTGTTGTAGTTAGGTGCCAGGAAATTAGGCCAGGAAAACCCTGGCATACTTTACTGGCGCCTACCACGAAAATGCCTAACAATGCCTAAGTCAGCTTAGGCACCACTAGGCATGATTCTGTAAATGGCACCTAGAGGTTGATTGACAACCGTGCTGACCAGTGCCTATAAGTTAGGTGCGGCTAGGCATCGTTTATAAAATCAGGCCCTTGGTGCTGGCAGTTCTGCCCTTGCATTTCATTTCTTTTCTATAGCATCAAGCTTTTTGTCGTTTACAATGGAGAGGTCTCAGGTCATCACAGTTTCTTCTCTCAGGGTTGGATGCCATTGTTTTTCTGGTATGGGCCATTTGTAGCATTTACACCTTTTCCAGTGATGTGTATGCTTAGAATCAATTGTGCAGATTTTAAACTTCTAGGGTACAAACAATGCATGCCTTAAAAAATTAAAAGGTCAAATGAACATTTAAAAAAAAAAAAAATGCCCCACTTCTAGAAATGTTCAGGCTCATAATCAAAAAACATAGACGTCCAAAAAGCATCCTAAATCGGCACTTGGATGTCCTAATCACCAGCCTCCCCCCTTCATCTTAATGATTTGATTTTTTTTGTGTGTGTTTTTCCCTTGGATGTTTTTTTGTTGTTTTTTTTAAATGATCCAAAAAGATGGACACAATTAGCTCAAAAATGTCTAGCAAATAGCCTTTTTGAAATTAAAAGTTGGGCTTTTTCTGGTTTAAAAATGGCCATTTTCTCTACTGGACTTTTGAATGTTTTTGCAAACATATCCAAAATTGATTTTAGCAAACAATAAATATGACTACAAGTGAGGCAAAAAAAAAATCTATAACTACAACATAAGCTTTTCTGTTAGGTCATCAGATGTGCTTTATGTATTTTGATCGCTTTAAATCGACGGAAATATGTGCACAGCTTAGGCAACGATTTCACAAATTTTCCCCCTCTTTTACAAAGCCAGGCTAGCATTTTTAGTGCCAGCCATGATGGTAACAGCTCGGACGCTCATAGGAATTCTATGAGCATTAGAGCTGTTACAGCGGCGGCCAGCACTAAAAATGCTAGTGCGGCTTTATAAATGAGGGGTTTAATCGTTACCTCACCTCTCCCGAATTCCTTCATTCCTAATAATAGGAACCCTATATTCTCTGTATGGTATTATGTCCTCCTCACAGTTGTACCCAGCTTCCCACTGGTGCCCGATGATTTTCAAAGTAATATGAAAATAAGTTAATTCTTTTTAATAATCCATGTATTTTTTCTCCTAACCATTTTGCACGTTGTAATTCACTGACCGCTCAATGTTCTCTTATCTATTTATACTCTGTAATTCGCTGATTGTACAGCTTTTCTTCATTGTAATCCGCCCAGAAGTCGCAAGATTTTGGCGGTATAGAAAAATAAAGTTATTATTATTATTATTTAGCACTCCTCATTGACCCAATTTTAAGCGCTTTACTTATGCAAAATTGAATTTAAACATCAGATTGAAAAGGCCGTTTTTCTCAGCTGGAGTAAGCACTAATACATGCTCACCACAGCAGAAAATGACATACCCTATGGCAGTGATTCCCAACCCTGTCCTGGAGGAACACCAGGCCAATCGGGTTTTCAGGCTAGCCCTAATGAATATGCATGAGAGAGATTTGCATATGATGGAAGTGATAGGCATGCACATTTGCTTCATGCATATTCATTAGGGCTAGCCTGAAAACCCAATTGGCCTGGTGTTCCTCCAGGACAGGGTTGGGAACCACTGCCCTATGGTATGGTTACTATATGGCTCCAGAAAAAGGAGGACGGATTGAGACATCCAGGTTTTACTTCCATTGATGGAAGTAAAACCCAGATGTTTCAATCAATCCTCCTTTTTCTGGAGCCATATAGTAACCATACCATAGGGTATGTCATTTTCTGCTGTGGTGAGCATGTATTAGTGCTTACTCCAGCTGAGAAAAACGGCATTTTCAATCTGATGTTTAAATTCAATTTTGCATAAGTAAAGCGCTTAAAATTGGGTCAATGAGGAGTGCTAAATAATAATAATAATAATTTACATCAGAGCTCCTTACCTCCCTTTCAAGCATACTCAATCAGATAGAACACTGGATGTTATCATACAGACTAAAACTAAACCCGGATAAAACAAAATTCTTCCTAGCAACCCCCAAAGATAAAATCAAAGACACTACAATTCAAGTAAAAGGATCCATTTTCCCCCTTGAACAAAACCTAAAAATACTGGGCGTCACACTAGACAAACATCTATCCCTTGACAAACACACTGACAATACCGTCAGAAAAAGTATCTCGGTGCTCTGGAAACTCCGCACCATAAAAAAATACTTTGACGACACTTCATTCCGTCTGCTAGTACAATCCTCCATCCTTAGCATACTGGACTACTGCAATATCATTTACTTGAGCTCCACAAAAAAAACCATCAGGAGACTCAAAATGATCCAGAACACTGCTGTCCGTCTCATATTCGGCCTGAAAAAATGGGAACCCATCACCCCTTTCTACCACAAACTCCATTGGCTGCCATTAGAATCCAGAGTCCTATTCAAATTCACCTGTTTCTGCTATAAAACAGTATTTGGTTTATCCCCAAGCTACATCATCCCTCACTTCGCCCTGAATCACAGCATCAAGGACTCCCGCAGAATCCAACTCTTCGCCTACCCCTCCCTAAAACTTTGCCACTCTAAAAAATTCCTCGACAAAACCTTCGCCTTCCAAGCCACTAAGCTAAACCCATGGTTATCCCAAATGGCCCTCAAGGCCCCCAACTATCTCGGCTTTAGAAAACTACTCAAAACCCGCCTCTTCCAAGACCAGGATCCTAATGCCCCTTCCTAACTAAACAACCCCTCTCCCCTCTACATCCTTCCCTCACCCCCCCTGGCAACTTTGATCAATTTGATATTGAACTGCTTGTAACCCCACTCAATTGATGTAAACCACTTGTAACATTGTTTAATTGATGTGAACCGCCTAGAACTCTTCCGGGTATGGCGGTATACAAAAATAAAGTTATTATTATTATTTTTCTGGAGCCATATGGTATCCCTACCCTGTGGTGTGCTGAGGTGACCCATGGTAATTTTGCCAAGTGCATGCACTACCCAGGCACTACAAAATAAAATTTATTTTTTGGCACAGGAGACAACAAAGGACTTCACATAAAAGGCCCCAGGTCCACATCTCACCATTACCTCCTTACATTGTGTGGGTAGCTTTCCAAACCCACCAAAAACCTACTGTATACCACAATAGCCTTTATGCCTGCAGGTATCACCTATATGGAGGTACAACAGGTTTTTATTGGGTTTTGGAAGGCCCATACATTCTACCACAAGTGTAGTAACTTGGAGAAATGGGCCTAGGACTAGGGTTACCTACCTAGGACTCCATCTCTATAGTCCACTGCTTTGATCACTAGGTTGCTTTAATAGGACTGGCCATAACATCTGAAGCTGTCATACAGACTGGTATGTACTATTTCTTTTACATCTTTGGGGGAGGGGGCAGGGGGGAGTGGATCAGTGACTACTGGAGCAGTTGGGAGGTCAGGTCTTAATCCCTCAAGTGGTCATTAGGTCCATTTTGGAACCTTTTTGGCACTTATTTCATATTGAAACAGGTCTAGCCTCAAATGTCCAAATTTTGCTTTGAATTTCTAATATAATAAAAGACTAAGCCGCGCATGCGCACTCCCACCTGCGTGCATCCGTTTTCCGTGAGATATAGGGCACCTCAGGTAGGAGTGCGCATGCGCGCAAATCTCTCTCTCCCGCCATGATCTCGCAGCTACCAGGGCTTCCCCACTCTTACCCAGGAATCGCCGAAGTACAGGCGGCCTTGGCGAAGCCAATGAAGGACCCAGGGAGGTTGAGAATGAGCCGGCGGGTGCAACTGAACATACCAGCTAGCTTCTAGCCTCAGCTCTCTCACACGCTTCTCAGGGTATGTCCTCCTCCCCAGCCTCCCGCCCTCCCAGCCGCCATTTTCCAAGCAGAGGCTGTCGGCGGCCCGAGGCGGATGACGGCCGCGGTGGCTGTCGGCGGCTGCAGGCCACAGCAGCCGAACCCAGACGGCATTTTACAATAAAAAAGGCAAGTTGGCTTTTCAAACCCCCCCCCACCACCGCCGATGCAATATCTTTTAAAACCCTCCCCCCCAGCTTTGTGGTTAAGGCCTGGATTCTTTGGGCAGCAGCAGTGTTTAAAATTTGCTGCTGTTGCTGGCTTCGAATGGTAGGGCATGGAGTTAAGGAGGAAGGTATGGGGGGGGTGGAAAATACTGCACAGGGAAGTGGGGTGGGAGGGAAATGCTGCAGCACACGGAAATGGAGGGGCAGAAAAAGGAGGGGAGGCAGGGGGAGAAGGAAAAAGGGGTTGATGGACAGGGGAAAAGGTGCTGATGGACAGGGGGGGCAGAAAAATGAAGGCAGGCCTACTGCTGGACAGGGGGAGCAGGAAGGAGGTGATGATGGACAGGGGGAGGTAAAACAAAGGGAGAAGGGCTGCTGCTGGATAAGGTGAGCAGTGATGGGGTGGTGGAGGACACAGGGGAGGTAAAAGGAAGGGAGAAAGGACGGGGGAGCAGGCAAGGGGTGGTTGTGGACAGACAAGGAAAAAAAAAAAGACAGACAGAAATACAGAAAGCGGCTAAGGAGAGAGAGAAAAAAAAAAAACAGACACACACATATATTCTAGCACCCGTTAATGTAATGGGCTATAAGACTAGTTATCTATAATGTTCTATTATTGCAGAAAAAATGTCTAAATCATAAGCCCACCTAATCCCACACAACCCCCCCAACATGCCCTTTGAGATTTAGAAGCTCTGTATGCAAATTGCATAGAAAGCCATCTAAAAAATGGGTTTCACAAATATTGATTTGGATGTTTTGCCAACAAAAACGTCCACCAGCCCCTTTATGACACTTTTTGGACATTTTTCTCTTTTTGAAAATGAACCTCCCCTAAACTTCTGAAAGGTGTAAAATGATTTCTGAACAAATTGAGACTTCTGGAAACTAAGGAGTCCTTTTACTGAACTCTGGTAAGCACAAATGCATGATTAATGCAGGTTAAAAAGGCACTATCGCGGGTTGTGCTCTGGCATCCTGCAGTAGTTTTGGACGCCCTTCCCATGCTAGAAAGTATGAAAGAGAGCAGAAACCAACTCCACAGGGTAATAGAAAATCATGAGCATATTTAACTCCAGTCTTAACCTGAAATGTCCATTGAGACAGGATTGGAGCCAGTTGATCACTATTAATTACCTTAGGCCTGAATGAAAAAGGCAATCAAGGAGGATGGAAGGATCCATGACACTGACAGCAGAAGCTGGTGGAGAAATTGGCCTTTGCGCGTCCTTAAGTGAGTTTTTCCCATTTTTACAGCAGCCGGAAAATGGTTAATTTTCCACTTGCTTTATTCATGGCCATGCTGTTGATAAAAGTATCTATAAAATTTGCATATGGACATTGATGTTAACATATTGTTTATTGGAGAAATACTGTATAGGGACTGTACTATATCTGTACTATATCTGTGTGAAACCTATGATTAAAATGAGGGCTAATAAAAGTGGCAGCACAAGTTAAAACTTAGGGGTCCTTTCACTAACCGATTTAATGTGTGCTAAATGCTAACACGCCCATAAAATATAATGCATACTATAAAAACAGAAGAAGCTAAATACTGCAATTAATCAGATTATCAAATGTATTTACATTACATTACATTACATTAGGGATTTCTATTCCGCCATTACCTTGCGGTTCAAGGCGGATTACAAAAGGTTAGTTTAACAAAAAAACAGAGTTACAATGATTTGCTAGAGAGGTAAGTTGTAGATCTTATAAACATTTAGCAGGTTGTTGAGGGTGAGGTGGTTTGTAAAAGAGTTAATAGGTGGTCATAGTGGAAGTTCTTTTGTTCTTATTAGTGCAGTAGTGGGTAGATCAAATGTCAGTTTTAGAGTTACTAAACGGTCGTGATGTTATTGCTGCTTCATACCCAATCTCTACCATAAATATGTTTTATAAATATACTTATTCCCCACTCTCACAAAACATACAACCTGGCAATTTACAACATCATATTGCAGCCCGGGTATACACCCTTTCTGCCAAGAACACCTGGAACATCAGTCCCATGATATCCAATCTTTAAAAGTTCATCCATGGACTTAACTCCTGTGGTATTCATAAAATCGTGCCACTGTGAGTTCACTTCAGATGACAACTGATCTCAGCCAGCCCAACACAATCTTTTGTTTTGCCGCACAAATGTCCTCAGGAGCTGAAGCCGCTTCAGGTTTTCATATATATCTGTCATCCTTTTTAATAATCATAAAGTAACTGCAACGCAGGCTCAGAAACCTCACCTCCCAACCAAAAGGTGGGGAATAAATATATTTATAAAACATATTTATGGTAGAGATTGGGTATGATTTAATTAATAAATAAATTTAATAATCCGATTGATTGCAGTATTCAGCTTCTTCTGCTTTTATAGTCTGTGTTAGCACTCTTATTGTGGAAGCTTTTCTTTATATAATGTCCAAATTTTATATTGATTGGGTTTCCAAGCATATAATATAATGGGCGCATTAGCATTTAGTGCACGCCCACTGGGGTTAGCCCACTGAGGTCTTTTTTTTTCCCCATAAGTAACACCATTTTACTTATCACAGTCAGTGGTGTAGTAAGGGGAGGGGGCGGTCTGCCTGGGCACTGTTTTGGTGAGGGCGCAGGCATCCGTTCTCCTCTCCGCCCCTGTTCCTTTCCCATCCCTCCCCCTACCATGCGTGCGTGCCTCTTCCCGTCCTCCCATACCTCTGCTAACCTTCCAGGCATGAGCAGCAACCCCCCAACTTGCTGTCTCCCCAGTGTCAGCTCTTCCTCTGATGTCACTTCCTGGGCCTGTGCCTAGGATGTGACATCAGAGGAAGAGCCAACGCTGGCGCGACATAAGCATGGGGATTGCTGCTCACGCCAGGAACATTACAGAGGTGTGGGGGGGGGGGTGAAGGGAAGTAGCATGCACATGGCAGGAGGGGGCAGGAAAGGAGCATGTGGAGGTGGGGGCGGAGAAGAGGGCATGGAGGGGCGCCACCACCCTGGGCGCCTCTCACCCTTGTTACACCACTGATCAAGTTTCAAGTTTATTCCAGTTTTTGATTAAACGCTTGTTCAAAATGCAAAGCGATTTACAAAATATTAAAAAAATAACATATAAACAAATAAATATTGGACAAACTGAACACAGTAAATATTAAAACATTACAGGGAGGCTAAAGAATTCCACTGTTTGGAGCATGAGTTAATGTTGCCATTAGTGCAAGGCCTTTAAAAAAACTGATATATGAGCACTTACCAATACCTACCCGTGTTTCCCTGAAAATAAGACAGTGTCATATTAATTTTGGGACCAAAAACCACATTAGGGCTTATTTTTAGGGGATGTCTTATTTTTTTTTCATGTACAACAATCATCTCTCCCTCTCCTCCACCCCAATTCTTCCTCTTTCCTTTCTCCCCACCCCCTACCCCATGTGCAGCATCTTTCCTCTTGTCACCCATCCACTTGTGCAGCATATTTCTATCCCTCCCATCCCCTTGTGCAGCAGAACCCCCATCGACCCTCCCACCGTGAGACTAACATACCTCTGCTCCAAGGCCTCCAAAAACAGCAGTGACGGCAGCTGCTTTTGGAGGACTGAGAGCGGAGGCTTGTCAGGTCTCACTGGGGTAGGGATCGCTGAATTGACGAGTCTGATTTTTTCGGCGAATCGGGCAGCACTAGAATCAGGGATGGAGTTGGGGAGTGTCGGGGACATTCGGAGGGGGGGGGAAGGGAGGCTTCGGGGGTCGATCTTAACTAGGGCTTATTTTGGGGGTAGGGCTTATATTAGGAGCATCTTTAAAAATCATGCTAGGGCTTATTTTCGGGATAGGTCTTATTTTCATGGAAACAGGGTAGATGGTAGGTGGTAAGGACTCACTCTGTAATCTTGCACTAATTATTTTGCAGCAATGTAGCTGTGCTAACTGATCAACACAGAAAAACTCACTCTCCACTCCCAGTCACCTCCTCCATGCAATAATGAAAAAAATAAATTCTGCATGTGGTTAGCACATGGCGATTTCAGGTTTGCCATAGGACACTGAGCACATCCTGCAAGAAGCCATTTTAAGATGTGGAAAGCACTCGTTAACTCTTACTGCAACTTACAAGGACCTATTAATTTTGTTTAATTTCCTGTATTTCAATTTTTCACAGCTATAAATCATTTAAAATCCAAACTTATTGTGGTTATAAAAATAAATTCTATAAATAATTTGTGAAGTGCTCAGACCTGATAACCCATATAGTAGTGATGTCACCACAATGAGGTTAACTAGGGGACCATCATTGCCTTCACTTGTCCCCTACCCTCCCTGAATATTGAATACTAAATCCTATCTAATGATGGTACTTATCTTCGTTCAGGGGCAATTCATGTTGAAGATGTTAACTCTCATTGGTGACTGGTGCTAATTAAAGTGCTCGTGCTTCTTTAAAATCTTGTTAGTTCTTTTTAGGAAAACTCCCGTCCCCCCGACCCGGATTTCATCTCTTCGTCAGGGAGGGACACTAAGAAAAATCGAACAGCAAGCTAGAAATATATGATAACAAAATATACTAGGTTATATTTCTACCATCTAAGCATTAACTAATACTTAAAAGGCTCTTATATCCAATTTCTTATATAAATCTTACATGTTAATATTACCTGATATCGGCTCACTATAGTCAGAGAAGTTCAAAGTGGACTGAGCGAA
The DNA here is from genome assembly GCF_902459505.1 of Geotrypetes seraphini. NCBI lineage: Eukaryota > Metazoa > Chordata > Amphibia > Gymnophiona > Dermophiidae > Geotrypetes > Geotrypetes seraphini. Next base: position 346,963,934 of record NC_047085.1, read on the forward strand.
TGAAGCTCACTTCACGTTAAGTTTATTTTAAAGGATGGCTAACCGGAACTTAATCTTAAAAGTTTGCCGACAACCGGAAGTAAATGCAACATCGAGAGATTAGTTTGCGAATTATTAATTTCCTGTGCCATTTATGGTCTATTTTACATTTTGTGCAGGATTTTATTTTATTTATTTATTTTTTCATTTTGGAGAAATAGCAACAAAGTGCAACTTATTGTTTAAGAATGCAACCATTTCCTCAAATGGTCACACTTGCTCAGTAATGTGGAATAGCGTGTGTTATTGATAGTGTGTCTATTGAAAACCAATATGCACTAGTGAGCAATAGGTTGCACTATTTGAGCAACAGAGAACAATATTGTATAATACTACACAATGGGGTGCTGAAAAGTTCTCAGCCCAATCAAGAAGAGAATGACATGAATATGGTTCAATCAATGATCTGAAACAATGTAAAAACAGAGAATTTTGCTTCTGCAAATTAACAAAATACCCCCTCCCTTTTTTTGAGTTTGCAATAATATCACAAGTAAACTAGTGTTACAGAAAAACAGAAAGTTATTAATTACAATTAATAACAAATTAAATATAAATTAAATTAATAACAAATTAAATACAAAAAAAATTATTAATTGAAGAATACAGAGACATTTTCTTTCTTAGACCACCAATTAGGAGGGGGTGTCCATTAACCCCATGGAGGAGACTTTCAGAAGAAAAAACAAAGAATTCTACAAGGAAAGCAGAATGCAATTAACAAACCCACACAATCATTATTTCCAATTAAGCCTGTAAATCACTAGAAATCTTTTTAAGGTCAAGAAAGGCTCTTAGTTGTGTTGGTACAAAAAAAGTCAAATGTGAATACTAAAAATAAAGTTTCATCACAGCATTCAAATCTTGCAATGCTGCCCTTTCCTTTACATTGGATAAGGATTCTTCCAAGACAGCTGAGCTCTATCTCTTTAGAGATGATGCGGTATATAAGCGTAGAGGGGCAAAATCGAAAGGGACGTCTAAATCCATTTTCGTCGAAGTCGCAAGTCGTCCAAGGTAAAAAACAGCTTAGGACACATTTTCGAAAAATACGTCCAAAATTTTTTTTATTTAGAAAATCGTCTAACTATACGTTCTGTCGATCTGATTGTCCAAGTCACTAAATCGTCCATCTTTACACTACATTTTCGTCCAACTTTTCGTCCAAGTCAAGAACGCTTAGAACAAACCCTATTGGACGTGGGAGGGGTCTGCAAAGTGATGGACTGAACACCAAGACATGCCACCTAAATAGTGGGGTACTTTACAGAGCACTGCTGTGAACTTCACAAAAAGGGTGCCATGTCTTCTCCTCACTACAGCTCCCTTATAGGTCTTGATGAGCCCCCAAACCACCTCCAGAATCCCTTAGACCCACTTATCTACCACCCTAATAGCCTTTATGACTGCAGGAGCCACTTATATGCCAGTAAAAAAGGGTTTTGGGGGTATATAGGGGAGTGCACATGTTTAAGTATCAATGCGGTGATTACAGGGGCTTTTGGCATGAGTCTTCCTCTCTATAGGTTCCTAACCCCCCCACCACCTCCAGATGACTTAAGCCGCCTTTGTGCTGGACGACTAGAATTTCCTATGCCAGGCGGCCAGGTGATGATGGTCTGGAGGCTGAATTTTAAAGGTGTGATTAATATTTTTATGGGAGGGGGGGTCGGTGATCACAGGGTAAGGTGTGGGGGACTGTTTTATGTGTTTGCACTGCTTATCTGGTGACTTTAGGTGGGTTTTTGTGACTTAGACCATGTTTTACATGGTCTAAGTCACAACGTCCAAGTTCCGTTGATCCTGAGCTGTTTAACTTTCGGTTATACATGCTGTACGACTAAGTGGAAGCCGGCCCATGTCCCGCCCAACTCCCGCCCTCGACACTCCTCCTGAAATGCCCCGTTTAACTTTGGTCGTTCAGGAGCACTATAAAAGCCTAGGTCGTTTAGAAATACGTCCAAAATCCGTTTTTATTATCGGCACTTGGATGTATTTGGGAAATGTTCGTCCAAGTGCCAAATTAGGCCAATTTTTCAACGTTTTTCTCTTTCAATTATGAGCCCCTTAAGGTTTAGTTTAGTTCAATTTTATCTTGTGCCGAATTTCCTTCACCAGCAGCCTTACAAGAAGGATTTGGAATATAGTATATCTTATTAAATGGAAGAATTGCTTGCAGAGGAAACTTCAGAATCCCGATTAGATATTTTTTAAAGTAATCAACAGGATTTAAAGCTAATGATTTAGGGAAATTCAGCACACGTAGATTGAGTCTGCTATTAAAGTTTTCAAATTGTTCGGTGTACCAAAGTCTTATCTTTAATCAAAGTTGTCGCTGTTTCTTTTAGGTCTTTTATTTCAGATTGAACCTGCAACATTTGTTCTGCGGAATCTTGTTTGATATTTTCAACATTTTTAGATAAAATATCTACTTTTCCAGCTAGATTAAGTACCTCTTGTGTTGATTTAACCACCAAACCATTCAGCCTTTGCAAGGCCTGCCAAATATTTTCTAGGGTCACCACCAGTGGAGTTGAAAGCAGCGGTATACCCGCTGTCGCTCCAAAAGTTGATTCTTTGGCATTCTGATCTTTGGGTGTGCCTCCTCCAAGCTTGAGCCTAGCTTTGTGACTTCCGCTCCTGGGTTCACTGCCGGAATAACCCATGTGAACGCCAGACATGGGGGTGCACGGGAAACCAGAGGGGACAGAGATATTTCATGCCTTAAGACAGTGGTTCCCAACCCTGTCCTGGAGGACCACCAGGCCAGTCAGGTTTTTGGGATAGCCCTAATGAATATGAATGGGGCAGATTTGCATGCCTGTCACCTCCATAATATGCAAATCTCTCTCATGCGTATTCATGAGGACTATCCCAAAAACCCGAATGGCCTAGTGGTCCTCCAGGACAGAGTTGGGAACCACTGCCTTAAGAGATTGGATGCATCCATTTATTGGATGCTCCATCCACGTCTATAGCAGGGCTCTCTTCTCTCGGTAAGTGGGTTGAGAGTTTGGTTGAATACCATTCCAAAGTCTGTTGAACCAGTGAGGAGCTTCTGAATTGGGAGGGAACAGTTTTCAGAGCCCCTTTCCTTTTGGTATGAGGCATTTTAGAAGAAATAGAATAAAATGCTAGCGGTATTGGCCGGCTTCGTAGAGGAAGGTAAGAGACACCAAACTATCACGCTGCCATCTTGGACCCCCCAGCTCTCCCCCCTCCCTTTTATCAAGCTGCGCTGGTGATTTTTAGCATGGGCTGGTGAGGTATGTGCTCCAATGCTCATAGGAATTCTATGAACGTCAGAGCATTTACCGTACCAGCCCCCGGTAAAAGATTCTTCCACTGCTTGATACAAGGAGTCCTAAGATAACACTCATTTCAGCTACAGTGGCAAAATGATGCTCAGAATTTAGGAATTGGTTGGTTGGGCTGAGAACTTTTCAATACACCCTCGTATACTGGTACTACTAACAGAAAAATCCTGAAATTTCAGGGTTTTCCCTTTCATTTGGGGTTAAAATAGCACAATATGACCTAAAATGTCATTGCTATTTCCCATGACATTTCATACGAATGCACATCCCTATTACTTATTGACTACTGTAATTCATTATTCCAGGCTCTGCTCTTAAACACTTGTAATTATTACAGGGCACAGCCATTAAGTTGGTACTAATGAAAAAGAAAATTTGATCTTGTTATTCTACTGTTGAGGAAACTAAATTGGATCCCAGTAGAGCAAAGCAGACAATTAAAAAAAATCAGTCCTTGTTATACAGAGCCCTTCAACATTTGATGACTCTTCTGTGCTATTAGCCTCCATCCCAGGCATTAGGATCATTGTGTTAGGCACTGCTCGAAGTATCATCTCATCCAGTCATATACTGGTACTGAGCACAGGGATGTGCAGCCAAAATATTTTGGTTTTGTTTCCCCAAGTCATTTGTGGGAAGTTTCATTTTGTTTCGTTTTTAGACATATATCAAGGATCTTAATCTTTCCCTAGTCATATCTTTACCACACCTCTGCTTGTTCTTCTAATCTTCCATAGATCATTCAGACAAAAATGCCCCTGTTTACTCTGATATTGTTCTATTATAAATACTGACACCAAAAAAAGAACTATAATAGCCTCCCTCTCTCTATTGTGCTATCCTAACAAAATATCCCCCCCCCACCCTTTATTGAAGCCGCTTCAGGCTCTTTTATCGCCGGCCACAGTGGTAAAAGCTCCGACACTCATATGTCATACTTCAGAGCTAATACCGCTGCAGCTGGCGATAAAAAAAAAGTCTGACACAGCTTCATAAAAGGGGGCCTAAATTACCCCCTTCTCGCTCAAATACTGCCACCTTTCCCATTTACTCAGTTAATAAACCTATTTCAGTTTCATTGAGGGTCGTACATGAGTCAATTTCTTCATGGCTCCTTTAGTCTCTTCTTCTTAGGTACCATTGGCTCATGCTCGAGTCCTAGCGACTTGATGAATTACAGATCGAAAAATAAATCATTTTTGTGCTAGTCTGGTAAGGTCCTCCAGCGTCATCTCCATGGTTGTTTTTGCAAGCCTTTTATAAGGGCCGTGGTAGCGCTGCTGCTGCGGCAAATACACCGAAACCCATAGGAATTGAATAGGCTTTGGCGCATTTACCACAGCAGCAGCGCTACCATGGCTTTGCAAAAGGTTTCAGGTTTATTTAAAATTTGATTATATCGCTTATAATACTTCCAAGTGATGTACACTTTAAAATGGGGTAAATTATAATAAAATAAGAATACATCTCAAATCATACAAGGATCAACATGATACAACAGGGAAAGAAAGGCCTGGGGCGATTAGCGAAGGGCCACCACAAGAAGGGGGACTCCGGGGGGTGGGGAGGCAGGTCGGGAAATTAAGAGGTGGAGGGGAGGAGCCGCGGGAATTTTAATTAAGTGGTCTCTCCTGGTGCAGCCATTTTCAATCGGCACGTCAGGTAGATTGGAACACCCGCCCTCCCTTCCCAGTTTTGGTAGGCTAGTAAGATCAGTTGCAGATGGTAGGTATAGTGCTCAATAAATGGGCGGGAGGGGGGGAGGGGGAAACCAAGCCAAGCGGGGGAGGGGGGGCATTTGGTAGGGGAATAGGATTCTGCCGCTCTAAAGTAAGGGCTCGTATTCCTCGATGGCTGAGAGATCCCTCTTAGATGGAGGGATGAGCAGAGGTGGACCATCGCTACCCACAATCGCTTGAAGGGCGATCAGGGGGGCAGCCAATGGGCCTGGGAAGCTTGGACAGCGGCTCAGGCCAAGTGGGAGTAGAGCATTTGCTTGAACGGTGGTGCCTACTCGTTTGCAGTGGCGAACGTACCCCAACTTGGCCCCGCTTGGTAGGATAGTGTGCCCCTACCCTGGTAGGTTGTTAGAAAGTTAGCATAAGTTGTTAATTGGCAGGTTATTATTAGTGAACATTGTTATTCATAGTCAGAATGATTGTATATGGTTGTTGATGATTTGGATTGTATTGTAACCATGCTGCGGCCATAATAATAAAACTTCCTTAGCGGAATTCAGCCTTGGTGTCAGAATCTATTTATGGGCAGGGTGGGATGGTTTGGGGTGGGGGGAGGGAGAAGGGGAGATGTCAGGGACCCCAGCGAGGCCTCCCCATTCTTGAGGGGTTGAGCTACAATAGCTATAGTAAAGAAAGGAGTCCAGGGAAGCACATAAAGGGTTGACAGGGGGAATCTCTGATGTCTCCTGAGTTGAATACTTCTTTCAAAAGAAGTATCATACATTTGATACTTAAGTGTGAAAAGCATCTTTAAATAACAAAGACTTTAAGCTGCTTTTAAAGCGAACGAGCTTTTGTTCTTCTCTACGGTGCATAAATTGTGAATATTTCGTTTCTTCGAGTATTAATAACTTTTAGGGAGGGAATTACAAGTAAATTGTGATCTGCAGATCGTAAAGTTTTCAATGGTGTATATGGTATTAAGAATTTATCTAGGAATGCTGGCAAGATCCCCTTTATTGTATTTTTAAACATGTCATTTTAAAAGGTTCCTCAAAAACACCCATTAAAATACAACTGCTTGCGGAAAGCTTTTCCACTCACTGCCCAACAGAGCACATGAAGCAATAATTCATATTTATTCATTCAATTTTCTATACTGTTCTCCCAAGGGAGCTCAGAATGATTTACATGAATTTGTTCAGGTACTCCAGCATTTTTCACTGTCTGTCCTGATGTGCACACAATCTATCTAATGTGCCTGGGGCAATGGGGGTATTAGGTGGCTTGTGCAGGGTCACAAGGAGCGTTTGAACCCAGAATCTCAGAGTCCTGAGGCTGTAGCTTTAACCACTTCACTACAGTCTCCCCAATATAAAGTGCTAAAAATGGTGAAAAAAACCCCCAAAGTTTGTCATCCCTCTGTTCTCCTGCTCAACTTTGGCAATTAGAACATTCAATTTTAGCCTCTTGGTCCAACCTCTAAATGCATTCACTCTACACTGTACACTATTGCTTGTCCATGTCCATGCCCTGCTTTTTAGTGGAATGCTTTCACATTGACCTCTGAAACCAACCACTAGGTATAATATAAATTCTCACCATATCTGCCATCTTCCTCCTTATAATGATGTTGCGTGTTATCACCACATGTTAGGAATGAGCACTGATTTTCAGACGAAGGCTGAAATGTGACAAATGAGGGCATTTTCGGTTCACATATCTTTAAATGAACCCCAACGGATAAGGAACCAAAATAAACAGAATCATTATTTGTTTGATTTATTTTCATTGGGAAACCACACCCATTGGTTGTTTAGACAGACCAGAGTCATATGGGAGAAGCTAATGGCAGAAACATGCAGCACTTCACCATGCATGTTGAAACTTTTTGACAAGCAATCAAACAAGCCTTTTCCTGCCACCTTTCTTCCAAATCCCATGTCTAATGATGCCATCAGTTCCTGACTTTGGAGTCTTATTCTTAAGCTGCGCCAAAGACTCTGAGGTCTTTCCCGTGGGCTAAGGCCATATTTACCATAACTGGAAAAGGACTGATTTTCTATTTTTGAATGAATGACCATGCACTCATTTTGCCATTAGCATTAAAGAATATTAGTTTGTTAGCATTTACACCTATTTTGTAAGCAATAAGAGCCAGATTCTATAAACAGTGTTCTGTGTGGTTGTCAGTCAACTGCTAGGTACTATTTATAGAATCATACCTAGCAGCGCCTAAGCAAACGGGCGTCTCTAGGCATCCTAGACGTAGGCGCTGTGCCTTTAGGCCAGTTTTTCACTCACCTAATTTGGTGGCGCCTTTGTCAGTTGCCTAACTCAACCACGCCTATTCTCCACCCATAACCATACCTACTGTTTGAGATAGGCATTGTTAGGCATCCTTAAATGTGGGAGGGTGCCTCCACTTAGGTGTCACTAAGCGTTCTAAGAGTTTGGCGCCAAATTCTTAAATTGTTTAAGTTTTTTTTTGATTGGCTGGAAACTGGCATGGTCAATTCCCACATCGATGAAGCCAATTAAAAAATAAAAATTAGGTACTGATCCCAGTGTCATAGCAAGGGTGAGAGGTGCCTAGAATGGTGGACCCCTCCCCCGCCCTCACCTCTGCCCACCACACGTGCAATGCACCCTCCCTCTCCTTCCCCGATCATGCTTGCCCTGCGCACTCCCTTCCCTTCCCACATATCTCTAGTTCAGAGATCTCAAAGTACATCCTTGAGGGCCGCAATCCAGTCGGGTTTTCAGGATTTCCCCAATGAATATGCATTGAAAGCAGTGCATGCACATAGATCTCATGCATATTAGTTGGGGAAATCCTGAAAACCCGACTGGTTTGTGCCCCTCAAGGAGGGACTTTGAGACCCCTATACTCCCCAACACCCATCCTACATTCTCTGACATTCCCCAACACTCACCCAACACTCCCTAACACAATCTGTCACCCCCGACACTCCCTCACACCCCATCCCCTGACACCTCCTTAACCTCCTTCATACCTTTAGGAGATGGCCAGCAAGAGGGATGCCCACTCCCTCCTGCCGGCAGGCCTGCCTTTTCCAAAATGGTGGGCTTTCCTCTTCTCAGTGCATTCTGGGATGCACCAGGGAGGGGCCTAAGTCCCTGATAGGCCCAGATACCTAAGGCACCCCCATTTCCTTCCCCGATCCCACCTGCCACAAGTGCCCCCCTTATGTGCAGCACCCGAAAGTGACATCAGCAGGAGAACTGATGGGGTCACGAAGACCACGTTGTTGACCGCTGTGAACAACTGAACTTCAACTAGAGGTATGGGGGAATGGAACGGAGTGCACGCATGGAGGGGAGGAATGGGAAGAGGCAGGAGTGCGGAGATGCAGAGAGATACTGGTACCCCCACCAACATATTGCTCAGGGCGGACCACCCCCTCGCCCCCCCTCTTACTATACCATTGCTTAAAGTCTATCCCCATAAATTTTATGACATAGACCACTGACCATTTTGGTAGACATCCTCTGAACCAACTCCATCCTGTTTATAACTTTCTGAAGGTGTAGTCTCCAAAATTGTACACAATATTCTAAATGAGATCTTACCAGAATCTTATACAGGGACATGAATACCTCCTTTTTTCTACTGGCTATGCACCTAGCATCCTTCTAGCTTTCAGTGTCAACTTTTCTTCCTGTTGACCACCTTAAGATCATCACATACAATCACACTCAAATCCCACTCCTCTTTTGTGCACATAAATTCTTTACTCTCTAAACCAGGGCTGCTCAATTCCGGTCCTCGAGATCTACAGGCAGGCCAGGTTTTCAGGATAGCCACCTCAATTTAAAACCCTGATGACATCAAAACATGTCCCTGGGCTAGATGAACAGCTGAGCCCGGGATGTTTTTTGACGTCATCGGGGCTTTAAATTGAGGCTACGCTGCTGTAGCGGCCATCTTTGCCACTGATTGAGCATTTAAGCATATGCAGATTAGCAGTAAGTTAACTCTGTATCTATGTTTTTTAATAATGTTATGACAGTCACTGTGCTGATGATTTTTAATTCTTTGTAGAAGAACACAAAGAACACGTCCTATCCTTCCCCCCCCTGCCCCCGACGCAGCCAGCAGCCAATAGTGAAAGCCAGCAGCCAATAGTGAAATGCTGTTTACAACCGTTAGAGGAGGAAGGCACTCAGGATGCTGCTTTGGATAAAAAAATTAGTAAATTCATCTGGCATAATAAGCAGCTGAGGAAAGCGTTTAAGACCTTGCAGTTAACTAAAGACTATGGAGGAGTGAATTTTCAGCATTTTTTACAAATAACATTGGGCTTTTATCTTAAGACAGTCCATGTATTGGCTAACACCGGAAAAGTTTAACTTACTGAGCTGGTGCTCCTTGGAACATGATTTGTTTTTTTTCCATTTCATCTAACTGATGTTATAGGAATTGAATTGCCAAACCATTTGAAGTCAAATCCAATTATTAATTCCACACAAAGGGCACTTGTCGATTTGGACAGACAACTGGTTGTCCCTTATGGAAATACATTTAGATGTCCATTGTGGAATAACAAAAAGATCCGTATTGATGGTAAATTCTTACTTTGGAGGGAATGGATGGAATTGAATATATTTACAGTGGATGATGTTATGATATCTGGCAAGTTCAAGTCTTTTGCGGAATTAAGAGCCAGTCATCAAGTTAAATTCACTCACAGTTTTAGGTGGCTTCAGCTTCAACATGTGATCACCCTTTTTAAAAGCTCATTGAAATCATCTACACCAAATATTTTACTATAATGTGAATGAATTGCAGGCTTAGGTCAAGAAGCGTCAAATTGGTGCAAAGTTCTAGTCCACAAAGAACAGCAAAAAAGAACAAATGGATTAAAAGATATTTGAGCCAATGAATTGAAGATAGAACTATCAAATGAACATTGGGATCTTATGGTGCTTAAAAATATCAGATGTTGTCACTCTGCTGCTATGAAGGAATCTCTTTATTTTATGTTAAGACGGGTAATTTGGACGCCTGTTAAGATCAGTAAAATCAACACTGAGATTTATCCATTATGCTGGTCGTGTAAAGGTGAAAAGGGTACATTGGATCATATGCTCGTTCATTGTCCAATAGTGCAGGCATTTTGGCAGAGGATTTGGAGTCATGTTCAAATACTGATATCTCTTAATATTCCTTTATCATATGCCAGAGCTCTCTTTAATATTTTTGATGATTCGATTGTTATAAAAAAAAATCATAGGAAATTGGTAGCTATTTTAATAACGGTGGCTATCCAATCAATTTTAAGAGTTTGGAAGGACTCAACTTCCTTATCATTTATGTTTTGGTGGAATTCTGTCCGTCTAATTGGGAAATATGAATCAGTTGTCATGGAAAAAAGAGGTAACAAATAAAAATTTGACAAAATATGGCTACCTGCTAAAGAATTTGTGGAAAATAACATGACTAGGAATGAATAGGACCCTTTTTTAAAGTATGGTGTCATACTCTTTGTATGGTGTATCTCTGGCCTGTGATATGTTAATTGTTGGGAAAATTGAAATATGCATTCTACTGCCTAGGGATGAATGGTATGCATGTGTATGAATGAGTATGATGTTACACTCTCTGTATGTGGGGGGAAGAATGGAGGTGGTGGTGGTGGTGTTTATTTTAGACTTATATATATATATATACTAGTTTTTTTAGCCCGTTACATTAACGGGTGCTAGAATAGATGTGTAGACTTAGGCATTTCTTTCTTTCTCTCTGCCCCCTGTCTGTCTTTTTATCTTTCTCTCTCTCTGCCCCTTGTCTGTCTTCCCTTCTCCCTTAATTTTACCTCCCCCCTGTCCAGCAGCACCCCTTCCCTGCTCTCCCTGTCCAGCAGTAGCCCTTCTCCATTCCTTTTACCCCTTCCCTGCTTACCCTGTCCAGCAGTAGCCCTTCTCCGTTCCTTTTACCTCCCCCTGTCCAGTAGTATCCCTTCTCCCTTACCTGCTCACTGTCCAGCATCCGCTAGGCTGGGCAGCCCCGGGGCTTTTGCTAGATCGGCCCACCTCGCATTATCGAAGTGGGCCAGCCTAGCAAATGCTTCGCAGCTGCTGCCACTGCTGGTCCGGAGGTGAGAAGGAGAGGCGTCATCTGAAGTTAGCTGGCATCGAAGATCGGGACAGGAATGTTGCTGGGGAAACCGCCGCATGCCTCGCAAACTGCTGAAGGCTCCTACTGCACATGTGGCTGCGCATGCTCGCTAAGGGTTTTATTATAGCGGATATATATATATCCCTTGCTTATGTTGGGAATTGTTATGTGGAAATATTTTGGAAAATGTATTCTGCTATCTAATTGTTTATATGAAGAATTTTCAATAAAAATATTTGAACTTAAAAAAAAAAAAAAGAAAGTGATCTGGATATGAAATCCTTGGTTTAGCACATTGAAGATAAGTAGCTATTCCCTGATTTCAAGTCATTTGTGATTTATTTTTGCAACAAATTACAGAGCTGAACAAAAAATTTAAGTTGGTGTATAATCATACTAACATTGAGATTTAAAATATTTCCATAACAAGGCACAAGGAGGTTTTTTATAAGCCAATGAGGTGTTTACCCTTTCTAGTCTATCAGCAAGATTTATTTTGCCTGAAGACAGGGATCTGAGGCTTTTTCCTCCTTGTTAAGGATAGTTTATGATATATTTTTTGGGGTTCATGAGAGTTTAGAGAATAGAGTTGGTATATTATCTAGTGGATTAAGTGACTTGCCCAGGGTCACAAGGATTAGTGTGGGATTTGAACCCACAACCTCAGGGTACTGAGGCTATAACTCACTGTGCCATCCATTTCATTCTTGCATTCTCAGTTCTCATTAAGCATTTTACAATGCATTATTCAGAATATTAGCTTACAATATTTGCAATTCCATATCTCATTTTGGGATGGTCAATGTGGATTGATCATTAATAGGTTGACATGCCCATAAGTCATTTGTGTGTGCCAATCCACTTTGGCTCAGTTCCCTTGGGCAGGTTCAACTTCTCTGTCTCTTTGCGTTCCATCCCAAGATCAAGGCACCATTTCTACAGCAGCTGCTCCGTTCATTCTCAGACATGGCTGCTATTTGCTCTAACACAACATACAGAATGTCAGTCTAAGAAAGAATCTGGCTAAAGCCTATGACCTTCTGAGTCACTTCTCATAACAGTGCTACTAAAGTGACTAGGCTTTAAATTAGTTGCCAGTTAGAACATGAAAAAATGATTTCAATGCCAGAAATTGGATGTGTCAGCAAAGGATACTCATACACAGCCAGCTGCTATTCCAGGAACTGCGACAACATGTAGCAAATGGAATTCCACTCAATCACTGCATCACACATGAGGTTAGGTTCTGATAGTGTTTGCTTACTGGATTCCTTTGAGTCTCAGGTGTCTTAGCCTAGTGCAAGCTATGTGGGGAGATTCTTTCATCATACCATTAATGGTTTCAGCTTCAATTTTTTTTCTTTATATACAGTATAGAACAATAGAGCAGTATTCTATAGAAGAAAGACATATGATTTTTCTTGCTAGTTGCTTCTTTTATTAGGTGAATCTGTATACTTTGGAGGAAAGGCAGGAGAGGAGAGTTATGATAAAGATGGAGAGTGTGGTGCAGTGGTTAAAGCTACAGTCTCAGCACCCTGGGGTGGTGGGTTCAAACCCACGCTGCTCCTTGTGACCCTGGGCAAGTCACTTAACCCCCCCACCCTCTTGCCTCAGATTCATTAAATAGATTGTGAGCCCACCAGGACAGACAGGGAAAAATACTTGAGTACATGAATAATCTTATGTAAACCATTCTGAGCTCTCCTGGGAGAACGATATAGAAAATTGAATAAATGAAAATGCCTAAGTGATATAAATGCACACGAGTTGAGTCTCTTTCATTTTGAAAGGAAGCTCTGGAATGAGAGGGCATAAGATGAAGTTAAGAGGTGAAAGACCCAGGAGTAATCTATGGAAATACAGTACTATTTTGCAGAAAGGGTGGTAGATGCGTGGAACAGTCTCCCGGAAGAGGTGGTGGAGACAGAGACTGTGTCTGAATTCAAGAAAGCGTGGGATAGGCACGTGGGATCTCTTAGAGTGAAGAAAAAATAATGGTTATTGCGGATGGGCAGACTGGATGGGCCATTTGACCTTTATCTACCATCATGTTTCTATGTAATAGACCAAGGAAACCCTGGATTAATATATCGACGCCTAAGATTATGATGCCTTATGAAACGTAATGGTGCCTAAGTCAATTTAGGCACTGCTAGGCATGATTCTATAAGTGGCACCTAATTTTGATTGACATGCGGCAGGTGCTGCTTTTCCAGGCACTTAATGAGTTAGGCCCTGTTTATAGAATCTGGCCCAAAATACTCCCACAAATAGGTGCAGATCTGTGGGCGCACTTTTCCAGGATCAATTTTTAACAGGAACGTTTTTGCTTTCAAAACTGATATATGGAGGCGTAAGAAGATGGTGGATTGAATGTCGGCGGCATTAGATGCTAACAGTTTGGGCTAGAATTACCTGCTATTTCCTTGCTTTTTTTTTTTGAATGCCGCATACAAAAAGAAAGGGGACAGTTTGGGCTGTGCCCTCTCCAGCCCGTGCTTTGTCCCCCATCCAGGTCACTCTCAATCGCTTCATCGTTAGATCCATTGCTCAAATGCCGTGCCAGAAGGGTCCTGCTCGTGGGCCCAGTGAGGGAGAATCGGGCCCACTTCTGGGACACGATGTTTCTCTGTCCCCGCAGGCAACTTTCAACCCGCTGTGTCCAGCACAAATACGGAGTTTCCTGGAGTTTGAAACAGGAGCGGAAGGCGCTATTACTGTGAATAACTAAGAGGAGGCAAGAGCCCAGGATCCCAGTTTCTCTGCCATGAGTGAGGAAACTGCTGAATTTACAACTGCTCCCGTGATGGTTACACTGGAAGGGATTTGGCAAGTACTCCATAAACTGGAAGATATGGTGAAAAAAATCAGTCTAGGAGATATCGCAGCTATCCAGAAAAATTGAAAATTTGTCTACTAAACTAGAGTTAGTGAAAACTGAATCTTCAATTCAAGTTACACAGGTCCAATCTGAAGTGAAAAATCTTAAAGATATAGTGGTTGAAATTGTTAAAGATAATAATGGGATACATCGTAAAATGGAACAATTTGAGAATCACAATAGAAGGTTAAATTTGAGATAATTGAATTTCCCTAAATCTGTTCTTCTTTCTCTATTTGAGTTTTTCAAGAAATATCTAATTGAAATCCTGTCTTTTCTGATTCAAGCTATGCCACCAGTTAATAAGATATATTACCTCTCTCCACAATTGAATAAGGTTGGACAGGTTTCGAATAGTGATCCGATTTCCCATCAGGAAAAAGCTCAAGAGCAGGTAAATCCATTGGAGGATGTTTCTCATATTTTGGAAACTTTACTTTCAGAAGTGACGGAAAGAGCAACCTTGATTGTTTCCTTCGTTTTCCAGCAGGATCTAGATGCAGTAATGAAATTATTCTTCAAAAACTCTCAGAAAATCTTTTGTGGTCAAAGAGTTTGGATTTATCCTGATGTCGCTAAGGTGACACAGGATAGGAGAAAGGAATTTCTGATAATGAGAGATGAAGTAAAAAAATTGGGGGGGGGGGTACCTTTTTATTAGCGTTCCCATGTAAATGTACAGTTCGTTACTTAGGAAACAAATATACCGCGCACCCGTGTAAAACGTGCACACGGGTATACAGCGCGGGGAACACAAATTTATGTAATAAAATGTTAATATAGCGCGTACACGTGTATACCGCGCATGCTAAAACCTCCTCCTGCCTACTCCAAACCGGCATCCTCCCCCCCGCTCGTGTCACCCCCCCTCCCCCTCTAATCCGAGATAATCTGATCCGGCATTCCCCCTGCGAAACGGCATCCTCCCCCCCCCGCTCGTGTCACCCCCCCTCCCCCGCGATCCTACATCCCCCCCCAGCACCGCAAATACAACTCTTACCCGATTGGGCACCGGCACCGGCACCAGCACCAGCACCAATGCACAGCATGTGCCAGTGCCAGTGCCCGAAGATCCTCCCTCGTTGGTTTGGGCTGGGCTGGGCTGGGCCGGGCGGTGCGAGAGAGATCCTCCTTCTTCCTCTGCCGGGCTGGACTAGGCTTTGAGCATTTGCGCATGCTCAAAGCCTTCTGGTCTCTCCGCTCTCGCTCTCTCTTCGGGCACTGGCACTGGCACATGCTGTGCATTTGTGCTGGTGCCGGTGCCCAATCGGGTAAGAGTTGTATTTGCGGTGCTGGGGGGGATGTAGGATCGCGGGGGAGGGGGGGTGATGCGGGGGGGGAGGATGCCGGTTCGCAGGGGGAATGCTGGATCAGAATGTAAAAAAAAAATTGTAAAACGTGCTCACACGTGTAACGCGCATGGTTATGCACGGTTTGTAAAATCGTGTATAACGCGCGCGTTATATGCGTGAAAATACGGTACTTTTCATACCCCTCCCCTTTACTAAGCCACGGTAGAGGTTTCTATCATGGTCCGGAATGCTAAATGCTCCGAAACGGCACCGACGCTTATAGAATGACTATGAGCGTTGGAGCAGCATCGGAGCATTCAGTGCCCTGGGCCATGAGAGAAACCTCTACCATGACTTAGTAAAACAGGACCATAATGCTGAGCACCTATTATTGCTTTGAGTTCATATTTGGAGCTGATTTCAGAAATTAGTCTGATAAAAAATGTTTCTAAGCACGTGGGCTTTCAGTCAACTTTGTGAACATAACATTCCTTCCTTTAATTACAGTAGTAAATGATAATATTTTCAATGTGACTGTTTTGGCATCTCCAGGGGATACTCCTGAGTAGTAATCTCACACGTTGGAGGCAATTGAAATGATCATATTGAATCTTAAGATAATGAAAAATGTTATATAATGCAAAGTAAGCATTCCAGCTAGTTTTCTGTCTCTAGGAGCCAACTTTATACTGCAGTTTCTTCTACAATTGAAAATACAGGCCCAGATGCTGTAAACAGTACCTAAATTGGCTGGCGCTTCGAGAAATAGTGCTAGCTGCATGTCAATCACACGTGGGCACCATTTACAGAATCACTCTTAGCGGTGCCTAAGCAAAAACAGGTGTTTTGGCAGCTTTGACTAGTTTTGTGTCATCTGCAAATTTACCCCCGATCCCTCCTTTATGAAGCTGCGTTAGGCTTTTTTAATCGCTGGCCACAGCGGTATTAGCTCTGACTCTCATAGGATTCCTTTGAGCATCAGAGCTAATACCACCATGGCCGGCAATACAAAAGCCTAATGCGGTTTCATAAAAGGAGGGGTTAATGACCTCACTTGTCATTTCAATGTGTTAAATAGCAGTCCGGCACAAAACTCTGCAGCAGTCCAATATTTGCTGTTCTCCATTGAGGAAAAATTGCCATTCAACCCTACAGTATTCTCTGTTTTCTGTCCAATAACCAGTTCCTGATCCACAACAAAACATTGCCTCCTATCCCATTTAATTTTCTCTTGATTCTCTCATGAAGTACTTTGTCAAAAGCTTTCTGAAAATCTAGATATCCTACATCAACTGGCTCACCATTATCGACATGATTATTCTCACTTTCTAAGAAATTAAGCAGATTGGTGAGTCATGATTTCCCTTGGCTGAATCCATGCTGACACTGTCCCATTAAACCCTAATTTCACCCAGCACTGAAGTCATGCTTACAGGTCTGTAATTTCCCAGATTTTCCCCGGAACCCTTTTAAAAAATCTGTGTTAGATTGGCCACTCTTCAGTCTTCCGGTATTACAGATGGTTTTAGCGACAGGTTACAGATCACTAACAGCAGATTTACAATTTCATGTCTGAGTTCTTTCAGTACCCTTTGGTATATACCTTGTGACATATCACTCTTTAATTTGTTGACTTGGCTCAGTACATCTTCCAGGTTCACCGAGATTTCTTTCACTTCCTTCGCATCATGACCCTTAAAAACTATTTCTAGTATAGGTAGATCTCTTACATCTTTCTTCTGTAAGGACTGAAGCAAAGAATTCATTCAGTCTCTCCGCTATGGTCTTATCTTCATTGCTCCTTGATCATCCAACAATCTCACAGATTCCCTCAAAGGCTTTCTACTTCTGATGTACCAGAAAAAGTTGTTACTATGAGATTTTGCCTCTCGAGTGATGTTAAAAGGTTCAATTACAGATTTTGCAAGGTATGTGATTTTGTAGATGATTAAAAAAAAACCACAAATGTTAAACTTTATGGTGGTTATTTTAGAAAGTCTGCTTTTGTTTTCAAATTCGGAAAACTGGCATTTAGATTTCCATATTGCGTTGACTATACGAAAGACAGGATATGGACATCTAGTTTCAAGTTTATTTAGGTTTTGATATACCACTTTTATAAACAAAGCTGTTTCCAATTTATACAAATTATTTAAAGGTTTAAAAATATATATATATAAAATAGAGGGAACAAATTCACAATTACAGTACAGACATAACATGATACACATGGGCAGATGGGGAGGATACATTGCTTAAAATAAAAGAAAGGGGAGGCAGAATACAAAAGGAGCAAAGGGGATCTTTAAAATAAGGCCTAATGTCTGAGTTTTTGAATGATGAAAGCTAAGTATAAATCTCAAAAGCATCTCTAAAAAGAAATGTTTTGAGATTAGATTTAAAGTTGTTAAGGTTCTTTTCTTGCAGCAATTCTTATGTTCTTATGCAGTAACCCTTAGAGTGCCCCTCTGCTGTGCCGATGTATATGAGCCATGTGAATCTGTCATACAAGCTGAACAGTACTGGTTTTCTTCACATCTTTGGGTGGTGGGAGGGGGTTATGACTACTAGGGTAATAGGGGTCATGCCTTAATGCCTCCAGTGGTCATCTGGTTAGTTTGGGTACCTTTTAGCATTTATACACTTTTATAACAGGTCTGGCTCTATATGTCTAAAAAAACCAAAACAACCCTGGGCGTTTTTTTAAAGGTTCGATTATCCGTGCAGAGCGTCCAAGTCTTGAGCCCACACAAAACACACCTCTAACATGCCCTCTTAATATTTAGATGAATTGGAGACAAAACAACCAGAAAGTCTGTTTTGAGAATGCCCACTTGGCCATTTTGACTAGTAAGATGTCCAAGTGCTGGTTTATGCTGTCTTTTGGACATCTATACTTTTTTGGGAAAATAGTCTCCTGAGGGATCACTACTGCTTCTCATTGTTTCCTGGAGGTACACCTATCAGTCAGATTTTCACAATCTTTATAATACATATGCATGAGTTAGATTTGCATTTACTTGGAATCCATTGCATACAAATCCATTGCATGCATATTTATTGTGGTAATCCTGAAACTCTGACTGGCTTGGTGTTCTATCAGAAGATAGTTGAGGAGCAGTCCCCTAGAATCTTTTATGGAACTTCAATAATCCTCTCCTTTGCTTAATAAATCTTACACCATTACCTCAATTGGTATCCTTTGTTCCTAAATGAATTCTGTGAATGTGGAACTTTGAATAACTTCCCTGAAGTTACTGTATGCTGTACTGTCACATCCCTTCAGGAAGTCTTCTACCCTTATAAGGTGGACGTGAGCTCCTCGGTAGTAACAGAGAAAGAGTTCCTGCTCCCTGGAACCTGGTAAAATGCAGTACCCTGTTGCATCTCCAGTTTACTAATGGATATCTCTAACTCCCAGAGCTGTCAAGCTACCCAGTTTTAGTAGGAAAATGTTAGACCATTCCTGGATTTCTGACAACCCCTTCCTGATGCATAAAGGGATTTTTATTTGGCAGAATCAGGGCCTACAAATACAACACTGTTTTGAGATTTAACTTTAGTACCAGGACTTGCCAAAAGATCTAATTTTTGGAACTGGGCAACTTGGCAGTTCTGAACTCTAGTTCCATTTCCATGGCTCGCAGACAAATGAAAAAAAATGACAATTTTCCAGTGCATACTTTTACTAAATCATGTACTAAAAGCATATCAGTAAAGCCTTGGTGCAGGTAGAAAGAATATAGCTACTAGAGAATGACATGTGGAGAAAATTTTCCCCGTTGGAACTCAATTTCCCCATCCCGTCCCCACAAGTTTTATCACTGTGCCTGTCCTATTCCTGTAAGCTCTGCCTTAACCACACAAGCCTCAAACACATGATTTTAAAGTGTTTGAGGCTTGTGCAGATAAGGACAGAGCTTGCAGGAATGGGGCAGGGGCAGGAAAAGAACTCATGGTGATTGGTGGGAAAATGAGTTCCTGCAGGGACGGCGAAAAATTTGTCCCCGTGTCATTCTCTGATAGCTACTATTGCTCCTGTATTGCACACCAATAGCCTGATTTAATCAGCGTCTTTCTCTTAGGCACAGAATGAAGAAAAATGCTTTTGTAAAGCAGACCTCAAATGCCATGTTTTACCTGGATTTGTACCTAAATTAGAGACCATGTTCATCAGAGTTAAAATGCTTTTTCTTTTTTAGCTGTTTTGAAAATAGTGCGTTTTCTGGAATCCAATGGATTCAAGGCAGCTTGGTTTCACTAGAAGAAGGCCATGTCAGACAAATCTGATTAATTTCTTTGACTGGATGACCAGAGAGTTGGATTGAGGGAGAATGCTAGATGTGGCATATGTACATTTTAGTAAAGCCTTTGACACAGTTCTGCATAGATGACTAATAAATAAACGGAGTACCTTCGATATGGGCCCTAAAGTGA
This sequence comes from Geotrypetes seraphini, assembly GCF_902459505.1. NCBI lineage: Eukaryota > Metazoa > Chordata > Amphibia > Gymnophiona > Dermophiidae > Geotrypetes > Geotrypetes seraphini. The sequence goes on from NC_047085.1 coordinate 346,983,724, forward strand.
CTGACTTGTTAGAAAATGCCTGAGTGAAAGGCGTCAGAGGGTAAATGGTAAATGGAGCTCACTCTGAGGAATGGAGTGTTACTAGTGCTGTGTCTCAAGATCTGGTTCTTAATACAGTTCTTTTTGACATTTTATAAGCATTGTTGCTAAAGGGTTGTCTGATAAGATTTACCTCTTTGCGGATGATATCAAAAGTTGTAATAGAGTAGACATCTTGGATAGTAAGGTTAACATGAGGAGGGATGTATAAGTAATGAAGCTTGAAGAATGGTTCAGAATTAGATAGTTAATATTTATTCCCCCCACCCCTTTTTTTTATGAAGCCACGTTAGGCTTTTTTTAAAATCAATGGATGCAGTGGTAAAAGCTCTGATGCTCATAGAATTCCTATAAGCGTCAGAGCGAATACCGCCATGGCTGGCGATAAAAAGCCTAACACAACTTCATAAAAGGGGGCCTTGGTGCTAAAAAAAACAAAAAACAAACATGCTGGCTTCAAAACCCTATGAAAGAGATATGGGTTAGCAGGCAAAAAACTTTTGTTCATGAAAGTGGGACTTGGGTTAAAAAAAAAAAGTGGATGCATAAAGAGAAGAATGGCCAGCAGTATAATGGAGGTGATAATGCTTCTGTATAAGACTCTAGTGAGACCTTTTTGAAAACTGTGTACAATTCTGGTAAACAAGATCTTAATATGTGTACTTTGGAAGAAAGGTGGGAGAGGAGAGATATGATAGAGACATTTAAATACACCTGTGGCATAAATACACAGGAGATGAGTCTTTTTCAGTTAAAAGGAAGCTTTGGAATGAGATGGCATAGGATGAATGTGGAATGGGGGAAGCAAGGCAGAATTAATTCTTTGATGGGTCCTAGGCATCCAAGTACACTGGGCCTCCTGGGATTGCCCCTCCATGACCCTGCCCCCTTCATAGCCCTGCCCCCCTTCCCACCCCGCCACCTATTTCCACCCTCCTGCAAGAGTGTACATCCAAGCCCGGCTCCAGATGTCCAAGTATCATTTCATCCTTCTTCATTATTCAGTGCAGTTTAATGCGTAGTCGTCATAAGCCACGGGCAGCAGTTCCTACATGCTGATGACGGCTGACACGGAAGCCTTCCCTCTGACAAAAAATCTCAGCATCAGAGGAAAGGCTTCTGGGTCAGCTGTGGGCAACACATAGGAACCTCTGCCTGTGCTCTTTTGAAGACTGCGAGTTCAGCTGCACTTAATAATGAAGAAGGCAGGAGGTAACGTCCTATTATGGATTAAGAACTGGTAGAAAGACAGAAAACAGAAAGTAAGGTTAAATTGTTAATATTCTCAATGGAGAAGAGTTCCCCAGAGGTCTGTGTTGGGATCGCTGCTTTTTAACATATTTATCAGTGATCTAGAGATAGAAATAACTAATGACATAATTAAATTTGCTGATGACACAAAGTTGTTCAAAGTTTTTAAGTTGCTCATGAAAAAGATCTGGGTGTCATTGTAGACAATACGCTGAAACCTTCTGCCCAATATACAGCAGTGGCCAAAAAAGCAAACAAGATACTAGGAATTATTAGAAAAGGGATGATAAACAAAACTAAGAATGTTATAATGCCTCTGTATTGCTCCATGGTGCGACCTCACCTTGAATATTGCATTCAATTCAGGTCACCTTCTCAAGAAAGATATAGCGGAACTAGAAGAGGTTCAAAGAAGAGAGACCAAGATGATAAAGGGAATAGAACTCCTCTCATATGAGGAAAGACTAAAGAAGTTAGGGTTTATCCGTTTGGAAAAGAGATGGCTAAGGGGAGATATAACTGAAACCTACAGTGTAGAATGGATACAAGTGGATCAATTTTTTACTCCATCAAAAATTACAAAAACTAGGGGACACTTGCAATCCAAAATTTTCAGGTACCTGGAAATATGAATACTTGATAGACAAGGGTGATCTGGTCGACATTGTATATCTGGATTTTCAGAAGGTTTTCGGCAAGGTTCTGAAACGACCAGGTCCCAATTTGTATTAGCCTCGTTCTGCTGTTCTCACTTCTGATGCATCCGGGGACACCTCTTTAGAAAGAAATCACACACACACACAAACGCACATGCAAATATGCAAAGGGATGTCTCTTTTATTCAGAGTACTGCATACATATATATAGCATTTCACATGGGTCAGGTTTTTTTGCATATGACTGTAGGAAAGACCATATATGGTAACAGGATACATAAAAGCAACTAGAAAAAGGTAGCAAACATAAGGAGGGGGGGGGGAAGTTTCCATCTATGGCATATAATACTGTCTTGTCTGAGGTCTAGAAATGCTTCTTAACTAAGTCCTGACGCACAGCACAGCACAGGATGTGCACAAGATGTGGGGGGTAACCTTGGCAAAACTAATCAGCTATAGAACAGAAAAAGAAAAGACCTTATGGCCTCTTGACAAACAAGAACTGTTTCAGCAGTTTTTTTTAATATGTTACACAAGCAGGAATAGAATAGACTTATAAGAAGTATATGCCCCTTCAGGTTCCGTATGAACGACTACTTCAAAAAATTGCGAGCCATGGAATCGAGGGTGAAATACTCACGTCGATTAAAAATTGGCTGGTGGATAGGAAACAGAGAGTGGGAGTAAATGGACAATACTTGGACTGGAAAAGCGTCACCAGTGGAGTGCCGCAGGGTTCGGTGCTTGGACCCGTGCTCTTCAACATATTTATAAACAATCTGGAAATTGGTACGACGAGTGAGGTGATTAAATTTGCAGACGATACAAAGTTATTCAGTGTAGTAAAGATGCAGGAGGATTGCGAACATCTGCAACGTGACATAAACATACCCGAGAAATGGTCTGCGACATAGCAGATGAGGTTCAACGTGGATAAGTGTAAGGTGATGATGTCAGTAACAAAAATCTTATACACGAATACAGGATGTCCGGGGCGGTACTTGGAGAGACCCTCCAGGAAAGAGACTTGGGAGTACCTGTCGACAAGTCGATGAAGCCATCCGCGCAATGTGCAGCGGCAGCGATAAGGGCGAACAGAATGCTGGGAATGATTAAGAAGGGAATCACGAACAGATCGGAGAAGGTTATTATGCTGCTGTACCGAGCCATGGTGCACCCTCACCTGGAATACTGCATCCAGCACTGGTTGCCGTACATGAAGAAGGACACGGTACTACTCGAAAGGGTCCAGAGAAGAGCAACTAAAATGGTTAAGGGGCTGGAGGAGTTGTCGTACAGTGAGAGATTAGAGAAATTGGGCCTCTTCACCCTTGAAAAGAGGAGACTGAGAGGGAACATGATTGAAACATTCAAGATACTGAAGGGAATAGACTTAGTAGATAAAGACAGGTAGTTTACCCTCTCCATGGTAGGGAGAACGAGAGGGCACTTTCTAAAGTTAAAAGGGGATAGATTCCATACAAATGTAAGGATGTTCTTCTTCACTCAGAGAGTGGTGGAAAACTGGAACGCTCTTCTGGAGGCTGTTATAGGGAAAACACCTTCCAGGGATTCAAGACAAAGTTGGACAGGTTCCTGTTGAACCGGAACGTATGCAGGTAGGACTGGTCTCAGGGCACTGGTCTTTGACCTGGGGGCCACCACGGGTGCGGACTGCTGGGCACAATGGACCACTGGTCTGACCCAGCAGCGGCAAATTCTTATGTTCTTATGTAGTGAGCAGCTGTCAAACACTCCTACTTAAGCAGAAACTCATTTTTCAAGTAGATATTAAACTAGCATTTATTCTGACTTTTTACAAATGCCACCCAAATGGCAATGCTGCTCTTATTATTGACAGTTTTAGAACAAAGTTTTACTCAATAAAGACAATACTGCAATTTTTTTTCCTTAAAGTCAGTGAGGACACAATGATAGGTAGAACTCCTCCACTACTCTTCTGAGGAATTGTGCACTTGCTTAATAAAAATTTGACAGTGAAAAATGTCTTGGGCAGTTCCTCGGTCTTTTCTTCTTATTATTAAAAGTTAACTGCAACGCAGTTTGATTTCACCTCTGCTTATGTTGCAATTAGGGTAGAGCGCATGAAAGCATTGGGAAACCTTCCTTGCTTCTGACGCACTACACACCATGTAGCTGTGCATTAACATTTGTAGGTCATCACCTTCTCTGCATTCTTCACAAGAAAAATGCCTAACAGTGTTCTGCTTGACAATTATCAGAAAAGAGCATTGACAAATATGTATTGGATTGTTGAGGGGTTGGCTGTCCTCAACAAAGAGATTTAAATATAGAGGAGGCCATTTTGTAAAGCAATTTCCACATGTAAATTACATCTCATAGAATATTGATAGGCGTATAGGCGGGCATCATGACAAAGTGGTGCATGCTTTGCCACTGGGAATGCACAGGGACAGAGTTTGGCAGCCTTGCCTATATTCTGGCCCTATTCTCTGCTATATACAGAAGTATTTTATAAAAACAAGTAGATGCCTGTTTATCTTTATAAAATAGTGCTTAGGAAAATGCCCTATTGTAAAATTGCCCTCAAAGGGAGTAATTTTGTAAGGGAATATCAATTTAGGAGGGTAAATAAATACCTGCTGTAGTGCTAATTTATAAAGATAAAGGGGATGGAACAACTTACCTATGAGGAAAGGCTAAACTGGCTAGGGCTCTTCAGCTTGGAGAAGAGACAGCTCAGATATGATGATAGATGTCTATGAAATATTGAGTAGGTGGAATAGGTAGACATGAATCACTTATTTATTCTTTCTAAATATACTAGGACTAGAGGGCATACAATGAATTTACTAAGTAGTAGATTTGAAACAATCTGGAGAAATATGAGAATTAAACTCTGGGATTCATTGCTACAGAATGTGGTAAAAGCAGTTATCTTAGCAGGGTTTAAAAAAAGGTCTGGATACTTTCCTAAAAGAGAAGTCCATAGGTCATTATTCAGATGGATTGGGGAAATCCACTGCTTATGTCTAGGATAAGCAGCATAAAATCTGTTTTACACTTTTGTTATCTTGCCAGGTACTTGTGACCTGGATTAGCCACTGTTGGACATAGGATACTGGGTTTGATGAATAGAATGACACGGTGACTGTTAGCCGCAGCTAGCCGCGGGTAGCCCACAGGAACAGGGAGGAAAAAAGATTGGTTGCTGTGGGTACAGGGACAAGGCCATTCACTGCCCCGTGGAGCGGTGAATGGCCTTGTCCCAACAGTAAAGTATCTGCCCCGTTACCTCCCTTCCCACCCCTCCCGGTCAGCAGCCCTCTTTGCGATCGTGCCACTTGCTCCCTCCTGATCGCCAGCAGCAAAACCCTCCCCCCAACAAACCAGTGACTCTCCTGGGCTGTGTCGGCCTTTTCATGGCTCCCAGGGCATGCCACTATAGCATAATTAAATATAAATGAAGGAAAAGACCTCAGAGATCTAAACCATAGACTGCAGTGATGTCTAATTTGCTGATTGTCCAGCTCTCTTCGGTGTGAACCGCCTAGAAGTCATCTGATTATGGTGGTATAGATGAATACAAAAGTTATGTTATGTTATGTAATGGTTATATCTGGATCAAATTCTATTTCATTGGTCAAAAACCTTCAATCTGTTTATAGATATTTTTTAATTTCACTCTTTTCTTTACATTATATCTGTACCTTTTAACAAAAATAAATTGCTTTAAACAGTCATTTTATGTTGATTTTTTAAAATATTTTCAACCATATACCAAAGAAGCACTTGATATCATAAATCTTGCCACTACTGACATGAAAATGCAAAAAAAGCTTTTAAGACTAACTCCAAGCTTCAACTGCTTTTAATATTTCCCACATGTATTCTTCAAAGAAAAACACTCTTTTTGTGTGTGCCATATTGACTGGATGTACTCTTCGCTATGTTACTACGGTCAGTGTGGTGCTTGTAGATATCAGAGTACCGACGGGCCCTGTTTCAACTTATAGGCTTCTTCAAGGTTTAGTTTGCTTGTTGTCTATCTTTTAAGCTTAAAAGATAGAGTCAAAAGATAAGTGTTTTGGAATAGAAAATGTATTTATGTTGGTGTGGTATACAGGCCTCCTTCATAGTGAGAAGAAACGGACAAAGATTTAATTAAAGATATTCACAAGATAGCTATGAAGGGGGAAGTACTATTAATATATGATTTTAATATGCCTAACCTTGATTGGACGGTCCTTTGGATTTGCTATGGGAAGAATTGTTCTGGCAATTAGTAACAAAACCCAAATGGGATAGAACTATTTTGGATTTGGTGCTTACAAACAGGAAAAGTGTTTCTGAGGTTATGGTGGGTGCTCATTTGGCATCTAGCGATCACAGAACGTTGAGGTTCAATATTAAAATGCAGGATGCGAGAACTTACTCAAGTTTGAAGGTTCTAGACTTCAAAAGAACTACCTTTGTCGAGATGGGGGAACACCTCAAGGAAGAGTTAGTTGGATGGGAACAGCTGATTGAAGTAGAAAAGCAGTGGGCAAAACTGAAAGGAGCTATTTTACAGGTGACACCCTTTATGTTAGGAAAGTACATAAAGATAAAAGGAAAAGCAGGCTACTTTGGTTCTCAAATGTAGTAGCTGAAGAGGTCAAAATTACAAAGACTAGGGGACACTCAATGAAACTAAACTAAACTAAACTAAACCTTAGGTTTATATACCGTACCATCTCTGCAGACGCAGAGCTCGGTACGGTTTACAGGAATTAGGATGGGAAAGGAACTCCAATGGAGGGTTAAAGGATTAGGTGTAAGAAGGTGCGGATGGGTGGGAGAAGCCAAAGAGGGAGGAAGTGTTACAGTTTTGAGAATAGCCAGGTTTTTAGGTGTTTGCGGAAAAGTTGGAGGGAGCATGAGGTTCGGAGCGGGGAGGTAAGGTTATTCCAGAGCTCAGTGATTCTAAAGGGGATGGATGTCCCTAGTTTACCTGCATGAGAAAGACCTTTTGTGAAAGGGAAGGATAGTTTAAGAGTTTGGGGGGATCTGGAGGAGTTAGGAGTTGCAGGGAACTACTTTTAAAACCAGTAGGAGGAAATTTTTTTTCACTCAGAGAATATTTAAGCTCTGGAACGCATTGCCAGAGGATGTGGTAAGAGCGAATAGCGTAGCTGGTTTTAAGAAAGGTTTGGACAAGTTCCTGGAGAAAAGTCCATAGTCTGTTGTTGAGAAAGACACGGGGGAAGTCACTGCTTTCCCTATATTAGTAACATGGAATATTGTTACACCTTGGGTTTTGGCCAGGTACTAGTGACCTGGATTGGCCACCATGAGAACGGGCTACTGGGCTTGATGGACCATTGGTCTGACCCAGTAAGGCTATTCTTATGTTCTTAAATTACAAGACATTGCAGAAAGAGGAAAACAGGCAAAAAATATGTGGAAATGTTACAAGAATTAGGAAAAGCTGTCAGAAAATCAAAGTTGCAAATGGAAGAAAAAATAGCCGATGTAAAATTGGGGGACAAAACATTTTTTAGATATGTAAGTGATGGGAAGAAGTGTCAAAATAGCATAGTGAGTCTGAAGGGTGAAGGGAACATATATGCAGAAACTGATAAGGATAAGGCTGAACTGCTTAACAATTATTTCTGTTCTGTGTTCACAGATGAAAGACTGAGGGTTCAGACTGCAGAATGCAAACACAAATGGGAATGGATATGTAGTGGACTGGGAAAGATTATCAGAAGACTGTGCTTGTGAGGAGCTAGCTAAATTAAAAATAGACAGAGTGATGGAGCCTGACAGAATATATCTGAGGGTACTCAAAGAACTCAGAGAGGTTCGTGCAGCTCCGTTGTCTCATCATTTCAATGCTTCCTTAGAGTGTGGTATGGTCCCAGAGGACTGGAGAAGGCCAGATGTGGTCCCTCTGCACAAGAACAGGAGGAGGTTGAGAATTACAGGATGATAAGTCTGACCTTGGTAATGAGTAAACTAATGGAAATGCTTTTTAAGCAGAGGACAATACGATTTCTAGAATCGAATGGACTGCAGGACCCCAGGCAGCATGGTTTTATGAGAGGCAGGTATTATCAGACGAATAGGATTGATTTCTTTGATTGGGTGACCAAACAGTTGGATATGGGAGGGACGCTAGATGTAGTGTACTTGGACTTTATCAAAGCTTTTGACAAGATGTTGCATAGGTGATTGATAAATAAGCTAAATTCATGCGGCATGGGACCTGAAGTAACAAATTAGATTAAAAGCTGGTTGAATTGAAGTAGACAAAGGGTAGTGGTAAATGGATTTTGCTTGAAAGAAAATATATTGTTAGTGGAATGCTGCAGGGATCTGTCCTTGGGTCGGTTCTATTTAGCATCTTTGTGAGTGATATTATGGAAGGACTGTCTGGCAAAGTTTGTCTTTTTGCAGATGATACCAAACGGTGTAATAGGGTATGGATAACATGAGGTGGGATCTGACAAAGCTTGAAGAATGGTCTGGTAATTGGCAACTAAGATCTAATGCTAAAAAATGCAGAGTATTGCATTTGGGGCTGCAAAAATCCAGGAGAACAGAATAGTATAGAAGGCGAAGTACTTCTGTGCATGGAAGAAGAGCGAGATGTGGGGGTGATTGTGTCTGATGATCTCGTCTGATGATCCAGGGTGGCAAAACAGGTAGAAAAGGCGATGGTCAAAGCAAGGAGGATGCTTGGGTGCATAAGGAGAGGAATGGCCAGTAGGAAAAGGCAGGTGATAATGCCATTGTATAAGTCTCTGGTGAGGCCTCATTTGGAATATTGTGTGCAATTTTGGAGACCACACCTTCAAAAAGATATAAACAGGATGGAGTCGGTACAGAGGACTGCTACAAAATTGGTTTGTGATCTTTGTCATAAATCATATGGGGACAGACTTAGAGACCTGGAAGAAAGACAGGAAAAAAGAGATATGATAGAGATGTTGAAATATCTCTGTGGTGTTAATGTACATGGGGGTGAGTCTTTTTCAAAGGAAAGAGAGCTCTGGAAGGAGAGGCCATAAGATGAAGTTGAGGTGATAGGCTCAGGAGTAATGTAAGAAACTACTTCTTTACAGAAAGAGTAGGAGATGTGTGGAATAGTCTCCTGGTGGAGGTGGTGGAGACAGGATCTGAATTCAACATAGCATGGAACAGGCATGTGGGATCTCTTAGGGAGATAGTGGATGCTGTGGATAGGCAGACTGATTGGGCTATTCAGCCTTTATCTGCTGTCATGTTTCTGTTTCAATAAATGTAACTTTTCCTTTGTGATATATGTCATATTAGGTTCATAGTCAAATGTGCGCAAGGCAAAAGCACGTAGACAATGCACTTTTTACTTGCCACCATCATATTATGTCCATAGGTAGGACAAGATTAATTAAGATTCATTTAAATGAACACAAATCACAGGTCAACACTGGTTGTGTTTCGGCATCACTGGTGCAACACTGGATGCAGTTTAATCATCAGATCTCTGATGTCCATTTGCATGTTATAGACAGCCTCAGGCATGGGTGGGAGAGTTGAAACTATGGTAGAATATTGAATTATAGAGAGCAGCATTGGATTTTTAAATTAGATTCCTTGTCCCCTTGGAGACTCAATGAAGAACTTCAGCTCGGTGGGTTTAAACCAGGCAGGAGCCTCTCCTCTTTTGAATATCGAGCCCAAACACATTCAGGTTGGAGTGAGTTCTTAAATTTTCCAGGACGGAATTCCACATACAGGGCCAGAAACTGCAAATGCATGGGGGCACAGTTCAGGAAGATGTAGAAGAAGAACAGATGGAAAATCTAAAAGACTTTGATTACTTGATCATAAAACTTGCAGAGCCCTGTAACAACATTACTAATGTGGCTGGGATACTCGCTATGAAGTACTTTACAGATAATGATCAAGATTTTGTTCTTAACTTGTCAGACAATAGATAATCAGTCTAGCACTGGAGGAATTTAGATGGAATGATGACTACCACAGAGCACATGAGCCACTGCTGTAATCTGCAAACACTGCAATTCTCATAAAGAGGAGGCAGGTAAGCCTAAATAAAGAACATTGAGGTAATCAAGGCCTGTCAAAACAAGAGTGTGGAGGATGTTATGAATATTTTCAGCAACCAGCTTTCTCTCTGACACAATAAACACACACCAAAATGCAGTCTTCATCACTGATTTAATTTGTGATCAAAATGATAGCATGCGTTCGAAAACAAAACCTACCTTTCCAAACTTTGAGTACAAAAAGAAAAAAAAATTGTTGCCCCCCATTGAAAAGGGAGATAAGAACATAAGAATTGCCTCTGCTGGGTCAGACCAGTGGTCCATCGTGCCCAGCAGTCTGCTCACGCGGCGGTCCTCTAGTCAAAGACCAGCACCCTAACTGAGACTAGCCCTAACTGCATACGTTCCGGTTCAGCAGGAACTTGGCTAACTTTGTCTTGAATCCCTGGAGGGTGTTTTCCCCTATTACAGACTCTGGAAGAGCGTTCCAGTTTTCTACCACTCTCTGGGTGAAGAAGAACTTCCTTAGGATCGTACAGAATCTATCCCCTTTCAACTTTAGAGAGTGCCCTCTCGTTCTCTCTACCTTGGAGAGGGTGAACAACCTGTCCTTATCTACTAAGTCTATCCCTTCAGTACCTTGAATGTTTTAATTATGTCCCCTCTCAATCTCCTCTGTTTGAGGGAGAAAAGGCCCAGTTTCTCTAATCTTTCACTGTCCGGCAACTCCTCCAGCCCCTTAACCATCTTAGTCGCTCTTCTCTGGACCCTTTCGAGTAGTACCATGCCCTTCTTCATGTACGGAGACCAGTGCTGGACGCAGTACTCCAGGTGAGGGTGCACCATGGCCCGGTACAGCGGCATGATAACCTTCTCCGATCTGTTCATGATCCCCCTTCTTAATCATTCCTAGCATGCTGTTCGCCCTTTTCACCGCCGCCGCGGCTTCATCGACTTATCGATCAGAGAGCAGTGTGAGATGAAGTGTGTGCAGGCTTTATCCTTCACTGGTCTCACTATAGGGCAAAGCTACTCAATTCTGGTCTTTAAGGTCAACAGGCAGGCCAGGTTTTCAGGATATCCATAATGAATATGCATGAGAAGGATTTACATATCAAGGAAGTAGCGCCTGTAGATCTCTCTCATGCATATTCATTGTAGATATCCTGAAAACTGTGGACCCTGAAAACCAGAATTAAGTAGCCCTGCTTTAGAGAATATTTTTTCTCTAAATTTGCATCTTGATTTACATATTTGCGGGTTTGGTTATTCACAATTTTTCCATCAATAAATATTGTAGAACTGCACTGTAAGTTAAATTTTGTAAAAAGTTAAGTTTGCTAAAGCAGCCTCACTCATGCTCTAGCCAGCACTGGAGAGGTTTGAAGGAGAAGTGTGTGACTCAGTTTTGCTGCAGTGTGGTTGGGTCTAGAACAGAGCTGAGTCTACCCCCCCCCCCCCCCGATGATTACCGAGAGAATAGATCATGACTAGAACCAGAGAAGTTTGCTGGAAAAGTGTGTGACTGAGTTTTGCTGTATCATGGTCGGGCACGGAAGAGAGCTGACTCCGCCCCCCTGATGTTTTCCGAGAGAAAAGGCCCTAACCAGCACTGGAGAAGTGTGTCTGTGAGTTTTGCTGCAGTCTGGGAGCATTTTCCAATACCAGCCTCATTACCTGATATTGTTTTTTTAAAAAATGTTTCTCTAGGAACTGGGAATGATGTATGGAAAAGATTTAAGAGGGTGAAATGAGACTAGGGCTACCAGATGTCCGGATTGCCCTGGACATGTCCTTCTTTTGAGGACACGTTTGGGAGTCCGGATGGCTTTTCATAACCCAGCACTTTGTCCGGGTTTTGAAAAGCTTCCCGACGAAATCACATTGGGAAGGAGCATCTGCGTATGCACGGATGCAACACAGTGACATCATGCCAGGATACACTGGGAAGGGGAAGGCCCGCCATTCTGTGGAGGCGGGTCTGCTGGCAGGAGGGAGTGGGCATCCCTCTTGCTGGCCATCAGAGAAAAGAACAGGTGCGTCCAGGGGATGTCAGGGCGATCTTGGGGTGTTGGGGAGTGGCAGGGGTGGAGTCGGGGGAGTGGCAGGGTGGAGTAGCTAGTGTAGGGTGGAGTCATAGAGTGTTTTGAGGGATGATGGGGACAGTGTCAGGATGGTGTGGGCATCCCTCCAGCTCGAGGATGTCTTGGGGGGTGGTGGCAGGAGGAACTGGCTACTCCTCCTGCCGCAGACATTTGGAGGAGGCTTCAGGAGTTCCAGCAGGAGGAAGTAAACATCCCTCCTACACGGGGGGAGAGGGGAACAGACATGGGTTTCCTGTTGCAGCTGCTAAACTGATTGCAGTAGGGAGATTCCCTTGTCACGATCAGCTCTGCAGCCACATCTATTTGAAATGTAGACCAGCATTTTGCCTTGGGATTTTTTTTTTTTTAATGTGCGTCATGATTGGCTGGTTAGACAGCAGTAGGACGCCTACTGCTGCCTACAGTTGGGACAACATTTATAGAATTTGCCACACAAAGTAAGTGCTTTGAAAATGAGCCCCTTTACCTCTATCAGGGCCAGTGATATTGCTTATTCACAGAGGGTATGCTACTTTGGTATTTCTACAGTGGGAAAATCACCTTTCAATCATCTTTTGACCCATGCTGGACAAATCCTTCAATGGCTGACTGCATAGTTTGTGGCGGCAGAGGGTTCAATGAGTGCATCCTGAAATGTCCATTGCTCCTTCTCATAATGGAAATAAGAATTAGACAGACAGAAAAACTTCCCTGAGGGTAGAGCTTCAAAAACCACACTAATAAGGACCATCCCAACTCAGAAAATTGTGATTTTTGAAGATAGATAGGATTTGTGAAAATGTGAGTTGGCATAACTAGCCACAAACTTGTTCCTCAGTCCTGTCATTGTATCATCTCAAAAGGTAGTAGTGCTGGGGTTCTTCCCCTGTTATTACCTCCATTTCTCTGAGCAGAAAATTCACTAACAGTTGTATGCAGTTCAAAATATATTATTGTGAAAACTTGAGAGTGATTTCTTCATTGTATTGTGGTACTTGGGTAGCACGTGCATGTATATACACCACACACATACGTACATTTGGGTAGGTTCCAGACTGCTAGTAATACTACTAGGATAATTGACGGAACACTACTTAAAAGACCTTTACCTGGCATAACAACCAATAGAATCTATGTAGAGCAAAGGGAAAGGGAATGGGAACTTGAATATTGTAAAATCTCGTTATAACGGACTTCAATGGACCTGGAAAAATACGTCCAAAATTTTTTTTGTTTCGAAACTCGTCTAATTATATGTCCTGCCGATCTGATCGTCCAAGTCGCTAAAGCATCCATCTTTATACCACATTACAAAAGGCCTAGAACAAGCCCTGTTGGACGTGGGAGGGGTCTGCAAAGTGATGGACTGAACACCCAGACATGCCACCTAAATAGTGGGGTACCTTACAGGGCACTCCTGTGAACTTCACAAAAGGGGTGCCATGTCTTCTCCTCACTACACCTCCCTTATAGGTCATGGTGAGCCCCCCCAACCACCTCCAGAATCCTCTAGACCCACTTATCTACCACCCTAATAGCCCTTATGGCTGCAGGACCCACTTATATGCCAATACAAAAGGGTTTTGGGGGTGTATAGGGGAGTGCACATGTTTAAGTATCAATGCAGTGATTACAGGGGCTTATGGGCATGAGTCCTCCTCTCTATGGGTCCCTAACCCACCCCCAAGATGACTTAATCTGCCTCTTTGCTGGACGACTAGGTTTTCCTATGCCAGGCGGCTAGGTGATGATGGTCTGGAGACTGAATTTTAAAGGTGTGATTAATATTTTTATGGGGGGGGGGTCGGTGATCACTGGGGTAGTGTGTGGGGGGTCTGTGTTATGTGTTTGTAGTGCTTATCTGGTGAGTTTAGGGGTTTTTTTGTGACTTAGATCATGTTTTACATGGTCTAAGTCACAACGTCCAAGTTCCGTCAATCGTGGGCTGTATAACTTTTGGTTAGATATGCTGTACGACTAAGTCTAAGCCGGCCCACATCCCGCCCAACTCCCGCCCTCGACACTCCTCCCGAAACGCCCCGTTTAGCTTTGGTCGTTCAGCGGCACTATGTAGGCCTAGGCCGTTTAGAAATACGTCCAAAACCCATTTTTATTATCGGTACTTGGACGTATTTGGGAAATATTTGTCCAAGTGCCGACTTAGGCTGGTTTTTCTCTTTCAATTATGAGCCCCATACAGTGTTATCCCTCTATAACCCCCCCCCCCCTTCCTTTTACAAAGCCATGCTAGTGGCTGCCACTGCGGTAACTGCCCCATAGAGATTTAAAGGGTTTAAGGACTTTTGCCATGTGGCTTTGTAAAAAGGGGGGGGGGGGGGGTAAATTAAGATTCGAGCATTTATGCACCTAACCACATCATAAGACTGCAATCCCTAAAGAGGACTAGCCTCCTCACAACCTTCAAACGCTGATACAACGCCTGTCTTAGCTTTTAGATAAAATGTAAACTCCCAGAAGAGTAAACTGTTTGAAATGTTTCTAATCACACTGTAAATCACTTTGAACTCCTATTGGGGAATATTAGCAATCCATAAATACTAATGTAATACATACACACACACAGATTAGATAGATAGATGTAGATACACATACAGCAGTGCTCTACTGAAAATCTTGTTACATTATTTGCTTAAATGCAAAACTGAATAGCTAATGAAGAAATAAATATGATACACTCAGCTGCTAAAATATTCTTTTATATCAGCAAGCTGTCTGTCTGGATATTAAAAGAGTTGATAAATATTACAACTAAGAGCCAGACAAACAAATATTTTTGCTGTGCTGTCTGGCTGTAGCCAGTTTACTTTAGATTATCTAATGTCATATTGGCGAATGTTAGAGAATAGAATCAATGTACAAAATATGTCAAATATGCTTCATCGCTTTTTTTTCCTCATAGGGCTCCTTTTACGAAGCTGTGTTACTGGGTGTCAGGTCAAAAGCGCACCGGGACAAAGGCGCGAGCAGACAACTGAGCGCAGCGCGGAGGCGCGCGCCAAAGAAAAAGACTGTTTTTAGGGCTACGACGGGGGGTGTGGGGGGAACCCCCCCACTTTACTTTATACAGATTGCGCCGCATTGTGGGGGGCGTTGTGGGGGGTTTGGGGGGTTGTAACCCCCCACATTTTACTGAAAACTTCACTTTTTCCCTGTTTTTAGAGAAAAAGTTACATTTTTACTAAAATGTGGGGGATTACAACCCCCAAACCCCCCACAATGCCGCCGTGATCTGTATTAAGTAAAGAGGGGGGGATCCCCAACAAAAACCCCCATCGCAGCCCCAAAAACAGTCTTTTTCTTCGGCGCGCGCCTCCGTCTTGCGCTCAGTTGTCGGTGCGCGCCTTTGTCTTCCGCGTTACTGTCTATGAACCGTGTTAGTGGTTTAACGTGCATAATAGCGCGCGCTAATTTGCCAGCCACGCTAGCCGCTACTGTCTCCTCATGAGCAGGCAGTAGATTTTCATCTAGCGCGGGGATTA
Organism: Geotrypetes seraphini; assembly: GCF_902459505.1. Classification (NCBI taxonomy): domain Eukaryota; kingdom Metazoa; phylum Chordata; class Amphibia; order Gymnophiona; family Dermophiidae; genus Geotrypetes; species Geotrypetes seraphini. Next base: position 346,999,272 of record NC_047085.1, read on the forward strand.
GCGCGCGCTAAAAAGGTACGTGCAATAAAGCCGCTAACGCGGCTTCGTAAAAGGAGTCCATAGTGTTTACTGACAATATAGGTTTAAAAGAAAAACTTAAGGCAGCAGCACTAGCAGAGACAAAAATTTGAATAAACATTCCATGGCACAGAAATTTATGACAAATATGTAGTGTTTCAATACACATTGAAAAGAGCAAGGCTTCTCCATGCTATCTTAAAATACCTTTTTTTTTTTGTTTGTTTTGCTGGAAGGTTGTTCTACGCATTTATCACTATTTCTTTTAAAGTTTTAGAAATTTTTGTAAAGAATTTTACAGTCTTATTATACATACGGTATTCTCTACTTCTAGCTGCACTTGTGTTATGGATTTTGGGGAATTTTCCAAATAAATAGAAAACAAGGGGCAATGTAAGAAAGCTCAGAGTGGCCAAGGATTGGACAACTGAAATTCATTATAAAAGGTTGAGTAAAACATTTGAAATAGAGAACATAAAGGGCTCCTTTTACTAAGGCGCGCTAGCGTTTTTAGAACGTGCAGGAAATTACCATGCGCTACACCACGCGCTACGCTTCTAGAACTAACACCAGCTCAATGCTGGCGTTAAGGTCTAGCGCGTGCTATTCCGCGTGTTAAAGCCCTAGCACACCTTAGTAAAAGGAGCCCAAAGAGTTGCCATACTGGGACAGGCTTAAGGTCCATCAAGTCCAGTATCCTACTTCCAACAGTGGTTATCACAGGTCACAAGTACCTGGCAGGATCCCATGGAGTAAAACAGATTTTATGCTGCTTATTCTAGAAATAAGAAGATAAGAACATAAGCATTGCCTCTGCCGGATCAGACCAGGGGTCCATCGTGCCCTGCAGTCCACTCCCACGGTGGCCCCCCAAGCCCATGACCTGTAAGTTCTCCACCACCTAAATTGTTTATACCCTAATCATTAAATAACCTGTATAGTAACCCTCTATCTATATCCTGCAATCCCTTTCTCCTTCAGGAGGTCATCCAATCCCTTTTTGAAACCCAATATTGTACTCTGTCCTATCACCTTTCCTGGAAGCGCATTCCAGGTGTTCACCACCCTCAGAGTGAAGAAGAACTTCCTAGCATTTGTTTTGAATCTGTCTCCTTTCAGTTTTTCTGAATGCCCTCTTGTTTTTGATGTCCCCGCTAGTCTGAAGAATCTGTCCCTCTCCACCTTCTCTATGCCTTTCATGATTTTATAAGTCTTTATCATGTTCCCTCTAAGTCTCCGCTTTTCCAGGGTAAAGAGCCCCAGCTTCTCTAGCCTTTCAGCATATGAAAGGTTTTCCATGCCCTTTATCATCTTTGTTGCTCTTCTCTGGTACGGCGACTAGTATTGGACGCAGTACTCCAGATGCGGGCGTACCATCGCTCGATACAGGGGCAGGATAACTTCCTTCGTTCTGGTAGTGATACCTTTTTTGATAATGCCCAACATTCTGTTCACTTTCTTTGAGGCCGCTGCACATTGTGCCGCCGGCTTCATCGTTTTATCACCAATACCCCCAAGTCTTTTTCTAGGTTGCCTTCCCCCAGTACCCTCCCCCCATCGTATAGCTGTACATCGGGTTCCCTTTCCCTATGTGCAAGACTTTACATTTTTCTACATTGAAGCTCATCTGCCATCTTTTTGCCCACTCACTCAGTTTGTTCAGGTCACTTTGTAGTTCTTTGCATTCCTCAACAGTTCTGACCCTACTGGAGAGTTTTGTGTAGTCCACAAATTTTATAACTTCGCACTTTGTCCCTGTTTCCAGGTCATTAATGAGTATATTGAACAGCAGCGGTCCCAGCACTGACCCCTGTGGGACACCACTCGTGAACCCTTTCCAGTCAGAGTAGTGTCCCTTTACTCCTACCCTCTGCTTACTGTCCGCCAGCCAATTTTTGATCCATCTGTGCACGTCCCCTTCCACCCCATGGCTCCACAGCTTCTTTAGTAGGTGCTCATGGGGTACCTTGTCAAAGGCTTTTTGGAAATCCAGATATACGATGTCTATAGGGTCACCTTTGTCCAGTTGTTCACTGTCCCCTCAAAGAAATGCAGTAGGTTTGTTTGGCATGATCTTCCTTTACAGAAACCATGCTGGCTTGTTCTCATCAGATTATTTTTTTCTATATGCTCATTGATACTTTCCTTGATCAATGATTCGGCCATCTTACCTGGAACTGGTCACCGGTCTTTATTTTTCTGGGTCGCCTCTCGATCCTTTTTTAAAGACAGGTGTAACATTTGCTATCCTCCAGTCCCCCGGGATTACCTCTGTTCTCAAGGATAAATTACAAATCTGCTGCAGTAACTCCGCTGTTTCGTCTCTGAGCTCTTTCAGTATTTTCGGGTGGATTCCGTCTGGGACCGGAAATTTGTCAGTTTTTAATCTATGTATCTGCTTGAGTACGTCTTCGAGGCTTACCTCCATGCATGATAATTTTCCCTCTTGATCCCCCTTGAAGATTTTTTCCGGTTCCGGCACGTTGGATGTGTCTTCTCTTGTAAAGACTGACGAGAAGAACATGTTTAGTCTGTCAGCCACCTCTTTTTCCTCCTTCTACACTCCCTTCCTGTCTCCCTCATCCAGAGGTCCCACCTCCTCCCTCGCTGGTTGCTTTCCTTTCACATATCGGAAGAATGGTTTAAAATTTTGTGCTTCCTTGGCTAGTCTCTCTTCGTATTCTTTCTTTGTTTTTCTGATCACTTGGTGACATTCTTTTTGTTGCTTCCTGTGCTCTTTCCAATTTTCATCGGTTTTGTCCTTCTTCCACTTCAGAAATGATTTTTTCTTGTCTCCTATCACTTTCTTTACTTCATTGGTTATTCATGCTGGGTTTTTTGTATGATTCTTTTTGCATCCTTTCCTAAATCTGGGTATATACAGGTTTTGCACCTCGTTTACTGTGTCTTTGAATAAGGACCAGACTTGCTCCACAGTCTGTGCTTTCTTGGTGCTGTTTCTGAGTTTCTTCCTCACCATTTGTCTCATGGTATCATAGTTCCCTTTCTTGAAGTTAAACATTGTTGCATTGGTTCTCTTCCCCTTTGGTAATCCTGTTTCCACTTTGAACCGGATCATGTTGTGGTCACTGGTTCCTAATGGTCCCACTACTTCCACTCCCTTTGCGGATCCTTTCAGCTCGTTGAGGATTAGATCCAGAATCGCTGACCCTCTCATTGGTTCCTTGACAAGTTGTTCCATGAAGCAGTCCCATACAGCCTCCAGGAACTCAGTTTCCTTTGTACATTTTGAATTTCCAAGACTTCAGTCTATCCCGGGATAGTTGAAATCTCCCATAACTATGGTGTTAGCATTCCCGCCTCAACTCGGCTTATCATTTTCTTCAGTTTGCCCAGGTGGACGGTAGTACAGCCCCATCTTTATCTCGGATCCATTTCTACCTGGTATTTTAACCCATAGTGATTCCAGTTGGTCATTTGTCGCTGCTGCGTCCACTCTGGTCTAGTGAATGGTGTCCTTTATGTATAGTGCTATTCCTCCTCCTTTCTGATATGTCCTGTCTCTTCGGTAGAGCTTGTACCCTGGTAGTACTATGTCCCATTTGTTTTCCTTGTTCCACCATGTTTCTGTGATCCCTATGATGTCTAGGCTCTCATTTTTGGCCATGACTTCTAATTCCCCCATTTTGTTCTTTAGGCTCCTTGCATTAGTGTACATGCAGTTCAAGTCCTGGTATTTTCTCTTCCTTGCTATTTTTCCTTGTTTTTCATTCTTCTTTCTGTCCCCTTCCTGACCTACCGACTCCTGATTTTTGTCTCTTTTGTCTTCCCCAGTGGATTTCCCGAAGTCCATCTTAATAATAGCTTATGGACTTTTGTTTTAGGAAATTAATCAAACCTTTTGTAAACCCTGCAAAGCTAACTGCTTTCAACATATTATCCAGCAACAGAGTTTAATTACATGTTGAATGATGAAATATTTTCTCTGGGTTTGTTTTTTTTGTAATCTACTACATAGTAGCTCCATCTAGTCCTAGTATTTTTGGAAGGAGTAAACAAGTGATTCAAATCTACCTGTTCCACTTCACTCAGTATTTTATAGACATCTATCATATGTCTCCTGAGCCATCTCTTCTTCAGGCTGAAGAGCCCCAGCCAGTCATCCTATTCCTTTTATCATTTTGATCACCCTTCTTTGAACCTTTTCTAATTTTGCTATACCCTTTTATAGAAACAGTGACCAAAATTGTACACAGCCTTCGAAGTATGCACAATGGAGAAAAACAAGGGTATTATAACATTTTCATCTTTGTTTTCCGTTCCTTTCCTTATAATTCCTAACATTCTATTTGCTTTCATAGCTGCCTCTGCACCTTGAACTTAGGGTTTCAATGTATTTTCAACAATGGCACCTAGATACTTTTCCTGGGCGATTTTGATGCACAGTCTCCCAGCATCACAAGGCCCTCTTGCAATTTTTCACAATCCTCTTGTGATTTAATAACTTTGAACAACTTTATGTCAGCAGATTTATTTATCTCTCTAGTTATTCCCATATCTAGATCATTGATAAATATGTTTTTAAAATAATCTTTATTCATTTTAAAATAATTTCAATAAGTGAAGAACAATAAATAAAACATTTAAATTATAGACACCACTTAAAATATTACAATATTCTTACAGACCAATAACCCTCCCACCCAAATTATTCTTTATCATTCAAGAATCTATAGATCTATCATAATTCCGTAATTCACTACATATTTTAAACATAAAATTACACATTTATCCACTTAAACATATTTAAACTTATAAAACATCCTGCCCCCATCCATAATAATATTTGATTATAACCTATGGGGTTCATAATCAAAATACAAAAACGTCTAAAAAAACCGCCTAAGTCAGAGTTTGGACGTTTTACCCGGCAAAACGTTCAAGCGACCATAATCAAAGGTCGGCCAGCTGCACGTCCTACGCCGCAAAACGTCTAACGTAAGTCGTACAAATTGGGGGCGTTCTGGGGGCGTTCCGAGGGCGGGTTTAGGCCCTAAACATACAAATACGATAACCAAAGCTAAATCAGTTTGCTCTGTGCGTTCAAAGTAGTGTTTTGACTTAGACCTGCTTTCACAACGTCCAAGCTGTTCCTGAATGTGTGCCGTGCTGTGTTCAGGTAAGGGAAGGGTGTGTAATTTTGTGTGTGTGTATCCTCTCACTTTGACCATCTCTATCTCAACCTCCCCACTTATGTTCTCACTGTTGTGTTCATTCGTCTTCTGTTGGGCCTCCAGTGACTGCTGTCTTGCCTCCACACCCTCTCTCAGCAGCTGGAACTTCTGCTGCCGATATCCCTCCAGGGTCAGATTGTGCCCCAGTAGCTGCTGGGCCAGTCTAAGTAGGTGGCGATGCTGGCGACTGGGTGCCCTCCAGCGGCCAGGTAAATTAGACACGATATTGGATGAGGGAAATCTGAGGGATCCCTGTCAACATGGATTCACTAGGGGCAGGTCACGCCAATCCAATCTCATCAGCTTCTTTGACTGGGTGACAGGAAAGCTAGACTCGGGAGAGTCTCTGGATATAGTGTACTTGGATTTCAGTAAAGCTTTTGACAATGTCCCGCACCGTAGACTATTAAACAAGATGAAATCAATGGGGTTGGGTGAGAAGCTAACTGCATGGGTCAATGATTAGCTGAGTGGAAGACTTCAGAGGGTGGTGGTCAACGGCACCCTCTCTGAGACATCGGAGGTGACTAGGGGAGTGCCACAGGGATCAGTCCTGGGACCATCCCTTTTCAACATATTCATAAGGGACTTAACCCGGGGGCTTCAGGGCAAAGTAGCAGTGTTCGCCGATGACGCCAAACTGTGTAATATAGTAAGTGAAAGCAATCTCAAGGATAGTATGCCGCAGGATCTGATCACGTTGGAAAACTGGTCCTCGACATGGCAGCTGGGCTTCAACGCTAAGAAGTGTAAGGTCATGCATCTCGGCAGCAGAAATCCATGCAGAACATACACCTTGAATGGAGAAGCACTAGCTAGGACTTCAGAAGAACGGGACTTGGGAGTAATCATCAGTGCAGACATGAAGGCTGCCAAACAAGTGGAGAAGGCCTCATCCAAGGCAAGGCAAATGATGGGATGTATCAAGAGAAGCTTCGTCAGCCGCAAACCTGAAGTCATAATGCCACTTTACAGAGCCATGGTGAGACCTCATCTGGAATACTGTGTGCAATTCTGGAGGCCACATTACCGTAAAGATGTGCTTTGAGCCGAGTCGGTCCAGTGGATGGCCACTACAATAGTCTTCGGACTCAAGGGTCTCTCATACGAAGAAAGACTGGGCAAATTGCAGCTCTATACTCTAGAGGAGCGCAGGGAAAGGGGTGACATGATTGAGACATTTAAATACGTCACAGGTCGTGTTGAGGTGGAAAACGACATATTCGTTCCCAAGGGACCCTCGGTCACAAGGGGGCACCCGCTTAAACTCAGAGGAGGGAAATTTAGTGGTGACACCAGGAAGTACTTCTTCACAGAAAGGGTGGTGGTCATTGGAACAAACTTCCGGTGCAGGTGATCAAGGCCACCAGCGTGTTCGACTTTAAGAATAGATGGGACATCCAGTGGGATCCCTACGAAGGTCGAGCTAAGGAACTAAGTCATCAGCACTCAGACTTAATGGGGTGGGTCAGTGGAGTGGGCAGACTTGATGGGCTGTAGCCCTTTTCTGCCGTCATCTTTCTATGTTTCTATGCTCCCTCACTGCCCTCCTCAGTATCCGCAGCCACATTGGCAAACTGCTCAGGCGGTGGGAGAATTGGCAGGTCCTCATCCACATTGGCAGGCTCCTGTGGTTGGGTGTCCTGGGACTCGTCAGGCTCCTGCTAGCTGAGTGTTGCAGCTGCCTCATCCTGCTGTCCCTGCACAGTCAGTGTGTCGATGCCACTGCATCCGGCCTCATCCTCTTCAGAGCTGGCATATACATAGGAGAAAAGCACATATGGATGTCACAGCATACCATAGGTAACATGCATCCCAAAGGTGTGTGACTACATTCCCAGATACCATAGGGCTGGTGACATTATGAAGGGGATGAAAGCAGTGTATGTGAAGACACCTTACGTGAGCATACCTGCTGATCATAGCAAATGTTCCAAATTGTCAGTATAAGAGTGTAGGAATCTAATTCCATGCTCTGCCATCAGCACATGGAGCAGTACCAAACAGGTGTTATGGAAAGGTTTGAAGAGCAGGTGTACTCACTGCCCCATTAGAGGAGGATGAAAGAAAAGTCTCTCAGAATATGGCACATAGCTGTAAGACTGGGGATTAAGACATATCAGAAGGCTGTGCAGGTGCGGCAGCTGAAGTATCCTCTGTGCCCACACCATAGGTGGAGGTTGCTGACACAAAGGTGAGCACCAGCTGCCCCATGGGGCTGAAGTCTGCCATGTCAGCATCTGGAGGCCAGTTGCCCACCTTAGCTCGGACCTCCCTTTTGATGGCTCTCCATTTTTTCTTGCAGTCCTCCACATCTCGCTTATGGCGGTGGACTGCATTGAGGTGCTGAGCTATTTCTGTCCAGACTTTGCTCTTTGAGTATGCCCCGAGTCTTTCTCCTTGGGGTGAGAAGAGCTGCTGGTGGTGTGTGTGCACCTCCTGCACCAGCATTTCGGTCTCAGCCTGGGAGAAGTTAGGCTTTCGGGACAGAGCTTTGACCGGTTTGAGAGCCATGGTGTCAAAGTACCCACATTTTTGATAATATGAGGTTAGACATATTTATTGGCAATTAAGCACGTCCAACAAGCTGTAAGCTGGACGACTTCACGTAATACGTCTATCTGGTCGGTTATGGACAAATCCAAAAGACGTCTAGGCCACGTTTATTGGTACGTTTAAATCCAGGGGGCCGGGATACGTCTACATGATGAGGAGGGGGAGGAAAAGTCCTGTAAGCTCAGGTGAAGACCCCCGAGAATTTCCGTCACAGCAGTAGCAGGCCAAAGCAAGGCCAGTACAGCTAAGACCTAAAATGGTTGCTGAAAAAGCAAAATGGGCTCTCTGACTAGAAATTGTCAACTCTGAAAGACACTGTGAACTCTGAAAGGCACTTCTGCTTTTTCTTAGAAATAGAGGGTGTAGTTATAGAGAAAAACAATTCTGATGAAAAATATAAGTAGCATGATGAAAGTTTCACCAGAAGAAAGACGAACCACGGACAGAAGTATACAAAAAAGCCAACCACAGAGCCGGAAAACCGTTAGGCCCAGGTGCTCAAAAGAGGAACTTGGTATATTAAAAGGACATTTACGGGAAAGAGAGGGAGAAGCTTATGAGAAAAGGCGTGGCACAGTATCATTCAATTATATTAACCAATCCATAGCTTAATATATGAAAAATGAATATGATTAACCAATGAAAGTGTGAAATGTAACATGCACCAACGTGGGCCAGAGCTACCAGAATCATATAAAAGAAAGCTTCTTGAACCAAGGATTCAGAACTCATCGGAAGTTCTCCATCAGTCTGGTCAGCCTAGTGTGTGCTCTATCACTCTGTATGCTGTGTGATTTGTTCCTGTAAGCTATTACTACTTGATTATTAAATTCATATTATTAGGATCAGCATAAAGAGAGTTGAGTGGTCTGTCTGTGAAGGCCTAGGGTCTTCAATCAGCATGAACGTCCATCTCCTATCTGTTCGGAGACACCGTCCTATCTACTGATGTAATCCTAACCCATTTGCTGGATGTTATACATTACATGGTCTGCCTTTTCAAACGTGTGGCTGTATTCAGGTAAGCAAGTTTTCCTGCTTCATTGATGATGTTTTGTACCAAAATTAAAATGCAAATAAGTAAAATAAAACCCTTTTACCAATCAAGGGACCCGACACAGTCCGTGTTTCAGACAAACCTTCGTCAGGGGTCCTAATAAATACAAATACAATACAGAAAACATTAAAAACACTTGTAAACTCTTATAAAAAGCGGAAAGTAACAAGATGGTGTTATTATGCCATGCTACTAAGGCTTGTGGTCAAGTACTTTCCGCTTTTTATAAGAGTTTACAAGTGTTTTTAATGTTTTCTGTATTGTATTTGTATTTATTAGGACCCCTGACGAAGGTTTGTCCGAAACACGGACCGTGTCAGGTCCCTTGATTGGTAAAAGGGTTTTATTTTACTTATTTGCATTTTAATTTTGGTACAATAAATTTTTGCCGGCATCTTGTACACAGTCTGCAGTTTTGTTTGTTTCTCCTGCTTGGTTTTTTCTGCAGACAAAGTTGGACTTTCTCCTTTGTTTTGTTGCCCTCATTGATGATGTTTTACATGCTTATAGAAATGTCTGGGCCTCACATTGCTGGTTACCCTCTGGAAAGCCTGTTTGAAACAGCGTTTAGACGAGCAGGGGGGGAGCAATCTGCATAGGGGCCATAACAGGGTAAGGGCAAAGATTGGATGAGCTTCCTGGAAAACACCTCTTCCCTTTCCCTGTCCTCCATCCTTGCCTGGGGGGGGGGGCTCCTTATCCCACAATGCCACCTCCTTCCCCCAATGATTGCTTCACTTTACCCCCCTCCCCTCCCCTGGGATTCATTCCTTACACACCCTTGATCCTGGCCACAGGTGTACGTGTAGCCTTGTTGGTGGCTGAGCTGTTACAGATTTTTGGTGTCATTGGGGGGGGGGGGGGATACCCTCTCAGTTGACACTGGTCTGCTTCCTAGTACCTCACCTCGCACATGTGTAGCTCTTATGGGATCTAACTGATTGCATATGAACGGCAGCATTGTACAGCAGTCACCAGCTCGCTTTTACATGAGTCCTCAATCATAATATGTCCCTTCAGTCGAGGGTTAGCAGAGGCCTCTAGAAAGAGGGAGAGCTATTCAGACAATCAGGTGTTACATCCATTGCAAATCATGGAACTCATAAGTCTACATCTCTCCCCTTTTTCTTGAACTATGACTAACACAACCTCAGTCTCAGGTCCTGCATGTGACATGGTCCTGGTCTCAGCCAGATCTTACTTACAAGATGGCCACGTTCCCACTTTCAGTTGGCTGCCTGCCTGCCCTTTTGTTAGGTGCAGGTCAGTTACATGATATCAGGGGATCACACATGACACCCAGTTTAGAGGTAGATATCTGGTATTTATTTTGGTCTGTTTTTGTAGTCAAGATTCAAATATAAATGCATACACCTTTGCTGAGGTAGGCATGAATGGTAGAACACCTGGTCACAAATGACTGTCATAGAACAATCGCAATACAAATATGTACACATTATGAGAACATACAATATCATACTTATGGTAACAACATGGCACACGTCTGTCCAATTGCCCCAACATGCCTAACACTGCTCCAACCTGTGCAAAGCAAGCGAGCAGTTCTGAGCCTTACATACCTTTTCATTTGTAAGGGTCAGCAAATATCTATGAGGGCTGTCCTGCTGCAGCAGCCTCTGTCTCCAGAGGTTGCAGCGTCTAATCTCAATGGTGCTCCCTATACCACTGGCCTGGTTACATCATCATCCATTGGCCCATAGGTTATAGAAGCTATTTGTGACCTCAGAAATGCAGCCTAGCATTCCCACTTTCTCAGTGCCAATCTTTATAGCCTCCTCACCACATCCCATCTGATGGTAGGGTCTTTTCATTTCACTGGATACCTGTTTTCCACTGATATGGGGAGGGTACCCCTTATTGCGTTTAACACTGTCCCACCATATGCATGTCTTCCTACCCTAGTCATAGGATTGGAACACACCTTTAGTGCAACTATTGCACACTTTAACCATCACTGTACAGTTTGCATCTGTACATCACGTCTCAACACTTGCAATCATTGGCAGAGAATATGGTGACAGCATTGTACACGACAGCCAGTAACATCAAGTAGGTTAACATCCAAGTATGTCCCAATGAGATACAGTAGGTAAAGTCTCCTGAATATGTGAAGGAGAGGCTGTGTATTGTCCTTTCAGTCATTGGATTTCTGCCAGCTACTTGTGAGCTGTTAGGAACACTGTTGGTAACATGATTGGGGCCTCAATGGCCTATTGCCAGCTTGCCCCTCAGGTTTGCCCCTTCATCCCCTAAATGGGCTCCTTAAAGATGGCAACCCGCTGCCGCAGAAGGCTGACGATCTCCTGCAGGGTCTGCATAGTTTTGCGCCTCCCTCCTGCAGTTTGCTGTGCATTTGTCCCACAACTTTGAGCAGTTGTCCATACGCCTCAGGAGGGGGAGGAACTATTGGGGCTGCTGGCTGTACATCGTGGCGTGGGGCCGGAGCTGCTGCCTCCATTGCCACCTCCTCATCCCCTTCAAGAGGGGTCGTGTCTGCATACACATCAGGGACCTCCCATGCTCCCTGCTCCTCCACAACATGCTGCTGGTCCACCTCCACCACCACCTGTGCCGCATCCTCCACCTCTGCCACCTAGCCCTGGTCCTCAACATCTGACACCTCCACTACATCCTCAGGTGGCAGACTGTCCTCGGATGCTGAGTAGCCTTCCTCCTCCTGCTCAGCCTCTGCCTCTGCCAATGCCTCCCTGGCGGCCTGTAGGCACATGTCTTGCACCACCTCCTGGGCTACGTGTGCGAACTGTGTGCGGTAAGCATATGATGTTAGGGGTGTCATAGCGTGCATTGCTTTTATACTACATACATAATTACCTATCAACCCCCCACCCAACCCATTCAGACTAAGTGGGAGACAGGTCACGCCATTGTGTGAACAAATATGTACACTACTTTGTGTGTACAGTTACACCAGTATACATCTATACAAAAGGTGGCCGGCATATGCAGGTGACACTGAATGGCCTTGATGTATTTGTTGACACACTGGAATGACCGGTATCTCATCAGTCACATTTTGGGTGGCAATAGGTTGCATACTAGCACAGCTGCCAAGGAAGAGCACATTGACAAGGAGGTGAGCTTTGAGAGGTAGCAGACATGACATGACATAGGATAGAAGGTGACAGGTGCAACTATGATTCACACATTATGCTTAGAATCGGATAGTGTCTCTCTGAAGCCTTTCTCTGAAATCAACTGCATTGTCAAGGAGGCATACCTGAACAAGGGATATATGCCTCCAAAACAGCAGGCCTGACATTGGTCTGGAGCTATGAAGGTGACCTCCAGACCAACATGTGGCCGGCAGCTTCTGAGGCGTATATCCCTTGTTCAGGTATGCCTCCTTGACAATGCAGTTGATTGCAGAGAAGGGCTTCAGAGAATGAACACTCAGTATGCTACCTGCGCCGATATCAACTGGAGAGATATTCATTGATCTGATGAGTACCTCCCATTCCTCCATTATAGCTTTTTAGCATCTGATAGTTACCTACATGTTTCAGGGTTTCTGGTATGTCTTACATGGCAGCTGCCATACCTGTGCTACTGACTGTTTGGGGGAGGGGTGGGGTCTGCCACTCATGTCCAGCTCTGAGGCAGTGTCTGGTGCACCGGATGAGGGCTGGATTCTCCCGGTGGACCCTACGCCACCTGCGCCTCAGGGACTCAAGGTCACGGTACACACCATAATGCCTGCAAGAAAGATATGATGGAGAACAGGGTCAGGTGACAGTCCTTTGCATCCCCCTTTTCAAACATATGCAGGCTTCTGAGGGCACTGAGCACTGGGCACATCTGTCATGTATATTCTGATGAGGTAGGGACATATCCAGATATTAAACATCTGCCTGCCAAGATATTGTTATCCTTCATTATCTATCTATGTTTCCTTTATATATATATCTCTCTCTATTTTTATGCAACACAGAATAAGCAAACAGTTCCTTAAAAGATGGGGGTGGGAGCAATAGGTGACAGGTTTAGAGACTAGGACACACTGGCTACATAGTGATAGGTACTGGGGGGTTCTCACCTATGCAGGGTGTCACGTATTCTGGACCAGGCCCTCAGGGCGACATTGCGGGGTGGTCTTCTGCCATTTTGGCCAAACACCCATGCCTCATACTGGAGGCACAGCTCCACCAGGGTCTCGGTCTCCCCTAGGGAGTAGTTTGGCTCCCTTCTTTCCACCATCACACCCGCACGCACTCACACAAGCTTTCACACACACACTCACACACACTCTCACACACTCACCCTGGTGGCCACACACTCTTCCTAGCACGCCCTTCTTCACTACACAATCTCTCACTCCCACAATCACTCACACTGTTTCTCCTGTCTGTCACCCTTACACTCTCTCTCACTTGCTCTCACACACACACTCACAGAAATACTCTCCAATCACTCAATCCCACTCAGTAATCAATATAAACTAGACTATCCTCCACCAAACTCCTACCACTCTCCTAACTCCTCACACAACGCCTAATACACCCACAAGAGCCGCACTTCCATGTGGTGGTTTATATATGGGCAAGCAGGACGTTATTCAGGACAGTGTGACATCAGTAGGACATGTGCCAGGATAACTAATAGATAAAGAGCGCTATACAACTAGCAAGTCGTCCAGCGGAACGCGGCGAAAATGGTTGTATGTCTTGTTTGGACGATTGCCATTTTGGTAGGTAAACTTGGACGCTCCAGTATAGCGCATGTGGACTTGTTTATGTTGAACGTCTTTCGTGCCGATAATCGAATGACTTGGACATCTTTCCATTATCGACACATTTCCCTGGACGTCTTACGCCGCTGACGCATAGAGCTTTTATACGACCTATTGATTATGCCCCTCCATATATTCCTCCCACCCTCCCTCCCTGAATGTGCAATTCTTCTAACAGCAAATGTATAATTATATTAAATCTACAAAAGATGTCACTGGACCCCATATTAGATTAAAGTTTTTAAAATTCCCTAACTGATCAGCTCTCATTTTTTCATATTTATATATTTGACATAAACTTGCCCACCAGAATGTAAAATTGAGACGATCCCAATTTTTCCAGTTACGTGTAATCAATTGTATAGCTGTACTTGTCATAATTAATAAGAGACTTCTTTTATATTTATCTAGGGGTATCTTTGATATAGAAAATGGTACCACAGATTATTACTTTATAAGTTAAAGGAATCTCAGATTCTAAAATATTAGTAATATGTCCCCATATCGATTTCCCAAAAACCAGTATCTAAGGGCAATAAAACAGTAAATGATCCAATGTTCCTATGTCAAGATGACAGTGCCAGCATCTATTAGACTCAACTTATTCAATCTAACAGGGGTCCAAAAAGAACGATGCAACAGAAAAAACCAAGTTTGTTTCATAGATGCTGAAGCTGTACACCTCATCCTCCAAGACCAAATATGTGGCCATCGAGATGCAGAAATATACTGCTTAATCTCAATGCTCCAAATGTCTCTAAGAGCGTTTTTGGGTTTCTTATTCATAAGTTCAGATATTAATTTATACCACTTAGCAGCTTGATGTCTGTCTGAAAACAGAGGAATTGCAAGCTGTAATAATTTTTCAAATTACGCCACTCAGGGAACCCCTTCTGAATTGCCTGCTTCAGTTGCAACCATTTATAAAATTGAAATTTAGAAATACCAAAAGATTGTTGCAACCGTGAAAATTCAAGCAATCTCCCATTTAAAACAACATCCTCTAATGTTCTTATGCCTGTTTGCATCCAAACTTTCCAGGCAATTTTAGAACCGCCTATTTGTATCTTGGAGTTCAACCAAAGGGAATGACACAAAGACTTTTCTATAGGGATTTCGGTTAACTTATTTATACATCTCAGGGTCTTCCAAGTATCAAAAATGATGTTATTATCCTTTGCATAACTGGGTAGTTTAATGTCCAATATATGAGACAGACGCATTGGGGACATAATTTTCCATTCCAAAATTAACCACTCTGGATAATGATCCATGAGGTCAGGCAGGATCCAGTACATACCCTGATGCAGAATATAGGCCTGATGATATCTATAGAAATTTGGAAAATTTACCCCTCCCTCCACAACTGATTTTTGTAGAGATACTAAAGTAATTCTAGGAGTTTTGCCCATCCAAACAAATTTTATAAGAATACTATTCAATTTCTTGTAAAAAGAACTTTGAAAATAGATTGGCAACATTCCCATTTGATAACATACCACAGGCAAAATCATAATTTTCACAGTTTGAACTCTCCCCCACCAAGATAAATGTAACGGATTCTATTGCTCATACATTTCTGTAACCTTTAACAATAAAGATTTTTCATTTATTTTCATTGTTTCTTCTAGCATCTTATAAATCCATATTCCTAAATATTTTATACCCTCTTCTTTCCAAAGAAAAGGGAACTAGTCAAACAAACCTTTTTGAGAATGTATATTAAGCGGAAGAATTTCAGATTTATTCCAATTTATTTTATATCCTGAAAAATTTCCAAATCTTTCAATCAAATCCAATAAATGTGGAATAGTAGATTCAGGATTCCTCAAATGAAGCAATATATCATCTGCATATGCAGAAACTTTATATTCTCGCCCAGCATAAGGAATACCTTGAATCTCCTCTGTTTGTTGAATAGCCAATAATGATTCCAATACAATATCAAACAAGAGAGAAGATAAGGGACATCCCTGCCTAACTCCCCTCTCCAGAAGAAAACTGTCTGAAAAAGAATTATTTATATACAATCTAGCCAAAGGGGAGTTATATAGAGCTTTAATCATTTATATAAATCCAGAACTCACCCAAACCAATCCATTGCTTGGTACATATAGGTCCATTCTACACAATCAAATGCCTTCTCCGCATCTAAAGATACAGAGAAAGCTGGATCCTCCATGGATTTTATCAAAGTCAACATATGAAGAGCCAATCTAGTATTATTTGAGGAATGTCTATGAGCAACAAAATATTTCCTCTATTATTTAATTTTTGTTGGCACATTACAGCACAGCATAAGACTTTATCACATAATGAAGGTTTTTTGCCAGTGAGGTGAACGCTCGACCACCTCTTTGAGCCGTTTTGGTGAGATGGGAGGGCCCTTTCTGAGGCTTTTTCCTTTATTTTTTTGGATTGAGTTAGGTCTATGTTGTTCCTGTCTTACATTTTTGGACATCTTCACATCCAGTGTTGAAAGTGTTTACTCTAACATATGCTAGGTATGCCACTACCTTTGACACTTGTGTTTCCACTATCTGAAGTATAGAAGTTTTCTTTTTTTTTTTTTTTTTTATAACATTCATTCAAAAATGTTTTGATTATGTTGGCCGCTGTGGGCCAAATTTTATAAGAGGCACATAAAGTTAGAAGCCTACCTTAATTTCCCAAACCACCTGAAGATTCAATTTTCTACTTTTTTTTATTTTTATTAATTTTCCAAACTACAACTGTGCAAAACAAAAATACAGATACATATAATAATACAAGAAAAGCACATTGATCTTACAGACATAAATGAACAATAAATTTTACCCCACCCTCCCACCTAATAATCAAGAAAAGAAATACATAGAATCAATCTATTAATTTCTCAATTCAAAATTTCAATGTAAACCCCCCTCTCTCCCTCCTACCCCGGATGTGTATGTTTAAAGGTCTATAAAATACAAACAATTATCATTCCTTACAGAATTTAGTTAATGGTTCCCAAACATCCACAAATTTCCTATAATATCCCTGTCGTATAGCAATCAGGCGTTCCATTTTAAAAATATGACTTAGAGACTCCCACCAAAAAGTGTAAGTTAACCAATCCCAGTTTTTCCAATTCCTCAAGATAAGTTGTATGGCAACCCTTGTCATTATAAAAATAAATTTGTTGTTACAAGAAGATATTTTAGCCCTCATTAACGTACCAAATAGGATGGTATCGTACGTCAATGCCACTAGATTTTCCAATATTTTGTTCACATGATCCCAGATAGATCTCCAAAATTTAAGTATCAAGGGACAATAGTATAACAAATGATTCAATGTCCCTACTTCGAGATGTCAGTGCCAGCATCTATTAGACTTGGAACTTTCTAATTTATGTAAACGAACAGGGGTCCAAAATGCTCTTTGTAATAAGAAAAATCATGTTTGTCTCATAGATGCAGACGCCATACATCTCATCCTCCAAGTCCAAATTCGTGGCCATTGAGATGCAGTAATCTGATGCTTTATCTGAATGCTCCAAATGTCATGAAGACCAATCTTTGGTTTCTTATTTATTTATTTATTTTTTAAATTTAATTTAATTTTTATATACCGCTAATAACCGTGAGGTTTCTAAGCGGTTTACAAAAATGATGCATTAAAAGATACAATAAATAAAAATAAATTAAGTTCTTTATTCATTTTTATAACTTACATCAAGTGTATCAAAAAGTAACACCATTTTGACTTAAATACATCACTTGAAATTCTACAATTCTTTAAACTACCTAAAATTATCCCTTTCCCTTCCATCCCTTCAATACCTCATAATGCATATACCACATAATAAAGTCCCCCCTCCCCCCACTCCATTCTTTCATTTGTACAAATCAGGGAAAATAATACCTATTCATTGCAATAATTTGTTAATGGCCCCCACACATCTTGAAATTTATTAAAATTCCCTTTCTGAATAGCTAATGTTCTTTCCATTTTATAAATATGACACACTGAATTTCACCAAAAACTGTAGTTTAATCTATTCCAGTTTTTCCAATTACATGTTATTTGTTGTATGGCGACTCCTGTTAAAATAAGTAAGAGTTTATTAATTTTGGAAGATATTTAGCTCTTAACCCTCATAGACATACCTAATAATACTGTATCATACGATAATGCCACATGATTTTCTAATAAACTATTAATTTGGTCCCAAATTGATTTCCAAAAATCCATAATAAATGGACAATAGAACAATAAATGACCTAAAGTCCCTGCTTCAAGATGACGATGCCAACATCTATCAGATTTAGAGCAATCTAATTTTTTTAAAAGAACAGGGGTCCAGAATGCTCTATGCAACAGAAAAAAACATGTTTGTCTCATAGAGCAGACATTGTGCATCTCATCCTGCAAGACCAAATTTGTGGCCGTTGAGACGCAGTAATTTGATGCTTAATCTCAATGCTCTTAATGTCTCTAAGTCCAGTCTTTGGTTTTTTATTCATAAATCCAGATATTAATTTGTATCACTGAGCAGCCTGGTGTCCCAGAAAATCCACCTGAAAGCATAAGAACTCTAAGCTGTATTGATTATTAAGATTTTTCCATTCCCTCCTGAATGGCCTGCTTCAGCTGCATCCATCTAAAACTTTGTGATTTATTGAAGCCATATTTATGTTGCAACTGTGAAAACTCAAGCAGTTTACCATTAGAAATAACATCTTCTACTACATCTTCTCCTGCAATCATCCAACGCTTCCAGATGACCTTAAATCCGCCAATTTGAATCTTGGAGTTCAGCCATATAGTTTGATTTGTTGATTTGTGAATTGGAATAGGTGATAAATTTACTTACATATCTTATTGTTTTCCATGTATCTACAAATAATCTATTTTCTTTATATAATCTAGGCATTTTGATACTAAGTACATGGCATAATCGCAGAGGAAACATGAGGCACCATTCCAACCGTAATCATATGATAACTCTATTGAACTATATTAACTTACTTACTATTATTACTTATTATTGTGTTCAATTCACTTGTTTTCCAATCAGAGACCTATGGATATGAGGGATCATTGTACCATCACCAATACAGCTCAAATTACTAGCATCTGTAAAGTTTGGTCTTTGTTCTCTCTTCTTGGTGTAGATACATATCAGCACACAATATTCCCAGAGTAACTAGAGCAAGAAGACCAAGTTTAGCTTTATCCAATAACTAATCCTCACATTATTATACCTCCTAGACAGGTGATATATTTCCTCCATAAAGAACTGATTAATTTTATTATTAACATAGAAACATGCATACATTGTTCCCTACATTCATATCCATAAAGTCCTCGGGACTGCAGTCTTCTCAAAACAGAACTTTAACATTAAACATCACGTATTCATGAAGAATCAGCTGGATGATTTTACCCAAGTGCTGTGTTATGTGAATGAGTCTCTTAAATGTCATTCAACCATTTTAATGCAAAGTCCATACTGGAGGTCACTTCATGTACTAGCAGGTCTCGCTCCAGAATCCTACAATCACGGGCTTCAAATTGTACAACTAGGGGATGCACAAAGCTGTAGCAACCAGGTAAAACAAACTATCAGGTTGGGAGTCATTTTGATTTTCCAGGGTAGCATGTAAATCCTATGGTACAAAGGGGAGGAACTGTGTACAAGAGCTAAGTGGTAGGCTCAGGTCAGTTGCCAATTTAGTTTTGTTTCAATCCCCTACCTAACAGTTGCATTTTGACCATGATGCTACCAGCAGCTGCGGACCTGTCAGAAGTGGCCATTCCCAGTTACCATCTGAAGGCCCTTCACCTGCGCATGGCATCATCACACTTCCGGATGCCCTCGAGCAGGTTAGTGTGAATATGAACAAGCTCCTTGGAATTCTTTTGCAGAGGATTCTGGGTGGGTGGCTGAGCTGCTGATGCTGCCCCTCCTCCCCTCCCTCCCACCCTGCTCGCACTGCTGCTGCCCCAGGTCATGTGCCCAAGCGCGAGCCAGCCTCTGTCAGCGTCCGCACTCACCATGTTCACAATACAGAAGATAGTCTGTGGCTGTTTCAGGAAGTGGCCCAGCTCTAAACTGCCGCCTGCCTTAGACACTCCGTATGTGCCGCTCTCCATACTGCTACTGCAGCCGCTGCTGAAACCACGCCTCTTAAAATTCCGCCCAGTGCAGATGAGAAGCCGGGATGCCATGCGCACCAGAAAAACCATGTGGCAGGGGAGGTACATCCAGAGGGATGGATCATAATCTTGTGTCAGCGGAAACATCACACTGCTTACCTCCCCAAGGCGCCACCGCATCCCTTCACGAAGACTCCCCTCCTGTATCGCCGCTCCGAACCAGAACCACTTATCACTGTTTCCTCTGCTACAGCAACTCACCAGCCACCCCTTCTCCATGGAGTCCACAGGGGGGAGGGGCTGTACCGGAGGAGGGAGGCAGGGCAAAGTGTTCAAGAATGAAGACTCTCGAGACCTTTTCTGTTTCTCCTCCCCTCTCCTTCCGTCATCCACCTCCCCGACATCAGATGACTACTTGAATGTATTAATGTAACTGCTGTTTTCTTGCTTCTGTGCAGAATCTTCTTCTATTTGAAATGGTGACTATTCCAATGGTTCCATTACAGTTAAATTCAGTTGCAGTATCCATTTTTAATATTAAAGAAAGTCAATAATAAATTATTCATTTATTTATGTATTTCTCAAAACTTTCCAAGTCAAGGTAAAATAGAAGAAAAAAATTCATTATTTCCATCAATATAATGATTAATTCATAGGTACTTCTAGAGTTGACAGAAATTCCTTGAGTCTTTCAGGATCCTCAAATTGATGAAATTTATCTTTATAGGTAACTCTCGTCAGTGCTGGATAATATAACCCATATTTAGCTCCAAGATCTCTTAGTGGTTGTCTTAACTGCAGAAACTGCTTTCTCAGCTGAACTGTTTCTTTAGCAAAGTCCGGAGTTTTTATAAGCCAGATTTTTTGTTTCTTTTGCAGCTTTTAAAATGTTCAGTACATGTTGAAACCTTAATAATTTTATTATTACTGGCCTGGGTTTTTCCTGATGAGATTTTTTTCCTCCAATCCAGTGTGCTTTTTCTATTTGCAATGGTAATTTAAATTTAATAGGAAGAACTTTAGAAATTATTTCTTCTAGAAATGGTATCATATTTTCC
The DNA here is from genome assembly GCF_902459505.1 of Geotrypetes seraphini. Lineage (NCBI taxonomy): Eukaryota > Metazoa > Chordata > Amphibia > Gymnophiona > Dermophiidae > Geotrypetes > Geotrypetes seraphini. The sequence continues at coordinate 347,020,050 of NC_047085.1, forward strand.
CTTTCAGATCCTTCTTTTATTCCAAGGATCCTTATATTCTGCCTCCTTGATCTGTTTTCAAGATCAATCATTTTGTTCCTCATCTCTTCAAGGATCTTATGGTCTTCCTTATGCTCCTGCTGCTCATGTTCAATCTTTTCTACTCTATTTTCCAATTTATCCATTCTGTTGTTTATTATATCAAATTTACCATTCTTTTCTCATCTCGGTTAATGTTAAGTTAATATTTCTAAAAACTTCCATTACCTCTATGACATCTAAGGCATCCGTAAGCAATGGGATCCCCTCAGGAGTCTGTGGATCTTCTTTTAATTTTTTAGTCTTTCCTGTAGCTTTCGCTGGAGTCTCCTGTATCTTCTGTTTGATTGATGCCATTATTAGTATTGTTTTTAGAAGATTTATATTCAGATAGAAGAAACAATTTTATTGTTGGAGTCTATTAAATGATGTCTAGAGGAGGGAGCTTAAACTGCTAGCCAGCCATTCACCAGGTCTCCAAGTTCCGGAATCTTTGGTTTCTTATTTAAAAATTCAGATATTAATTTATACCACTGGGTGGCCTGATGTCCCAGGAAGTCTGTCTGGAAGCAGAGGACCGGCAAACTATATTGATTTTTAAGATTTTGACATTCAGGGAACCCCTTCTGAATGGTTTGCTTCAACTGCAACCATCTATAACTTTGAGACTTAGCAATACCAAATGTGTTGCAGTCATGAAAAATCAAGCATCTTTCCATCTGATACTACATCATCCAGAGTACATATGCCCGCTTTTATACAATGCTTCCAGATGACCTTAAAACCACCAATTTGAATCTTGGAATTCAGCCAAAGGGACTGACAGGTGGATTTATGAATCAGAATAGGTGTTAAATTATTAATAAATTTTAATGTCTGCCAAGTGTCTAACAAAATTATATTGTCCTTATATAACCTCGGAAGTTTGATACTCAAAACGTGACCTAACAAGCTCATAATTGAAACATAAAAGGAATTTAATTGGCCGATAAGCACCTATCCAATTCTATTAAAAGTCTGCATGGTCTAAGTGGGTGTGTTTGGGGACAGAGACAGACATAGGCGCGATTCTGTAAATAGCATCTAAGCACGATTGACATGTGGCATGCGCTTTTCTTCTAGGTGCTGTTTACAGAATCTGTCCCTGTGGATTATGTTGTGGCTTTTTGTATTACTATACTGTTTAGGTTAATTTATTCATGTAAAATTTTAAATTCCAATGACACAAACATGATACAGCTGATGATTCATTTGTGCCAGGTGCATTGCAAAACCTGATTATTTTATATATAGTTCTTTTCATTCCACCTGAAAAAATAGAACATTCAATTCTTCCTTTCTGCAGGCACTCAAAGATTTACTACAAGACAAGGAGTAAAAAGCTATTTAATTGCCAAGTACAAGGCTGTAATTTTTCACCATGACAGTACATAAAAAAAAAAATCTACAAATAGATCCGCATTTGTAGCATACTTTGCTGCAACTTTTTATTGAGCTTTTAAGAACTATAATTTTGTTTCAGTAGTTGAGATTGTTAAGTAATAAGGGCTCAATCCATGCCAATTCACCTTGGCCTCTAGAGGCTAAGTAACAGAGAAAACAGTGAAGAGAAGCTGTCTTAAATAAAGATATTCAGAAATTTCTGACTAAAAACTATGTGGTACACTTCAAAAGTAAGATATTCAAAGCACACTGAGTCACCCATGTTCACCTTTTATTTATCTCTCTAAACCTGAAATCCGTTATGTGTTTTATTGGGTATACTCCTAGGATTAAGAGTCAACCACATTCAAAAATACCCAAATAGCCATAAAAAAATAAGCAAAGCAAATATCAATAGTATTATGTACTTGATCATCAGTAAAAAATATGGAACCAAACATGAGCTGTAATAATTAAGCTCAGCTGTGTTAAGAGCTAACAAAAGCCTAACGCAGGTTAAAGTGTCATACCATAGGACACACTCAAGCATATGCAGTAAATGCCATTTTAGCATGTGCTAATCCATATGCTGAAACATTTTTCAATTTTTGGGGGAGGGGACATATCAAAGGATATTCCTGCCTTAATGAGTTAGCTCAGCTACACTACTGCACACTAATTAGTACAGGATTACTGCTTGAACCCATGGAGGGGCATAATAAAAAAAATGTCTAACTTCCTTTTTGGCCTAAGGCTTTAAGCACTCAAAGTAGGCAGCAGGGAAATTTCCATTCTCAAAAAAAAAATGTCCAAAATGTGGGGTTTATTTGTTTGTTTGTTTTTGAGAATGGCCTACCTGTACATTCAGGTGTTTAATCGCCCAGACCGTCCCTACGTCTACCTTTAAGCCCTATTCTCGAAAAAAAAAAAAAAAATCACCCAAGTCCCAAACGCCCATAACAAGACCTTTAAGGTGTGGAAGGGATCAGTCCTTTGCCTAAAAGCACGATTCTCTAACCTTCGTCTGTCATAAGTGCCAGTTAGAGAATTGTGGAACAGTCTTCCCCTCCCCACCCCCCAACAATCGCAGCAGGAGAAATGCCCAATTTCTCCTGCTGGAACCTGCCGTGACACTCCCCCCAATGATTGCCAGCAGGAGAGATGCCCAATCTCTCCTGCCTGCACCCACCATGACACCCTCCCCCGAGGGATGCTCAGCCCCTCCTGCCCGGCATCCACCGTGACACCCTGCAACCTTCAATGGCAGGAGGGATGCCCAGTCCCTCTCGATGAACACCCCTGACCCCCACCCCCCGAATAATTGTAGCAGGAGGGATGCCCAGTCTCTCCTAACTGGCATCCGCCATGACTCCCGATAGTTCTCCAGCAGGAGAGATGCCCATTCTCTCCTGCCGGACACCCCCTACCCCACCCCCAAATGATCATGGCAGGAGTGATGCCCAGTCCTTCATGTCAGACACCTCCCATATCCCCAAAGGTAGCCCACCTAGACCCCCAAAAGCCACCCTAACCATACCCCCACCAGGACCCCCCTAACTCCACCCAGCTCCCCTAACATTTTTTAGATAGCTGGTCGGGTCTTTCCTGCATCTAGCCAGCATGCCAGCCTTCACTGCAACGGCGGGCCTGCCCCTTCCCTGATTGGCCCAGGCACTGGGAGTGGCCTAAGATTCTGATTGGCTAGACCCCTAGGCCACCCCCCCATAGGCGGCATATAATTTGTGCCAACTAACATCAATAATTGATTGCTAGTGTCCAAGTATTAAGTGCAACTGCCTTGTTAGCCAATTAAGTTGCAAGCACATCTCTAGATCACGTCCAAATTTAGGTGACCTTTATAGAATCTGGGGCCATGCGACCAAAAGGTGGCTTCAGTGTAAGTGGGTTTTTCCCATATGCTAAAGCATTTTTTGTATTAATGGCCGTGGGCTAATATTTATTTATTTATTTTATAAACTTCTATTCTGCTTAAGACCTAAGCAGATTACCATAGCATACAGCCATTACTTAGGGTTATCAAATGTCCGGATTTCCACCAACATGCCCTCCTTTTCGAGGACATGTTCGGGGGTCCGGATGGCTTTTCAAAACCTGGCACTTTGTCCGAGTTTTGAAAAGCTTCCCTCTAAATCACGTCAGACAGGAGGAAATCCGGGCATGCGTGGATGCCACACGATGACATCACGTGCACGTGACATCATTGCATCGCATCCACCAAGATTTGGTGGTTTAAACCCTGATCATTCAAACAGACATAGTAGAACTTTAGAGAATCGTGGCATACTGGCAATGCTGTAAATAGTGGTTCTTATACCGGTCCTGGGGGACACCCAGCTAGTCCGGTTTTCAAGACCCTCCACTGTCTCAAATCTCAGACGCTTTGTGCTTCGTCCTTTGACTGACCATGCCATGTTTTCTCATAAAATGTTCTTCCACACCCTTTCGTACTGTTCACCATCTTTGTCCTACTATACTATATTCAAAATGTTATAATGGACTACGTCCTCTCAGAAAATACAGTCAACAAGCAAAACGAGAGAACTTATAAGAATGAAAGATCTTGCATCTACAAATTGCACTAATATGCTCTCAGAAACCTGTGTTTTCCGAACACTTAAGTGTTTGAAATAAACTTATACAGGTATGAGGTGTCATTCATCGAGCAATATTATTTGTGAATTTGTGCAAAAAATGGTTCAACAAGTTATGAAGTGCTACATGCAATAATAAATAAGTGTTAAAACTTTTGCACTTATCTTTTTGTGAAGTAACTTGTCGCCAAACTGTTTAGCAAAATGGCTAAACGCCCTACGGGACCCATTTCACCACAACATGGGCTTCATCAGGGGTCTTGAAGTTATATACTGTGAAAATGACAACGATAATATATTAAATTTAAAAAAACATGAGTATATAAAAACTGTGCAGATAATCATTCAAACAATATAACGACAGAACTTACTGTGTAACTCAGCTTCAGTTATCACATGAAAAATGGCACTGGCGATCAAAGAACGCCACGCATGCGCATTTTAATCTCTACGTGTGTGATGTCATGCTAGTCTGTGCGCACGTATTAAATTAGTCTCTTCTTTAATGGAACGTTATTTAAAGAAAAGACTAAATTTTAAAGAATTAGAAAAAGGAACACCAATCTATGTTAGAATTTGAGTCAAATTGGATCAAAAATTCCCCATTCAGTGAAGCATTATATGGATGGCACAGATATATAGATGATGTCCTATGTTAAAATGTTTATTTTATTTTTATTTTTCCTCTAACTCTACTTTTCACTTCTCTATTACCCTCCAGGTACTTTAGTTAGATTGTGAGCCTTCGGGACAGTAAGGGAATTTTTCAAGTACCTTTCTTATTTCTAATCTTAATGTATATTTTCTGTAAACCGCTTAGAACCTAACGGATGTAGCGGTATATAAGAAATAAATTACATTACATTACATTACATTATGGAAAAGCAGTGAGAAACATCTTCAAGATTTCCTGAAATGGCTCAATAACTGTGATGAGAATTTAGTATTCTCGATGACTTGGTCTAAAACTGATATCACATTTCTGGATTTATTGATAGTCCAAAAAGAAGATAAGTTCGAGTTTGATATTTTTACCAAACCCACGGACAGGAACACATTTTTAGATTTTCGGAGTTGCCACCCTTCTAGTTTAAGAAACAATCTTCCTTTTTCTCAGTTCTTGCGGTTGAAGAGAAATTGTTCTTCTCCTACAACTTTTAAAACAAGAGCTAAAGAACTGACAGAAAAATTAGAAGCACGTGGTTACCCGAAAAAAATATTAAAGAGAGCTTTAAAACGTACTAAGCACTACCATAGGGAATGGTTGTTCCAGGAGAAATCCAGTAATGATAAGCCAGATGATAATACTGTAACATGTGCTTTAAGATATTCCACTGGTGGCAATGCAATTGCTCATATTTTGAAAAACAATTGGAAAATCATAGAGTCTAATTCAGTATTTGAGGACACACAGTTACGGATAGCCTTCTCAAGAAATAAAAATTTAAAGGAAATCTTATCTCTCACTGTATGTGATATAGAAAGACCAACTAAACCCATATTATTGGGATTCTTTAAATGTGGACATTGCAATATCTGTAAAATTACGATATCACAGAATGAGTTCAAAAATCCTACGGACGGCAAAACATATAACATAAAGCATTTTTTAACGTGCACTACTGATAACATTATTTATGTTATCATTTGCCCATGTAACAAACTATACGTAGGTATGTCCTCAAGACCATTCAAAATAAGAATGGGTGAACACAAATCCAACATAAAATATTTCAAACGTAATGCCCCTCTTACTGAACATTGTATCGAAATGAATCACTCTTTCTGGGATTTGAAATGTTTTGCCATTGACAAAGAAATGAATACAGCAAGAGGAGGTGATAGAAAACGCAGACTGCATCAAAAAGAATCGAGATGGATTTTTAGACTGAACACTCTGAAACCGAACGGTTTAAATTCTAACATAGATTGGTGTTCCTTTTTCTAATTCTTTAAAATTTAGTCTTTTCTTTAAATAACGTTCCATTAAAGAAGAGACTAATTTAATACGTGCGCACAGACTAGCATGACATCACACACGTAGAGATTAAAATGCGCATGCGTGGCGTTCTTTGATCGCCAGCGCCATTTTTCATGTGATAACTGAAGCTGAGTTACACAGTAAGTTCTGTCGTTATATTGTTTGAATGATTATCTGCACAGTTTTTATATACTCATGTTTTTTTAAATTTAATATATTATCGTTGTCATTTTCACAGTATATAACTTCAAGACCCCTGATGAAGCCCATGTTGGGTTGAAACGGGTCCCGTAGGGCGTTTAGCCATTTTGCTAAACAGTTTGGCGACAAGTTACTTCACAAAAAGATAAGTGCAAAAGTTTTAACACTTATTTATTATTGCATGTAGCACTTCATAACTTGTTGAACCATTTTTTGCACAAATTCACAAATAATATTGCTCGATGAATGACACCTCATACCTGTATAAGTTTATTTCAAACACTTAAGTGTTCGGAAAACACAGGTTTCTGAGAGCATATTAGTGCAATTTGTAGATGCAAGATCTTTCATTCTTACAAGTTCTCTCGTTTTGCTTGTCTACTATACTATATGCCACATTTAGCATACTATGTTTTGGCACACTATGTCTGCCATGCTCTGATCTCTCATTCTATGTTGGTCACACAATGTTTGCTGCTCCATGTCTTCCATGCTATGTTGCATCATGCACGCTTGCCTTATTATTTTGGCCAAATCATGTCATATTATGTTAACCATGTAATACTAAGTTTGCCAAGCTATGTATTATGTTTTTTACCATGTTTTGTTAACTATGTTTTGCCATCTCTGTCAGACAATGTTTCCTATGCTAGCTTCTACCATACTATGGCTGAGAGTGTGGTGCAGGGTTTAGAGCTACAGCCTCAGCACCCTGAGGTTGGGGATTAAAACCCACGCTGCTCCTTGTGACCCTGGGCAAGTCACTTGGCCCCCATTGCCCCAGGTATATTAGACAGATTGTGAGCCCACTGGGACAGACAGAGAAAAATGCTTGAGTACCTGAATAAATCCATGTAAATCATTCTGAGCTCCCCTGGGAGAACAGTATGGAAAATTGAATAAATAAATAAGATATCCCTAATGAATATGCATGAGTGAGATTTGCCTATAAAGTAGGTAGTAGGCATACAAATTTCTCTCATGCATATTCATTAAATATCTCAAAAAGCTAATTTAACAATCTTTGAATAATATGTAATTTTTAATACTATAAATTTATAAATTAATTACATACTCATAACATCATATCATTTCACACATTGATCACACAGACGGAACCCTCCCAGTTCATCCAACCCTATTAAAATCTCATATTAAAGTGCTTTGAAATGTTCACCCATATGTCCATGAGTTACGAGCAACAGTAGACCAAATTTTCAATTGATGTGTCTAATTGGAAATATCTTCACTTAACTCAATATTTCTTTCCATAATATCACGAAGATTTGGATGTCATAAACAGTAACCATTCTCGACATGTTTCTGTGTTTCGCCACAAGGGCATCCTCAGGAGCTTCACTGGTTACGGCTCTACTCCTTAAAACATACATAAAATCCCATTATACCCTTACAATCATTACATAAACATATATCCTACTTATTAATGACAATAAATAACTTAAATACCTGTTTTATTCATTATACTAGCATATTTACAGGCAGCTACCAATGGCTGAGATCTCCAAACCAGGATCCCGTAGCAGAACCCCAGATCAGTTCATTTCCATTTACTCGTCTCTATTTCCTGTTACCCTTTTTTTTAAAAAAAATTGATTTTCAAACTAAAACAGTGCATTACAAACAAACACAAGAAAGAACAATAATTACTATATACATTGCACTATTAACTATTTAGGTAACATATATGTCATTCCATTCTTCCCATCCTTCCTTCTTTTATTAATAATATAACATAACATAGAGCTCCTTTTATCAAGGTGCGCGAGTGGGGTTAGCACATCAGACATTTCAGCATGCGCTAACCCCCGTGGCAAGCCAAAAAACTAACGCCTTGTCAATGGAGGTGTTAGCGACTAGCACGGCAGGTGGTTTAACGCGCGGTATTCCGCGCATTAAACCCCTACCGCAGCTTGATAAAAGGAGCCCGTAGGACATAATACATAATAATAGAATTAAGTTACCTAAGTATATCCATCAAGAATTATTTCCCTCCCCCCAACCCCCTACCCAGGATATGTAAAAGTAAATAAGAAGAAGAAAAGTAAAGATAAATAACATTATTATAAATTCATAAATTTAGTCAACGAGCTCCATACTTTATTAAATGAACTACTAAATCCTCCACATTCCTCATTTATTCTTTCATACCTGTATGTTATACACACATTCACCCACCAATAAGTGTAATTTAGTCTGTCATAGTTTTTCCAGTTACCTGTGATCATTTGGTTAGCTATACCTGTCATGATCATAAAAAGATGATTTTTATATTTGTCCAAAGTGGGCTTAACATGTAATATCGTTCCACATATTATGGCCTCATCTGCAGGGCAGGATTAACCAATAGGCCAAGTAGGCACGTGCCTAGGGCCCAAAATGGTCAGGGGGGCACGATGAAGGAGGGCATCAACATTGTTTTTTACAAACGGCGATGGATCCCTCCAGCATCGATCGGCAATGCGGGCCCACCCCAGTCGGCAACGCGGGCCCCACCCCCATCGACAGAAAGTAAGACAAGCAAGCAACACGGGTAAGAAAGGCAACGGGAACTGTAATTGTGCAAACGGTGCTGCTTGCCTAAAGCTTCCCTCTGACACAGCTTCCTGTTTCCGCCTGGGCGCATGGTGGGGTGGGGCGGGGCGGGGCAGGGGGCCCATTGTACTTGTGTGCCTAGGGGCCCTCGGTGAATTAATCCTGCCCTGCTCATATGTTAATGGAATATTCACTTCAAGAACAAGATTTGTTTGTCTCCAAATTGATTTCCAAAATACAAATATTAAAGGACAAAAATATAACAGATGATCCAAAGTCCCTACATTAATATGACAGTGCCAGCATCTATTTTATTTTAACGAACTGGGGTCCAGAAAATCCTATGCAATATAAATAACCATATTTGTCTCATAGATGCTGAAACTGTACATTTCAACCTCCAAGTCCAAATTCGTGGCCAACGAGACACAGAAATATACTGTTTTATCTCGATACTCCAAATGTCTCTAAGACTATTTTTTGGCTTTTTATTTAAAAATCCAGAAATCAGTTTGTACCACTGGTGAGCATGGGGCATTGACGCCATTTGTGAAAGCTTCAGGTTTGAAAATAATTCTACATGCAAAATGACACCAGCGCAAGGTTTTAAAATTATAACCAGGATTTATTGAATTATTGGTTCTATTTTCCCATTATTAGATCAAAAGAATAGCATAATTGCTTACGTTGCGCTCATGGGAGATCATCATCGTGGCCAAAGACTGGCCTTCTCACAATGGTCTCGTTTTTCTATCTCATTACAGTCTATTATATAACTTTTGGTTTAGTGACATCATCAAGTTTGACGACCAATAACATTTCTATGGGTGGTCTCAAAGTTTAGACAAAGAAACATTCCTCCATGTTTAAAAGTTAGTCAAAGTTTCAGATGATTTCTGAATTAACATTAACATTCAAAAGAATTCACAATTATTAACATGGTAAATTCTCAGTCCTTCCATGCTGACAAGTTCTGAGCCTTAAAGGAAAAAAAACTCCTAAGCTGACAGATTCAAATTGCACAGCCTTACACAGAAATCTTACTCAGGAGAAAAAGGGGGGGTTAAATCCCCCTCTCCTCTTCCTGAAGCGTGGGCTTTCAATGCCCCCCTTTTCCCTATTCTTGAGACTGACTCTAATCACTTCCAGATGTTGTGCTCAAGAGTTTTTCTTAATGTTTATGCTTATAAAACCATTTATATAAACCATTTATATTTTACATTCATGTCACCACATATCACATTCAGGGGCCCCAAACATTCATAATTTCATTCATATCTTGGCCATTCATACTTCATACATTTTATATCTCAGTTTGGAATATGGAGTTTTCCTAACTAGCCTGAGCACATCTGTTTTCAATTAGAACCACGAGGCTAAAGGCGGGAAGCTGAACAAAGAACAGAAACTATTCACTGGCACAAGATGCTGGCCTAAGACAGGACAGTTATAGTACATACAAAAGAATCTAAACTGGACTCCATGTAATCATGATCCTGATTTCCACCATGATTTAGCTCAACAGCAAAATACACAAGAAAACACCATTCTTTCCCTTATATTAATCTTTAGTGTGTTTTTTTTTTCTTCTAGCCTTAGCTACATTATATTTAAATGTTTTATTCACCTATTTTTCGTACGCTTCTATTTGGGCGCAGTCCTTAACTAACACAGATGTTTGTCTAACTAGAATTACCCAGAATCATACGAAAAAACTGGCGCTACAAAAATACTGCACTATCATGCTTCTGACCTCAATATCGTCCCATTAAACAGCACCCCCTGCTGGCCACGAGCCACTACTCAATCCCCTCTTGGATATTACTGAATTTATGAAGTAATATTCAGAATTGAGCTCGTGGTCTTATCTGTGGCGCTGGGGTTTACTCTGGGTACGGTTCTTCTTATGGATCAGTGTGTGTCTGTGCAAGTATATTCTTTTAAATGCCAATTAGATAGCAAAAGCCAGAAAAATGTACTACCTAGGCCTGCAACGGCAGGTGCCTAGAAGATCTTACCCAAAGCTTACTTGAATTCTCTAGTGAGAATGCAAGCAAATCCCATCCACTATTCTAGATAAAACCCATCTAAGTGTACATTTATGTAAGTTGCTGTCTAAACCATATCATATAGGAAACTTACCATTCCAGTGGTAGTCAGACAGTGTCTGTTCTAGGTGCAAGTACAGTCCTAGAGCAGAGACGTCTGTTGTTTTATTCATAGAGGTATTCATGAAACTCCAGTACTTTTAAAGTTTAAAAGTCAGAAAATTTAGAGAAAGTATAGTTAAAGAAAAATAGAACCCTAGATTTCCCTACGATAAAGAGAACCTCAGTATTACCTAATTTAATTAGTCCCTATGCTCAAAAGTGTTATGTTATAAAATCTTGGAATTATATCAATAAAGTGTAAAATAATGCACAGTGTTAAGAAAACCCAAATATATGCTTAATATGGAAATGTACTCATGTGCAGATAATGCATGCACATTAGATATAAGTTTTCTTTTTCTGTGTGTGTTGCAGGAACTCATTTCTCAAATTTAAATTAAAATCATTAAAAGGACTGATGATATCAGCTGTTAAACCCAATTAAACAATATTGTGGCACTGTGTTACAGCTTAGAAGCTGCCACTGTGTATAGAAATACAGTCATATGAAATAAAATTTAAAATACAGGATACACAAAATATTTTCTGAGAACAATGCATGAAAACAATGATAAAGAAAATACAGTTATTAATACAATATCAGAATAAGTCTATGAAATTATGCAAAAGCATAATTAAAGTTCAGAAGCCTAATTCAAATGAAATGATTTAAAGTAACATGGTTTAAGATAAAGTCTGTTTTTTTGTTCAAAATTTTTTATATGAGTCCAGAAATGTCTTTTGCAAATAGTTTTAGCAACTTGTAAGGTCGGAGTCTCTAAATTAATTTCAGTGAAATTTAAATCATGGCTTTAAAAAGTTCATGCTGCAACGTTTTCAGAATTCAAGCTTGGCTTTTCTGTAACTATGGAACTGCTTTTCTTTACACCCGTACTGGTACAACTGAAAGGTAAGCACAGCTCATTAGTTGAAGACAAAGGAACACTGAAATTCCCGCCGAAAATTCAGCATCGGAATTTTTCTCTGTGTTCTCCACAGCTCTAGTGGTGGAATGTGGTACTGCTGATCAGTGTAAATCCTGGAAGGAAAGCACATGTTCATTAACAAAAGAACAAAGAAAAGAAAAACACATGGCACCCTCTGCAAACAGTACTAATTCTTGTATTGCAGAGTCTTCTGTGTAGAATTGTTGAAAAGATTCAAAGAAGGTTCTTAACTGAAACACAAAACATACAGATTAAATAGACTTTTTTTCAGGGTCCTGTAGTACCAAAATATGGCTACAGGAAAATTTAAACATGCAGACACATTCTCTACATGGTAAAATTAGACTTTCTTTTTTTCTAACATCAGGGAATTATTCTCAATTTCATATTTTTATTAGGTTCCTATCCTGAAGAGCTTACTTGTAAAAAGTAAGCAAAATTTCAATTCCGAATTCATCCACTTAAATAAAAGTTTATTATAATTGTTCTTTTCCGTTAACCAAGTTAGCAAGCCCTTTGTTTCACATTTATTTCGATTTTCAAAAAAATATAGGTACTTAACCTCTACTTTTGTTAATCTTTTTATTTTAAACTTCCCCAGTTTAATTTTAAAATGTATTTAAATTTAATTACTCCCTAATCATATATTTTGGACAATGCACAAGTTTAAAAATACTTTATAAACCATGCAGGGGCACAAAAATTCATATTCAAAATTAATTTGAAACACTGAGATAAAAATATAAAGGCAGGGATTTTATTTTTCCCTTATGCACACTTGCCTGCTTTTAAGCATGGTATCTACCCTTTAAAATCAAACTTTTTCTTTTCCACAAAATTATCCTTTCACTGTTGAATATATACCCAAGTCCAGCAGAATTCTTTCTTTTCTCCCATCTTCCCTATCGAACTTTTCCATAGCACATTTCACAAGCTTTCTTTCCACATTCCTGTACATTCGTTCTACAAACTATCTCCCTGCTTTGAAACAGCCAAACATTTAAACGATCTAGCTATTCAAACTTTCTTTTCCAAATTGTTTAAATATCACATTCTGACCCAACATTTCTTTTCTTGCAACACTCTTATAACTCTTTTAAAAAATAAAGGAACAAGGGAAAAATTCAAGCTACATAACGTCTTTTTTTTCTAGAATGCATCTTGTACAGAGCCCTTAGGCTACAAACAGCTTCTGAAACTCGCCCAAAGTACCTCCATTGTTCCTAACACCGCAGGGATCACTTAGCTATGTAAACTTGCTCTCCCAATACACTTTCTTGTTTTCCTGAACATCAAAAACAACTTTGAATTAACTTCAAGTGCCTTACTAAACAATTACCCGGCTGATCGGAACTCCAACCTGCATGCATTTCCCTGTTAAAGTTTTATCGGAGAGAAACCACATTGAATCCTGACATTCACACTACATAAGCCACGGATACATAGGATTCAAACTACCAGTTCTCAATAAACCCTTTTAATATGCAAACAGACTTGCTCCGAGACTTCTCAAAAAAGAAGAATCAAATTCGTTAACTGACTAATAAGCAAATACCTGTTGGAAATCTGTAGCCGAGACAAAAGAACTCCATTGCTGCTATTCCCTCCCCCTCTTTCCTCACGTGATAGCTCTGTGGAAGGCGAGGGAGGAAAAAGGTGGGGGTGAAAATCCCCCATTTGCAGCCCGCTCTTTCAAACAAAGGAAACTGAAGGGAACGGGAAGCCATTAACTTTATTTTTCTTTTTCCAGAGACAAGAGAAAAAGTTAGGGCAGAGCAAAAAAGACTGAGAGACAGAACTGGAGTTTAGAAAGACAAAACTGAGAAACACAATTTCTTTTTTCTTTTCAAAGTAGTTACTTCAGATAGGCACTGAAAATGCACAGAGGGAGACAAAGAAAGAGGGGGTGCCCTCAGCCCGTTTTTTCAAACAAAGAGACGGGTGAGGGAAACTTTTCAAAGTCAGATTAAAACAGACAGTTTTCTTTTTTCACAGAGAGAAAGAGTTAGTTCAGAGACAAAGCTTAGACACACAGCAGGAAAATATATATATTTTTTTCTCTTCAAACTCAGTAACCTCTGTTATCAGACAAGCAAAAACTTACGTTCACAGAGGAGACCTGCTCTCTACTGCACTGCTCAGTTTAAAAGTCAGATGGAAAAATGCCAGCACTACAAGGTTTTTTCTTTCTTTTCACAACATTCTTTCTGTGTTACTTTTATTTCTAATTTTTTCTTTTTCTTTTTCCATTAATATTTAATTTCCACTAACTTCATATCCCTCTACCCACAAATTTATTATGTACAGATATATACAAGCATGCATGCTCCTTACTGTTAAATAATTTTTTTTTTTAATTATTTTTAATTAATTTTTTTTTTTTAATTATTTTTAATTAATTTTTTTTTTTTATTATTATTTTTCTTTAAACAGGCGTAATACTCACAATTTTCCAGTTTTCCGGTCCCGTTTTATCTCGAATTTCCGCCATATTCCTGCGCAGCCAGTCAACCTGTGACTACCTTTTGTTACACAACCATGCGAAATCTCTAAAGTTCCTAGAGCTTCTATGAATAACCTATAAGCTTTTTCAAGGCGTCAAATTAGTTAGTTAGTTCCCGGCACCAATTGAGCATGGGGCATTGACGCCACTTGTGAAAGCTTCAGGTTTGAAAATAATTCTACATGCAAAATGACACCAGCGCAAGGTTTTAAAATTATAACCAGGATTTATTGAATTATTGGTTCTATTTTCCCATTATTAGATCAAAAGAATAGCATAATTGCTTACGTTGCGCTCATGGGAGATCATCATCGTGGCCAAAGACTGGCCTTCTCACAATGGTCTCGTTTTTCTATCTCATTACAGTCTATTATATAACTTTTGGTTTAGTGACATCATCAAGTTTGACGACCAATAACATTTCTATGGGTGGTCTCAAAGTTTAGACAAAGAAACATTCCTCCATGTTTAAAAGTTAGTCAAAGTTTCAGATGATTTCTGAATTAACATTAACATTCAAAAGAATTCACAATTATTAACATGGTAAATTCTCAGTCCTTCCATGCTGACAAGTTCTGAGCCTTAAAGGAAAAAAAACTCCTAAGCTGACAGATTCAAATTGCACAGCCTTACACAGAAATCTTACTCAGGAGAAAAAGGGGGGGGTTAAATCCCCCTCTCCTCTTCCTGAAGCGTGGGCTTTCAATGCCCCCCTTTTCCCTATTCTTGAGACTGACTCTAATCACTTCCAGATGTTGTGCTCAAGAGTTTTTCTTAATGTTTATGCTTATAAAACCATTTATATAAACCATTTATATTTTACATTCATGTCACCACATATCACATTCAGGGGCCCCAAACATTCATAATTTCATTCATATCTTGGCCATTCATACTTCATACATTTTATATCTCAGTTTGGAATATGGAGTTTTCCTAACTAGCCTGAGCACATCTGTTTTCAATTAGAACCACGAGGCTAAAGGCGGGAAGCTGAACAAAGAACAGAAACTATTCACTGGCACAAGATGCTGGCCTAAGACAGGACAGTTATAGTACATACAAAAGAATCTAAACTGGACTCCATGTAATCATGATCCTGATTTCCACCATGATTTAGCTCAACAGCAAAATACACAAGAAAACACCATTCTTTCCCTTATATTAATCTTTAGTGTGTTTTTTTTTCTTCTGGTCTTAGCTACATTATATTTAAATGTTTTATTCACCTATTTTTCGTACGCTTCTATTTGGGCGCAGTCCTTAACTAACACAGATGTTTGTCTAACTAGAATTACCCAGAATCATACGAAAAAACTGGCGCTACAAAAATACTGCACTATCATGCTTCTGACCTCAATATCGTCCCATTAAACAGCACCCCCTGCTGGCCACGAGCCACTACTCACTGGGCAGCCTGATGTCCTATTAGATTTGTTTGGTAGCAAAGGATCTGCAAGCTAAAGTAAGTTTTTAAATTTTTCCATTCAGGGAACCCACTCTGAATAGCCTGCTTCAACTGCAACCACCTATATTGTTGAGACTTTAAGATGCCAAATGATTGTTGCAGTTGTGTTCTTTTATTTAGGCACAATGAAAACCAAGGGTCTGTTTCAAAACTTTAGAAACTCCAAACTATTGGGGAAACTCGTGGTTGCCTGACTGTATTGCAATACTTCTGTTGCTATTAGGGCTTGGTGCTCAGACTTGGAAACTCTATACAGTATTGGGCAAAGCTAGAGTGTCTATTATTTAATTATAAACTCCATATGAGAGGGAGGAGGGGGCAGTTTGCTGAGAATGCAATCCTATTGAAAAAACTCTTCAGATCATCCTTTTTTTTTGGTTTTCTAAACATGTGGAATAAATTGGGAATCAGGCAAAAATGTCTTTTTCTTCGCCACCCTATAGCTATTTTAGAAGAATTCCAACAAACGTGGTGTTAACCCAGGTAGGAACCAGGACCATAGAGGTCTAACAAGGAATACTTTATTATAGAATTCAAAAAGTGCAATTTAAGGTGTCCTTTTACTAAACTACATTAAATGTTATGGGGCTCATAATAAAAAAAAATAACAAACGTCTAAAAAGTGGCCTAAATCGGTTCTTGGACGATCAAAAATCCAGATCGTCCAAATATCGATAATCAAAGCTGGTTTTAGACATATCTATAACCATCTAAACGCCTAGAGCGAAAAGAGATGTTTTTAGAGGAGGGGACAGGGTAATAGGTGGGCCAACCTAGACTTAGACATACAGCAAGTAAAACCAAAACCTTTAACAGGTTGCCTAGTCGGAACTTATATGTTTTGACTTAGACCAAGTCAAAACAGGTATAAGTTCCGATAAGGGGCCGCTGTGCTGATCACGGCTGCCGCGATCAGCTCAGCGGCCCCGGCAACCTGCCCACCCCCCAGCACAATGATTGTGGCAGGAGAGATGGCTCATCTCCCCCCCCCCACCCAAACTGCTGCGACCCGCAGCAGGAGAGATGCCCAATCTCATCTGCCTTGGTTCGTGGTAGTTTGGGGGAGGGGTGATCACGATTGCAGAAGGGGAGATGAGCCATCTCTCCTGCCTGATCATTGCGAGGGTGGGGGGATGGATTCTGTAACTGGTGTTGTTTTTGACAGATGCCGGTTTCAGAATCCAGATTTTAGGTGAAGGACTGGCCTCTCCTTTGCCTAAAAGGTCTTGTTTTGGGCATTTGGGACTTAGGCTATTTTTTTGTTGATAATGTGTTGTAAGTTTAGAGGTAGTGGTGGTCAGAGTGCTTTGAGACCTTGCTCAAAAAAAAAATCATTTTGGACATTTTTTTTGAGAACGGACATTTTCCCTGCTGCTACTTTCAGCGTTTAGGGCCTTAGGCCAAAAGGGGACTTAAACTTTTTTTTTTATTATGCCCCTCCACATTTATTGGAAGCTTCTGTACCGCTACAATTCAGAATGGTTTTCATGAGCTTCAGTAATGGTGTTACAATGCATGAGTTAAATATATGTATAGCTTTTCTATTTATACCATCTAAGTATGTATACTAAAGTTTCTGTATATCATATATTCATCTTTCTTTGTATTATTCGTGAGTTCACCCTTTCATGTTCCAAGTGAGGGTAGCCTGCTGTTTCCTCCATGTTGCTGTTCCCCTTAAATGTTTCTTTATTTGCTAAAGTGTTCTGTCAAGCGTATCGTCTTTATTCCTTTCTTGAACTTTCTGGTGCCCTTTTCTAGTTTTAACTCCCTCGGGAGTTCCACCACAGTGTTAGCATGTGCTTACCACAAATTAAAAACCTTTACCCCAAGATGTGCTCTGATATCCTGTGGTAAATGGCTATTTTTGCACATGCTATGGATATGGATTCTTTGTTTTCAACAAGGGGGCATATCTGGGGAAAAGAGTGGGCATGACAGCGCTAATCAATTAGTACTTGGGACTTTGCTGTCCACTAATTGATTAACGCAAGAGCCCCTAGGGCTTGTTTATATAAGTGATGCCTAGGTTAGGTGGCGGTAGTCACCTAAATTGGTGGCGCTTAGAGAAGTTCTGTGTGGAACTCAAAATTTAAATAATTGGCTTAATTGGTGCTGTAATTGACCACACTATTAAAAAAACAATTTAAAAAAATTAAGAAAAATGAATAAAGTTCTGCACGGAACTCAGAGAGGCACCTACTGGCACCTAACAACATCTACCTGATAAGTGGGTGTTTTAGGGGCATAAAATAGGTATGGTATGACTTAGGCGCTTAAAATAATAGCATCTATAGGTACTTACCAGTAAGTCGAATTAAGTGCCGCTAGGCATGATTCTATAAATGATGCTTAGCAGATGATTGACAACCATGCCAAGTGGTACCTAGGAGTTTATTTACTTAAGTATTTATATACCACTTATGGCCTAAATGGTTTACATTCAGGTACTCAAGTGCTTTCCCTGTCTGTCCTGATGGGCTCTCAATCTATCTAATGTACCTGGGGCAGTGGAGGAGTAAGTAACTTACCCAGAGTCATAAGATGCAGCACAGGATTTGAACCCACAACCTCATGTGCTGAGGCTGTAGCTCTAACCACGGCACTACACTCTCCTCCATTTATAGAATCAGGCCCTTACTGCCTACAAAATAGGAGGCAGTAGAGGCTCACTTGCCCAATTTTTTTAATGGTTAAGCGCTAATGACGAAATTACTGCGTGGCCATTAATTTGGAAAATGAGAAAAGTGGCTTTCGTGTGCAGTTTAGTAAAAGGACCCCTATGTATCTTAATAGTTCCCACTGTGTAGGAGTCTTGATGACCTGATATGACCACATTTTGGCAAAGAATGTCTGCCTCAGAGGTCAAGAAATGCACATAGCCAATGTTAAATAAACCGTGTGTTAATCAGCCAATAAGCTTTGTCATCATTGTATGAAGCGGACACAGACCATTAAGTTTCTTTCATACTTTCTGATGTGTTACCCTATTAATTATATTTTTTATTTTTTCACTTTTCTATACAAGTTCTCCCAGGGGAGCTCAGAACGGTTTACATGAATTTATTCAGATACTCAAGCATTTTTCATGTCTGTCCCGGCGGGCTCACAATCTATCTAATGTACCTGAGGCAATGAGGGGATTAAGTGACTTGCCCAGGGTCACAAGGAGCAGTGTGGGTTTGAACCCACAACTTCAGGGTGCTGAGGCTGTAGCTTTAACCACTATGCCACTGTTTGCCACTGTTTACTTGAGAAGCATCCTCTCATGCAAATGGTTGTAGTTAAAATGACTGGAGACAGTAAAAAAGGAAGATACAGCACAAACAAGCGAAACAAACAATGCGAAAACCAAGAAACACTAAGTAACATTTCTGATATTTTCACCCTCCCGCCCAACCACCCACCCAAACACAGGTGTGTACCAAAGTAAAAATAGAAGTTTCATTTTTAAAGATCTTCTGACATAACAAAACACACCAGCAAAGTCATTTGTTCTGAATGGCTAATAGAACGGAAGCAGTCCAGATTTATTGAATAACTAGTGTTTTAGCCCATTACATTCGTTACAGTAATGGGTGCTAGAATAGCCCCACCTATACCTTGACCCTGACCCCACCCATGCCCCGCTTCTACCATGCTCAGATCCTGACTCCCATTGATCCCAGTCCCACCATCTCATATTTCACCATTTCCTTAGTTCTCTGTACCCTTTTGGCCCTCATCGATCCTCTACTGCATTTATCACCCTTTCAGTCTCAGCTCCATTCCTATCTGTCCTTCCTTCCATTGCCTCCAAGGCCATTCTTCCTGTCCCTATATTCCACTCCCACACAGCTTCTCTTCCTTTTTACCCTTTTTCTTGTACCCATCCCAGGACCAATTTCTCTGTTGTCTCTCCCCTGCCCCTTCCCACGGTACTGCAACTGTCCTCCTCCCCATTCCAACATCTGCCACTTTAACCCTCTTCCCCCTTTAACCCTCTTCCCCCTCCCCACATTCATCCGTCTCCCCTTCTCAGCTTTTCACCCTGATGGACCCTCCATACACACACAACTGGTCCACTGCCACCAGAGGTCTGCGCTCCCTCCCTCCGCATGGGTCTGGCCTCCTGAACCCCCATTACTTACCTGAGGCAGCAGCAGCAGTCCTGACCTACCAACCCCTCCTCCCTCCCTCTGTGACCCAAAGCAGCAGCAGTCCTGATCCGCCAACCTTCTTCCCTCACTCCAACCCCAAAGCAGTAGCAGCAGTCCTGACCCGCCAACCCCCCATTCCTTACTCAAATCAGCAGTGGCAGTGCTGTAAACAGGCTGTTCGCAGCCAGCCCCGACAGGGCCTTTTCTCTACCACATCTTTAGTGATGCGGCAGAGGAAAGGCGCTGCCAGTGTTTGCCATGAGCAGCCTGTTTACAGTGCTGCCACTGCTGCTTTAGGTAAAGAATGGGGGGTTGGCAGGTCAAGACTGCTGCCACTGTGCTGAAATGCTTCCATGCTTGGCGGTGTACTGCGCATGCACAGCACGGAGGCACGCTAAGGGTTTTATTATAGTTGATATTTTGCAAACTTCAGGTGTTCCAAAATCTTCTTTTTGATCTGTGTAACCTGTGAATGGATGATCTCATTTTGAAATATCTTTCCAGCTATAGGTGAGGCCTTTTCCCCCAACAGTTTTGAAACTGAAGTTGTCCAAAGTATTTTGAAACATTAAATGCTCCTTGAACCCATGTGTTGAGTGACAGTGGTGTTTTTTTTTTTTTTGGGGGGGGGGTGTTAATTGTTATTTTATGATTCAAAGAACATCTAGCATCATCTTAAAGGAGCCAGGCAAAGTAACCTCAAGGAATCTTATTTCAAACCCCAACCCCGTCCAAGGCCTTTCAAACTGATCTCCACCCCCCCATCTAAATTATCCTACCTGGAAGTTTTCCCCCCTTCCCACACACACACTCTGGAAGATTTCCTAAAAAGGATCCCCTACACGCAAGGCTCCCTCGAGCCTACCTTCCAATACCCCTGGCATCTAGTGGGATTGGGAAGGAGTGACTAGGGGATCATCCTGCTAAGCCCTCATGAGAACCAAGGAGATTAAAAAGTAAGCCTGAAATAGGGGACCCTTTCAGTTAGGGAAGCCTTTACTTGGAGGGCCTATTAGTAGGTGGGAACTTCTGGGATGGATATAGGTTGGGGGCTTTAATTGGGAGGTGGATGTAACATCAAGGTTACTTTGTCCAGCTCACTTAAGATAGGGTTACCAGACATCTGGATTTACCTGGACATGTCCTCTTTTTAGAGGGCATGTTTGGGCATCTGGACGGCTTTTCAAAACCCGGAATTATGTCTACCATAACCAACATTTTTCCTTCTACCACCCCTCTCCAGCACCATGTCACATCTCTTCCTCCATTCTTGCACAGAAATAGCTAAGAAGAAAAATTAAAAAAAATAAAATAAAATATAAATTTTTTTAAATTGAATCAGGTTGGGCAGACTGGATGGACCATTCGGGTCTTTATCTGCCGTCATCTACTATGTTACTATGTTACTCTCCACCACCATGTCCGACACTCCTCCCTTTTACATTCCTTTTCATCTGTCCCACTGTTCCCTCTCCACCACCTCATCCAACATTTCTCCCTCTCACCTACCTCTACCTCACTCCTCTCCCACCACCATGTCCAACAATTGCCTCCCTCCCTATGCCCAACAATTCTCCTATTTTTTCCTTTCTCATATACAACATCTGTTTCCCTCTCACTCACACCTGTGCTCAACAATTATCCCATTCTATTCCCTCCCTCACCTCAGCATCTCTTTCTCTCCCTCCCTCCATCCTATGCTCCAAGTTCATGCCCCTTTCCTCCCTTGTGTCCCAAGTTTGTGCCCCTTACTCCTTCCTTCTAGCCTTTGTCCTAAGTTTATGCCCCCTCTCTCCCTTCTGTGTCTCAACATGTTCCCACTCTCCATTCTGTGTCCCAAATTCATACCCCCTCCCAGTGGCACCCCCCCATCTGTACGAAAAACATGATTTTTAGTAATAAGCCACACGTCACACGAGTAGCTAGGAAAAGGCAGCATCTTACATATGCAGTGAGCAGTACAACATCAATACACCCATTGTAAAACTAAACAAGCCAGACTAGTACAGATCAATCCTACACCATCAATCCTAACAGAAAACCATGTCTTTCGAATACACAGAACACAGAAAATACCTTTGCCTAGTATGGAATATGTCATCACAAACTAACCCCTCCCTCTTTTACAAAACTGTAGTGTGGATTTTAGCCACGGTGGTAACAGCTCTGACGCTCATAGAATTTTGAGCATCAGAGCTGCTACCACCACGGCTGGCACTAAAAATGCTCCACAGTTTTGTAAAAGGGGGGATAAAATAGAAATACATAGACAAAGGTTAAATTGAACCAGCAAGAAGCTGGACTCTGCATACAATGCAACACCACAGAAACAGTGACACATGTCTCCTAAAGCAACAAATAAATAGAAAATTTTTGTTCTACCTTTGTCTTCTCTGGTTTCTGCTTTCCTCATCTTCTTGTTACTCTCTTCCTTCCATCCACTGTCAGCCATCTCTCTGCCCCTATATGGTATCTTCTCTCCTTCTATGCCCCTTCCAGAAACTGTATGCCTCCCCCTTCCATCTCTCCTTTCACCCCCATTGGTCTGGCATCTCTCTCCTCTCCTTCCTTCTCCCACACCTCTCATCTGCAATCCCTTTCTTCCCTCATTTTCCTTTATAATTTATTTTCTGCATCCATCTAGATTACGTTCTTACTACCCTCTCATCAATTTCCTTTTTTATTGTCTACCTACAGCTCGCCACCTCTTTCCCTCACCCCCTCCAGTATTTCCCTAACTCAATCCTTTTCCCCCATCATGTGCCCTCCTTTTATTTATCCCCTCCTTCCATCCTCTGCCCTCTTCTCTCTCTCCCTTCTCTCCACTTCCATCATCTGCCCCTTCTCTCTTTCCCCCACTTCCATCATGTGCCCTCTTCTCTCTCCCCCTTCTCTCCACTTCCATCATCTGCCCCTTCTCTCTCTTTCTCCCACTTCCATCATCTGTCCCCTTCTCTCAATCTCTCCATCCACCACAGGCCCATATTTCTCCCTCACCTTTCCGATTTTGGCAACAAGATCGGCAAGGCCCCCCCCGTGACGGCACCGAGTGGCATCGGCGCCCCCCCTCTACGATGGCACTCAGCAGCATCGGCGCCCCCCTGCCCCGTGACAGCACTCAAGTTTGGCCTCCTTCTCCCGGCATCAGCAGAACTTCAGATCGGCAACAGGTGCTCAGTCAAAAGCTTCCCCTGACTGAACTGCCTGGGCGGAAACAGGAAGCTGAGTCAGGGGAAGCTTTTGACTGAGCACCTGTTGCCGATCTGAAGTTCTGCTGATGCTGGGAGAAGGAGGCCGAACTTGAGTGTTGTCGCGGGGAAGGGAGGCGCCAATGCCGCTGAGTGCTGTCGTGGAGGGGAGGGGGGGCGCCGATGCTGCTCAGTGCCGTTGCAGCCCAGGAATTTTCCGGACCTCTCCGGCTGTGCACCTCCCTAAGGCTGCACCTGGGGAGGACCGCCTCCCCCTTGGTACGCCACTGCCCCCTCCCTCTTTCCTTCGTCCCAAGTTCATGCTCCCTTCCTTCATTCTGTGTCTCAATGTGCTCCTCTCTCCCATATCCCAATATGCCCTTATCCCTCCCTTCTGTGACCCAACGCGCCTCTCCCTCCCTCCCTTCTGTGTCCCAAGTTCATGTGTGTACCTGTGTTCTGTCAGGCTCTAAGACATCCAAGTAGGTTTCCTCCTCCTTCTTTCCAACTGCACTTTTTTCTTTACAAGGCCACAGACAGCAGCAGAGTATGGCCAGAGGTCCTTGTGTGCTGGCTGCATGGCCTGTTACTAAAAGGTGTGTGGCCACACAGCTTAGAGGGAACATTGCAAGTGTATTCCTTTTTACCTAATCAACTTTCTATCTCCTCTCATTCCCTAGCTTTCACATTTCTGATCCTCCTATTCCCTTTTATCTGCTTCCCATTACCACATTTCTACTCTCGTATATTCATTATTCTGCTCACTCATCTCCTTGACAACTCTCTCACGTGGATCCACTATTTCTAGAATCTTTCCTTGTCATTTACTCCACCTTTGTAACCCAGCATTTTTTTCCTCTCTTTCTTTCTCCCTCCAACAAATCCAACATTTCTCCTTTCTGCTCTTCCATTCCCTCCTCCCAAGTCTGACATCTCTCCCCCTGTCCATATCCCCTCCCCCTTTCCTTGCCTATCTCTCCTCTCCCTCCTCTGCTCTCCCTGAGTCATCCATCTCTCCCTCCCCTTCTGCCTCTCCCCTGAATTTCTTTCCCTTTCCCCATCTTGCCCTCACCACCAAATTTATCTCTCCTTCTCCCCATTTTGCCCCTCCATATCCATTTCCCCCTTCCCCTGCCACTCTCCCTCACCATGACCCCCTCTGCCTTGCCCCATATCCACCTCTCCCTCTCTCCTTCTGTTCTCCTCCAAATCCATCTCTCATTGTCCCTCTTCTGCCCCCTTCTACCACCTCTACCTGTCCACCTTCTACTTTCATGCCATCCCCAAGTCTATCTCTCCCTAGTATTCAGTGTTGTGTGTCCTTTGCTACTACCATTTTATGTGACTCCTGATGAAGATGTGTTCGAAACACCAACTGTGTTGGGCCCCATATTCTGTATAAAGTGGTTTATCTGTAAGCAACAATCTGTTGGTTTAAAATAAACTTTGCCTGCATCTTTGTATACCTGCCTACACTACCTTTCTTTGTCTTTGGTTCACCACATTTTTACTGCAGATTGGTTGGATTTTCTTTTTTGTCCTTGTTCTACCTGTTTATTTGCAGTACATCAGATTTATCTATTGATAGGATAAAATAAGGATATATATCTTTAGGAAAGAAAAAGGTAAGCATCTGGAAAGGAATTTTGCACTTTTCTATAATGAGGTTTTAAGCTATTTTGAGTCATAAATAAATTAACCAAAATTAAGACATTTTCATGTCATCTAACGAAGACTGCAGTAAATGTCAATCAGATATTATTTGACGATAATATAAAACCTTGGAAATGAGAGCATATAATTAGTTTATAATGAAAAAAAAAAAATGATGGCTTTTGATGTGATGCTTAGTGCCATTATACTTATGAGTTTAATTTTTGAAATTCATGGACTTCATTTGTACATTGTATATGACAAATAAAATTAATTAATTACAATTGCTTTCACCAATTACATCAGACTCATTCCAAAAATGTTAGTCCTTGCTGATTGCATATCTTCTAAGATTGCTTTAATTTTTCATTTTATGCTTTAAAGTCAAACAATAATATGTGCCTTTAATTAAGCTTGCGTACAGAATGTTGATACTGCTTAAATCACTCTTTAATATTTTATGCTTCACATGTCTTTAATTCCCCCCCCCCCATGACAGGTACAGTAAGCCTTACCATTTTTTTTCATATCACAGCTTTGTGCTATCTCTTTTTTTTCCAGGCTCATTTACTACATAGCGGGGCAATTTTAAAATCCTACACTGGGACTTCAAGCACAATGTCAAAGGTAAACTTCCCTTCCCCGTAGAGTCCCTTTGAAAATGCAGATGACCATACCATAGGTACAACTTTGAACCTACTTTACAAGCAGGGCTAAATGTCTAGCTAAATGTCTATAACTACAATTATATACAGTATACTGAAGACTTTCGTGCTATTCCTGCACCTCCAGACCTGTATCTTTTTGGAATAGGCAAATGTTTCCTTTTACCCCTAGAGAAGGAGGGCAATTTTCATCTCCCCCTTCCATTTTATCTAGGTAAAATAATTTGAAAAGATTTTTCTAAAAGTGTGATTTTTAAGGATGTGTTTGATTTGTTTTCACTCTGTTTGATTTTGGGATGGGTTATTTTTTCAATTCATTTCACAAACCTGAGGGCACTTTTGATATGAAGTCTAAGTCCATATTAGGACTTTTTGCCAAAATGTCTAAAAAAGAGCTTACAGTCATAGAGGCTCATTTTCAAAACGCTTAGGGGCTCATAATTATAATAATTAAAAAAAATCCAAAACCCGGCCAAGTAAGTACTTGGACGATCAAAAAGGCAGGTCGTCCAAGTACCGATAATCAAAACCGATAATCAAAACCGATAATCAAAACTGGTTTTAGACGTATCTAAAACGAGCTTAAGCCTTTTCAATGCTGCTGTACGCCTAGAGTGAAAAGGAGCATTTTTGGAGGAGTGGATAGGGTGGGAGGTAGGACGACCTAGATTTAGTCATCTGGCAGCCATAACCAAAAAAATTTGACAAGTTGCCAGACAGAACTTATATGTTTTGACTTAGACAAAGTCAAAACAGGCATAAGTTCCGGATTGGGCTGCTGAGCTGATGGCAGCTGTCACGATCAGCTCAGCGGCTCAAGCAACCCGTCCCCCTGTACCCATAAAGATCGCAGCAGGAGAGATGCCCAATCTCTCCTGACAGAACCCCTTCGAACCTGTGCACTCTTCACCAGCAGGAGAGATGCCCAGTCCCTCCTGCCGGACCCCCCTAGTCCCCTTCTGCACTGCCCACACCACCCCTGAAGAGCATGCCGGATCGGGGGTTCTGGCAGAAGAGTTTGGGTATCTCTCCTGCCGTGATGTGTCGGGGGATCGCGGTGGGTGGCGGCAGGAGAGATTGGGCATCTCTCCTGCTGCGAGCATTGCCAGGAAGGGGGGGATGGTTCTTCGATTCTCTAACCGACGTTGTTTATGACAAACCCTGGTTAGAGAATTGGGCTTTTAGGCAAAAGACTGTCCCTTCCTTCGCTTAAAAGGTCTTGTTTTGTGGATTTGGGACTTGGGCGATTTTTTGGTTGGGAATGTGTTGGAAGCATACACGTAGTGGCAGTCTGGACGATTAAACTGCTGAACGTACAGGTAGGCCATTCTTGAAAAAAAAACCCCAACACATTTTGGATGTTTTTTTCGAGAATGGACATTTCCCTGCTGCCTACTTTGTGCGCCTAAGGCCTTAGGCCAAAAGGGGACTTAGAAGTTGTTTTTTATTATGCCCCTCTTAGGTTTTTATGGTACTTTGTGAGCCTCTTTTTCAAACCAGAAAAACATCTAAATTTCTGGTTTGATTACATTGAGTTAGATCTCAGAGTAGACACTCCATCACGTCAGAGAAGCCTTGGTCTGCATTGAGACCTAAAGAGAGACATTTTCACATTTCAAGTCACCGCCCAAGAAAAACCACACACACATAGAGGTATCTTATCTACTGTTAATAGTTTGCACAATTCACTAGGGTTCTTGGCTCCAATAACCATTCAAAGGAGATTCCTACTAAGAAAGCTTTCTCAGAGTTCTGAGTGGGATGTTCCATTGCCACAAGAAATGTGGCAAGAGTGGGAAAAATCTTGGAATTCTTTAAAGACTCTTGAACAACTGATATCCACATACTTATGTTCCTACAGCACTCAATACTACCTGTCACAGTGAAACCTGCATCTTCTCAGATGCTTCTTAAAAAGCCATAGCAGCAGTGGCCTACTTGAAAACTACAGATGCAGATGGAGTATCCCAAGTGCAATTTATATTTGGCAAAGCCAAATTATCACCTCAACCTAATCATACCATTCCATGCTTGGAATTATGTGGAGCAGTACTAGCAGTAGAAATTGCAGAAATGATATTCAAGTAAATGCAGTCAGCTTCTATAGTGACAGCAAAGTCATCCTGGGATACATCTATAACAAACCCAGTAGATTTTATGTATATGCCAGCAACAGAGTTGAATGTATAAGAAAGTCAACACAACCAGAGCAGTGGCATTAAGTGTCATCTAATCAGAATCCAGCAGATTGTGCAATCAGAGCCGTGCCAGCATCCCGGCTAATAGAAACTAACTGGTTAACAGGACCAGAATTTCTACTGAGACCTGAGCATACATCTTCAACTATGGAGAACACTTTTGAGCTCATAGTCCCTGACTCTGACACAGAAAACAGTCCAGAGGTGAGCAATCTTGCCAAAAGAATTGTTTCTTCAACTCATCAACCAGCTGATGAAGGACTAGATGCCTATCATCGAAGTGTCATCAGAGAGACAGAACTTCAGATCACCAAGGACAACTCAGCACCATCTGGCACCCCCCACCCCCTAAAATTGGCAGGAGCGATGCCCACTCCCTCCTGATGCTGGCCCCCCTGAACCCCTAACAATCCTCTAGTCCAACACCCCCAACATCCCCCCAACTGCTGATACCCCTGAACCCCTAAACCCCAAACATCCTACCCTGACATCCCCAACCCCATCTGGGCCAATTGGAGTCTTAGGCATCCCTACAGCTGACCTTACTTCATAAAGGTATGTTGGTGGGTGGTGTCATGGTGAGCTTAGGGGTGTCAGGGTGGTCTCGGGGCTAAAGGGTCTCTCGTACGAAGAAAGACTGAACAAATTGCAGCTCTGCACTCTCGAAGAGCGTAGGGAGAGGGGAGACATGATTGAGACATTTAAGTATATCACGGGACGGGTCGAGGTGAAAGATGATATCTTTCTTCTCAAAGGACCCTCGACCACAAGAGGACATCTGCTCAAATTCAGGGGAGGGAAGTTTCGTGATGACGCCAGGAAGTACTTCTTCATGGAGAGAGTGATTGAGCATTGGAACAAGCTTCCAGTGCAGGTGATTGAGGCAAGCAGCATCCCAGACTTCAAGAATAAATGGGATACCTATGTGGGATCCCTACGAGGGTCATGCCAAGGAATAGGGTCACTAGGGTATAGACTTGAAAGAGCGGGTCAGTAGAGTGGCAGTATAATTACAATTATACTTAAGGGGGTCAGTAGACTTAAAAGGGTGGGTCAATAGTGTGGGCAGACTTGATGGGCTGTAGCCCTTATCTGCCGTCATCTTTCTATGTTTCTATGTTTCTAGGGTGGTATGTTGAGGTTTGGGGGTATTGGCAGTTGGGGGGCATCCCTCCTGCCAATCTCAGATTGGGTGGTGTCATGGGTTTGGGGGGATGGTGGCAGGAGGGAATGGACATCCCTCCTGTCAATTTCAAGGGTGTGTGTCGAGGGGTCCTCTATTGCAGCTAGCTCAGCTGATCATGGCAGGGGTATTTTCCTCCCAATCAGCTGTGCTGGCAGGACTCTATGAAGCTGTGGCTTCGGGGAGTCGTGCCGGCTCAGCTGATCAGGGATTTCCTTGCCACGATCAGCTGATGGCAAGGAATTTCTCAACAAAGATAGATGGCTGAGTCACTTATCTTTGCAATCAGGTTAAGGCACGATTCTCTAACCGGTGCCGTTGACATGGGCGCCGGTTAGAGAATTGGGGTGTTAGGCATCTATTTTTTTAGGGCAGATGCAATTCTGCATAGGACGCTGATACTCGATTCTCAGCTGCTTCTTAGGCATCTACCAAGACTGTCGTCCTGTACTGAATCAAGCCCTCAAGGTTTTTAAGCTTTAAAGTATAGTATTAGCCTTCACAAAGACTATGTGGAATATACTCCTGGCTTCCCCTATCTTTGGGCTGCACTGGTAGAGTGTGGATTTTGTAGAAGAATAAATTCCTTAAGATCAACTGAACTGTGAGTCTATATATTTCTTTGTTTTAAGTTTGTATTAAAGAGGTTTGTTTAAGGAACTACAGAGTCCAATCTGATAATATTATAGGCTACAGATTCAATGAGTTTATCTGTCTGGGATCCTCTGAGAGAAGCCTGTCACAATCGGTGAACTGTTTCACTCATTATTTCTCTCTCTTTATACAAAATGCACATTTAAGTGCTGGTTTAAGCATATATGGAACACGAATAGGCCTTGTAAAATGAGGTTCTTGGAATAGCAAAATTCACATGTGTATGTGCATGCTTATATGTACAAAGGTTAGTATGGTTCCTGAGTACTATTCTGCAACTATCCACTGAACTAAAATAGTGCATATTTGCATGGGTGCATGCATAAGGACAAAGCATGGGTGGTACAAAGTCAGGGTCCCCACTTATGTATAACATTTATAGAATACTCTAAGTTACATGTGTCACTGATACACTTAGATGTGCACCCTTATGCCAGCTCTTTGAGGGGGGTTCTGAAAAGTTCTCAGCCCAAGAAGGGAATGATGTGGAACCATGAAACTTTGAAGTTATTCCACATATTCATCCCTATGTTCAAAAAAACTTGACACTGTGTATCTGAAGTTTTTGTGATACTCTGATACCTGGTCACTGAAATACTGCTCTGCTGCTGCAATCGCCTCCAGATCATTCAAAAATGAAAACTCTTTTTAAGGTTTAGAAACAGAAAATAGTCAGATGGAACAAGATCTGGTGAGCTGAGTGGATGGTCTATTCACTGAAACCCCAACTGTGCCAAAACATACATCTTTTTACCAGCCTTGAGAGCAAGTGAATTGTCTTGGAAAAAAAAGAGAACTTCTTTCTGCAGCTTTTTTCTTTCAATGCCTCCTTAAATCAGCACAGCAAGTTACAGTAGTGTTCTACATTACCTGTTTGGCCCCTTGGAAGACAGTCATTACAACCCTTTCCTGATCCCAAAACACTGTCGCCATGAACTTTCCTTGGCCTTGGAGAACGGTTCATAGACAAAATCGCGTGAGAAAACGGCGCGCCGACAACTGAGCGCAAGGTTGATGGCGCGCCGAAGAAAAGCACTATTTTAAAGGGTTCCGACGGGGGGTTTGGTGGGGAACCCCCCTATTTTACTTAACAGACATTGCGCTGGCGTTGTGGGGGGTTTTGGGGGGTTGTAACCCCCCTCATTATACTTGAAACCAAACTTTTTGCCTGTTTTTTAGGGAAAAAGTTCAGTTTTAAGTATAATGTGGGGGGTTACAACCCCCCAAACCCTCCACAACGCCAGCGTAATGTCTGTTAAGTAAAGTGGGGGGGGTTCTCCCCCACACCCCCCGTCGGAGCCCTTTTAAAATAGTGCTTTTCTTCGGCGCGCCGTCAACCTTGCGCTCAGTTGTCTGCGCTCAGTTGTCTGCGCGCCGTTGTCTCGCGCGATTTAGTCCCGGCACCTTGGAGAACACGAGTGCTGCCATTGCATGGACTGTTTTTTCATCTCAGGATCACAGTGGTATAATTGTGTTTCATCAACAGCAATGGTTCTTCCATAAGGTTGACATCAGCTTGCTCAGAATGCTGCAAAATCAACTTGGAAGTGTCCACTCGATGTTGTTTCTCGACAGCATTCAAACATTTGGGTACCCACTTGGCTGACAGTTTCTGCATACCCAGCTGCTCGTGGATTCCCTGCATATCTGTAGTGTCTCAGCTCTTTTTTTAGCCAATATTTGCCAATCTGCCAAAATCAGGTCATGGACATGGTCAATAATTTCAGAAGTTAACACTGTTTGAGGCCTCCCAGACCTTGCTGCATCTTCGATCTCAAAATTTCCATGCCGATGTTTTCAGACCACTGTGGAATATAATAGGCATTTGTCACTCAGGGTTCCTTTTACAAAGCCGCGCTAGCGGTTTTACCGCATGCACCGGATCAGTGCGTGCTAGCCGAAAATCTACCACCTGCTCAAAAGGAGGCGGTAGCGGTTAGCGCACGCGGCAATTTAGCACGTGCTATTTTGTGCATTAAGGCCCTAACATGGCTTTGTAAAAGGAGCCCTCAATGTTTGTATCATACACTCATGGATTTCCTTTGGAGTTTTCTTCTACAGGAATAGAAACTTCCTGATGACTCAGAGTTTCACACTTGAAAATTTCACACTTTTCATTGACATGGGTCAATCAACGATCTGAAACAATGTCAAAACATCGCATTCCGATTCTGCAAATTGGCACTTTGCAAAATAACAGTATAGCTACAGCGGCAAAATAATACTCAGAATTTAGAATGTTGGTTGGGCTGAGAACTTTTCAACACCCCTTTGTGTAGGTGGTTTAAGAAAACTAGTGTAGCTGGCTATTAACCCTATGATGGAATTTAGACATCTGAAGTTTAAATATAATCTGTTCCTGCTGCTTGCCCTCAGGGTGCCTTACAGGAAGCATTCAGTTACAGAATTTCCACCTATGTGCAGAAGGGCTTATAATAAGTGACGTAGTAAGGGGGGTGGGGCGGGGAGAGGGTGGTCCTCCTTGGGCACCATGTTGGTGGGGGCACCGGCACCCCTCCTTTTCTCTGCCCCACCTTCTCCAACTCCTCCCCTTGCCATGTGCATGCCCCCTACCCCTGTACTCTAGTTATTCACCGTCAGGAGCAACAATTTTAACGTGCTCCTCACGACCAGATTGTCTCTCCCGCTGATGTCCCTTCTGCGTGCCACACATAGGAAGTGATATCAGTGGGAGAGATGATGAGTCACAAGGAGCATGTTGATGTTTCAAATTTCAAGTTTATTTGTTATTTGATTATGTTCTTGTTGCTCATGGCAGTACACAACTAGATGTACGCGGAAGAGAAGGGGGGCACGCATGCAGCAGGGGGAATCGGGGAAGGAGTTGGAGGGGGCAGAAATTAGGGCAGAGGAGGTGTGCCTCTCACTCTCACTACGCCACTGCTTATAATATTTGTAAAAAATGGCTTTTTTCTGTCAGTATACATACATATATATATATATATATTGTATGAATATTCTGTTGTTATGTAATTATAAATTATTTAGCATTTCAAATGCAGACCAGTACTAGGATACCTTTTACCCACATTACACTGACTTTCGGAGTCTGTTAGCACCTGAACTCAGAAAAAAAAGCCTACACAACTTGTGGTGTAACTGTAAAGGTAGTTCCTCAACCGTTAACCACAAATCTTCCTGTCACTCAACAGTAAACATTCAGTGAAAAAAAAAAAAAGTTGTTTTTAGTTGCAATATATGCAGATTTTTAAATTACTTTTAGGACTTACTCAGCAGTTCACGTTCTGTGAAAGAGAAACAGGATAAAAAGTAGTAAAAACAATGTGTATTGGTGGATTTCCAGAAAACATAGCTGCATGGACTGCTACTACTTATTATTTCTATAGTGCTACCAGATGCATATAGCGCTGTACATTAAACACACAAGAGACAGTCCCTGCTAGAAAGAGCATGCGATCTAATTATGACAAACAGGACAGAAAGGATGAATCTATCCATGCTACTCAGGTAGGGAATTGCAAAGGCAATGATGAGGTGGATAGGTTAGCAGACTTTAAAAGGATTGACAAACAGATATGGGGGTTTTACAATTGGTTTAGAAGAAGACTTAAACACAGCTTCAAAAAAGTGGATTTTCAGCATGGATTTGAATACTGCCAGAGATGTAACCTGATGTACTGAGTCAGACGGATTGTTTCAGGCATAGCAAGGTAGAAGGGATGGAGTCAGGAATTGGCAATAGAGGAGAAGGGTACAGACAAGAGAGACTTACCTGATGAATGGTGTCCTTGGGGTGGCATATAAATTTCAGGTGTAGAGAGGTAGATTTGTGAGTCATCAGCATAGAGATGATACTGAAAGCCATGGGAGAAAATTAGAGCACCAAGAGAAGAAATGTAGATGGAGAAAAGAAGAGGTCTCAGGATAGAACCCTGAGGTACATAATGGCGGCAGTGAAGGATCCTCCAGAGCTTATGTTAAAAGTGTGATGGGAAAGATAAGAAGAAAACCATGAGATAACAGAGCCCTGAAACCCAAGCGAGGTCAGCGTATTGATGAGTAGGTGATGACCTACTGTGTCAAAAGCTGCAGATAGATCAGGAGGATGAGAATGGAGTAGAGGCCTGTGCATTTGGCCAGGAACAGGTCACTGGAGTCTCTAGCAATGGCAGTTTCTGGCAGAGGTGTGGAATCAGTACATAAAACCTTTGACTCCGACTCCTTTATTTATATATCGACTGACGCCTTTATTTATATATCTATATATAATAGGACTTGGGATTTTGGTTTATGTTTATCATTTTTGGGCAGCTATTATGGATTTGCCATTTATGTTCTGTGTGTGTGAATGACACATTCTGTTAGCATGATTTTTCTATGCAGCATTTTGTAGTAATATGGCTTGTTCCGTTGTCTCGATAGTGGAGGGGATATTTGGGAAGGGGAAGACAGTGGTTTTGTTGATCCTTGTTCTGTATTTGTGATTTATAAAATGAAAGTTGTACAGAATAATGCTTATTTTTATATTTTAATAAAATGATTTCAATATAAAATCATAACTATTGTGCGGATGGGATCAGACAGAGTTCGCAGGGACGGGGACAGAGTTTGTGGGTATGGGGCGGGGATGGAGACAAACGTTGCCTCCATGTCATTCTCTAGGAGCTACTTTCAGTAATATAAATATCATAAATTATATTACGTTAAGTAATCATCAAAGAACTTGATATCAAAAAGTAAAACATATCCTGAAAATAAGAGGGGTTAATAAAATTATTATCTGTGAAATAAGAAATTTAAGCATAATAATATTTACATGACATACAGTTGGCACATTTTCAATGACTCTGACTCCAGTAATCCAAAAATTGTTTCCTACTCTGATTCCATAGCCCTGGTTTCCGTAGAATAAAGAGGGCAAATTGAAAGGGGTTGGGACCTGTATATTGCCTTTTTGTTGTTTTACAACCACACTCATAGTGGTTTACATACAGGTACTTCAAGCATTTCCCCTATCTGTCCTGGAGGACTCACAATCTATCTAATGTACCTGGGGCAGTGGAGACTTAAGTAACCTGCCCAGGGTCACAGGGAGCAGTGCAGGGTTTGAACCCACAACCTCAGGGTGCTGAGGCTGTAGCGTTAACCACTGCACCATACTCTCCTCTAAATGCTTGATTAAAGCGGGTCAAGGATAGCTTGAAAACATGGCAGAGTCGAAAGGCGCTCTCGCTCAACAGTGTCCACAGATTTGGAAGGAAAACACATGGCTAACCAATTGGAGAAAGTCACTGTTCGTATCTATTACAAAGAAATGTGATGCTAAGGACTGTAGCAACTACAGAACAATTACATTAATTATACACACCAGCAAAATATTACTGAAAATAATACAATGAAGGCTACAATCATACGCTGAGCAAGAACTACCTTGAAGTTTAGACTGGTTTCAGAAAAAGTTGAGGAACGAGATACATTATTGCCAATGTTAGATGGATACTGGGGAAGAGCAAAGAATACAAAAAGCCCCTATAATTTTGCTTCATCAACTTTACTACAGCAAAACCTTTGACTGTATGGATCACAGTAAACTATGGAGAAATCTAGTACAAATAGGAATACTCAAATCCATCTGATAAAGAGCCTCTATGAAAATCAAGAAGATGACAGAGAATAGTGGTCAATGGAGATTGCTCTGAGGAAAGGGTTGTTACCAGTGCTGTGTCTCAAGGTTCTGTTCTGGGCCTGTTCTTTTTAACATTTTTGTGAATGATATAAATTTGCCTCTTTGCGGATGATACCAAATCTGCAATAGATTAGAGTAGACACCATGGATGGAGTGAATAACATGAAGAAAGACCCAGTGAAACTGGAAGAATGGTCTGAAATTTGGCAACTAAAATTTAATGCTAAGAAATGCAAGGTCATGCATTTGAGCAGCAAAAATCTTAGGGAATGGTACAGTTTAGGGCAGGGGTGTCCAACCTGCGGCCCAAGGGCCACATGCGGCCTCGTGAAGTATTTTATGTGGCCCCGGTCGAAGGCGATGCAGTGTTTTCCTCTGCTGCCCCCGGGTGTTTACCGTCTTGCCGGCTCCCTCCTCTGTCTTGCTGCAGCATTTGCACGTTTGTGCAGCCCCAGATACATTATTTTTGGCCAATGCAGCTCAGGGAAGCCAAAAGGTTGGACACCCCTGGTTTAGGGGGTGAAGAATTTATGTACATGACAGAAGAGCAGGACTTGGGTGTGATTGTATGTGATGGCTAAACAGGTTGAAAAGGTGACGGCAAAAGCTAGAAGGATGCTAGGGTGCATAGGAAAGGTATGGCCAGTAGAAAAAAAGAGGTATTGATGCCCCTGTATAAGACTCTGGTGAGACCTAATTTAGAATACTGTGTGCAATTCTGGAGACTGTACATTCAAAAAGATATAAAAAGGTTGGAGTCGGTCCAGAGAAAGGCTACTAAAATGGTGTGTGGTCTTTATCATAAGATGTATGGGGATAGACTTAAAGATCTCAATATATATACTTTGGAGGAAAGGTGGGAGAGGTGAGATATGCTAGAGACATTTAAATACCTACGTGGCATAAATGCGCATGAGTGGAGTCTCTCATTCAAAAGGAAACTCTGGAATGAGAGGGCAAAGGATGAAGTTAAGAGGTGATAGGCTCAGGAGTAATCTAAGGAAATACTTTTTTCAGAAAGGGTGGTAGATGCGTGAAACAATCTCCCAGAAGAGATAATAGACACAAAGACTGTGGCTGAATTAAAAAAAGCATGGGATAGGCACATGGGATCTCTTAGAGAGAGGAAGTGAAAATGGTTACTGCAGATGGGCAGACTGGATGGGCCATTTGGCTTTTATCTGTCATCATGTTTCTATGAATATGGTAACACTGAATGGTTTCCAATAAAATGTAGTGTCAGGCAAGGATGGATCTTATCACCTTACCTGTTCATCCTTTATGGTGAAGCCATCTTCAGAAAAGCAAATTTGGAAGAAGAGAATGTCAGATTCAAAGTTGGTGGCCAAAATATAAACAACCTGCACTATGTAGATGGTATAATGCTCAGCAGCAGCAAAAAAGACATGCTGTGTCTACTGAGAAAAGTCAAAACCGAAAGTCTTAAATGGGATTAGAACTGTACATAAACAAGATGACGATCATGAACATGGAAAATGATGACGGTTTTAATCTTGAAAGCAATAGAAGTTATAAAGAATTTCAATCTCTTGTGCTCTTTCATAAACAAAGAAGCAGCTAGTAGAGAAGAAATACCCCACAGAATAGCACTTGGTCACTCTTCAATGAAGGCTATCGACAAATTAGTCAAAGGCAAGGAAATAACACTCCAAATAAAGATCGGACTTATCAATTACAGATGTGAAAACTGGACAGAGATAAGATTAACTCATTTGAGCTTTGATGTTGGAGAAGGATTTTATGCTTGCCAAGGACCACAAGAAGAACTAACAAATCAATTCTGGAAGAGATCAAACTGGCTATGTCACTCGAAGCCAAAATGATGAAGTTATGACTGTCTTATTTTGGTCACACCGTCAGAAGAGAGAGATCACTGGAGAAAGACATTATGTTTGGGAAGATCGAAGGGCCCAGGTGAAGAGGGTGACCTGCAATCAGTTGGCTGTACATGATGACACAGCCATGGGAATAACACTGGATGACCTTACCAGACTAGCACAAAACCAATTTCTTTTTAGATCTGCAATTCATCAATTCGCTAGGACTTAAACACAAGTCAATGGCACCTAACAAAGGTGCTCTGGTTTAGGCACTGCAGAACAACTCTGTAGTGTAGGGGAAGGTTTATGGCAACCAAACAAAAGGAGCCCAATGCAACCTCAGGTTGGACTTTAAGAAATGGTTGATGCTGAAGGTACTGATCTAGGAATTGCTTCCCTTTCATGCGATGGGGTAAACCCAGGACTGGGTCAACCCTGTTAGGTAAATCTGGATCCCACTGGTGACCTTATCTACCCTTTATACCCCACTCCTAGTATAAAAATAACAGAGTCTTTGGGTTTGGAGAGGTGAATAAAAAGTGTACATTTATTTGGACAGAAGGGTGTTTATGAAAATCACTGTGCATAATTGCCATGGCTCCTTGTCATAAGAAAAAAGTTAATGCATTCCTAGTTGTACCCTCTGACATTCATGGGTTGAAATAACCTTTTCCTTTTAAGATGGAGCCAGCTGCTAATCCTATGTTTATGAGGATATTTAAGGAAATTAATGGTTTATAATGACTTCTCCCCCAGCACATCCCAAATGCCATTTTCAGGCTGATCAAAACAGATTTTTTTTAGCTAAATTGCTTGAACCTGTCCTCTAACAACTGTTCCTATCTGGCAACACTTGTTTACCCGATGTTTACTCTTCAGTGGCCCAAATAGTTTTCGATGGGTTAAGCCCTTAGATTCCCCATGAATAGAAAACATTATTAAAATAAAATAAAAGTTACAAAAAAATGCTATAAAAATGAGAATTATCTGACAAGACCTTTTGGTTTTGAAATGTTTTAATTTAGATGTACTTGTTAGGCACTGAAGTTATCAAATACCAAATGCTAATTAGATCATATGCTATAACTAGCTGAAATGAAATGTCAAAAAAATAAAGGTTATATAATCATCATCAGCTGTAACAGCTTCTTTCTGACAAAAAATAGTGTCACACATATGTCCAAATAGCAATAAACGTAAAATCATTGAAAATAAGTATTCAGAGCTGACCACTGACAAGAAGAAGGAAAAGGGTTGGATTCTCAGGCAAAAGTTTCCTTGCTAGGGCTCAGAATGTTGTAAATGTGACATTCACAGCACCTACAGAAAGACATTTCAATCATTGTACAACAATGACACTTAGGGCTCCTTTTATGAAGGTGCGCTACGGGTTTTACCACACACACTGGATTAGCGCGCACTATAGCCAAAAATCTACCACCTGCTCAAAAGGAGGTGGTAGTGGCTAGTGCACGCGGCATTTTAGCACACACTATTCCACGCGTTAAGGCCCTAGCGCGCTTTTGTAAAAGGAGCCTTTAGAGGCTAGACTTAGTGTCCTTGGTATTTTCAGAATCAGGCCCTTAGTCCAGGGATTTTCCACTTTTTTTATTCTGTCAGAAAAATATGAACAAAAAAAGTGGAAAAATCGCTGGTCTAAGTGTATAGCCTTCAATGGAGAAGCTGGGCTGAGAACTTTTCAGCGGCCCCTCGTACATATACCCATGTAAATAGCCATGCTATTACAAACAGAATTTTGATGCATGAAACTGGCTATAAGTGTAGAGAAAGCTTTATCAAACTACCTCACACCTGGAGCAGGTATACATTTGTGCATGGGCATTTATGTGCGTTTCAGGCTGGTTCTAGGTACCTGTTTTATAACAGCACTTAACTGTGTTGTTTGTATTTTGTAAAAAAAAAAGGCTAAGATGATCCTTTTTAGACTTCTCATATTGGTGTCCTCTTATAAAAGCAAGCCAAAATGGGTGAACTACCTCTTCCATACATCTGCTAAGGAACAAGCAGCAGAACATGAAGCAGGCCAAATCACATGCAGTGTATCAAATTCGAGCATCCATGAATAATTAGACACGAGAAAGTGCGAAGTCTTGACTATGCATTCAAGAACTGATGCTAAATGTTATTGAATAAAGGAAAACAAAAATAAGCAGTGGATTTCTAAACAGGATGGAAATTGGCTTACTGCAACAATTTTAAGATTTTAACCTAGATCCAAACCAGGAAAACTGGACAGTCGCTGAGTCCTTGGTTATATTGGTTTATTTACCTTTCTCTAATTTCTTATTCACTGTTACAAGAAAAACAAAATGCCCAAAGCGAGAAACAGTCATAGCAAATTCTTCTGGGGCTCACTAAAATGTTAAGGGGGGGGGAGGAGGGGGTAGCTAAACGAAAACAGATGGCATTGGAGAGTATTTTAACTTGGGAGGAAATAATAAAAGATGACCAGATATGGTCTGAAATTTCCCAAAATTTAAGGTACTTTTGTTGCAGTTGTACAAAAAGGTTGCTTCGCTCCCCGTGCATTTGGCTTCTGCTGCTTATGGATCTCCAGATCCAGCTGTTCATATCGTGTGGCAGATGATTTCCCTGAAGAGCAATTCCAAAAGAGCAAACTGGAAGGTGTTGTTATTAAATGCTGACTCTGGAGGAGCATTTGAAAAAAAGGCAGGGTATACACCGTTTTTCAGCCAGAAAAAAAAACACCCAACAACTCTGAGGTAAAAGAAAAATAAAATATCTGTACAGGTATATCTGTATCTATTTATCTATTGGAAATATCACAGCAGAGAAAGAGAAATCAAAGAAGGATGGGCAAAACTGTGTAATTTTTTTAAAAAAATATTAAATACAGAGCAGATGGACTAGAGTATGACCATTGATTTTTTTTTTCCAGTTTTTCAAACTGACTGAAGAAGCAGTGTCAATCATTCTGGTCAAAATTTAATGTGGCTGCTTGTTCGAGCCTGGGGAATGGAAAACAAATACACTGTCTCAGCTTCTTATTAAAAATTGGTCAGTAGAGTTAAAGATGAAGCTCCAAGTCCTGATACACAAAGAGCAATTGAGATCATATGCCACGTGCCCTTAGCATAAGAGTGAAGTTTGTTACAAGTATGGCGTGTGCAAAACTAACCTATTTAGATACTCCCAGGAAAAAGGACAATTTTCAAGGAGACATCAAATGCATAACTTTTGGATACTTTATATTTTTAAAGTTACAGACTATTGATTCCGGTAAGCTGGATGAATATACATGCATAACTATAAATGGACAAATATTGGCTACCAGGGAGTCATTTTGTAAAGTATTTTTCACGCTTAAACATGTTTTACAAGCAGAAAAAGACTCATAAAACTGATGGGACAAATATGTGTAAATATCTGTGCTGACAAAATGGCACATTACTTGTACCATTAATAGACATTCCCAGGGGTTTGGTTTGGGCAGGCCTTGGGCAATGTTATGATGTGGGTGCACATTTTATAATATTGAATATTGATCTGATAAATGAAAAATATGGGCTGCCATTTTAACTAAGGGCCTAATTTATTTATTATTTTAGATGTATTAACTATTCTTAAAGGCCCTTTTACTGTGTTAAGTAGACAACATGGGATTTACCCTGTAATGTTACTACTACTATTTATCACTTCTATAATGCTGAAAGGCGTACGCAGCACTGTACATTTTGACATTTAATAGATGGTCCCTGCTTGGAAGAGCTTACAGCCCAACTTGGGCAGACAGACATGACATATAGGATTGGGGATGCAGAACCCAAGGACTTGAAAGCAGTTTTGAAGAGGTGGGCTTTCAACTTGGACTTGAACACTTCAAGAGATAGAGCCCGCCAAAGGGATTAGGGCAGTTTGTTCTAGGCATACAGCACAGCAAGACAGAAGGGATAGAGACTGGAGTTGGCAGTGGAGGAGAAGGGCATAGTTAGGATGGACCTACCAGCTGAGTGGAGCTCACGGAAGGGGGGGGGGTGTAAACATAGGGGGAAATAAGTGACGAGAGATAAGTGACGAGTAAACGCATTTGAAGGTCAGTAAGAGGCGTTTTAATTGTATTTGGAAACAGATGGGGAGCCGATGAAGTGACTTTAGGAGAGGGATAGTGCGAGTATAGCGGCTCTCACGGAATATGAGTTGTGCAGCCGGATTTTGAACAAATTGAAGCTGATTCATACTGTATCTCTTGTGTTACAAAGGCAACTGCTGTAGTAAAATCCCCATGTTAACTGCTCAGGGCCTAATAGAGCAAGATCTGGGACAATAGCAGGCGAAGGAGTGGCTGGTACTGTTGGTACTTTAGGCTAGCTATTGGGAATGCCGATAGCACAGGCAAACTTACCACCACGTCAAGAATTCAATTCAAGTGCATTTGTACTGCACTTAAGATCTTATTTGGCATCTTCACCACTTTGGTTCCTCTAAACTGGAATGTGCATAGATCTCATTTTGCCAGAAGTTCCTCAAAATCAAAAACTTACATTTCCTTCCCTTAGGGGTAAAAACAGAACTTTCAGGAGACTCAGTCATTCTTCTGCTTTCAAACTGTCAGAGATCTGGAACGATTTACCGCTTGTATTAAGAAGTTTAGGCCCCTTTGCCTTATTCCGAAAAGCCCTGAAAACTTTCTTGTTTGCTAAACATTTTGGAAACTAACCATACTAGTTTACATTTTTCTTTTTCTTTATGTATTATGTTTTCGTTTTTGTTAACCGAGTCGAGCTTAAGACCCGGTCTATAAAACTAAGTTTTAGTTTAGTTTTAGTTTAGTTTAGTGCAGCTGCACTATCAGCAGTCTGGTAAAACCAGTGCTCACACACAGCACAATCCCCACAGGTTTTGTGGCCAAGTTGACTCCCACGGCCTATTCCATCACTAAAAGTCTTAATAGTAGTGAGATGATTAGCTAAATTTTTAGGTCTGGAATAAGAGGCCCGCGCTAAATACCGCATGGGTAGATAGTATGTGCCAGTGTTTACGAATACTTTCTGCAACCTGAGAAGCCTTGTCTGAATAGGATACAACACACACTTGCTTTTCCAAAGGAGAGCGCTGTTGAGACTGTAATAGCAAGTTGGGATTTGTTTAAAGAGCTCTCCGATAAGCCTGTTGTATAGTCCATTCAGAATAAGACCGGGCTTGAAACCGTTGAATCAAGCTTTTAGCTTGTTTTTATATTCTTGTTCAGTGGAACATATCCGTCTTATCTGGAGAAACTGTCCAATAGGGTGAGCCTGTTTAAGTCAACCCAGATGACAACTGTCATAGGCAAGATACATGTTTTTATCTGTAGGTTTTTGAAAAAATGTTGTGGTAAGATGTTGATCCACTACAGTAATTTTTACATCCACAAAACGTGACTTCATTCAAACTGTAAAACATGATAAGCTTCAAATTCTTGTCTAAGCTATTAAGCCAGGTACGGAAAGTTACCAATTCCAAATGGGTACCAGTCCATATACAGAATATATCATCAATAAACCGAACCCAAATACTCATCTTTTTGAACCACTCAGACACATACTGGTAAGTTTCCTCAAAATTCGAAACATATAAGTTGGCCACGCTGGGGGCCATGGCTGTCCCCATGGCCACCCCATGAGTCTGTAAATAAAACTGACTGTCGCACTGAAAAAAGTTTTTCTTGAGAACCAAAATGGCCAATTCTTTGAGGAAGGATGCTGGTATCCGATGGGTGGCCTGGGACTTATCCAATACCTTGGAAATAATACTAATGGCAGCCTCTAGTGGTATGTTGGAATACAAGGCCTCCAGGTCTAAAGTAACCAAGATTACAGTATCTTGAAATACCCCAATGTTCCTCAATATGTTCAAAAAGTGAGTAGTGTCCTTCACATAAGATTTAGCTTGACTTACAAAGGGCTTCAAAAAATAGTCCACAAATTTAGACAAAGGCTCAAGCACAGTGCTACTTAATGAGACAATGGGGCGACCCAGGGAAGCAGTGATGGACTTGTGAATCTTAGGAACCATTGAAAAAATAGGTTGCCTTGAGGGTTCTTGAGTTAAATATTTAACCTCACCATTGGTCAGTTGTTCCATTTGCC
Organism: Geotrypetes seraphini; assembly: GCF_902459505.1. Lineage (NCBI taxonomy): Eukaryota > Metazoa > Chordata > Amphibia > Gymnophiona > Dermophiidae > Geotrypetes > Geotrypetes seraphini. Next base: position 347,063,204 of record NC_047085.1, read on the forward strand.
TAGCTTGGGACACAAAAAAGGAAATTTGTTGTTGAATTTGTTTAGTAGGATCACTGTCCAAGGGACAATACCAAGCACCACTGGAGAGGTGGGCAGCCACCTGGTCCTTATATTGTTCACGACAAGGCTTCTCAGGTTGCAGAAAGTATTCGTAAACACTGGCACATACTATCTACCCATGTGGTATTTAGTGCAGGCTCCTGTGTGACTTATTCCAGACCTAAAAATTTAGCTAATCATCTCACTACTGTTAAGACTTTTAGTGATGGAATGGGCCATGAGAGTCAACTTGGCCACAAAACCTGTGGGGATTGTGCCGTGTGAGAGTTTTCTTTAAGATGTGATACCTTCAAACATCACGCTACCGGAAAAAGTTATAAACTTAAGAGCTGTACTTATTGCAAATCTATGGGAGTAGTCTATGTCATTATATGTCCTTGCCCACTGATGTATGTGGGATGTACTATGCGTCAGATACGGACCAGACTGGCTGAACATAAAAGTAGACTTTTGCACCAAGTTACTTCTGTCCCGATGGTCACTCATTGTTTAGAGAAAGTACATGCTTTTTGTGACCTCAGGTGGTTAGTTCTGGAACAAGTACCAGTATCTTGGGTAGGAGATAAAAGGGCATACCTCCATTTACAGGAGCAATTCTGGATTATTGAATTGGATACTGTCAGTCCGATGAGACTTAATGACACCGTTGAATGGAGCGCTCTGTTGTAAGCCCCGGATGTTTGAACTCACATGTTTTCTGCAACTGCTGGTAGTGTAGCAAGCTTCTGCCCTGTGCAGTAAATACAGTACAAGGCAGATGCTGAACATGCCTCTGTATTTACTACATTGGCTTTGCAGTTACCACACATTTAATGCAAGAATTAACTATAGTAATTGCGAAACCTACCATGCTTTTCAATTCCAGTTCTCACAATTCTGCTAGATCGCAACAATCATCAGCTTTAAATATTAATTAGCAATGTCTGTTCAATTGTTCCCTATTGCTGCCAATGCAATTAGTTTTTTTTACTTACTATTAACCATAAGCATATTGTGGTGGAGTCAAGCCCCAGCCACGCATGCTTGGATCTGGTTCCCAAGGAGTGCCAATGAGGTGTGTAGGTTTCACCCAGATAAACAGTCTTTTCTTCCTTTTTGCACTTTCCAAAATCAAAAAGTTTTATTTTCCTTGACAACAAGGCAAATGGCTGCAAAATCTGCTATCCAGGCTTTCAACTCAGTCCATACTTCCAAAAATGCAGCCCACTTTACAAATCAAGATTTCTATATTTTCCAATCAAAAAATCCAGCAAATTGGTTTTACAGATTTTGCCCCTGGGCTGCTGCCTTTTCTCAGTCCAAGCAGCCTTGGCAAATGGGACTAACATTTGCTTCTCTCAGCCCACAAGCAACTCCACAAGCAACTCCTGCCTGCACTAAATTCACAGACTGCTACTATGATCCACAGTAAAATTAAGGATACTCTTGTGCCTAGCTCCAAAGATCTCTCTCACCTTACTGCCCTGACTCTCCCTAGCTGGTCCAGTAGCTGTGGGAACAAGCTCCACCGAAATACATCCAAATGGACCCTATACACCTCCCGTGTTCCCAATTACTCAGTGTCTCTGGATAGGGATAAACTTTGGCACTTGAAACAGCCTTGGTTTTAAACCTGGCTTCCCCTGCTATAATACTGGGCTTTTCTCCCCAACTGCACCAAAGCTCATTCACTCACACCTGTCCCCACACTCAAACAATTGTTTCAAATTCCTGCAGTTACAGGATCCTTGCTTCACTTTTAACCAGGAAGGTTTTTTATTCCCCATGAGGTTTATTCATACATGCTTTTCCCTACACATTCCGTCCTCTGGTTCATAATCATACTCCATGGCACAGTCTACAATGTTAATATCAAACCCTTGTTCATTCACCTCCATAGGAGTTATTTCTCTGCCATGTGGCTCCCCTCCCCCACTCTGTAAAAGCCCTTGTTTCTCATAGCCAGCCTGCTCACACTTTTCCTCAGAAACCTCCCCCTCCCACGCTAACCTAACTTTGGTACATAGACTCTTGTTTTGCCTGGGAGTTGCAGACGGCAGCCTTAAATGAGGCAGTGGTACTGGAAAGGAAACAGGGATTTCCAACGTGCCTGGCAGACTTCTCAGCTGTGTAGCTATGCTTTTCCGTTTCTGTTGCTGCTCTGGCTCTTCCTGTTTCTACCACCCTCCCTCCAGCTCTCAGATGTAGAAGCTTTATTCTTCCCAGGCTCTAGCCCTGCTGGATACCCGTCAGTCCTGCTGATGCCACCCCTTTCTTGTAAAGCTGCAGGTTTAAAAGGAGTTTTTACTTCTGTAGTTTTGAATAAAGAATAATAGGGTAGATTAGAGGAACTCTGAACTGCTGCTGCACTCTGTCCTATTCTCTGACTCTCTGATGTGTGAGCTACCTGCTTGCTAGACCTTACAGTTTGCTTTCTGGTCCTAGGAATAGGCACTGCTGCAAACCCTATTTCATTCCCCATTTCAATCGCATACAAAACTCTCCAACTTTAGTTTCAAAGATCAGTTCTGACCATGTCTCATTGTTCCATATCTTATTCAGTTCACAAAAAAGAAAAAAAAAATTATTTATTTAATTTGGTTTATATCCCTTCCTCCCCAGAGAGCTCAGAACGGGTTACAAAGTAACGTACATAATATCTGGATAAATGAGTTACATAATGATAATTAGTCAAATGGGTTACAGTGACAATTCTATAGTTTAACTTCCTAAATTAACGCTTGCATATTCTAAATTAACATTCACATGTTTGATCATTCTAGTTTAACATTTCTGTTACATAATAATTAGTTGACAGGTGCCTGACATTTACATAATACAGTTTGCTCATCTTAAAATAACATTCACATAATAAAGTCTGATTAACATTCAAATATTCACTCTCCCATGAAGAGTGAAAGCGAATGACCACAAACTCCAGATATCACCATGCACTCTATCCCCCATATTCACACCTCTTAATTCTACCACATTCACACCCCTCAAAATCTTACCATAACCCAATCTTCAAGCTAGGAAACTTCCCTAAGATGAGCACCGTTAGTCAATTTTTTTTCTCTAGAAACATCTCTTTCCTGAATGCTCATGCAGCATTCTTGGGTTCAGGTAAAGTAGCAACAAAAGCCTGTGCCTCTTCCTTGGTCTCATAAAATTTACTCCCTTATCCATTAAATTGCGCTAGCAGGTTTTAGTGGTGAGCCGTACTGAATGGCCCATGCTGCTTCTGATGTTCATAGAGTTCCTAAGAGTGTTGGGAACAGCGCGGTCAATTCAGCGCGGATCTCTGTGCTAAAAACTGCTAGCGCAGTTTAATAGAAGAGGGGGATTAATGTTTCCATTATAAGTAATGCAAAAATGCCCCAAAAGGACAAAAATCAGGTACTTGAAAGACACAATGATACGAACAGGGTGTGCCCTAGGGCATTACAGGCAGTATGGTTCCCTGACCTCCACACTGAAGAACAGCATGAGAGCTTCAATTTAAATTTTTGACTTAGGGAGACACCCTCAGCATAGGTTTGAAAGCTCTTAAGAGCAGTTCCACAGAGCCGCTCTGATGCTTTAAAAAGCAGAGCCGGCAAACACAGAGCAGGCAATACTATTCCCGCCAGCTAAAAACCATCATTTAGGTGCTCCCGTGTGCTTGATAAGTGCAAATTCAGTGCAAACATGTGCCCAATAAATAAATAAATATGTAAAAAAGCAGGGAATCACCTGTTTTGTAATGCCCCGAATGCCTGAGCCTGCTGACCCAAAAACAGGAAATGTAAATTTTAATCACTTGTCCCTCCAGGTACTTAGATGAATATGCAATCCTGTAGTCACATGGTACCGGAGGAAGCCCAAGTTCTTTTAAATTCGGGGCCAGAGTTAAAGTGCAGTCCTATTTCAACACGGCTCAACCCAGCAGAGTTTCAGGGCTGAAGCCCCTTCCTCAGGAACCGAGCAGGAAAAATGCAGCTGTAAATCAGAATAGATCTGGGCAGGCAAGTAACCCATAGTCATATAGGATAGTTCAATGTGAAACAGTTCTTGCGGGCAAACAAGTAAAGCAAACTGGATCAAATTTTCGCCTCTGCTGTGCCACCCCTGCTAAATAGTCCTGGAAACAAAGGATGTGTTTGCTTTCATAAGTCAGAAGGTGCCTTTCTCACAATGCGTGGAAAATAGCATTTTTATGAGTATAATTGAGGAGGATGATGATGACGACATGGGGGTCTCACTGATGCCGCTTGGCACATGACAATTATATGGGCTTTTTCAATACAAAGTAGTCCTAAGATCTCCAGCAATGTTAGGGAGGAAGTCAATCACTTTTCAAGAAAGGTTCAAAGTTCAGTATCAGGAAGGGATTTCGGGAGCAAAACAAATCAGAGGTTATTCCTTCGTGTACTATTCTCCTAGATTTATTCCTCCAAAGCCGCTATACATTTTTGTTGGTGTTGCTGAGCATATTCCACCCCACCGACTCGATGTTTAGCATCACTTACTCATTGCTGAAAAGTAGTAAAATCTCTGTCCACATCTTCCATTTCCCCCTGGAGCTGTTCTAATTTGTTATCAGTAGGGAGAAGACATTTGTCCAGGATCATTTCAAGGGCTGCAGTAACTTCTGTTGTTATTTCAGAACCCATGTAAATGCAACTGAGGAACTCGTGGGGCTGAGAAGTGCCACCATTTTCTATTTCACCACTTGACTGTGGTCCTGATACTTCCTCAATGGTTTTGTGGTCATGCCGCTTCTTACAATCTCTATTTAATTTTCTCTTGAGGTTAATGCATCCAAGTATAACCTTCAGGCACAATTGGAAGAAGAGACTGAGTGAGAAAAAGCAGGTTGCTTAGGTGGGCAGCAGGAGAGCCATGATTTAGAGTCTCTATGGGTCAAAATTCCGGGAACAAATGGAATGGAAACGAAGATCGGCATCTACTACCAACCCCTAGGGCAGTCTGAAGAAATTGATAGAGAATTGACGGATGATATTAAATGCAACTGCAAGGGAGGCAACACACTTATCATGGGTGACTTCAATTATCTGGGGATAGACTGGAACCTAGGCACCTCCGGTTGCAGTAGGGAGACCAAGTTCCTGGATGCTGTAGGCGATTGCTTCCAGGAATAACTTGTCAAGGAAAATATGAGAGGAAATGCAATTCTGGACTTAATTCTAAATGGACTATGAAGACCGGCGCAAGGTGTAGAAGTAGAAGGGACACTGGGAAGCAGTTATCATAATATGATCCGCTTCAACCTGGACACGGGGGCAAAACATCGATCCAGAACGACGGCCACAGCACTGACTTCTGAAAAGGAAATTACGAAGGGATGAGACTCATGGTGGGAAAGAAGATTAAGAAGAGGATAAGCACCGTAAAAACACTAGAGCAAGCATGGTCCCTTTTTAAGAACACAGTCACCAAGGTGCAAAATCTATATATACCGCGTATCAACAAGGGATCCAAGAGGAAAAAGAACAAGGAACTGGCATGGCTCACTGTAGTGGTAAAGGAAGCTATCAGAGACAAGAAGACTTTGTTTAAGGAATGGAAAAAGTAAAAAATGGGCGAAAACTGAGTAAAGCACAAACAGCATCAAAGCAAGTGCCATAAGGTGGTAAGAGGGGCCAAAAGAGACTACGAGGAAAAAATAGCCAAGGAAACGACCTGCGAAGGAAGCGGTGGGTCCGTTGGATGACCATGGAATAAAGGGATTGCAAAAGGAGGACAAAACCATTTCCAACAAACTGAACACATTTTTTGCATCTGTATTTATTGAAGAGGATATACGCAACATACAGGCTATATGCAGGAAATGAAGATGGGAAACTGACAGGGTTGACGGTAAGTCTAGAAGAGGTATTCAGGCAGATTGATAGGCTTAAAAATGATAAATCTCCGGGACTGGATGGCATCCATGTGAGGGTAATCAAGGAATTGAAAGGGGCTATAGCTGAACTGCTTCAACTAATAGCCAATTTGTGAATCAAATCAGGAAGGATTCCAGAAGACTGGAAAGTAGTGAATGTTACGCTGATCTTCAAGAAAGGTTCGAGGGGAGTTCCAGGAAAGTACAGACCAACGAGTCTGACCTCAGTATTGGGAAAGATGGTAGAGGCGCTGATAAAGGACCGCATCATTGATCACCTTGACGGACACAATCTGATGAGGACCAGCAAGTATGGCTTCAGCAAAGGAAGATCGTGCTTGACGAACTTGCTGCATTTCTTCGAGGGAGTAAACAGGCAGACAGACAAGGGTGACCCGGTCGACATTGTATATCTGGATTTTCAGAAGGCGTTCAACAAGGTTCCACATGAATGACTACTTTGAAAAATTGCGAGGCATGAAATCGAGGGTGAAATACTCACGTGGATTAAAAACTTGCTAGCAGATAGGAAATTGAGAGTGGGGGTAAATGGACAATACTCGGACTGGAAAAATGTCACGAGTGGAGTGCCGCAGGATTCGGTACTTGGACCCATGCTCTTCAACATATTTATAAACGACCTGGAAATTGGTACGACGAGTGAGGTGATTAAACTTTCAAATGATATGAAGTTATTCAGAGTAGTGAAGACATAGGAGTATTGCAAAGACCTGCAACGTGACATAAACATGCTCGAGAAATGGGCTGCGACATGGCAAATGAGGTTTAATGTGGAAAAGTGTAAGGTGATGCATGTTGGTAACAAAAATCTTATACACGAATACAGGATGTCCGGTGCAGTACTTGGAGAGACCCCCCAGGAGAGAGACTTGGGAGCACTGGTCGACAAGTCAATGAAGCCATCCATGCAATGCGTGGTGGCGGTGAAAATGGCGAACAGAATGCTAGGAATGGTTAAGAAGGGGGTTCATGAACATATTGGAGAAGGTTATCATGCCACTGTACCGGGCCATGGTACGCCCTCACCTGGAATACTGCGTCTAGCACTGGTCACCGTACATGAAGAAGGACACAGTACTACTCAAAAGGGTCCAGAGAAGAGTGACTACAATGGTTAAGGGGCTGGATGAGTTGCCATACAGTGAGAGATTAGAGAATCTGGGCCTCTTCTCGCTTGAAAAGAGGAGATGGAGAGGGGACATGATCGAAACATTCAAGATACTGAAGGGAATAGACTTAGTAGATAAAGACAGGTTGTTCACCCTCTCCAAGGTAGGGAGAACGAGAGGGCACTCTCTAAAGTTAAAAGGGGATAGATTCCATATGAACATAAGGAAGTTCTTCTTCACCCAGAGAGTGGTAGACAACTGGAACGCTCCCGGAGGCTGTTATAGGGGAAAACACTCTCCAGGTGAACCAGAACGTACGCAGGTAAGGCTAGTCTCAGTTAGGGCACTGGTCTTTGACCTAAGGGCCGTCGCGTGAGTGGACTGCTGGGCATGATGGACCATTGGTTTGACCCAGCAGCTGCAATTCTTATGTTGTTATGTTTGTATCCTCTCCTGTATATAGCATCATGTGATCTTCTTCTACTTGTCTTTTTAAAACAGGTTTTGCTTAGATGCCTTAAAAGCCACTTTTACCAGATATCCTTGTATAAAAGTATGGCCTATTTATCTATGTACACACCTAACTCATTATCCCTCTTTTAAAATGCTAAGTTTGTTTCTCACCTGTTTTTGTGTTATTTCAGGTGTGGCCTGATTTCCTGTCAGTGCTGCAAATGTAGCAATTGGAAGCTTCACCCACTTAACTGACTACTGGAAGTGGCAACATTCAAAGAAGACCTCAGATGTCCTCTCCCCTTGTAGCACATACCACATGCCACACACTCCTGGTTTGCACATAAGAAGCAGGACGTGCTCCTTTGTGCACTCCTACATGCTCACCCTGAGTGTGCACCCTAATTATATATTATGTCCTTCACTATATATTACTTAATCTGTTGGTTGGTATTATTTTTATGACATATTTTATAACTATGACTTTCTCTCGGCTTATCCTTGTAGTTTGGGTAAACAGAGCAGCTTTTATTTTAACACAGGATTCATCCTCTGGTAAAAAACAAAATCTTACTATTGTCCGAGTACTATCTATTCAGAGCGCAATTCCATCACACGCCTCCTGTCAGCTTTGATTAGGACTTTTAAATGTCCACTCTTTGCATATCACACATCATTTATGGTTTACTTTAAAAATATATATATATATATATATATATAATTCCATCTTATTTCAAGACACAGAACAAAGTAAGTTCACATAATACATTATAAAACATTGCAAACATACCCAGTGGCGTACCTAGGGTATGTGGCACCCGGGGCCCATCATTTTTTGACACCCCCCCCATGTTAAAAAATATTTTTTGTAATGACCATGAAACGGAATAAATGGTCAGAATAGAAACAGGCAGTGAAAATTTTCTTATATTCCAAACATAACATAAATTATGTCTGAATTGTCATGACATCAGAAGTACATATGGAGTAGTTGCAGGTGATGCTTGGGACAGTTCTGATTGTGTCAGTTCGGTTTTATGTGTTTTTTGAATAGAAGGGTTTTTATTTCTTTTTTGAAGGTTTTGTAGTCTGTGGTCAAGGTCAATAGGTTGTAGAGTTGGGGGTCGAGTGTTGCAGCTCGAATGGCTAGGAGGTTATCGAACAGTTTTTTTCTTTTGACGTTTTTGGTTGGAGGGTGTGTGAATGCTGCGTGAGTTCTCCTATGTCTGTTTGAAGTGGATTGAATTATTTAGCTGAAGAAATTAGTTACCCCCTCATCCCACACACATTAATTCTCTTCCATTTTTGTTCCCATTATAAAAAACACTGATAAGTTCCCAGAAAAAAAATACATTAAAATAAGAAGTGAAAACAAAGGCCCCTACAGATGAGAACATAACATAAGAATAGCCTAACTGGGTCAGACCAATGGTCCATCATGCCCAGTAGCCCATTCTCATGGTAGCCAATCCAGGACACTAATACCTGGTCAAAACCCAAAGAGTAGCAACATTCCATGCTACCGATCCAGGGCAAGCAGACACTTCCCCCATGTCTTAATAACAGATTATGGACTTTTCCTCCAGGAATTTGTCCAAATCTTTCTTAAAACCAGCTACACTATCTGCTTTTACCATAACTTCTGGCCACTTCATTTTTAAGTTTAGATCTTTCCTTTCAAACAGAGATCTTGCTAGATGTCAAATACAGCACAAGGTAATTTCACATGGACTTAGCTGTGCAGGAAATGTGAATCTCCTCATACACCCAACATATAGTGCAAAAATGTGCAAAGGTCTGTTTTTTTCTTTCAATCACTACATAGCCTAATGCCACACAAGCAGCGCTGTTACAAACATATTCTGTAGGTCAATGCTAAGGATAACAAAGTTTCCTTCCTTGGACCAGAAGGAGATACTGATAAACCACTGGAAGAGATCCCAAAACAACACCCAAAGACCCACTCAGTGTGTGAACCAGTTGAGTGGAGTGGACTAACTGGAGGGTGGAAATGGGCCCGGAGTTTGCTCAGCAGAATTTCCCAGACCACTTCTTCCTCTCAACACATTGACATGCTGCCACCATCACCACTAGGAACACCTCACTGGGTAGGCCAGCTATGCTATAAACTTTATAAAACACATTATTATATTTTCTTATAAAGCACATATTTTAACTGAACTCTCTGACATCCTCAGCCTTTCCATTCACAAAAATAGAAGGAAGAAAAGTTCCCATTTCCTGCTGTCTCATGTCCCCGGCCTATACAATATTTTTTTTCTGCAGACCCTTCAAAAGTCTGACCAAATCCTCGTTTCACTTGCATTATAAAGTACTGAGGATGCCATCTCTCCCCAATCCCAGGTCCTAAAGTCTAAGACAGTAGCGCAAACTAATGCTGCCAGATTCAGGAAAAAAAAAATTTCGATTCGATTGAGCCTATTGAATTGGTTTTTCAATTCGATTTTCCTGCCCAGTTGGGTGATTTTTTTCAAAACTCCTGGTGGGTTTTATAGCTTTTTCACCCCCTTTGGCTTCTCCTAACCACACTGGCGCTGTGGTGTAAATAAAATAAAGAAACAAAAAGGACTTTTCCTCTCTCTGTTAAATCCTAGCTCACGTTTGCAGTCCAACACCAGCTCTGGCAGGATACACATTTCAAATCTGACATATTATAATCACAAAACAGAAAATAAAATTAATTTTTCTACCTTTTGTTGTCTGGTTATATTTCAAATCTTGTTGGTCCAAGGCTCTGGTTTTCTTCTGATAACTTACTTGCCAGGGTCTCCTTCTTTCTGCATGCTAACCATCCATCTGCCAACTCTGACCTCCCATTCCATTTCCCTTCCCTTCCCAGGAAGTCTGGTATCTTTCCTTTTTTTCATCTCCCTCCACAGATCCACCTTTTCTTAACTACCCTTTCATCCGGCATCTCTCCCTCCTTCCCCACCAACCCAGAGTCCACCATCTCTCCCTTTCTTTTCCTAATTACCCTCCTATACAGTATCTCTATCCCTCCTCCACACCATCCCTTGTGTCCAATTTCTCTCCCTTTCTGTTCCTTCCCTCCCTAAATCCCATGGTCCATCATCTCTCTCCCTCTCCTCTATTTTCAGACCCATTATATCTTCCCCCCCCAAAGTTTGGCATATGCATGTCTCTTTGAACACCCCCTTCCCTCCGTGTACTTCTAAACCAGGGTCCCCCCCCAAAGGCCTGTCCCCCCTTAAAGGTCTGCCTGTCCCCGCTTGAAGGCCTGCACCCCCTTGAAGGCCTGTCCCACCCCCTTGTAGGCCTGTGCCCCCCTTGAAGGCCTGTCCCCCCCTTGTAGGCCTGCCTGCCTGTCCCCCCCTTGAAGGTCTGTCCCTCCCTTGAAGGCCTGCACCCCCTTGAAGGTCTGCACCCCCCGCCGAAGGCCTGCACCCCTCCTTGAAGGCCTGTCTCACACCCTTGTAGCTTGTCCCCCCCCCTTGTAGGCCTGTTCCCCCTTGAAGGCCTGTCCCCCCCTTGTAGGCCTGTCCCCCCTTGAAGGCCTGCCTGCCTGTCCCCCCCTTGAAGGCCTGCACCCCCCCGAAGGCCTGTCCCCCCCTTGAAGGCCTGTCCCACCCCTTGTAGGCCTGTACCCCCCTTGAAGGCCTGCACCCCCCCGAAGGCCTGCACCCCCCTTGAAGGCCTGCATCCCCCATAGGCCTGTCCCACCCACTTGAAGGCTTGTCCCACCCCCTTGTAGCTTGTCCCTCCCTTGTAGGCCTGTCCCCCCTTGAAGGCCTGCCTGCCTGTCCCCCCCTTGAAGGCCTGTCCCACCCCCTTGTAGCTTGTCCCTCTCCTTGTAGGCCTGTCCCCCCTTGAAGGCCTGCCTGCCTGTCCCCCCTTGAAGGCCTGCCTGCCTGTCCCCCCCTTGAAGGCCTGCACACCCCCGAAGGCCTGCACACCCCCGAAGGCCTGCACCCCCCTTGAAGGCCTGCACTCCCCTTGAAGGCCTGCACCCCCCTTGAAGGCCTGCACCCCCCCCGTAGGCCTGGCCCCCCCCTTGAAGGCCTGTCCCACCCCCTTGTAGCTTGTCCCCCCCTTGTAGGCCTGTCCCCCCTTGAAGGCCTGCACCCCCCCAAAGGCCTGTCCCTCCCACCCTTGAAGGCCTGTCCCACCCCCTTGTAGGCCTGCCCCCCCCTTGAAGGCCTGCCTGCCCCCCCTTGAAGGCCTGCACCCCTTGAAGGTCTGCACCCCCCCCCGAAGGCCTGTCCCCCCCTTGAAGGCCTGTCCCCCCTTTCAAGGCCTTCCTGCCTGCCTGTCACCCCCCTCCCCCTTGAAAGCCTGCCTGCCTGCCCACCCGACCCACCCCGAAGGACCGCTCGCCCCCCTGGCCTCCCCGCACCACCTATGAAGCAGCCGCAGCAGGATCGCGATGTCAGCGATACCTGCGCTGCTTAGGCGCTGCTTCCTGCACCGCGGTCCTGCCCCTCCTCTGACATCAGAGGAGGGGCAGGACCGCAGCGCAGGAAGCAGCGCCCAAGCAGCTCCGGGATCGCTGACGTCGCGATCCTACTGCGGGCTGCTTCACAGGTGGTGCAGGAAGGTCAGTGGGGCGAGTGGTCCTTCGGGGGTGGGGGGGGACTGAACGGCAAGGCCGGGAGCACCCCTCAGGGCTGGCACCCGGGATGCACCGCCCCCCCCTTGGTACGCCACTGATACCATATAGCATATACAAATAAACAAACAAATTCTAGATTCAGTAAGGCATCAAATACATCATAAAGTCCAGATGCCACTGTCTCAAATTCAGTTCAGGCCTCTCCTCCTGGTTTTAATCTTTGATAAAATATAAGGCAGCTCTCAAAGAGTTCAAAGGTGCTGGTATCCAAGTAAAGGGGTCCTGACACAGATGTTTCACAATAGCTGCTTTTGGAAACCCATATACAGTCTAGCAACTGAATAACGTCCAAAGGTTAAATCTCTCCAAATAAAGCAGAACACTAAAAAACAAAATCAACTTTATTAGTATTTTAACATTCAACATAAAATTTAACAGCAAAAATTCAAAATTGTATATAAGCTGCTTTATATTCTGTCAAATATTTTTTTTTCATTGTTTTGGATACAAGTGTGATGATTATATTATTGTTGAGCTCTATGCCATTGATCTATTTGGATTTTGGCAGTTTCTCAACTTATTATGAGCACAAATAATTATAAGACTTTTTGAATATGTTTAATTGTTTAAAATGTAATTAGTAATTTTTGCTGCAAGGCTGTTTTGTTGTGGTGGTAAACCTCGAATGACAGGTTTCCTCCTCATAGTCCATTCAATCAGAGTTCTTTTTATTTCCGCTTTCTTATCTGGATTTGTTCTCCAGGACCCCCCTCTGTTAAATGCAGATAAAAATATAAACACTGTTGCAGTCTTGCTGCAACACAATTACAGACTCGCAATTCATTTATTAATGTCAATGTACCTTGTTTCAAAAGTTTGAAAGATAAGTGGGCTATAAATGACTAGTAACATAGTAGATGACGGCAGATAAAGACCCGAATGGTCCATCAAGTCTGCCCAACCTGATTCAATTTAAATTTTTTTAATTTTGAAAGATAAGTGGGCTATAAATGACTAGTAACATAGTAGATGACGGCAGATAAAGACCCGAATGGTCCATCAAGTCTGCCCAACCTGATTCAATTTAAATTTTTTTAATTTTTTCTTCTTAGCTATTTCTGGGCAAGAATCCAAAGCTTTACCCGGTACTGTGCTTGGGTTCCTACTGCCGAAATCTCCGTTAATATCTACTCCAGCCCATCTACACCCTCCCAGCCAATGAAGCCCTCCCCAGCCCATCCTCCACCAAACGGCCATATACAGACACAGACCATGCAAGTCTGCCCAATACTGGCCTTAGTTCAATGTTTAATATTATTTTCTGATTCTAGATCCTCTGTGTTCATCTCACACTTCTTTGAACTCAGTCACAGTCTTACCACCTCTCTCGGAAGCGCATTCCAGGCATCCACCACCCTCTCCATAAAGTAGAATTTCCTAACATTGCCTTTGAATCTACCACCCCTCAACCTCAAATTATGTCCTCTGGTTTTACCATGTTCCTTTCTCTGGAAAAGATTATGTTCTACGTCAATATCCTTCAAGTATTTGAACGTCTGAATCATATCTCCCTTGTCTCTCCTTTCCTCTAGGGTATACATATTCAGGGCTTCCAGTCTCTCCTCATACGTCTTCTGGTGCAAGCCTCCTATCATTTTCGTCGCCCTCCTCTGGACCGCTTCAAGTCTTCTTACGTCCTTCGCCAGATACGGTCTCCAAAACTGAACACAATACTCCAAGTGGGGCCTTACCAATGACCTGTACAGAGGCATCAACATCTTCTTCCTCCTACTGGCTACACTTCTCTTTATACAGCCCAGCATCCTTCTGGCAGCAGCCACTGCCTTGTCACACTGTTTTTTCGCCTTTAGATCTTCGGCCACTATTACCCTAAGGTCCCTCTCCCCGTCCGTGCATATCAGCTTCTCTCCTCCCAGCATATACGGTTCCTTCCGATTATTAATCCCCAAATGCATTACTCTGCATTTCTTTGCATTGAATTTTAGTTGCCAGGCATTAGACCATTCCTCTAACTTTTGCAGATCCTTTTTCATATTTTCCACTCCCTCTTCGGTGTCTACAAATCTTGGTATCATCTGCAAAAAGGCACACTTTTCCTTCTAACCCTTCAGCAATGTCACTCATAAACATATTGAACAGGATTGGCCCCAGCACCGAACCCTGAGGGACTCCACTAGTCACCTTTCCTTCCTTCGAGCGACTTCCATTAACCACCACCCTCTGGCGTCTGTCCGACAGCCAGTTTCTGACCCAGTTCACCACTTTGGGTCCTAACTTCAGCCCTTCAAGTTTGTTCAACAGCCTCCTATGAGGAACTGTATCAAAGGCTTTGCTGAAATCTAAGTAAATTACATCTAGCATATGTCCTCGATCCAGCTCTCTGGAAACCCAATCAAAAAATTCAATCAGGTTCATTTGGCACGATTTACCTATTGTAAAGCCATGTTGCCTCGGATCCTGTAACCCATTAGATTCAAGGAAGTACACTATCCTTTCTTTCAGCAACACTTCCATTATTTTTCCAACAACTGAAGTGAGGCTCACCGGCCTGTAGTTTCCTGCTTCATCCCTGTGACCACATCCGCTCTCCTCCAATCCCTAGATATTAGGGGCAGCAGAATGCTTTTTGTTTGGGGGGGCAAGCTCTGCCCCAACTCCACCCATGCTCCACCGCAAGCTCAATTACAACAAAAAATCTCACACTCGAGCATAGATATCTGAAGAAAATATTATAACAAAGAAATGCTGCATTTATGCAGGGTCCTCAGATTGCTATTGGTGTAGCTTAACACCTTGCGGCTGCAATCCTCATTAGTCCCACATCAAAACTGGCAATTAACTTTTTCCTCCTTATATATTATTTCTCATAGTGATTGTCAGCTGCCGGGGCCGCAGAAAGACTGTGGGGGACCACCAAAAGGTGGCAGCATGGACCCTGGTATGACTCCCAAGGAGGGAAATCCTACAAAACCAATACAGAGTTCTCTGGTTTAGAAAGAAAATCCCCAAAAATGCTTCAGACCATTTCAATTCCTTTTAATTCACAGTTCAGACAAAACAAACATCCACAGGCTTTCTGCACTGGCTACTACTCAATTTCAATAGTTCCTCAGTGAGTAAATTCAAAACAAAACTATTTCACTCTGATAATCTGATAATCTGATAATCACCAGTTCATAGTAGCCAGTTTGTATTCCAAAACAAACTCAAGCACTTCTCCCAGGTAAGTAACCCGAGTTCAAGATAATGTCCTGGGCAGCTTTATACAGTTCCAAACAAGGAAAGAGGAAAAAAAACCCAACAATTCCATCACTTCTTTATAGAGACCTGGGCTTTGGATAACTCAGTCCTTCTCTTCACCAGGCTCTTGCAGTTTCAAAAAAATAAAAACATTATAGAAACACAGCATTCTTTCTCTCATTACAGTTCAAAACTATTGCCTCTCTAGGCCATGACAACTCTCTAGTTTCTGGGAACTGGGACAGAATTGCTGGGTTCACTCTAGCAAAAAGCTTTTAACAAGCACCCTTAAATCCTTATCCGAGATATTCGGTGAATCTTGCCCCACAGTTCTGGAACTCACTTTGTTGCCATAATCCACCTCAGTTCCAAGGCAACAAACAAAAGAAACACACCAGTTTTCTCTCTCACTGCACAGTCCCAGCTGGTGCACAGCAATACAATCAGGGCTGTGCACAGCTCTATTACTGCTCCAGTCCACCTGCTCTGTGCAGCAAAAAAATAAACTTCTCCAACACAGTTCCTTGGTATCCAATTCATTTAGCACATTGTCCCAACAAAAATATCCAAGGAAAAAGGGCAAAATAAATCACTGGCCAAACTCACATCCATTTGTTCTGGTTTAACTCCAGACATTTCAAACACTGCTATTTCCATGTTTTCTTCTGGGGCTTCCAGCTCTGGAGTACTCTGAGCTTTAGGGACTTCCCACTCCATTGGCTCCTGCTTGCCCTTGCCTGGCCAGAAGACTTCTATCTGCCAGGTCTTCCTGAGCTGCTTCCTTCACACTCTTTGAAATTATTAAAGCCACTCCCTAGCTTATGTGGCTGGGGCACAAGTTTGCATGCTCTCTGGCTCCCTCTCAGTTCACTGGACATTTAGCAGCTTGGGAACTGGTTCTGGCTCAAGGATGGGTTCTGGGTCAGAGTCAAGCTCATTTCCTTCAGGATAGGCAGTCCTGACTTCTGCAGCCTCTGAGGCTCTATATTCAATGGGTTTTCTGCCTCTGGGAACTGGTTTACGGTAGTACTGGACTTAATCATGACAGGTTCATCACAAGGGATGGAAATGTCACATGATTCATTTTGTAAAGTTCATAAAGATCATAAATTATTAGATTTTTCATAAATTTTTTAACATAGCTTGCACTGCAAGATCTGACATGTCTACCATCTCTCCAATGCAGAGAGCTAAAAGCATTGCTGCTTTCTATTTCACATTACTGCCGCAAAGCCAAAGACCCCAAGCTTAATATTTCCCTTTCACTTACCTACCATCCCATAATCACCCCCTCCCATGATATCCAGATTCCTTCTCTACCTTTGAACCTGCTCTATAATCTCCATTACTTCTCTCCTTCTCTAAACCCCCTCCCCCCCTCCCCCAGTCTCCAGCACATTTCTCTACCTTCCCATCCCTCACGACATGTGTAGTGCTTTACTATTCTTCCCTGGAACAGCGATACTCCAACTGGCACAGCACCAAAAGAATAGAGGTTAGTGGGGGCAGAGTCTTGAGCATCTGTGCATGCTCAAGGTTTGCCTGCTTCTTCCCTCTTCAAACTTTCTATTTTAGAAGAGGCAGAAGGTGGCAGGCCTTGGCCATGCACAGATACTCAAGACCCCATGCTTGCCGGCCACAATGCTTCCAAGTTTTATTAAAAATTCAATAAAACGCTTATATAATTTCTAAGCGATTTACATTATATTTTGGTGCTATGCTGGTTAGAATAATGTCACCCTGGAGGAGGGAAGTAAGTTACTAAACTCATTGTGGATAGTGGAAAAGGTGGACGGAAGGAGAAGTTAGAGACGTTCTATCTAAGGACTGAAGTTGACACAGGCAAAAATTTTCCATTACATTACATGGTGAGTACTTCTTACAAATAAAAGACACACATATACACTAACACTTGCAGGGAGGCTGGAAAGAATTCTATGAGCCATGCTCTGCATGCTTTCCCTCCTTGTTTACCTATAGTTTAGCTATGTTTATAGTTACTCTATATTTTACTCAGCTATGGAAGTAGTGCAGCTTAGTACTCAGCTCCAATCTCCAATCTTAGTACTAAGCTCCAATCTAAAGGCCAGCGATGCAGGGTAGGAACAATCTTTTCGATCTCCAGCCTGGCCCTGTGTCGCTTCCTGAATGGCTGCCATCAGTTCTTGCGAGTCCCACAAGAACTGATGGCAGATATTTAGGAAGAGGCGCGGGACCAGACTGGAGATTGAAAAGATTGCTCCTGCCCTGCACCGCTGGCCGCGAGATTGGAGGAGGCAGCCGGCAGCCATCCAGCAAGTAATGTCCCGTCTGACTGCATCAGTCCAAGTAGGTTTGTGTGCTGGGAGCAGGGTGATGCTATGTCAAGCAGTCCTCATCAGGGACCTATCTGATAGGGGGGGGAATGCTGATTTTAAGATAGGCCACCCCATTTAAGCAAGCCACACCCTCTAGGCCAGTTTGCAAAATCAATGTATAAGCCGCGGCCTATCTTTGAGGAAATAATGTATGTACCAAAAAAATTCAAAATAAATACATGGCAAAACAATGCAGCATATTAAACAGAAAAGTATTTGCAGTATTCTGGAAATGCACACAGTCAGTTTAATACCTGGATCTTGGTCAGTCCTAGCTCTCCAATCCAGTATCTTCCTATTGGCTTTGTAAACATGATGTTCAGCAGCACTGTAACAGAAATCCTGAGGTTACTGGCAACCATAAATTAATTTACCTAGTAGCAGTGGCGTAGTGAGGGTGAAAGGCACCCGGGGCGGTGGCACCCCTCCCTTACCCTCTTCTCTGCCTCCCATCTCAACACACTCCTTCCCTGCTCTGCGTGTACCGCTTCCCTTCCCCTGTACTAGGGTCGGCTTTTCCTCTGATGTCACTTCCTAGGCATGGGTCCAGGAAGTGATGTCAGAGGAAGAGCCGACACTGACATGACAGCAGGTTAGAGGTTGCTGCTCGCGCCAGGAATGTTACAGAGGTACAGGAGAAGGGAAGCGGCATGCATGTGTAGCAGTGGGGAAGTGGGGAAGGAGTGTGGGGGTGTGTGTGTAGAGAGGAGGACAGGTGCCTGCACCCTCACCATGACAGCGCCCGGGATGGACCCCTCCTTTACTATGCCATTGCCTATCAGTGTTTTTGATAGGATGCCAAATGATTACCAGGCTTCAGCTCTGCTAGCCTTTAGTATGTGGTTGAGCTACAAAGATTAGGTACAGTTCATATAAATAATACATATTATCTGTAGTAGCTGTACATAATAGAGGTGCAGACTGAGAACAAGGAAGACCACTGCTAGTCCTTGAAATCTTGGACAAGTCACTTAACCCTCCATTGAATCAGGTACAAAACTTAAATTTTAAGTTCTCAGGGGACAGGAATCTACCTACTGAACCTGAATGTAACTTGTCTTGAGTTATTACTGAGAAAAATGTCATCTAAATCCAAATCCAAATTGAAGTACAGGCATACTGCGAAGTAATACAAAAGAATATGTATATCACTCAAGACCTACAGAGCAATTCTAATATTCCATAATAATAGTGTAACTTCCATGAGTCACATAACAAGCACCTGCTTAGGAAAACACAGCATCATAAATACTGCAATGGGTAGTGGAACGTCAATAAACCCTATTGGAAAACTAAAGAAGCTAGATTAGTACAGATCCATCATGCACAGCTAATGCTAACAGAAAACCAGGTCTTTCAAATATATATGAACAACCCTCCCCCACGCGTGTGGGTTTTTGACCAGAGCTTGAAAAGAAATATTTTTGTATAGTTGGTTTAAAATCAGCATGTATCTGTCTCCTAAATGAAAGGAGTTTTGACTGCCATTTTGTGCTGCAGAAGCATTGCTTCAAATTCACAAGGATACACAGCAAAAGGGGTTGGATAAAGCAAATCATACACTGAGAGATGAACACACAGACATTTGGGATGAATGTTATACATTTTAAGGGATTATTTTATGAAAGTGAATAAAGCTTATGAGCTCGAACAAATGTGGGGATACAAATTAAAAAGAGCTTGATCAGAATAGGGGAGGTGTCAATCTATTCCCCATGAGTTTAAGAGAGACAGAAGAAATGATTGGGGGAAACACCTTAGGTTTAGAAAAAAAAAGGAGAAATAAGTTTTGAAGAGTATAAAGAGTTATGTCTTTATACTATACTCATTTGGGATATAGCCTTCTACAGTAGAGGGGAGGTCTGTCACTGGCTACTACAGAGTTTTTATGAGAGCTGGTATAAGAAAATAAGAACATAAGAACAGCCGCTGCCGGGTCAAGCCAGTGGTCCATCACGCCCAGCAGTCTGCTCACGCGGCAGCCCCCAGGTCAAAGACCAGTGCCCTAACCGAGACCAGCCCTACCTGCGTTCGTTCTGATTCAGCAGGAACTTGTCCAACCTTGTCTTGAATTCTTAGAGGGTGTTTTCCTTTATGACAGACTCCGGAAAAGCATTCCAATTTTCTACCACTCTATGGGTGAAGAAGAACTTCCTTACGTTTGTACGGAATGTATCCCCTTTTAACTTTAGAGAGTGCCCTCTCGTTCTCCCTATCTTGGAGAGGGTGAACAGTCTGTCTTTATCTACTAAGACTATTCCCCTCATTATCTTGAACGTTTCGATCATGTCCCCTCTCAGTCTCCTCTTTTCAAGGGAGAAGAGGCCCAGCTTCTCTAATCTCTCACTGTACGGCAACTCCTCCAGCCCCTTAACCATTTTAGCTGCTCTTCTCTGGACCCTTTTGAGTAGTACCGTGTCCTTCTTCATGTACAGCGACTAGTGCTGGACGCAGTATTCCAGGTGAGGGCGTACCATGGCCCAGTACAGCGGTATGATAACCTTCTCTGATCTGTTCGTGATCCTTTTTTTAATAATTCCTAGCATTCTGTTTGCCCTTTTCACTGCTGTTGTGCATTACGCAGATGGCTTCATTGACTTGTCGACCAATACTCCCAAGTCTCTTTCCTGGGGGGGGTCTCTCCAAGTACCGCCCCGGACATCTTGTATTTGTGTGTGGGATTTTTTTATACCGACATGCATTACCTTACACTTATCCACGTTGAACCTCATTTGCCATGTCGCTGCCCATTTCTTGAGTGTGGTTATGTCGCAGCAGATCTTCACAATCCCCCTGCGTCTTCACTACTCTGAATAACTTCGTATCATCTGCAAATTTAATCACCTCACTCATCGTACCCATTTCCAGATCGTTTATGAATATGTTGAAGAGCATAGGTCCAAGCACCAAGACCTGTGGCACCCCACTGGTGATGTTCTTCCAGTTCGAGTATTGTCCATTTACCCCATTCTTTGTTTTCTATTTGCTAGCCAGTTTTTAATCCACCCTCTATTCCATGGCTCTCAATTTTCTGAAGTAGTCATTCATGCGGAACCTTGTTGAATGCCTTCTGAAAATCCAGATATATAATGTTGACCAGGTCACCCTTGTCTATCTGCCTGTTTACTCCCTAGAAAAGTGCAGCAAGTTCATCAAGCAAGATCGTCCTTAGCTGAAGCCATGCTGACTGGTCTTCTGGTATTCTGAGTGTCAGCAGAGGTGTACTCCTAGAGGCTCTCCTGAAAAAAAAATGAAGAAACAATTATTGGGTGCTAGGTAAGAGGCCTCCTCTCTCTTTCCTTTCCACCCAGTATCTTCCCTCTTTCTCTGCTCCCTTCTGTCAGCATCTGGTTTTTCTCTATATCCATTTCTACTGAGCTATCCACTTTCTCTCCATACAGCATCTGGCCCTCTCTCTCACAATTCCATCCAAAGTCTGACACCTCTGCCCACTCCAGATTTATGGGAGTGGCTCCTCCCATTCTGATATGTTAGAAATAATCAATGAAAGGTAGGAAGCACATACATTGTTGAACTCAGCATGGTTTTAGCCACACACTGGGGATAATTCTATAAAGTGGGTGCTAACATCATGAATTGCATAAATTAATCATTAGAATAATGCCAACTGCACATGTAAATGCCAAAACCCCTAGTAAACACTGTTCTATTAATGCACACATATCTTACAGGTAAGTATATATATTTAATGCACACATATTTTCTAGGTAAGTATATATACGGACAGAGTGAGTGGAACACGCACAGTACCTACATTTATGTAGATAACTTATACTAGCTTTATGGCTGGTGTAAGTACTTGCACCTAAATTATAGGTGTGTGTTTTACCTGTTGCCTATGGTCTGGCTGTCCTGAGTAGGCTCCTCTTACTATTAGAAGTTAAGCAGTGCCAGGTCTGGCTAATACCTGGATGGAAGACCACCTAAGAATACCAGGTGCTATAGGCTGAGGGACCCTATTTTGGGCAGCAGTGACATAGTAGAGCCATACAATGCAATGGCAAACCATTCTTGTACTCTGTCTTGACACATCATAGGGTAGATTTCTCACTGTGCATATTGCCATGAGTTGGTGGCATAATCCATCCATTTTACTTGTTATGTTAATATTCTAAAAAATAATGTAGACTCCTATATTCTTTTATAGAATACAATTCATATAGGCATAACCAAGACACCTAACTATAGGCACACTGTAATAGGATTGCCTTCAGGGTTGGTATTTTTCAATTACCTGATATACTGGAATGATGTGCTTGTCACTCACAAGCATCTATTTGAAAATTACCTTCATGAAGTAAAATTATATGGTTAGTGGCTAAGTGAAAACCGGCTATTTAGGGGGCATTCCAGGGGAAGAATCATCATTTGGCCAGTTAAAGTACCAACATTCAGCATTTAACCAGCCAGGGTAGCTGTATAAGGAGGTCTACAAAAATATTGGTCCTATCTTTGGGCTCCTTTTACAAAGCTGTGGTAGAGGTTTCTAACACTGGCATTGAGGTAAATGCTCCAACTCTCATAGGAATTCTGTGAGTGTCAGAGCACGTACCTCACTGGCCTGCGGTACAAACCGCAGCTTTGTAAAAGCCAGCGTTTATTGCAATAACTCACAGCCATTTATATTCTGGAAATAGACTTAACCATCTATGTGTTTGACGGCTCTGCATAAACCAGATAGTCAATACTGACGCTTGGGCATAGCCCAGCATTCAATATCCAGAAATAATGCTGACTGCCTCCATGTGAATGTTTACTTCTAGGTGATTTGATAAAAATTGTCCCTATGTGCTATTTGTTTCTGATAAGGCAATCTAATTCTATAGAAGATGCCACACCTACTGAATCATAGCATCTGGGGGAGGGGGAAAAGAGAGAGACTGGTCAAATCAAATTTTATTAAGAGCATGCTAAAGAATCCTATATAATAAAACCCTAGCCGCGCATGCGCACTCCTATCTGCGTGCTTCCATGATCCGTAGGTCTGTAGCCGCAGGAGTGCGCATGCGCGAGTCCCCAGCCTTACATCTACCTACACTCGCAGGCAGGACTCACCGCCAGCGCTGGATTCCCTGCTCTACAAAGACGGGGGTCGTAGGAGGTCCGAAATCGCCCGAACTCACAGCCACATACCTGCACAAACCTCCCTCCAGCATTGGCAGCCGCAGCACGCTAAATAGGCAGCTTTGCGGCTTTCTCCTGCCGGTGAGTCTCCTGCTGGTGACATCATCAGTAACGCGACAGAGGGACTCAACTGCAGGAGAAAGCTGAGAAGCAGCCTGTTTAGCGTGCTGCGGCTGCCAACGCTGGAGGGAGGTTTGTTAAGGTCATGTCGCATGGGAGGGAGACATAAGAGAGTCACTGGGGGTTGGGCTGGGAGGATAGAGAAGCGTCTGCCTCGGATGCTTCAGGCAGCAGCAGCGTTTACAATTCGCTGCTGTTGCCGGCTTCAGGCCTTCCTCTCTGGGGGGTCCTGCCTAAGAACCCGCCAGAGAGGAAGACCTGAAGCCGGCAAAAGCAATGAATTGTGAATGCTGCTGCTGCCCGATGAAGTTCAAGGAGGAAAGGGAGCAGAGGGGGATAGAATGGCTTGGAGGGAAGAAGACATGGCAGGGCATGGAGGGAAGGAGGAAGGTATGCCAGACCAAGGGAAAAGGAAGGGGGAAAGGAAGGAGGAGATGCCATATGGAACAGAGAGAGAGAGGGGGGGTGGACACTGGATGGAAAGAGAAGAGAGAGCAGTGAATGGAAGGGGCAAGACAGAGGGTGAACAGTAGATGGAAGGGGTGGAGAGAGGGAGACAGATACTGAATGGAAGTGTGGGGGATAGGGGGAGCAGACTTTGGAAGGAAGTGGAGAGGAGAAAGAAAAAAGGGCACATGCAGGATTGAGGGAAGAGAATAAAGTTAGAAATAAAGATAGAGAGACAGGTGGCCAGGGAGAGACACAGACAGAAAGAATGACAGACAGACAGTGTCCAAGGAGAGAGACAAAAAAAACAAACAAACAGATAGACATCTACTCTAGCACCCGTTAATGTAATGGGCTAAAACACTAGTATAAAATAGTATTATGTTGAAATTTTCTCTTGGATTTCCATTTTTCATCCATAATTATCAATGTAATTGCATTAATTCAAATAAATAGTTTGTATATTTGCTGCAGAAAAAAAATCTGTTTGAAAGCACTGTGATTCTGAAGATTTTTCTTTCTGTGTATAAAAAAACGCTCTGCCATGAGGTTCATGCGATAAAAGCTGCCCTTTGGTCCTTTAATACATTACAGATGTAGCACCATTGGTGCTGAAATTGGCATTAGCTTTATCTTCCAGTCTCAAATATCATAATAAATGCTAGTATTCATGTTAATTCAAAGAAACAGGGTACTTATGTTAGGATATGCAGATGCTTATGTTTTTTAACATTCTACAGCACGCTTATAGAATTCCCTTATCTGCTTAGTCTAAGAACTTTCCATTGACACTCAATGAAAGCAGCCAGTAAAAGGAAAGGGACCTTCAAAGAACGTGAATAATTCAAAGTTCTTCTGTCCTTTCAATCATTCACTCTATAGGGAAGCAAGAGGGCAGTTCCTGTGGCAGGAAATTTACATCCATTTGCATATACAATGATTACAAATAATTGGAACTGTAATTCACTGTGTATTTAATTTTTATGCTAATTGTTTTCAGTTTTTCTGCTGTTGTTTTTCATCATTCCACTATGCAATTGAAAGTTTAATCATACTTTTGGAAATGAGTTTACAGCACGAAAATAAAAAAAACTATTAACTAGCATAAAATGCCATGCTGTGCACTAGAGAAATGATCTGAATTGGCACTAGCCGTTTCTTACTATTTCGCTGGAATATTAAAGGCAATTTCATTTTTATAGCTTGAAATAGGGGACATCTGAACTCTGGGTCATAACCTCCTGTTCAGGCAGCTGTTGAGATCGAGAGGTTCTTCCAGGTAGACCATTTTGCTCAAGAATCTAAGATGTTCTCTTAAACTTGCTTCCACATATTTTGTCATGTTATTTGTTGATTTCCTAAAGGATAGAAGACAAGAGGCTCAAACTAGCAGAATGTCAATCCAACCCCCCCTTCCCCACCACCACCAGCATTTCTGAGTTCTATGGCAAAAGGGAACTTCACAGAGCAGTACAAAGCCAACAAATCTACAGTAATGTTGTTTTCATGTAAGGGTCCTTTTCCTATGATGCAGTAAGCAGTAATGTGTGCTTTCTGTAGATTAAAAAGCACTTCTGAAGGGCCTGCTCTGGCGTCCCGCAGTAGTTTTAGTATCTGCACACGCTACCCACATCCTAAAAAAAAAAAAAAAAAAAGTTTTTATTTTTTATTACTGGGGGTGGTTCTGTTCTGCGCTATTCAGTTAGCACAGCTACATTGTCACATGCTGATTAGTGTGTGGTTAGTTCTCATGTGATAATGGGGAAATTAGCATGTGGCCATTATTAGCAAAAAAGAAAAGTCATTCATTTTCTGGCAATGCTATAAATGCCCTTAGTGAATGGTAAAGACCCGTGCTGGATATAGCACAGACCACTTTTTAGCGCTGCTTAGTAAAAGGGCCCTTTAATATGATATTTACATAGGTCACAGCCAGTAAGCTAATTCAAGGTTGAAAATAGCATATATAAGATACGAGGGGTTGCTGAAAAGTCCTCAGCCCAACCAAGAAGAGAGTGATATGGAGCCATGAAACTTACAAGTTATTCCACACTTTTCATTTCAGTGAGGCAAATGCATCTAGTACATGGGCACAAATATAGGAAAACCAAGCCATTGTGACATCACTGATGAAGTTAGCTCTTAGGCATTGGTGGAATGAGGCATTATGATATCACAATAAGAGGAGCCGCTGAAAAGTCCTCAGCCCAACCAAGAAGAGAGTGATATGGAGCCATGAAACTAACAAGTTATTCCACGCTTTTCTTGACACTTTTTGTTTCAATGATATAAAATGAAAGTGTTAAGAAAAGTATAGAATAACTTGTAAGTTTCATGGCTCCACATCATTTTCTTCTTGGTTGGGCTGAGGACTTTTCAGCAGCCCCTCATACACCCACTCTATTCACTGTGCTCAACAAATGAAACAAGTTTGATACTAACTAGATAGTGCACTGAATATTTCCTCTAAATGTCTGTTACAGAAGCATTATTCAATATGTGTAATACAAACATATAAGGCAAATAATTCTTTCCTGGAAATCCTCTCAAATCTTCAAACATATAATCAGTTCCAAGATGACTAATCTTCTTACAATGTTCTTACAATCTACTAACTTTCAAATCTTCCTAATCCATGTTTTTGCAGTTGATACCACCACAGACCTCAGAAACACCCCTGCTCCGTCCCATATTGGTATGACTTTCAACGGGGAGACACGGATGTAAACCCCTCACTGGTCTGGGTACTCTTTTCTGCTGGTTTTACACCCTACCTTTATATGTTTCAAATAAATAATTGTGAATATCTTAAACAACTATTGAAGTCTTGTACTTAGCTTTATAAACACTTCAATGTCTGAGCGGGTGGACCCGACATGTTTCGCTGCCACTTCGTCAGGGATCCACTCATGCCGCTAAACATCCATCCCACATATCATCTTCCTTGTAATTTTTGTGTTGCTGTCATATATGGGAATGTTCATTTTTTGTGGGTTCATTTTTGGCATTTTTCATTACAGGAACAATATCATTAAGAGTGTATGTTCTTTCAGAAAGAATGCACAACGTTTGCAGAGCGTGGGCACTATTTTCTAAGAGGGCATACTCAGTTTTTTGAAGGGTTGAATAAACATATGGATAAAGGTGACACAATGAAGTTACTAAGTAGTACATTTAGCACAAATCAGAGAAAATATTTCTTCACTTAACATGAATTTAAAAATATCATTGTGGAAGCCCAAACCAGATGTATTCCACATATTAACAAAGATAAAAACAAGAGCCAGCATGGCTAAAAGGTGAAGTGTAAGAGGCTATTAGAGGAAAACAAAAATCATTTAAACCAGTGTTCTTCAACCTTTTTATACCCGTGGACCAGCAGAAAAAAAAGAATTATTTTGTGGACCGGCAAACTACTAGGACTAAAATTTAAAAACCCCGTTTCCGCCCCATCTCCGCGAGTCGGTCCCCACAAATCATCTGATCCCATCCACACAAGCCTCAGTTATGATTTTATATTGAATGTATTGTATTAAAGTATAAAAAGAAACAATATTCTGTAAAATTGTCATTTTATAAATACAAATAATTCAGAGCAGGATCAACAAAACCCCTGTCTCCCCTCCCCTTCACATATATCCCCTCTACTATCAAGAAAACTGAACAAGCCAAATTATTACAGAATGCTACACAGAAATATCATGCTAACAGAATACTGCAGTCACACATGACAGGAATAGTTTTAGGGGAGTGAACTAGGGCAACTGCCCCCTAGTCAGAGAGCGCCCTAAGCCAGCTGGAAGCTAAAGAAGCACTGCCTGGGCTTTGCAGTCCTCGGTTATGTCTAACACCAGCTCTAGCAGGATATATATTTCAAATCTGATATATTCTAATCACAAAATAGAAAAAAAATTATTTTTTTCTACCTTTTGTCGTCTCTGGTTTCTGCTTTCAATCTTCTTTTCACTCTCTTCCTTCCAGCGTCTGCCCTCTCTGTCTCTTCAATCCAGCATCTGCCCCTTCCATCCACTGTCTGTCCTCTCCCCCTTCCATATGGCATCTGTCTTCTTTCCATGCCCCTCTCCCCTTTCCATCCAGCTTGTGCCCCCTCTCTCCTTTTTACATTATTCATTCCAGCTTCACTGCTCTCTTCATTTTTATCTCTCCTATACCAGATCTATCATCGTTGTCCCTCTCTGCTTATTTTTCTGCTGACCCCTTCCTATCATCAATCTCTCTACTTTCTCATGCCTATGTCTCCCCTTCCCCTCCTCTAATCTCTCTGCCAGCTGTTTCCTTCCTTTTTTCATTCTCCCTTCCCTCCTCCTCCTGTCCAGCAGTAATTCTCTTCCCTCCCCTCCCAGCAGCATCTCTCCCTCTCCCTCTCCAGTAGCAGCTGTTCCTTTTTTTCCTTGCCCAGCAGCTTCCCAGATTCCTTTCCCTCCTCCCCTCCCAGAAGCATCTCTCCTTCTCCCTCTCCAGTAGCAGCTGTCCCTTTTTTTCTTGCCCAGCAGCTTCCCAGATTCCTTTCCCTCCTCCCCTCCCAGAAGCATCTCTCCTTCTCCCTCTCCAGTAGCAGCTGTCCCTTTTTTTCCTTGCCCAGCAGCTTCCCAGATTCCTTTCCCTCCTCCCCTCCCAGAAGCATCTCTCCTTCTCCCTCTCCAGTAACAGCTGTCCCTTTTTTTCTTGCCCAGCAGCTTCCCAGATTCCTTTCCCTCCTCCCCTCCCAGAAGCATCTCTCCTTCTCCCTCTCCAGTAGCAGCTGTCCCTTTTTTTCCTTGCCCAGCAGCTTCCCAGATTCCTTTCCCTCCTCCCCTCCCAGAAGCATCTCTCCTTCTCCCTCTCCAGTAACAGCTGTCCCTTTTTTTCTTGCCCAGCAGCTTCCCAGATTCCTTTCCCTCCTCCCCTCCCAGAAGCATCTCTCCTTCTCCCTCTCCAGTAGCAGCTGTCCCTTTTTTTCCTTGCCCAGCAGCTTCCCAGATTCCTTTCCCTCCTCCCCTCCCAGAAGCATCTCTCCTTCTCCCTCTCCAGTAGCAGCTGTCCCTTTTTTTCCTTGCCCAGCAGCTTCCCAGATTCCTTTCCCTCCTCCCCTCCCAGAAGCATCTCTCCTTCTCCCTCTCCAGTAGCAGCTGTCCCTTTTTTTCCTTGCCCAGCAGCTTCCCAGATTAATTTCCCTCCTCCCCTCCCAGCAGCATCTCTCCTTCTCCCTCTCCAGTAGCAGCTGTCCCTTTTTTCCCCTGCCCAGCAGCTTCCCAGACTCTGATAGTGGTTTTCTCCCCTCCCAGCAGCTCTTCTTACTTCCCAGCGCAGCGATTAACGAAGGCAGCCTCGGGTCCTTTGTTGGGTCACACCGCCTCTGAGGAAAGAGGAAGTTGCATCATCAGAGGCAGCCGCAACTCAGCAAAATCCCCGAGGCTGCCTTCGTTAATTGCTGTGCTGGTAAGTAAAGGAGAGCTGCAGAGAGGGGAAAAAGCCACTGTCGGAGGCTCCCCAAGATCTCTCCGGCCCAGCGCACGCTTCACATGTTGATCTTGCCGGCCCTGCGCGGACCGGCAGGAAGTTGAAGTGAGTCAATCTTGCCGGCCCTGTGCGGACCTGCAAAAATTTCCTGCGGACCGGCAGTTGAAGAACTGTGATTTAAACAATGGAAAAAGGATCCAAATGAAGAAAATAAGAAGAGACATAAGCACTGGCAATTTAGATGCAAAGCACGGATAAAAAAAAAAAAAAGCTAAAAAAGAATATGAAGGGAAACTAGCTAAAGATGCAAAAGCTCATAGTAACAATTTTTTTAGGTACATCAGAAACAGAAAACCTGTGAGGAAATCCATGGGACCACTGGATGATGGAAAAGGGGTGCTCAGGGAGGATAGGGCCATAGCAGAGAGACTGAATTAATTATTTGCTTCGGTATTTATAGAAGAAGATGTAAGAGAACTATGTGAACTGGAAATGGTTTTCAAGGGTGATGATGTGGAGATATTTAAAGAAATCTCGTTGAACCTGGAAGACGTTCTAAGCCAAATTGACATGTTAAAGAGTTATTAAATCACTTGGACAGGATGATATACATCCCAGGGTACTGAAAGAACTCAAACACGCAACTGAAGATCTGTTAGTGAACTATAATTGTCTATAGCAGTGTTTTTCAACCACTGTTCCGCGGCACACTAGTGTGCCGCGAGATGTTGCCTGGTGTGCCGCAGGGCCGCCATCAGGGCAGTACTACCAGTCCTGCATTCAGGGGCCCGGAGCTGACAGGGGGCCCGAGGCAGGGGCGCCAGTAGCTCGCCAAGGCAAAGTGAGTCGATCACCCAGGACTCACTTTGTCTTGGCGATCTAATCTATCGAGCCGATAAGTCTTCTTCTCCCCGACGTCAATTCTGCAGTCGGAGAGGAAGTTCGGGCCAGCCAATCGCTGCCTGGCTGGGCGGAACTTCCTCTCCGATTGCAGAATTGACGTCAGGGAGAGCATGCGTCGGCGTCGGCTTTGGGGCCTGTTATCCATTGGTAGATCCTGTTCCCCGATGGCAGCGGCAGTGGCAGTGGCTTGGGGAATGGCAGGGAGAAAGAAAGAAAGGGGGCAGGCAGGGAAACAGAAGGAAAGAAGAGAAACAGAAAAAAAGAAAGAAAGGTCAGGGAGAGAGGAAGAAAAAGTTGGGGGAGGGAATGAGGTGTGGAGGAGAGAAAGCATACAGGCTGATAGAAGGGAAGAAAGATTGGATGCACAGTCAGAAGAAGAAAGTGCAACCAGAAATCACCAGACAAGGTAGGAAAAATGATTTTATTTTAAATTTAGCAAAGTGGAGGCAGTATTACCACAGTTTTCAAAGGAATTTGCCCAAATAACTTAATAGTTAACTGGGTAAATTCCCAGAGATGAAAACTTCCCTTCACTTACTATGCACAGTTCTGAATTTATATCTGCTGTCTATATTTTACAATATGGTCACCTTTTACTAAACCGCAATAGTGTTTTTTAGCGCAGGGAGCCTATGAGCGTCAAGAGCAGCGCTGGGCATTCAGCGCAGCTCCCTGCGCTAAAAACTGCTATTGTGGTTTAATAAAAAGGATGGAGGGTATATTTGTCTATTTTTGTATACTATAAAAACCAAATACAGAGAGAGACTGAGAGCTGTTGACGAAGAGCTACGTGTGTGTCTTTCTTCGATTCCAGCCAGAATATCAGCTTTGTGTTCAGCCAAACAGGCCCAGGTTTCGCACTGAATAAAGTATTTTATAATTTTTCACTATTCTGTTTACTTAATATTTCATAATAAAGTAATTATAAAATACTTTCTTTGTGTTTATTTGATTCCTATTCAAGAGAATTACTTTATATATAGTCAATATAGGCACAGAGTTAAATTTTTTAACATTTTCTAATGGTGGTGTGCCTCGTGATTTTTTTCATGAAACAAGTGTGCCTTTGCCCAAAAAAGGTTGAAAAACACTGGTCTATAGTGCCTGAAGATTGGAGGGTGGCCAATGTTATGATGATTTTTAAAAGGGTTTCAGGGGAGGTTTGGGAAATTGTAGACCGGTAAGACTGACTTCAGTGTCAGGAAAAATAGTAGAAACAATTATAAAAAATAAAAATGTGTAACACATAGACAAACATAATTTAATGGGACAGAGAGTCAGCATGTGGACAAAGGTGAGACAGTTTATGTAGTGTATTTAGATTTTCAAAAAGCTTTTGACAAAATTCCTCATGAGAGGCTCCTGAGAATTTAAGAGTCATTGGATGAGGCAATGTTCAGTTGTGGATTAAGAATTGGTTATCAAACAGAAAACAGAGGATAGGGTTAAATGGTCATTTTTCTCAATGGAGGAGCATAAATAGTAGTGTGCTGTAGGAATGTATACTAGGACTGGTGTTATTTAACTTATTTATAAATGATCTGGAAATTGGAACGACGAGTGAGGTGATTAAATTTGCAGATGACACTAAACTGTTCAAATGTTGTTAAAATGTATGCAGACTGTGTAAAATTGCAGGCAGACCTTAGGAAATTGGAAGACTGGACATTCAAATAGCAGATGAAATTTAATGTAGACAAATGCAAAATGATGCACATTGGGAAGAATAACCCAAATCATAGTTACCAGGGTCCACCTTGCAGGTCAGCGACCAACAAAAAGTCCAGATGCTAAAGACTAGAATCAAATTACATAGATATCATATTAAAAATTATAATACCAACCAGGATGTCACCTCTGTTGGACAACTCTTTGGAAAACTGATTACCGCACCAATGATTTTATGGCGAGAATACTAAAAGGAAATTTTAAGACAATCCAAGAACGTAAGACCTTTGAAATTAAAATGATGAAATATTTTGACACCTACCAGACAAGACTTACAAAGATATGGGTTTTCTTTTATACTATAAAGAAATTTAAAACTGCTTCGGCACCTCTCTGTCTTCTACTTAACCACCCACCCCTCCCTCTTCCTGTGAAACTATCAC
The DNA here is from genome assembly GCF_902459505.1 of Geotrypetes seraphini. Lineage (NCBI taxonomy): Eukaryota > Metazoa > Chordata > Amphibia > Gymnophiona > Dermophiidae > Geotrypetes > Geotrypetes seraphini. Next base: position 347,095,108 of record NC_047085.1, read on the forward strand.
TGAAATGCTTTCATGTTTTCCTTATATATACTGATATTTGTCAACATTTGCTTATTTCTGATCTGAAGAAGGGTTACCTTCAACAGATCATCATAAAATGCATTGAGTTAGTCCTTTGTTTCTTGTTTTATTTCTATATACTACCTTGAAAAGTGGACTACCATGGCCACTACACCATTTCACTCTAGATAATATGCTGAGACCATCTGTCCAATGTGTACTGGCAGCCAAAAAAGCAAAGAAGATTCTAGGAATTATTAAAAAAAGGGATGGTTAATAAGACTAAAAACATTATATTGCCTCTGTATCACTCCATGGTGCATCCTCACCTTGAGTATTCCATTCAGTTCTGGTTGCCTTATCTCAAAATAGATAGAGCAGAACTAGAAAATGTTCAAAGAAGAGCAATCAAGAAGAAAAAGGTGATGGAACTCCTCTGATATAAATAAAGACTAAAAAGGTTAAGGCTCTTCGATTTGGAAAAGAGACAGTTGAGGAGAAATATGATGGAAGTCTACAAAATCCTGAGTAGTGTAGAATGGGTACAAGTGGATCAATTTTTTATTCCATCAGAATTCCAAAGAGTAGGGGATACTCAATGATATTGCAGAAAAACATCCAAATTGTCTTTTTAATTATTTAAAGTAATGTGGTAATCATGTTAGTCCTCTTGAATGCACAAGATCAAACAAATGTTATGAGGCAATATTTTTTTTTAACTGATAACAATACATTCATTATCAGGTTTTGGCAGTCTGGGTAAAAGCCAGATCCAGTACATTCCACCCTAAAATCACTGGAGCTATGTTGGATCCTGCATGCCACAGTCACATGGTTTTTAAAATTGAAAATGTTGGATCTGGAGGATGCTGCTTCCTTCTTCTTACCTAGTTGACCTATGACCACGGGAACTGTGGTGGATCACTCTATATCACAGCTTCATCAGATTTTCAAGTTGAAAACATAGAATCCCTGGACCCTGTGTTTTGAACTTGCAAAGCCACTGGAACTGTGATTCTGAGGATCCAGCATTCATGGATCAACTGAGAGCAGAGAAGGAAGTCCAAGCTGAAAGCATAAGATCTAGGGGAGAAGAAAGAAAGAAGGATTCTCCAGATCCTATGTTTTGAACTTAAAAAAAAGTTGCCAGAGCTATGACCCAGAGCAGGGGTGTCCAATGTCAGTCCTCGAGGGCCGCAATCCAGTCGGGTTTTCAGGATTTCCCCAATGAATATGCATGAGATCTATTTGCATGCACTGCTTTCATTGTATGCTAATAGATCTCATGCATATTCATTGGGGAAATCCTGAAAACCCGACTGGATTGCGGCCCTCGAGGACCGACATTGGACACCCCTGACCCAGAGGAACTAGTGCAGCTCCGGTAGCAGTTGCATAGTAAGGGGGGAAGGGCAGTCCGCCTGGGTGCCATCTTGCTTGGAGCATTGGCACCACTCTTTTTCTCTGCCCCCCTTCCCACTCCTCCCCCTGCTGAGCTCATACCCCTTCCCATCCCCCGTACCTTTTTAGCTTCGGCAAGAGCGGCCACCAACTTGCTGCACACGTCGGCTTCGGCGCTGCCTCTGACGTCACTTCCGAGACCCGCGCCTAGGGAGTGACATCAGAGAGAGTGCCACAGCCAACGTGGGCAGCAAGTCGGTGGCTGCTCACGCCGGCAGGGGTGCTGGGGAGGAAGGCAGGGAGGGGTACTACTGCCCTAGGTGCCACTCACTCTCGCCACGCCACTGTCTGTTGGCATTTAAAGTAGAAAGCATAGGATCAGGAGAATTTGATTCTTACCTAGTTCTGGTTTGGGGAGTTTGTTCTCCCTATGCTGCTTGAACCTGAAAGAGTGTTGACTCTTAAGAACAAGCCAAAAATATTATGGAGATGGTTCAATAAAAAAATGTATTTCTACGAATTTTACAGGTTTTTTGTGCCACCGACAATAATACGTCAAATAATTTCCTCTTTAGTACAGAGATTTCATGTCCATGAGAAACAAACTTTCAAATCACAGTCTTTGGTAAAAAAAAAAAAATAATCTCTTATATGTTTATTCCACCTTTCATACTAGATAATAGAGTGGTTTACAATCAATATATCAGTTATACATTCATTTTTGTGTAACACATTATTACAAAAAGAGCACAAAGGCCTCTTATTCATCTTTGAGTGAGGGAACCTGGCTTAGATGTGAACAGCCACAGGGAAAGGTCCACTTAAGGGAAAACAGAATACTCAGCACAGAGCTATTTTAAAACAAAGGTAATCTCACTTAATCTTACAAACAAGTTCAATACACACTGATTCTTTGATGCAATAGGCAGGAGCCCATGAACCCGCCAATTAAATGTGGAGTGTGAAGGATAAATAAGTAAATCACAGGACACAAGGCAAGAAATTCAGGGCTACTATGCAGCCAGACAGGTGGAATCTCAGAAATAGGATCCAAGGCTAGCTGGTATCTGAGGACATATACAATGAGAAGTTAAAACGCAGATATACATAAAGCCTAGATATTACAGCACTGGACTAGTCTCAAAGCAGGGCAAATAAAACCACTGCTCTCTGCGGCACACACTCATCTCTTAAGACCACAGAAGTGATAGGAACACAGCTCCTCCTAGAGGAGAGGATGTGCCTGATGGCCTTGCCTGACACCATAAGATATATGGTTAACCTTAAATAATAATAATAATAACAGTTTATATACCGCAGGACCGTGAAGTTCTATGCGGTTTACAATGATTAAAAGGTATTACAGATTGAGTGGAATAAACAAAGTTCAGAGTTAGTGAATAACAGTTCGAAGATCATTTGTTGAGGACTAAGATTGTATAGGTTAGTTACCTAAGTACTTCAGGAACAGATGTGTTTTTATTAATAATAATAATAATAATAACAGTTTAAATAGGTTAAGTTAAGGATGTAACTGTGGACTATGTTATAACAACAAATCCTCCATTGTCTCAGGTACAAAAAACTTAAGATTGTGAGCCCAGGAGGGACAGGTACCTGCATTTAAAGTATACAGTGCTAAATAAGTCTAGGAACATTATAGAAATTAACAGTAGTAGTAGCAAGGCATTTACTTGGTTAAAGCTGAAAAATAAGATGTCTTGGTAGGAGTTGGAATGTCCAAATCTGGACATTTAGATCCGGATTCTGTATAGGATGCCTGGTCTCAGAAGTCAACGGGCATCCTATATAGATTCGGGCCTAAGGCCGCCTAAAGTAAACCTGATTCTCTAACCGATGTCCATGTTACAGACGCCGGTTAGAGAATCGGGTTGTTGTAGACGCGGCCACTAAGCTTATCACGGCAAGGGATCTCCATGCCACGATAGGTTTAGGGACTGCGGCTGCCAGTCCCCTCACCACCCCCGAACGAATGCAGCAGGAGGAATGTTCAGTCCCTCCTGCCCGAAACACCCCCCCATCCCCCTGAATGAAACATGCAGGAGGGTGCCTCACTGTTCACTGTGTATTTTTTTAAGTTCAAAATTTTTTATTGATTTTAATATACAAGAAGTACAAAAAGAGAAATGTTAATGAGGCAAGATACAGACAAGTTGTGCAAAGGAAAAAGAATCATACAATAATATCCATGTAATACAACAAACTGTACCACGGCTATCTGGAAGAAATATGTATTTTACAAAGAGCTCTGATGAATATGGAGCCATTTGTACAATATGTATAAGGACATCAGCACAAAATATTAAAAAAAATATAGGATATAATCCATATAAATATGCAAAATAATATAAATAAATCAAATGATTCAAACGATAAAGTGTATATGTGAAGTGTTCAGAGCCCAAATCTCCTGCACACGAGCCACTAAAGAGATTCTTTGGGGCTCATCATCACACTTTTGTGTCCCCAACCATCAAAGTATATTAATAGTGTAAAGCTGAAGCTGGGCACTTATCTGTGTGACTGCAGACACTTGAACACCCCAGCTTAAATTGAAGATAAATTCTCAAAGCGGCTCAGCAAGAGAATCTCAAGGATGTAAAATGCAACCCTGTCCTGGAGGACCACCAGCCAGTCGGGTTTTTGGGATAACCCTAATGAATATGCATGTGAGAGATTTGCATATAATGGAGGTGACAGGCATGCACATCTGCTCCATGCATATTCATTAGGGCTATCCTGAAAACCTGAATGGCTGTTGGTCTTCCAGGACAGGGTTGGGAACCACTGATCTAGAACACCAGCATGTAGCCCTATTACCCCCTTCCCCAGCAGCCACTGGCACTACCTCTTCTCCCATATTTCCCAGCATCTAGTCCAGGGGTAGGGAACTCCGGTCCTTGAGAGCCTTATGCCAGTCGGGTATTCAGGATTTCCCCAATGAATATGCATGAGATCTATTTGCATGCACTGCTTTCAATGCATATTCATTGGGAAATCCTGAAAACCCGACTGGAATATGGCTCTTGGGGACCGGAGTTCCCTACCCCTGATCTAGTCTCTTAGTCTAACATTTTCTACAGTATCTTTCTTCCACCTTAACCCCAGCATCATCTCTGTGCCTCCATCTTCACCTTCCTTTGCATATGCCCATGTTTCTTCTCCCACCACCAATGCCCTCCTCCTGTCCCCTGTATCAAGTCTATCACCAAGCTCCAGCTCTCATCTCCCTACCCCCCCTTATTAGTCTCCAGCCCCAGCATCATACTGGTCTCATCAGACCTCTTCCGCTATCTGCTCAGCACCACTAAATTTACTTCAGAGAAAGAAGCTCTTTTTTTTTTTTTTTTTTTTAGCTCAAGCCAGGAAATGAAAGTAGAGAATGGATACTTCCTAAACTGCACATGATTCAGAAAGTAGATTCTCTCTGATTTTAGCAGCTGTGTGATGCTGGGTGCTCCCCACTCTATAACTGATTTTGTGATACCAGACAAAGCAGGTGGTAGAAAGGAGAAGCTGGCACAAGTTTTGATAGTGGTGCACCACAACAATATGGAAAAGGTGGCCTTTCCCAAAGAAGACATTAAAGCCAAGGACAGGCCTCGACGACGGGACGAAAGCACACAACGAGCGAGCCATGAGGGCAGGATGTCAATAGATCAGCCAAGGGTGTATTGTTCAAAATAACCACTTTATTGATGAATATGCTGCAATGGCTCAATAGTCTCGACACTGGCAGGTACCTGTGATCTTTAGCTACACTTTGGACACTAGTTTTTATTTTGCTTAAGTCAACACCCTCACAGCGTATCTACCCGAGTGCACGTATGCACAGTGCCATCTTCAAGCCAGTGTCAAGTCTATTGAGCCCTTGCGGCATATTCATCAATAAAGTAGTTATTTTGAACAATACGCCCTTGGCTGATCTATTGACATCCTTTCCTAAAGAAGGACATTTACCACTGCAATGAGACAATGAGTGAGATTTTCTACCAGGGTATCTAGAATTTAAATTTGGAAAGATCTGCATGTTTTGCATATCTAAATGTTGCAGGGACTTTATGGCAATGATTCTCAGCTTGTTCAGTTAGGACACACCAGGTAGATGGTCCTAAGGGACCTTCAGTCCACAAGGGGGCACCCGCTCAAACTCAGAGGAGGGAGATTTGGTGGTGACACCAGGAAGTATTTCTTTACAGAAAGGGTGGTGGATCACTGGAACAAACTACCGGTGCAGGTGATCAAGACCACTAGCGTGCTCGACTTTAAGAATAAATGGGACATCCACGTGGGATCTCTACGTGGGTCAAGCAGCACTCTGACTTAATGGGGTGGGACAGTAGAGTGGGCAGACTTGATGGGCTATAGCCCTTTTCTGCCGTCATCTTTCTATGTTTCTATGTATATGTGACCCACTACATTTGGTTCAAACACAATATAGCAATTCTTATGAGTTAAATGTAAACATGCTCTGCATCCACAAAAATCCACCCCCTCCCCCCACCCCCTAACAATTGTAGATCATATCTAGGACAATACAATTATTCTGATTCTCATGTTATTGAGTAATAGTAACATACAGTAAATCTCTCTACCAGGCACATAGTAAAATACAAAACCTGAAGAAAATCCAAATTCAATATACATTTAGCAAACATGTCATCCAACAGTACCACTAATACTATGATTCAAACAAGAACCTTACCTATTACTCCTGGGGGAATTTGGCGCAAAATTAAAAATTCAGCCCAACGTTTTTAGAAATTCTGTGCTTCTTTGCATTATGGAAGTTGCGTTCTATCAAAAAATACTTCTTTCGGATTACTAGTTCAAGTATTAATTTTTTCTATTCTTGACTATTGCAATATAATCTATTTGGGAATTTATAAAACCATCTTGGGAAGATTAAGACTAATCCAAAATACAGCGGTCCGTTTAATTTTCGGATTAAAAAAACAATAACATGTCAGCCCTTACTACCGTCAGCTGCACTGGTTGCCAATGGAAGCAAGAGTACTTTTCAAATTTGCTTGTATTTGTTATAAGATGTTATTTGTATTAGCTCCGCTATATTTCCTCTCTCATTTTGAATGGTACTGTTTGACTAGGCCCACTCGGCGTACTAGTTTATTTACTTTTCCTAATACCAAAATTTGCCGTTATAAAAAATATTTTGATTGATCTTTGGCTTATCAAGCAGGTAAAGTTCAAGTATGGTTAGATGACTTGATTGAACAATCTGCATCTTATTGCACCTTTAGAAAATTGGTTAAGACCTATCTGTTCAAAAATTTTGTTACCTGATTGATGACTGTCATAGTTTCTTATTGTATTTTTCACTATTGAAATATTGTATTACTTTTCTTTGTGCTTTGTATCATCACTGGAATGTCCAGTCCTCTTATTCTGTGAATCGCCTAGAATTTTTTGGGTGTTGGCGGTATAGAAAAATAAAGTTATTATTATTATTTTTAAATTCTGCATCTTTAGTTGTAATTTTTGTGCAGAATTTCTCCAATCATAAGACTTAACCACTCCCCCAGCTTCTTCCTCACCAGTATTATCGCTCTCTAGGTTCCAGCTTGCCCAGCTCTTTTTCCAACTTAGCTTCAGGTTACACCCTTCCCACCCTGATTTAGCTTGAACCCTTCTCTATTCCCAGCTTTCTCTGCCCCCTAGTTCCTTCTCTCCCTTTAGCCCCCCAAACCCTACCTCATTGTTTTCTTTCTCTCCTTGCCTCCACATTACCTTGTTTTCCTTCCAGATAATGTGGCATACAGAAGAAACAAACACCTATACATCAGACTACTTCCTCCTTCTCTACTGGCTTAGGCCCACTGCTTATATGAAACAAGCAAAACTCTGTACAGCCGTTGGGCCGAGGTCAGCAAAGGAGGAAGAAGTGGTCTGGTGCCACATGATACAGAGGACAAGGTAAGTCAGGTGGGGAAAGGGAGATTTGTACAGTATGAACAATCTGTGGATGTGTGCTGCAAAGGGATCAAGATCAGAAAACTGACAAATTTTCTGTCTACTATTCCCTGTGCAGAATTCTGCACAAATTCTGCATTGCATTGTGGTGCAGAATTCCCCCAGGAATAACCTATGAATATGCAGCACTACAAATACCAATATGCTCACTGCAAGTAAAACAGAACAAGTCAGACTGCTACAGATCTCAACATAAAAACTATAGTATATACAAACAAATATACCTCAGTCATACATAAAACACAGACAGACCCTCACCAAATACAAAACAAGGGATCCCAAATTACAGATAGAAATATGAAATCAAAATTTGAACTGGGAACCCCAAGAAGTTTAGCTCAGCATATACTGCAACACTGGAGGAAACAAAACAAAAACAACCCCCCCCCCCAAATGTATTTCATTTTGTACTGAACACAATAGACAGACATCTGCAACACATTTCCGAACTCTAACATATTCCAGTTAAAAAATTAAAAAATAAAACTTTTTTTTCTATCATTATGTGTCTGGGCATTTTACTTTTTAAATCGTATTGTCCCAGTTTCTCTTTTCTGCTTTCCTGTCTTCTCTTATTTTGTTTCCAATGATCTCTTTAGATCTCATAGCAGCATTTGACACCGTTGATCACACAATTCCTCTAACCCGTCTTCAACACATTGGTATCACTGACACAGCCCTGGCATGTTTCACTTCTTACCTGCATGATAGACTAAGGCCCTCTTTTACAAAGTGCTAAGTGTTTTAACGCAGATTTAGCACACGCTAAATCAATGCGTGCACTAACTGCTAATGCATCTATAGGATAACATGCATGAGTTTAGCGCATGTTTAGCGCATGCTAATATTTAGCGCGCACTAAAAAGCTTTGCACACCTTTGTAAAAGAGGGAGTAAGTCCCTTATATGCACATTCCTATTATAAACTTAAAAATGGATATTTGTTAGACTGTCTGGAACACCCCCACCCCCCTTTTAATCTATGCATCGCACCACAATTCATATATGCAGTTCTGCTGTTTACCAACATGTGGCAAAAAGTGGCCTTACCGCGTAGGGGTAATATGACTGATTTTTAGATTTGTATACTAATGGTCATGCACTAATTTTTATAATTAGTGTATGGCCATTAGCACTTGAACCCCTACTATCATCTATTTCATAAGCAGTAAAGCTCATGCGCTAAACCTGCGCTAATCAGTTAGCACATGGCAATTTTCATTTAATTTCATTTATTAATATTTATATCTCACTTTATCCCCCAAAACATTTTGTTCAATGTTAATCATGATCCATTTACTATACAAAAAGAAAAAAATCCATATTAAAAATGTGGAGCAGCATTTTCAATATATGATTAAATCCAAGTTTAGGCATTTTGTGGAAAACACCTAAAATGCCAGTAGCGAACATAACCATTTTCAAAACAGGAAAACGTCAATTTTTGTGTTTCAAAAAAGGCCATTTCCTAGATGTGTGTGTCCATCTTTCTGAACCATTTTTGAAAGAAAAAAAAAAGTTCAAATAAAAAATGCACAAAAAACACCCATTGGGACATAGGAGGGGCCAAGATTCTTAATAGTCTGGCCACACAGGCATCCCAGCAGAGCAGTGGGGCACCTTAGGAGGCACTGCAGTGAACTTCACATAAAAGGTCCCAGGTACACATCTCACCATAATCCCCTTACATTATATGGGGAGCCCCCCCAAAACTCACTCAAACCTACTATACCCAACTGTATATCACCCCAATATCTGCTATGCTTGCAGATGTCACCTATATATCAGTACAGTAGGTTCTGGATGAGTTTTGACAGGCTGACACTTTCCACCCCAAGTGTACTAGTTATACTGGGATGTAGGCCTGGGTCCCCTTCTCTGTAGTCCCCTGCACCGACCACTAGGCTACTCCAGGAACCTGCTTGCTGCTCTGCTAGGACTGACCATAACATCTGAAGCTATCATACAGGCTGGTATGTACTGTTTCATTCACATCTTTGGAGGGGTGGGATGGGGTCAGTGACCATTATGAGAAAGGGGTCAGTAATCACTGGAGAAATAGAGAAATTGGGGGGGGGGGCATGTCTTCTTTCCTCCAGTGGTCATCTGGTCAGTTTAGCTATCTTTTGGGCATTTATTTGTTATTGAAACAGGTCTAGCTTCAAATGTCCAAGTTTTGCCCTGGGCATTTTCTACAGTGTTCCATTATTGCAGAAAAGCATCCAAATCATAAATCCACCCTAATCCCACCCAAAACATGCCATGACATGCTCCCTTGAGATTTAGAAGCATTGCAGACAAAGAGCATATAAAACCATCTAAAAATGTTTTTTTTTTTAAATTGCAATTTGGATATTTTAGCAAACAAAACACGTGGAGGGGCATAATTGAAAGGAACGTCTAAGTCAGTTTTCGTCTAAGTCACAAGTCGTCCAAAGTAAAAAACAGCCTAGGACACATTTTTGAAAAATACATCCAAAATTTTTTTTGTTTCGACAATCGTCTAACTATAAGTCCTGTCGATCCGATCATCCAAATCACTAAATCGTCCATCTTTATACCACATTTTCGTCCAACTTTTCGTTCAAGTCAAAAATGCCTAGAACAAGCCTTGTTGGACGTGGGAGGGGTCTGCAAAGTGATAGACTGAACACCCAGACATGGCACCTAAATAGTGGGGTACCTTACAGGGCACTGCTGTGAACTTCTCAAAAAGGGTGCCATGTCCTCCAAACCACCTACAGAATCCTCTAGACCCACTTATTTACCACCCCAATAACCCTTATGGCTGCAGGAGCCACTTATATGCCAGTACAAAAGGATTTTGGGGGTGTATAAGGGAGTGCACATGTTTAAGTATCAATGCAGTGATTACAGGGGCTTATGGGCATGGGTCCTCCTCTCTATGGGTCCCTAACCCACCCCCCAAGGCGGCTTAAGTCGCCTCTGTGCTGGATGACTAGGCTTTCCTATGCCAGGCTGCCAGGTGATGATGGTCTGGAGGCTGAATTTTAAAGGTGTGATTACGATTTTTATGGGGTTGGGGGGGGTCGGTGATCACTGGGGTAGTGTGTGGGGTCTGTATTATGTGTTTGCAGTGCTTATCTGGTGGCTTTAGGTGGGTTTTTGTGACTTAGACCATGTTTTAAATGGTCTAAGTCAGTGTTCTTCAACCTTTCGGCACCTATGGACCGGCGGAAATAAATTAATTATTTTGTGAACCGGCACCGGTCCGCGGACCGGCGGTTGAAGAACACTGGGCTAAGTCGTGCCCATCTCCACCCAATCTCCACCCCAGACCCGCCCCCATAATAGTACTAATTGTAACACCATTTTTTCCATTCATTTTTCATATATACACATACACAATATAATCGTATTAACAACACACAATGGTTAGCCACAAAATTAAAATACACAAAGCACACTGTATGCTTCTCAACATTCATTCTAGAGAATGACACGGTGACAAAATTCATCACTGTTCCCGTCCCCGCGGATAACCGCGGGAAACCATCTTCATGTCATTCTTTAAAGAGAGAGGGAAGAATCAGAGTATGAATGGCCACAACCACTGACCCACAAGCTTTGCTTTGAAGAATGCTGGTGTAGAAGGACTGAGGTTGAAATAGACACTAGAAAATGACATGGGATTATTTCCCGCGGTTATCCGCGGGGACGGGAACGTTGATGAATTTTGTCACCGTGTCATTCTCTAATTCATTCCTACCAGAAAACAGATAACCCCATGCAAATGCAGGACCAAAGACTAAAAGTACTAATATTCACAAACAAACCCTAAGATGCAAGACTCTGCAAGCAGTACAACCCCAGAGGAAAAGAAACAAATGCATTTCTTCCTGAACAGACAGTTAGGACAGACAATTAGGGCAGATGTAAAATCACAAAATAAAAAAAATAATAGCATTTCCCCTACCATTGTTGTATCTCTCCCTCCATGTGCCTTGCCTTCTGGCCTGTCCCCCGATGTTAGCTTCAGGCCAGTTCACGGTGCAATCAACGCAGGGTCTTCGGGCTGGCTCCCTGAGTGCTGCATTGCACAAAGCTGTGGGAAGCGGCTCCTCGCACGCATCCCGCATCTCACCTGGAAGCCTTTCCTCTGACATTGCGGCGTCAGAGAGAAGGCTTCCTGGTCAGGCGCAGGCTTTGGGTAGGAGCCTTTTCACATGGCTTTGTGCACTGCAGCACTCAGGGAGCCGGCCAGAAGATGCTGCATTGATCGTACCGAGGACTGACAGCTACAGAACAATCTCTTTGGCCCGATGGAGGTGTCGGCCCTGTGGACCGGCAGAAAATTTCTGTGGACTGGCACCGGTCCATGGACCGGCGGTTGAAGAGCACTGGTCTAAGTCATAACATCCAAGTTTCGTCTATGTTGGGCTGTATAACTTTCGGTTATACATGCTGTACAACTAAGTCTAAGCCAGCCCATGTCCCGCCCAACTCCCGCCCTCGACACTTCTCCAGAAACGCCCCGTTTAGCTTTGGCCGTTCAGCGGCACTATGAAGGCCTAGGTCGTTTAGAAATACGTCCAAAACCCGTTTTCATTATCGCACTTGGACGAATTTTGACAATGTTCGTCTAAGTGCCAAATTAGGCCGGTTTTTGGATGTTTTTCTCTTTCGATTATGAACCCCTTTGGGTTTTTTTTTTTACTAAGGTGCTCAAACTGATTTAGTGCAAGCTAAAGATGGGAGTTTATGGTGCAGTAGTTAAAGCTACAGCCTCAGCACCCTGGGGTTGTGGGGTCAAACCCACACTGCTCCTTGTGAGCTTGAGCAAGTCACTTAATCACCCCATTGTCCCAGGTACATTAGATAGATTGTGAGCTCACAGGGCCAGACAGGAAAAAATGCTTGAGAACCTGAGTAAATTAATATAAACTGTTCTGAGCTCCCTTGTGAGAATGGTATAGAAAATGGGATGAATGAATAAATGCTAAGGCGCCTATACAATATAATGGGAGCTGTGGAGGGGCATAATTTAAAAAAACGTCTAAGTCTCCTTATGGCCTAAGGCTTTAAACGTTGAAAGTAGAAGCAGGGAAAATGTCCATAATCAAAAAAAATGTCAAAAGGAGGTTTTTTTTGATAATGGCCTGCCTCTACATTCAGCTGTTTAAATGCCCAGACCACCACTACGTCTAAACTTATACCCTATAATCAACCTAAAAAAAGCCTAAGCCCAAACGTCCAAAACAAGAGCTTTTAGGCGAAAGAGGAGCCAGTCCTTCACCTAAAAGCTGGATTCTGTAACCGGTGTCTGTCAAAAACAACACCGGTTACAGAATCCATCCCCCCCCCGATGACATCGGGGCAAGAGGGAGCCCAAGCCCTCCTGCCCCGCAGCAGCCCCGAATCCCCAATGAAGATTGGGGCAGGAGGGAGCCCAAGCCCTCTTGCTCCGCGGCACCCCCAAACTCCCTGACGACTTCGGGGCAGGAGGGAGCCCAAGCCCTCCTGGCCTCTCGCTCACCACCCCCTACAAGATTGGGCAGGAGGGAGCCCAGCCCCTCCTGTCCAGGCAGACCCCCTACCCCCTAACCCCCACTACAATATGGGCAGGAGGGATCCCAGGCCCTCCTGCCCTCGACACAACCTCCCCCAAAGACCGCCCCCCCCAAACCCCCGTTCGGCCCCCCAGCCAATCCGTGACCCCCCACCCCCACCCCCTTCCCCGTACCTCAAAACGTTGGCCGGACGGATGGGTGATTTAAGCACATGGGCTGGGTTGGGTCCATGTGCTTAAGGCCCCGTCCACTGGAGGAGCCTAAGGCTCCCGGGCCTATTCTGGTTGGCCCAGGCACCGCAGGCCCCACCTGTGGGCGTGGTTTCAGCTGCCTGGGCCAATCCGGTCCCATTCCGGAGCCGGTTGGCCTGCCGGACTGGATGGCTTGGCACCCATCCATCTGGCCAATGTTTTGAGGTACAGGGAAGGGGGATGGGTGTGGGAGGGTCGTGGGGTCAGCGGGGAGGGTTGCGGGTTGGCGGGGGGGCGATCAGGGGTTGGGGGGCAGTCATTGGGGGAGGATTGGGGCGAGGGCAGGAGGTCCTGGGATTCCTCCTGGCCGTATTGTAGTGGGGGTTGGGGGTAGGGGTGCGCCTGGGCAGGAGGGGTTGGGCTCCCTCATGCCCTATCTTGTAGGGGGTGGGGGGTGAGAGGCCAGGAGGGCTTGGGCTCCCTCCTGCCCCGATCATAATCAGGGGGGTTGGGGATCGCAGGGCAGAAGGGCTTGGGCTCCCTCCTGCCCCGAAAGTAATCGGGGAGTCGGGGTGCCGCCGGGGCAAGAGGGCTTGGGCTCCCTCTTGCCCTGATCATTGTTAAAGGGGGGGAAGGGTGGATTGCGGCATGGGAGATGAGCCATCTCTCCTGCCACGATCATTGCTGTAGGGGGTAGGCAGGTTGCTGGGACCTCTGAGCTGATCGCAGCAGCCACGATCAGCTCGGCGGCCCCTTTTTCGGCACTTAGACCTGTTTTGACTTCGTCTAAGTCAAAACATATAAGTGCCGACTAGGCAACCTGTCAAATGTTTTGGTTATACCTGCTGCACGCCTAGGTGTAGGTCGGACCACCTCCCGTCCACCGCCCGCCCTTTCCCCTCCTCTAAAAATGCCTCTTTTCTCTCTGTGCGTTTAGAGGCAGGGGAAAGGCCTAAGCTGGTTTTAGATACATCTAAAACCAGCTTTGATTATGGGCACTTGGACGATCAGGCTTTTTGATCGTCCAAGCAGCCATTTAGGCCACTTTTTAGACGCTTTTTTCTTTTGATAATGAGCCCCTTAGCATTTAGTGCACGCTAAATCGATTAATGTGCGCTAAATGGGTTAGCAAGCCTTTATAAAAGGACCCCCTTTATGTCATGTTTGGGAAATTTTTCTCTTTTGAAAATTATTCCCATAGAAAAATAAGATAGAGTCAAAGGACTTTAAAAGAAGTTGCACATGAAGTCAGAAAGGTGCTTGAATTTATCTTAGCTAGGGTAGAAGTGGATAAACATGGCCTGCTATGGTGTCACACCCTGTTTGTGTGTGTTTCTAGCAAGTTAGTTATTGTGCTGATAACACAGAGACACTTACCCCACCCTTTTACAAAACCATAGCAGAGGTAACAGCTCCAGTACTCATAGGAATTCTATGAGCGTAGGAATTCTATGTTACTGCGGTGGCTGGCGCTAAAAACCATGCTATGGTTTTGTAAAAGGGCGGGTCAATGCCACCCCTTGATAGCTGGGAATTCAGTGCCATTCCACCCTGAAGTGTTTTGACTAAAGATAAAGAGAATCGACAGGATGAGAAGAGACTGGAAGCCCTGAATATGTATACCCTAGAGGAAAGGAGGGACAGGGGAGATATGATTCAGACGTTCAAATATTTGAAGGGTATTAACGTAGAACAAAATCTTTTCCAGAGAAAGGAAAATGGTAAAACCAGGGGACATAATTTGAGGTTGAGGGGTGGTAGATTCAGGGGCATTGTTAGGAAATTTACGGAGAGGGTGGTGGAGAGGAAAATGGTGACTGAGTTCAAAGAAGCGTGGGATGAACACAGAGGATCTAGAATCAGAAAATAATATTAAATGTTGAAGGACTAAGGCCAGTACTGGGCAGACTTGCATGGTCTGTGTCTGTATATGGCCGTTTGGGGGAGGATGGGCTGGAGAGGGCTTCAATGGCTGGGAGGGTTTAGATGGGCTGGAGTAGGTTTTAACGGAGAATTCGGCAGTTGGAACCCAAACACAGTCCTGGGTAGAGCTTTGGATTCTTGCCCACAAATAGCTAAGAAGAAAAAATTAAAATTTTTTTAAATTGAATCAAGTTGGGCAGACTGGATGGACCATTCGGGTCTTTATCTGCCGTCATCTACTATGTTACTATGTTAGAAAACTGAGTTAGAAACAGCTCCCACATTTACCACACTTGCTTTGCACTTACTGCACCTTAAGTTATGCAATTAAGATGTAGTAATAGCAAACAGCTATTGCACTATAGAAAACAGGCTTCCGAGTAGAGAGTTGCGCGGGGACAGAAATCCCACCCGTCCCCACCCGTCCCCGTGAGGAATCCCACCCGTCCCCACCCTCCCCACGAGGAATCCCTCCGTCCCCACCCGTCCCCGCGAGGAATCCCCTCCGTCCCCACCCGTCCCCGCGAGGAATCCCCTCCGTCCCCACCCTTCCCTATAAACTTCAGAAATAGTTATTTTATTTAATTATGCTACTGAATTAAAGGCTCTGGTAGAGACCCATTTACAAATAAGCAAAGAGACTTTATTAATTTGGAAATATTAATTGGGAAGAATACATACTTTGTAAATGGGTTTCTACCAGAACCTCTAATGTAAATATAAAATATAAATACTCGGCTGCTGAGAACCCCCAAGCTGTCAGCTGAAGACTTCCTTTGCAGTTGGCCAGGGGTCCCTTTTGCCAAGCTTGGCAGGCAGCAGTAGCGTCCCTGAGTCACAGATGCTGGCACCTCAGTGGCTCATGGATGCTGCCAGCGACTGCTGCACTTGGTGGAGGGGAGTTCTGGCCATCTCTAGAGGAGGTCCTCTGCTGGCAGTGCTTGGGGATCCCCACCAGTCACAGCAAGGGTTAGCAAGTACTTCAACACTGTAGAAATAAAACCAGAAATGCATTTCCTTTTTTTTTTTTAACACAAAACAAAGACATCTGCCATATACATTTCCCAAAGCTAACATATTTTACCGGCCTTTGTATGAGGGAGGTCTGGTGCCCCAGAGTAAGGAGACCTGCAGCCATAGAGCATGGGACTCCCTCGGGGATGAAAACAGGCCTACCTAAATTCTGGCGATGCAGGCATGCAGCTTAAATACAAGTTCACTTGCAAACACCTCTCTTTCTTACCTTTTCAGTGGGCTCCCTAAACCCAGTCTAATAATCTCTTCTTTGTTATTGCCCAAACCCCTTTGACATGTGGAAAAACACTTCACTGAATGTCCTCACACTGTAACTTCACCATTGATCATAGGCCTCTACCTCATAACTCATTTGTTGCACATTCCCTCGATCTTTCTCTGTGATTCAGGAGCCAGCAGCCAGCAAACCTCCAGGCATCAAGACTTCTCCTCTGGTTCGTATACAGCGCTGGTGATGGGTCTCCTAAATATCCCCTCTGCTTTCTTACAGTTGTATCGCAAAATACAAGTTCGGTATCGCGGCGGGAAACAGCCTTGCTGAGCAGTGAGCTCAGCACGTACACAGCTGAAAGCCTTGCTTGCTGATTGGTCCGGCGGCCCCGCCCTGCTGTGCCACCAACCAATCAGCAAACAAGGCTTTCAGCTGTGTACATGCTGAGCTCACTGCTCAGCATGGCTGTTTCCGCCGCGACACCGGACTGTAAGCTGCATGCCTGCATCGCCAGAATTTAGATAGGCCTGTTTTCATCCCCGTGGGAGTCCCGTGGGCCAGGGGGGAACCCCGTTCCCGTGCAGACCTCTGCTTCTGAGTCCTTTAATTCTGTCACACAAAGCAGTCTTATTTTTCTTTGGTGCCATTATATTCCTGGCAATAGCTCATAAATATTCAACATTAGAATGATTCATACCACCACAATGTGATTCTACTGTTGCATTGCTATAAGCAGAACTTGGCTAATTCTAATTTACAGCTAATGACATTTTAATATTTGTCCACATTTTTCTTTAATTCTTCTGCTTCTGCTGTGGTAATAAGGTTAGAATCATGGTTTTTCCTTTTTTTAAAATGAAATTTGCTAGACCCCCCTTTTAGAAAACCGCAGAAGCGTTTTTTTAGCGCAGGCCAGTACAGCTGAATGCTTTACACTGCTCCCAATGCTAATAGGAACTCCACGAGTGTTAGGAGCAACGCAGAGCATTCAGCGTGCCAACCTGTGCTAAAAACCACCTTTGCGGTTTTGTAAAAGGGGGTGGGTATGGTGGTGATAAATGATGCCTTTCCCTACATCTCACTCTATACCAGAGGTAGGGAATTCCAGTCCTCGAGAGCCGTATTCCAGTCGGATTTTCAGGATTTCCCCAATGAATATGCATTGAAAGCAGTGCACACAAATAGATCTCACACATATTCATTGGGGAAATCCTGAAAACCTGACTGGAATATGGCTCTCGAGGACCGGCGTTCCCTACCCCTGCTCTATACCTACTCTTCCTGATTGAGGGTCATCTCTTTTATCAATATCTTCATATAATTAAAATTAAATAAGAAACCTCTTGTTTTGTATCCATAGGCTCATAAAAGATTGTTCTATGAACATATTCCAGTCTTCTGGGTAAATACAGGTCCTCCCACTCTTCTGTGTATCCCAGTATGGAAACATGCGCTAGTATGGTTTTTCAAGATTTAAATTATGCATTTGAACCCCCTTTGGCTACTGAATATATGTGGTGCAGTAACTTGCATTGCTGCTACTGTACATATTAACAAATTGATATTTAGTCACTTTGGTTTTTAATTTACTTACTTATTTATTTATTTATATGCTGGATGCAGCAGTGCCTTTCTACACAGAAGTGTCCGACAGCACAATCTTTTGTTCTATAAATGGAAATGTGAATTTTCTATTAATTTAGCATAATCCATGTATATCTGGTCATTTTAATTAGATATATGATTACTCTTCACTAAGCAGTATTTGTAATTCTTTGCAAGGTTAACGTGCATATCAATTTTGCAATACTCTTTGCCAAACGGTCTCTTTCATTCCGCCCAACTCACTCACTATTAGCTTATGCTAGGGCTGTATTTTCAGTTCCTTTGCCAAGTTCTCCTGGGGACAGCTCTTCTAAGTGCGAGGTCACATTCATTGTGACGGCAACCCCAGACTTTGAGATTAGCCCAAAGCCCATAGCTGTCACGTTTGAATTCAAGGACTTAAATATCTTACAGACAAGGTTACCACAGCAGGTGTTCCCAGCTCCCCAAATCCTGATCCTTCTCTGGCAGCGTTCTCTCTGACCCTCTTCACTCCCTAAGCTGTCAGATTGTGAATGAATATCTTTCATCTTATAAAAGCATACCAAATGAACCATCTCTCTTCAGTGAGACTGGCCATGCCGCCCCTGTTACACAATAACAAAAATCTGCAGCTGTTCAAGTGATGACTATGGCTTAAAAAGGTTGACTTTTGGAAATCTCTCTTAGATGATGAATGTACTACCTTGAGGCAAATTTAGAAGAATGAATCGACCAAATGAGTCTTTATGTCTATGTTTGATTTATTATGTGTGTATTCTTGTGAACCACCGATAAAACTTTGGATTGTGCGGTATAAATAAATAAACTTACGGGTCCTTTTATTCAGGCGCGCTAGTACTTCTTAGTGTGCGCTAAATGCTAACGCGTGCTAATGTATCCATAGGATATAATGGTCGCATTACCACACGGCGGCATTTGGCACACACTAATTTTTTGCGTGTGCTAAGATGCACTAGCACACCTTAGTAAAAGGACCCCTAAGTGAAGGAACTGAAATCTGAAATGTCATCTCAACTTATCAAAATTAATACAGTGCAGTTGAAATTTAAGCTAGCCAACTTTTTAAAATAAGACCATGCATTACATACTATTCTCAGGTTTTTAAACTTCTGGTACAATCTTTATTATTGAGTCTTTTGGATTATTGTAATATTTTGTATTTAACAATTCCCAAGAAAGACATGGTTCGACTCATACTGATTCAAAATTCAGCGGTTAGAATGATCTACGGCCTTATAAAATATGATCATGTGACTCCATTTTATTGTGAATTGCATTGGCTGCCAATGGAGGCTCGTGTTTTGATTAAGTTGGGTTGCTTTTGCTATAAGGTTATGCATGGCACCGCTCCATTTTATATGGTTAATAGATTATCTCTAGCATCGTATAAAAACAGTAGAAAGTCTCATGCCCTGTTCACTTTTCCGTCAATACAGGGCTGTAAAAGTAAGAAATTTCTGGACCATACTTTAGCATTCCAAGCAGCTTCACATGACAGAGATTTTCGATTGTTATTGCTTGGAGCCTGTTCTTATAAACATTTCAGAACTCAACTGAAAATTTATCTCTTTTCAAAATACTTGGTCAAATAATTTCGTTCTGTCATTCTTAAATTGTTTTTAGATTATAATCTTTTGTAAACTGCGTAGAACTCATGGTTACACATTTAAGAAGCATGATATTAGGTTATGTTATATAAGTTTCTAGGTACATCATGCAAGGGATCTTCCAAAAGTTTCCATACTTTTATTTTTTTTAAATGCTATTTATTAAATATCTCAAAAACAAATTACATAACTTTCCACATGATCGCCCTGTTTTGCCTGACTGACTAGTCACATGACATTCTATGACACCCCTCTTACCACTTCTCCTGCCCCAACCATTTCTCGCGAAAATATGAAAGTGCATAAACATTTTGAAGAACCCTCATAGATATGATATGAAAGGGCACTGGAGTTAGAAGGACAACCGACTGGCAACTCTTATTGGCCAAAGACTAACACAATGGTATTCAGTTTTTAAAGAAGCTTCCTCTCTGGACTTCAGCTGTCAAAGTCACCTTTGGACTTTGATGCCTCCTGTCCTACTAGATATTTCTTTTATTTCTAAAACTTAAGTGCAAACATCAACAGACCAGAATGCAATTGCTCGAACTCCATTTTGATTAAGAAAGAGTGATCAAGTGACAGAATGCTATATATCATTGTAATGGTTAAAATTAGAACATCGAATGCTTTATAAAATACTGGTCATGGTGGATCTCTGTATTCACAATAAGTCACTGAAGCATTTGATGGATAGCACTCTGCCATATGAACCGCAGTGCGTGTTGCGCTCGGTGACTCACAATGACCTGCATATTCTGACAGTGAAACAGCTGCAGCTAGCTGTGTCTAGAGTTACCATGTTTTCGTGTGTGGGTCCTCAGGAGTGGAATAAGCTTCTGGGATATTTACGACAGCAAACAAGTTTGAGTAGTTTTAAGAAAAGGAAGAAACACCTTTTCGGTAAGATGAAATATGGTACTTGATCTATAGTTTTTTGACATGAGGCGCTGGTAACCTCTTTGTAATTTTAGGAGGCTTTACATATCATTATTATGTTTTATTGATGTTCTATCTGTCATAATGTATGTGATTTTCTTATGTATGTACTTTATTGTGACCCACCTTGGGAAAGGCGGGGTATAAATAAATAAATACAAATACAAACAGTATTGATTCCATTAGTTCTTTTCTTATATGCTATTTAGTTCTCTTTATTGCCTTTTAGCTCTAAATAATTCAAAAACTTTATAATAATAGATGTTATAATAACAGAAGTTAGTTTCCTGTCATAAGCGCCAGTTAGAGAATTGTGGAACCATCACCCCCCCCCCCCCAGCAACAATCGTGGCAGGAGGGATGCCCAGTCCCTCCTGCCTGGCACTCACCGTTACCCCCCACCCCCCCTGGCAATGATCATGGCAGGAGAGATGCCCAATCTCTCCTGCTGTGATCCCCCGAACCCCTTTTCACTCTGGGCGCACAGAGGCAGGGAAAAGGCCTAAGCTGGTTTTAGATATGTCTAAAACCCTGATCGATTATTATCAGTACTTGGACGACCTGTCTTTTTGATCGTCTAAGTGCCGATTTAGGCAGGTTTTTAGACTTTTTAAAAAAAATTATGAACCCCTTAGTGAAGTAGTGAGAGGGCAATTCAGGGGAGACCTGCATCTGAGGCATGTCTAAACTTTTTCCAGCTACCCTATCCAGACCACCTTCACTTCCATTGCTGAAAGCAACTTTAGGTTTAAAAGAAGTGATTTTACATTCCTTTCTCAAATGATGCCCCTTAACAATATTATTTTGTCTAAGTCGTATCCAGGATTATACAAACTATCTCATATTCATACTCATCACTATATACTTTTTTTTAATTTGACCTTTTTCAAATCTTTCTTGACCCTTTCCATATTATTATCAAAATCTGATTAAAACCTTATAACTAATTTGCTTCTCAAGGGAGGCAGTTTTTTATTTTTATATCAATCTCATCCTTAATCTTACTAGATCTTTTAAAAATTTATTAATTAACAAAATCATTACATCTAGGGAACTTTTATTAAGAATGGAATTCTAGTCTGTAATAAAATCCTCATCAAAAAACCTTTTTGATTGCTTCACAATCCTTAACCTCAGGGTATCCTCTAAGTCCTGCAGTACTCGATGGGTTGCATAGTGAGCATCTATCCTATGTTGAGTTTTGATTAACTACTGTCTAACAGCTCAACACATTCTACAATGTACTTCCATTATATTATCAGACGATCATCTCCAAAGCTGAGGATGTAATCCCAGGGACCAACGCAAAACGTTAATAGAAAACTAAACTAAAACAAACAACAAAACAGAAAACAGGGAACCTTCCCCCATACACAGAACAAACCTAAAGAAATGGGTAGGGGTCTCTAGCATGCTAAAAATGTCAAAACACTATAGTGCAATCTGTGTATACAGGTATAGCAAATATAGCAAGAAATAAAGACCATAAACATGATGGGGGAAAGAAAATGCATGAAATAATCATAGAAAAGTGAAGAACCTTGAATTCTGAGTTCTGTGACATAAAAATTATCAAATGACAAGCTGACTAGGAGGAAAACAAGCTAGATCAAGAAGGAAGGGTTGTGTTGACTCTTAGATCATTTGCTTCTCTGTACCATGCCAGCCTCTTCAAGATGGTATCAGGCTGCATATTAGTGGGCTAACTCTCCCGGAAAGGGAAAATAACACTAGATTTGAGCTGGCTTTATTTTTCCTAGAATGACACAGCTTGCAAAGTTAAAGCAAGCTGTGCTATTTAATTTGCATACTAATGATGCGTTTTATTTGTATTTGCATACTTTGTACTTCATTATTATATGGCTTGCAGTATCTTGCATTGTTAGGTGCTATCAACTTGTGCTCAAGCCCTAGCGACTTGATGAACTACGGATCT
Organism: Geotrypetes seraphini; assembly: GCF_902459505.1. Taxonomy (NCBI): domain Eukaryota; kingdom Metazoa; phylum Chordata; class Amphibia; order Gymnophiona; family Dermophiidae; genus Geotrypetes; species Geotrypetes seraphini. Next base: position 347,117,501 of record NC_047085.1, read on the forward strand.
AAAAGGAGATCAGTTTTGTGTTAGCCCAGTAAGGTCCTCTAGCATCATCCCCAAGGTCAGAAAAGCAAATTTGAAAGAAGAGAGCGTTGGTTTCAAAGTATCTTGCATTACAGTAAAAATAAAGCACAGTTTTGCTGTTTGACACACATTAAACATTCCTTTAGTGCATTTTAATAACCACCCCTCTAAATAGACATCACACCCACAGTCTTACAAGTTTAAAAGGGTGATCAATTGAAAAAGAAAGCTGATCTCCATTAAACCATTATAGAGCTAAGAGCATTTCTAGAAGCAAAATGCCCGTGTTGCCCTGAAGATTTAACCTTTTCTGTAGAAAAAAACATCAAAACCACTGTACAGTCCTTGATGGACTTGACCACTTTTGCAAACAAACTCCAGTCTTTTTTTTTCCTTTAACAAACACCCAGTGGCGTACCTAGGGTATGTGGCACCCGGGGCGACACCCCCCATGTAAAAAATATTTTTTTGTAATAACCATGAAACGGAATAAAAGGTCAGAATAGAAACAGGCAGTGAAAATTCTCTTTTATTGAAATATGTAACCATTATTCCAAACATAACATAACATAAATTATGTCTGAATTGTCATGACATTAGAAGTACATATGGTGTAGTTGCAAGTGATGCTTGGGACATTTCTGATTGTGTTAGTTCGGTTTTATGTGCTTTTTGAAGGTTTTGTAGTCTGTGGTCGAGGTCAATAGGTTGTAGAGTTGGGGGTTGAGTGTTGTAGCTCGAGTGGCTAGGAGGTTGTCATACAGTTTTTTTCTTTTGACGTTTTTGGTTGGATGTGTGGGTTCTCCTATGTCTGGTTGAGGTGGATTGAACTAGTCGATTGTTCCAATAGGCTGGGCTGTCTCCGTTTATTGCTTTAAATAGTAGGCAGGAAAATTTAAAGTGTATTCTCGCTTGCATTGGGAGCCAATGTGAGACGTGGTATGCCTCTGTGATGTGGTCGAATTTCTTCAGTGAGTAGACCAGTCTTAGGGCTGTGTTTTGTATTGTTTGTAGTTGTTTAATCATGGTTATGGAATCTTGACCGTTTTTCCTCCATTTTCTTTCTAGTTGTCTGCATTGTCTTTTTAGTAGGAGTAGTTCATTGCTCTGGTAGTTGGTAAGAAAGATGAATGTAGGCAAACTTGTTGGAGACAAAAGACTTTTCACAAGGTACATAAGAAAGAGAGGAGGAATAAGAATAAGATTGGAAAGGTGGCAATTTGAACCAGTGGGGTAAGAGTTTAAAGAGTTAGGATTGGGACCGATAGCCCAAGCAGAGGAGAACAAACAAGAGAGAGAGTATGCAGAACAGAATAGAGATGGCTGAATGAAAAAACCAGTAAAAGCCATCACATTGTTTCAGATCAACTGTGAAAAATATGATCTACTCTGGTATTTGCCAGCTACTTGTGATGCAGACTGCCCAAGGAACTTGGCTTGACATAGCATGGCTTATCTTAAGAACATGTGAGGAAAGTGGATACTGGGAGGGGTGAAAGAAAGAGGAAGATAGGTAAAAAAAATAGACATTAAAAAGTTTGGGAACCTCTATTCTAGGGATCCTATACTGTTAGTATATCCATTTTTAATGGCCTGGCATCTGAACACCAAAGTAAACTTATTTAGCTGAAGAAATTAGTTACCCCCCCCCCCCATTCCACACACATTAATTCTCTTCCATTTTTGTTCCCATTATAAAAAAACACTGATAAGTTCCCAGAAAAAAAAAACATTAAAATAAGAAGTGAAAACAAAGGCCCCTACAGATGAGAACATAACATATGAATAGCGTAACTGGGTCAGACCAATGGTCCATCATGCCCAGTAGCCCATTCTCATGGTAGCCAATCCAGGTCACTAGTACCTGGTCAAAACCCAAAGAGTAGCAACATTCTATGCTACCGATCCAGGGCAAGCAGATGCTTCCCCCATATCTTAATAACAGACTATGGACTTTTCCTCCAGGAATTTGTCCAAACCTTTCTTAAAACCAGCTACGCTATCTGCTTTTACCATAACTTCTGGCCACTTCATTTTTAAGTTTAGATCTTTCCTTTCAAACAGAGACCTTGCTAGATGTCAAATACAGCACAAGGTAACTTCACATGGACTTAGCTGTGCAGGAAATGTGAATCTCCTCATACACCCACCATATAGTGCACAAATGGGCAAAGGTCTGGTTTTTTCTTTCGATCACTACATAGCCTAATGCCACACAAGCAGCACTGTTACAAACATATTCTGAAGGTCAATGCTAAGGTTAACAAAGTTTCCTTCCTTGGACCACAAGGAGATACTGACAAACCACTGGAAAAGATCCCAAAACAACTACCAGGCACAACACCCAAAGACCCACTTAGTGTGTGAACCAGTTGAGTGGAGTGGACTAACTGGGGGGGTGGAAATGGGCCCGGAGTTTGCTCAGCAGAATTTCCCAGACCATCTCTTCCTCTCAACACATTGACACGGTGCCACCACCACCACCACTAGGAACATCTCACCGTGTAGGCCAGCAATGCTTATAAACTTTATAAACACGTTATTATATTTTCTTATAAAGCACATATTTTAACTGAACTCTCTGACATCCTCAGCCTTGCCATTCACAAAAACAGAAGGAAGAAAAGTTCCCATTTCCTACTGTCTCATGTTCCCGGTCTATACAATATTTTTCTTCTGCAGACCCTTCAAAAGTCTGACCAAATCCTCGTTTCACTTGCATTATAAAGTACTGAGGATGCCATCTCTCCCCAATCCCAGGTCCTAAAGTCTAAGACAGTAGCGCAAACTAGTGCTGCCCAATTCAGGAAAAAAAATTTCGATTCAATTCAGCCAATTGAATTGGATTTTCAATTTGATTCGATTTTCCTGCCCAATTGGGTGTTTTTTTGAAACATCCTGGTGGATTTATTTTATAGCTTTTTTACCCCCTTTGGCTTCTCCTAACCACATTGGCGCTGTGGTGTAAACCAGTGGTTCCCAACCTTGTCCTGGAGGACCACCAGGCCAATAGGGTTTTCAGGATAGCCCTAATGAATATGCATGGAGCAGATTTGCACGCCTCTCACTTCCATTATTTGCAAATCTCTCTCATGCATATTCATTAGGGCTAGCCTGAAAACCCGATTGGCCTGGTTGTCCTCCAGGACAAGGTTGGGAACCAGTGGTGTAAACAAAATAAAGAAACAAAAAGGACTTTTCCTCTCTCTGTTAAATCCTAGCTCACATTTGCGGTCTAACACCAGCTCTGGCAGGATATACTTTTCAAATCTGACATATTTTAATCACAAAACAGAAAATAAAATTATTTTTTCTACCTTTTATTGTCTGGTCAATATTCAAATCTTGTTGGTCCCAGGCTCTGGTTGTCTTGCTTGCCATGGTCTCCTTCTTTCTTCTTTCTCCGTGCTAACCATCCATTTGCCATCTCTGTCCTCCATTTCAGTTTCCCTTCCCTCCCTTCCCTCCCCCGGAGGTCTGGCATCTTTCCTTTTTTTTGTCTCCATCCACAGATTCACCTTTTCTCAACTACCCTTTCATCCAATATCTCTCCCTCCTTCCCCACCACCCTAGGGTCCACCGTCTCTCCCTTTCTCTTCCCAACTATCCTCCTATCCAGTATCTCTAACCCCCCTCCACACCATACCTTGTGTCCAACTTCTCTCCCTTTCTGTTCTTTCCCTCCCTAAATTCCATTATCCACCATCTTTCTCCCACTCCTCTGTTTTTAGACCCATTATTTCTTCCCCCCCAAGTCTGGCATATGCACGTATCTTTGAACCCCCACTTCCCTCCCTCCCTCCATGTACTTCTACACCAGGCCCCCTCCCCTGGAGGTCTGTCCCCCCCCCCCCTGAAGGACTGCACCTCCCCCACGAAGGTCTGTCCTCCCTGAAGGCCTACACCCCCCCCTGAAAGACTGTACCTCCCCCCAAAGGTCTGTCCCCTCCGAAGGCCTACACCCCATACCTGAAGGCCTATACCCCATTCCTGAAGTCCTGTCACCCCCCCAAAGTTCTGTCCCCCCTGAAGGCCTGCACCCGCCCTGAAGGCCTGTACTGCCCCCAAAAGGTCTGTCTCCCTTGAAGGCCAGCACCCCCCTGAAGACCTGCACCCCCACCTGAAGGCCTGTCCCCCCAAAGGACTACACTTCCCCCCAAAGGTCTGTACCACCTGAAGGCCTGTCCCCCCCTGAACCCCTGAAGGCCTGCACCCCCCCTGAAGGCCTGAACCCCCACCTGAAGGCTTGTCACCCCGAAGGACTATACCTCCCCCTGAAGGTCTGTCCCCCCTGAAGGCCTGTCCCCCCCAAACCCCTGAAGGCCTGCACCCCCACCTGAAGGCCTGTCCCCCCCGAAGGACTGCACCTCCCCCCAAAGGTCTGTCCCCTATGAAGGCCTGTCTCCCCTGAACCCCTGAAGGCCTGCACCTCCACCTGAAGGCCTGTCCCCCCCGAAGGACTGCACCTCCCCCGAAGGTCTGTCCCCCCTGAAGGCATGTCCCCCCTGAACCCCTGAAGACCTGCACCCCCCTGAAGGCCTGTACCTCCCCCCTCCCCACAAAATACTGTTCCCCCTCCCCCCCTCCCCTCCGGCCTCCCGTGCCTCCCTTTACCCGATTCCTGCAGAAAGCAACCTGCAGAAAGGATCGCGGGTACTTCAATGATCCTTGCAGGTTGCCATAGGCCTCCTGAGTTGTCGTCCCTGTGCCGCAGTCCCGTCCCTCCCTGTGCCGCGGTCCCGCCAGGCCTACATTTTTGGTGCCGGTCTATGCCATGAATCATGCCCACGTAGGTGCTTTATGGTGCCCTAATGCAACATCCAGCATTATCCATACCCATAGTGGCGTTAAGCACTGTAAAGCATCTACATTGGCATGATTCTGGCACCTTTTATTTAGGCCCCAAAGAAAAAAATCAGGTACTTGAAAGACACAATAATATGAACAGGGTATACCCTAGGGCAGTGGTTCTCAACCCTGTCCTGGAGGACCACCAGGCCAATCGGGTTTTCAGGCTAGCCCTAATGAATATGCATGAGAGAGATTTACATATAATGGAGGTGACAGGCATGCAAATCTACTCCATGCATATTCATTAGGGCTATCCTGAAAACCCGATTGGCCTGGTGGTCCTCCAGAATAGGGTTGGGAACCACTGCCCTAGGGCATTACAGGCAATATGATTCCCTGGCCTCCACACTTAAGAACAGCATATAAGCTTAAATTTTAATTTTTGGATTAAGGAGCACCCTCAGCGTGAATTTAAAGCTCTTAAGAAAGCTTTAAAAAGCAGAGCCGCAAACACTGAGCAGGCAATACTACTCCCGTACACCATCATTTAGGTGCTCCTGTGTGTTTAAATAAGTGTAAATTCAGTGCAAACATGTACCCAATAAATAAATAAATATGTAGAATACCAATAAAAAGGCAGAGCCACAAACACTGAGCAGGTAATACTACTCCCGTACACCATCATTTAGGTGCTCCTGTGTGTTTAAATAAGTGTAAATTCAGTGCAAACATGTACCCAATAAATAAATAAATATGTAGAATACCAATAAAAAGGCAGGGAATCAACTGTCTATGCTCCGAATGCCTGAGCCCGCTGACCCAAAGACAGGAAATATAAATCTCAATCACTTGTCCCTCCAGGTACTAAGCTGAATATGCAATCCTGTAGTCACATGGTACCAGAGGTAGCCCAAGTCCTTTTAAGTTCAAAGCCAGAATTAAAGTGCAGTCCTGTTTCAACACGTCTCAACCCAGCAGGGTTTCAGGGCCAAAGCCCCTTCCTCAGGAACCGAGCAAGAAAAACGTAACTGTAGATCAGAGTATCCGGGTAGGCAAGGCAAAGGGGGAGGAGCAGGTGATACAGTTACAGCTTTTGAGTCTCAGAAGATCAAAAACGTCATCACGATGCTGCTCCCTGCAGCTCCCCAACAAAGCTCCCCCTTAAAAGGGGAGGGCCAACGGCACGCAGCCGTTTGGCGCGCGGCGAAGACGAGCGGCAAAGGGGCTCGCCTTAGCGAGAGCGCCTTTGCGAAGGGCCTCAAGAAGGGCCGAGTCAACACACCCAAGGACACCAAGGAAGGGTAATCAAGGTAAGGAAGCCAACAAATAACACAGCTAAATAGCCAAACAAGTACATAAAAGCAAAAACAAAGCAAACACAGAGGGCACGTACATAAGCAAAAAGGAACCAGTGAAATAAAAGAGAGTACTACAAAAGGGCAGACAGCAATGGAAGCAGAGGGAATCCAGAAGATGAGCTTTCCAGTGTTCTGCACAGTCTGTCATATGTATGATTACCTCCCCTCGGAGAGGAAGTCATATGTATGCAGTCGGTGTCAAGAGCTGAAAAGCTTGAAGAGGGAAGTCAGGCAACTGAAGGACAGGAAACATGAACCGGAAGGTCTTTACAACACAGAGGAAACCACTCAGGACAGCAGAGGACTTCATGAGAGGGACACACATTGAGGAAGAAGTCAGAGAACTCGAGGAATTCATTGAGGAGGCCTATAGGAGGAGGTTGAAAGAACACGAACATCAAAGGAAAGATGAAGACACACCAACATGGATGGGAGAACAAGTGGAAGATGACTCCAAGGAAGAAATCCACAGAGGAATCCTGCAGGAAGGGGAGGAATGGTCTAGTTGATGCCCAGAAGAAGAAGCAGCTAAGCATACTGAGGACATAGAAGAAGAAGCAGCGAAGCACTCCGAGGACATAGACCTGCTACTGGAGCGAAAACTGAAGGAAACCAAGGAAAAGAAAACAGCGCCGCCCACAATCCAGAGAGCGGCTAAATTCAAAACTGAGCAAAACTGAGCACTACGTAGGAATCCAGAAAATGAAAAAAGTAAAAGGTAGGGGAGAAAAATAAAAATAAATAGTGTACACAATACAGAAGAAATCAAATAATAGAATTCCATTCTATCATATTATTAAGACCCAGAGGTTTAACAGCCTGTTAGGCACCAGTAGGTATTTTATTTTGCCATTTTTAATGGCGTTTATAGAATATCCCCCTTAGTGTTGATTTTCAGTTCTCAATCACCTAAGATAATAGCATAAAAAGACTGCATAAAACACAATCCTATCTTTATGTGGTTCTTCATAGCTGGTTAAGTGCTGAATATTGCAGTGAACCAGCTACGTTTTTGCCAGCTCCAAATGCGCAAAAATTCTATGCTGGAGCCTGGATATGGCCCAGTATTGAATTTCCAGATGTAATGCAGGCAGCAAAATGCTGATTGACTGATTGTTGTCGGCTGAATATTGAGCACTCTATTTTTCACTATGTATTCCTCTGGAGCCAGAATGCAGAAATGTTCTAAGCGTGTTTCAGAGGAGCGAGTTCAGGATTTGGAGTGTGGCCAATCGTTGCTTCTCCATTCCTTTCCTCTGTATTGACATCAGTGTCCTCTTGTTCCTTTGCTCCGATTTCTGCTCCTTGTCCAGATGCTGCTAAGGACTTAAAGGTGAGTACTAGAACAAAGCATAAGGGATTACCGTAAGAGAATCATTCATAGTGAAATGAGATGGACAACATATTTTATTATTCAGAACAGTGTCTGTTTGGAAAGTAATGAATTAATATGCTTTTCTAAGATTAGCAGAGCTTTAAAATATATTTTCTTAACAGATCTGAATGTTTTCCTTCTGCCGAACCCAGCAAATCTTCCTGCCAGACATCTGTTCTAAGTCATGAATATGAGAGAATCAAGCCATTTTAAATTTGTAGAGGAATTGGGACACTGTCATATTTATGCTCTCAGTTCTTTTTCCTGAGTTTCTGTGATTTAACAGGAATATGACTTCATAGTAGCTGACAACCAATAAAATTCACCAGTAGCCATTGTCATTCCTCCTAACGCACAGCATGCTCAGCTGTCATCATGTCTGACTCAACCAATCTTTCCCCATGTCCCACTCCTGGCCATCTGTCTCGTGCTCTCCAGTCCTTCATCCTCTCTGCATCTGAGCAATCAACTGGTCCCGTGGTGCTCTATGAAGTCAGCTAGATTGATGGCCCTGCAGCAGGCAGCTACCTCTGCTACCACTTAGGCCCTATGGTCTCTTGTTCTTCATACAGTTTGGTGAGCTGATGGCCCTACCCTTCACTAACTTTCTTGCCTTTCCTACACCTTATCGTCTATATTTTTTTTTGCAGTTTTCACATCCTGCTGTCCAGCAGCAGTCACCTGGATACAGACAGGTGCAACCACCATTACGTACGTGTGAAATAGAATGGTTCCCAGTCATGCTATTAGACCAACTTAAGGTTGTGTTGTGCAAGGCATAAATATTCAAAACAGGTCACCAGGCACCATAAAAAATATTACCGGTCCCAGTAAAACATAGGGGCGTGCATTCTCTTACCTTTGATTCACCTAAAAATGTAAAGCGCATGCAAAAGGTTTATGCACAAGTATAACTACAAATTAACTCCCCTCCCCCCCTTTTACAAAAGCATAGCATGGTTTTTAGTGCCGGCCGTGATGGTAACAGCTCCAATGCTCATTGAATTCCTATGAGTGTATGAGCTGTTACCGCCGCAGCTGGAGCTACAAACTGCACTACGCTTTTGTAAAAGGGGTGGGGGGTGGGGGTAAGTACACAGAATCAATCTGCATTCTTAAGAAAAGTTGTAGCACATATACATGCAGAGATAGATTAAGTGAACGTGAAAAATTTCTACCAAACTGGGAAACATTCATGTAATGTAAACATGAACCAAAACCCTTTTTTGGCCATGCATATCCCAAAGTAAACCATTACCACATTCAACATTTTATTTATTTACAGAACTTATATGTCACTTAAAGCAAAGTAGCTCACAAGATAACATATAAGGGGGCCGCTGAAAAGTTCTCAGCCCAACCAACATAGCTGGTGCAGACTCCATCGAGGACTATACACTTAGTCCAGCAATTTTCCATGGTTTTTTTTTTTTTGTCCATGCTATTCTCTGTAATCACTTTGGGATGCAGACAGGTGCAGCCTTATAATGAACATCTTTGTTACCTCTAAACACTTTTTTATGGATATTTGAAATATTGGATTGGACTCCTGATGAAGGCTTTTTGCCGAAACACAGTCTGTGTTGAGTCCTGTGTGAACATTTCCACAGTAAGGAATTGATTCAATTTTGTCCCCTTCGCATGCCTGTTTTGATTCCCACTCTATTCTGACTGCAAAAATAAAGAATTCTAGACACTAAGAAGGGCATAATCAAAACATATGTCGAAGTTCAATTTGGTCGTATGATGCTAGGTGCCCAAAGTCAGCAGTGAGAAAATGCCCATTCTCAAAAAATACTTCTAGAATTTTTTTTTTCTCAAAAATCATCTCTCTGGACGTCCAGGCTATTGTTTGTCCAGTCTGCCAGCATGTCTATCTTTATGCCACATTTTTGACCAAAAATTTGTCTAAGTCCCAAATGCCTTCTCTATGGTTTATACATTTTAGTTGGCATGTCAGAGCTCAGACCATTCTTTAGGCATTCTGATATGCTGAAACATGGTGCCATGTTGGGTCAACACCTCTATGGATTCCTATCAATAAATTGATTGATACTTCTTGGTCCATCAGCTCCTGTTTATTTGGAAAGACTGTTATCCAACACCACTTCTTCAGGCAGATTAGATAGGCCTTATCTGCCTTTATTTTCTATGCTTCTGTGTAAAATATGGAACTTCACAAAAAGATATCTGTACACTTTTATAGATCTATATTTTTACATGATTTGCATTTTGCTATCATTGAATGTGAGTTTGTGTCATTGATTTTGTATGTTTTATCGTTTCCCACTAAGACTTGTAGATAGGCGGATTATCAATAATTTTAAATAAATAAATATAATGTTTAAATTTTACTTCCTAATCATTCCTTATGTATGTTAGTACTTACAGAAGGCATTCAAAGCACATTTTTGCCTGTGTATCTACAACGTTTTGCTCTTACAAGAATATCTATTGATAAGCATTCCCTTGCAGTGCTAGAACCGCTTGCTACAGAAATTAAATATACCTTAGGATATGAACATAAGAACATAAGAACTGCCATCTCCGGATCAGACCCATGGTCCATCGAGTCCGGCGATCCGCACACGCGGAGGCCCAGTCAGGTATACACCTGATGTAGTTTTACCACCCATATCCCTCTATGCCTCTCATAAGGAGATGTGCATCTAATTTGCCTTTGAATCCTAGCACAGTGGATTCCTTAATAACCTCCTGTGGAAGACCATTCCAGGCGTTCACCACTCGCTGCGTAAAGCAGAACCTCCTGACATTTGTCCTGGACTTGTCCCCCCTTAGCTTTAAACCATATCCTCTTGTCCGTGTCACGTTGGCCATCAGAGAGCATGTGCGGATGATCCTCATTTCATTATACAAGATGTTGTACAGTCGTTATGAAAAAAATAAAATAATAAAGCCTGTAGTTTAACAATGGCTCCTATCACTCCCATTACATCTCAAACTGTCAGGATCAAGTCTCAATTACAGGTATGAACTATAAGAGTTAATTAGCATGACAGGTGCAAAACACTAATAAATCTTTGCCTTTATAGCACAGCCTTTAGTAATGAGGATGTAAAGACTTATAGCTGTGATGATCCATCGGATCCATCAAGGAAGGTGGATTAGATTTAAGTGAAAAAAAATATTTCCTTTTACATCCAGGTTAATCAAGCATTTGGGGGTCATCTTTGAGTGTCCTGCCACCATAACCATATGTTTTTTCAACAGAAAATGTGATAAAGTTGATATTTCAAAGCATGTGAATTGATCATGGGTGACACTGAGAAAATGTTTCTATGTATATCACGTAAAAAATCGGAGTTGGCTAGCATGGTGCTAAACACGATTCTATATAAGTTAGACACACTGTATAGAATTGTGCTTAGTGCTGCTTAAGTGGCCTTAGACATTGCTAAGCATCCTTTCAGCTGCACTGTATTTATGCTAAGGTTTTCTTGGCTAAATGTCTGTGCCTATGTTAAGCGCACTTCTGCCCATATTCTATATTCGTGCACATAACAACAAAAAAATGCCAATGATCTGCCCCAATCCATGCTCTCTTTTAGACAGGCGCTTTGAACTGGGTGCCTAACTTTTATAGAATTACGCCTATCAAGTTGCGCACTTTGGGGCTGATTCTCTAGAATTGCGCCTATCAAGTTACGCACTTTGGGGCTGATTCTATATGCAGTGACTGCCACAGCAGGTGCCTAGCAAATGGGCACCCGCATGTCAATCAGCAACAGGCACTGCATATAGCCTAGCAAGGACCCTAGGTGCCGTAAATATAGGCCAGGGTTTCACAGGCCGGCACCTAGGGTCCTTTGTGAATCGTGGCCATTGTTGCCAAATGATGCCAAAGGCCGTCACCGCCCCTACCCATGCCCACTGTCATCCTTTGGTATTGCAAGGTGCCAGTAGGCGCCAGTCAGTTTTTAATCGGGTTTTAATGTGGCAACCAATTATCGAGCCACTTAAACACAATTAAACCAATTAAGTTAGGGGGCCCTTAGCATTCAATTAACATCAGTTATGAGTTTTTAAGTGCCAATTATCAGTGCTGATTAAGCTTACTAATCAATTAAGTTAGGCACCTACATTGACTAGGTGTGCCGATGTAGGTGCCTAACTAGGTAGACTTTATAGAATTTGAGGTGACTGCATAAGTGCTTCTTTAAAAACACTGCTGCACTTATATGGATAACTTTAACCATTTAAAATGTTAAGTGGCCAAAGTTTTTTTTTAAAAAAATGGATATGGTATAGGGTAAGCCAAGGCAGCATTCAAAGTTATTCATCCAGCAGTAAAATTCAGATGCTGAATGGAAAATGTATTCATTTATTACTCCTGGTGGAATTCAGTACAACTGTGCAATGCAGAATTTGTGCAGAATTCCCCAGGCACACAGAATTACCCCTGTTCTGTGCTGAATTTGGCCTGAAATGCTGCTGGCGACCTATTCAGGACGCTTGTGCGGGCTCTGAACACTTCCCTCTACTGCATTCCCACCCTTGATGATGTCACTTCCTCTTTCTTCACAGGCGAGACTACGGTAGAGGGAAGCCTACAGAGCTGGCGGAAGGTTTCCTATTAGAATCGGCATCGCTGAAGCACACAGGGGGAAGAGGAGCACGTGCAAGGCCTAAGTCTCTATATGGAGTATATGTCATTTGGGGCAGAGGGGAGGCAGGGTGTAAAAGATCTTGGCTGGTGGAGGGAGGTATGAAAAATGAAATGCTGGCTTGAGGGAGGGAGGGGAGAGAGATGATAGATTAGGGAGAATGGGGACAATAGGGAAAGTGAGAAGTTCTGGCTGGGGAGGATAGGGGAGAGAGAGTGAAATGCTCAGGAAGGATAGGGTGAAAAAAGGGTAGGAGACCTGGCTCAAGGGGACAGGGGTGAGAAAGATGCTGGCTGGGGAGGTATGAGGTGAAAAATGCTGGCTCAGGGAGGATAAGGGAGAGAGAGTGAGTGATGCTAGCTGGGGGGACCAGGATGAGAGTGAAAGTTGCTAAAATGATAAATTCTCATAAAATCCTGCGGATCAGTATATATGCTAGTTTTCTCTGACATACTTATCAAATATTGAGACCTTTCTACCAACTTGGAGGATTTGTCACGAGTTGAGGTAAATTAACAGTGCAAACAAGACATCACTCACCCAGGATTATCACTTGTATGAAAGCCAACGCGCCACCCTGGGATAAAATATTTTATGATTTATAGCTCTGGGGACCTTGTCTCCATTCTTGCTGCTGTCAATATTCAGCAAATGGAGCCCTGGAATTATATGCAGTAGGATAATGCACCTCTTTCCCCACAGCTCCCTTCAAGGCTCTTCAGAGCTTGGGCCATTGTTTTTCCTCAGACACATTATAAGGTCTTATTGCTTGTGTAGACAAAAAAAAAGTATTCTATTTGTTTATGTATAAGAAGCCCAATATGATTTTACATTGTTTCAAGGTTTCTAATTAATTCCCTACGGGACCACTAAACATAGTTAAGGTGCCTGGGAGTGGATTGAAAACAATATGTGTTGTACGTTATGTTCTGAATGTCTGCATAGCTGTTTCTAAAGAAAATGTGTGTAGCTCAAGTCCAGTACCGTAGACAGTAAGAGGGGAATTTTACAATAGAACACAACTTGCAAGCTAGATACCTGCATAATGTAAATTAAACAAAGGGCTCCTTTTACAAAGGTACGCTAGCGGTTTTAGCGCACGCTTCGCGTGTGCTAAAATTCCACGCATGCTAGCCGCTACCGCCTCCTCTTGAGCATGCAGTAGTTTTCCGGGTAGCGCGCGCTATAGCGTGTGCTAATCCGGTGCGTACGCTAAAAATGCTCGCCCACCTTTCTAAGGGAACATATGCATTACCAAAGGGAACATATGCTAGCCCAAAGTTTCTCAGGGAACATATGCATTACCCCACAGCTTCCTTAAATAGTTAATCAAATAAAGGGAACCTTGAACCTTGGGAAAGAAACCACATGCTCCCTCTTAAACCTGATCTCTGACTTCCACAGATTTCTTTGTTCATTTTGCACATGTGTGCATAGTTTATAAGCCCTTAGCCCCCTCCTCCTGGAACAACTCTGTCCTGGTACGATAAACACGCGTAATCAGGGTATATGCATATATGCTTCAACCTTTTTTTAGAGAAGCCCATTCCTCTGCATAAAATACTGTTCCAGCCACAAAACTTACTTCTAAAATTACCCTGTGAATACTTTTTTTTAACTCTGCCTGAGGCAATTTTTTTTTTTTTCTTTTTGATTATTGTTGCCAATTTCTATTTGATTATTTTTGCCAGTTTCTTGGTCATACAGAGGGCAAAGTTTTCTTTGAAGGTAAACAGCTCTTTACTTCAGGTAAAAAATCTCTGCAGAATATCCTCCTCCCTTCTCCACTATAGGTATCCTCACTTCAAAGCAGGCATACCGTATTTTCACGCATATAACCATGCGCGTTATACGTGTGAGCGCGTTTTACAACTTTTTTTTTACATAGTTCCCCCCCCCCACGTCCGATTCACCCCGCAGGACCGCTCGCACCCCCACCCCGAAGGACCGCTCGCACTCGCACCTGCACCCACCCCCCCCCCACCCCGAAGGACCGCTCGCACCCCCACAGCCTCCCCCCCCCCCATCATGGAGAAGCTCCTACCGTTGTCCTGCTGCATCCTCTGCTGGCGGTCCCGGCCCTTCTGTGAGCCCTGCGTCTGCGCTGCTTCCTCTTCCGGCAGTCCCGTCCTTTCTCTGACCTGGGCATACTGATAGGACCCTGAAACTGTTGGCAAAATGTGCGGCGGCGGCAAAGAAAGCAAATAGAATGTTAGGCATGATAAAGAAGGGAATCACGAGTAGATCGGAGAGGGTTATAATGCCGCTTTATAGAGCAATGGTCAGACCACACTTGGAATACTGTGTCCAACATTGGTCTCCCAACCTAAAGAAGGATATAAAACTGCTGGAGAGAGTGCAGAGACGAGCAACAAAGCTAGTAAAAGGTATGGAGAAACTGGAATATGAGGAAGGACTTAAGAGGCTGGGATTGTTCTCCCTTGAGAAAAGGAAACTGCGAGGGGATATGATCGAGACCTTCAAAATACTGAAATCAATCGACAAAATAGAGCAGGAAAAAAATTATTTACAATGTCCAATTGTACACGAACAAGAGGACACGGGATGAAACTAAAGTGGGACAAGTCCAGGACAAATATCAGGAAGTTCTGCTTCACACAAAGAGTGGTTGACACCTGGAATGCTCTCCCAGAGGAGGTTATAGTGGAAGCGACCATCCTAGGATTTAAAAGCAAACTAGATGCACATCTCCTTACAAGAGGCATAGAGGGATATGGGTGACTAAAAATTATGCCAGGTGTACACCTGGCTGGGCTTCCGCGTGTGCGGATTGCCAGACTTGATCCGGAGATGACGCTTCTTATGTTCTTATAAACGTACAGTGTGTGTCCCTCAGTCGTTGTAATGTCTAGCTTGCTGCAAAATAGTGAATAATTAGCAGACAAAACACAAAGGAGCCCAAGTTCCTTGTTCTCACACACCAAACCTTCCTATCCCACAGCTTTCATAATAACAACAAATGTGACTAGGAAATATATGAATTAGGTTGGAGCTGTTTGGAGAGAACCGCTTATGTAAAATAAGTTTTATAACGGCATACCCAAATCTGCATTAAATTCAGTATATACCAGCCCAAATTCCCTGATTGATATAGTACAATAAGAACATATAAAAACCTGAGTAAGAATGGATCTGATTGCATGAACAAAGGAGTAAATATGTAGATGCAGATTTAATACAAACAGGAGAAAATATTTCTTCACCCATCATGGTAATATTTAAAAATAAAACAAAAACAAAGGACATAAGTTAATATCCTTTTATTGGACTAACTCAATGCATTTTATGATTAGCTCTCAAAGGTAACATTTTTTCAGATCAGAAATAAGCAAATGTTGACAAATATAAGTATGTATAAGGGAAACATAAATCATTACAGTGATATTTTCACAGGAAGAGGGAGGGGTGAGGGAGTAAGAGAGATGAGACAGAGCGATGAGAAAGTAGGTTTAAATTTCTTTGTATTGTGAAAGGAAGCCAAGATCTTTGTTAAGTCTTGTCTGGTACTACTATTAATATTATCACTTATATAGTGCTGAAAGGCATATGCAGCGCTGTACATATAGGTATCAAAATATTTCATCATTATAATTTCAAAGGTCTTACATTCTTGGATTGTCTTAAAATTTCCTTTTAGTATTCTCGCCATAAAATCATTGGTACAGTGGTCAGTTTTTCCAAAGTGTTTTCTAACAGAGGTGATGATGTCATTTTTTGGTGTTTTTCCTGTTTAATAAATGCTGACGTCACTATGGGTGACTCCTCTTTAAATTCTGAATACACGCTGCAGCCATTTTAAATGCAATTATCCGATGAACTGAGCAGCGCTAGATGGTAGGCTCTGCTCTGTACACAGTATGGTTACAGCTTTTTTTGATAAAATACGGATTTTGACCAGCACTAATGTTTGATTTTTGACTTGCAGCGCATTATACTTTTGATCAACCTCAACCCTGATGAAAGTGAATGAAACAGATATCACGTCGGATGAAGTGTCATTGCAGAGTTAAGCACAAAGAATCTAATTTATTCACTGATTTAAATAAAGTTTACATAAAAAAGTATCATAAAAGCAGAAAAAGCACCTTACCATAGGACGCACCTAGGTGTAGAGGAGGAAAAACCAAGAGAAAAAAATTCTGAACCAAATGGTATACCCTGTTCCACATGGTGTACTCTGTCCTTCCTCCCTCCCCCTCATTGTGGTATTTCCATGTTTTTAACCCATCTAAAAATGCACATTGTTGTGGTATTTCCATGTTTTTTACCCCCCACCACCCATACCTTTTTAAATCCTGGTGGTCCAGTGGTGTATTGGCAGGAGTGAGATTTCCACGCTCCTGCCAGGCCCCATACCACTCCCTGAATGGCTGCCATCAGTTCTTGCGAGTCTTGTGAGAACTGACGGCAGCCATTCAGGGAGAGGCACGGGCCCAGGCAGGAGTGCAAAAAGCTCACTTCTGCCAATATACCACTTGACCACCAGGATTAAAAAAGATAATATTTGCTGCATAAGAAACACAGACATTTCCACCCACTTGGGGGGGGGGGGGGGAAGTGTGTCTTATGGAGTGAAAAATACGGTAATTATAACAACAGGATCAATGATGAGCCCAGCCAGCTAGGGTTATGCTACTCTGCTGGCATTCTGAAGATCCAGTTGAAAATAGTTGCACTATTACCTGTACTTTGAAATTTGATTAGTTAATATCATTTGTAATTCTAACAGAGGTGACATCCTGGTTGGTATTGTGATTTTTAATATGATATCTCTGTAAGTTGATTCTAGTCTTTTGCATCTGGCCTGTTTCACCAATGTATCATCCTTCTTTGCATTTTTTGCATTGAACGTTGTATACCACATTAGAAGATGAACATGTAAAGGGTCCCCTTATGTTGAATGTTTTTCTCATATGAATGACTATGGGATCCTTTGAGATATGCTCGCACAGTTTGTAGCTTGCCACACTGCAAGGATGTGTGCCATTCTCTTCTTTGTGGGTTCTTGTAGGGAGTTTGCTTTTTACCAGTTTCTGTTTCAGATTAGGTGACTGACGGAAGGCCAGCACAGGTGTAACTGGGGATATTCATCTTCCTGGAGTAGTAGTTATATGACTTCTATAATTTGTAGTGTAATAAGTTTTCTCTGGGAGTTTTAAGGGACGAGGCAATATTCTTAGAGACTATTTTTGGGTTCTATCCTTTGTCTGATGGATTCAGTCAGAGTCTTTAGATGTTTATCTCTGCCTCTTTAGTCAGAGCAGATACAGTGGCATTGTGTGGCTTGACTGTGTATAATGGATTTTTTTATTTGAGAAGAGTGGAAACTGGAACTGTGGAGGTAGCTACATCTGCCTATAGGTTTCTTGTATATAAATGTTTGTTGATAAAGACTATGATGTCTAGAAAATTAACTTTATCTGGGGGATAGTCAATTTTGAATTTGATTGTAGGATGGTATGTACTGAAAGAATTGTAAAATTGAGAGTCTCTTTTCTCTCTGTCCAAATCATAAAAATGTCATCAATATACCGGTGGTCTTTCAAGGATTTTGTCTAATATATATTCAGAAAAGTCTCTTCTAGTTTTGCCATGAAGAGGTTCGCATATTGCGGTGCCAACCTGGTGCCCATAGTACTGCCCATAATTTGCAGATACCATTGCTAAAGTGGAAATAGTTGTGAATTAGAATGAATTTGATTAATGCTATAATAGCTTCCGATGAGTGTTGGTGGTCCAAAGTATATGTTTTTTTGGAATTTTTCACATGCAATAATGCAGGGATCTCAAAGTCCCTCCTTGAGGGCCGCAATCCAGTCAGGTTTTCAGGATTTCCTCAATGAATATGCATTGAAAACAGTGCACGCACATAGATCTCATGCATATTCATTGGGGAAATCCTGAAAACCCGACTGGATTGCGGCCTTCAAGGAGGGGCTTTGAGACCCCTGCAATAATGCCATCTGCTTGGGGGATATTGTTGTATAGCGATTCTACATCCATTGTGACTACAAGTGCACTGGGTGGTAGCTGTTTGATATTATTTAATTTGTTCAGGAAGTCCCTGATGTCTATTATAAAGCTCTTTGTCTTCTGCACTAAGGTCGAAATTCTATACAGGATGCACTGCAGTTAGGCAGCAGTAGGCACCCTTCACTCAGGGAACATGTTTCTAAAAATATTAAAGGCACCATTCTAAGATACCAGTCTCACACCTACAGAGACACAAAGTGATGCCTATGGACACTTAAGGCCAACAAAAGGAGGGGGGGGGGGGAGTGCGCCGGAAGTGACCTTAGGCATCTGTAGGCATCCCTATACGCCTCCATGGGCATAAGACCAGCACCTTAAATGTAGGCCTTTAAAATGCTGGCCTACATTTAAGGCACCCGTGCCAAACAGCCGTGATTCTACAAATGGCGCTGGTGTGTGATTGACACACGATCAGCAGCTGTTTCTTAGGCAGCCACCGATACCAGCACCATTTATAGAATCTGGACCTTAGGGTTTAAGAATCTTTTCTATAAATCCAGATAATTTTTTCCGTGAGTGTGCCAACACCAGATATGATTGTTCTGTCAGGGTTGCAAGGTAATTAAACTCTGAAATTCATTGCGGGAGAAGTCCATAAGCCATTATTAAGATGGATGTGGGGGGGAAATCCACTGCTTATTTTTAGCATAAGCAGCAAAAAATCTTTTTTACTTTATGAGATCTTGCCAGGTACTCATGTCCTGGGTTGGCCACTGTTGGAAACAGGATATTGGGCTTGATGGAACTGCAGTCTGTCCCAGACTGGCAATGCTTCTGTTCTTATGCATGTTCTTTTAAAGACTGGCAGTGGTGATTAGAAAATATATTTATTAACCTCTGCTATCCAGATGGTCAATGAATATGATGCAAAGCCGTAGCTGCTGGCTGCTAGATAGCAATATTCAGACACTGTATATAGGACTAAATTCTGTATATGATACAGAAAAATCAGCACTGGAAAAAAAAAAGGATTATAAATGTCGCTTCAAATCAGATGTTGATTATGGAATAGCATTTGGTGCCAGAATCTGCACTCAAAACTGAGAGTGAAGATTGACACCAATTAAAAATCTGATATAAATCCTTGTGCCTGAATTAGGCACAGATCTGCCTCATTCTCTCACACTGCCAGCAGATTTCAGTATTGACCCTGTGCCACCCATGTTCCTCTCATGGCCATGCCCCTTTTCAGATCCACACACAAAACTTAATGCACGCATCTTTATAGAATAGCTATGCAAAGATGTGAGCCTACATTTTAATTATTGCCAATTAGCTCCAATAACTATTAACACCTACGCTCGAGCCACAATCACTTGCTGGAAATTCCCTCCTTCAGAGATATCAAATACAAAAGCATCAGGAAAAGAATGTTCTCAGTGATGCCTCCAAAGTGGTGGAACGCCATTCCGAAGGAACTAAAACTAGAAAAGGACACCGGAAAGTTCAAGAAAGGGATAAAGACCATCCTCTTCACAGACTATTTTAGCCAATAATACAACATAGAGGAGATAGTCGGATAGCCCCCACTAGAAACATGATAGGATGAAAACAGTTGGGATACCCAGAATTGTAGAAGATACAATAGATAAAGCACATATAACTAGATTTCAGGAAGTTATCATTTCCAAGATGAACATAGAACACAAATACAGCTAATAAGCATGCAAATAGGAGTTATATGAATACAGTACACGATACTAATACAGTGGTACCTCGGTTTACGAGTGCACCGGTTTGCGAGTGTTTTGCAAGATGAACAAAACATTTGCAAACTTGGTGCCTCGTAAACCGAGCGCACCTCGATTTGCGAGCTCCCCCCCTGCGAACCGGCACCCTCCCCCCCCGCAATCCGGCACCCCCCCACCGCCTTCGGGCAACCCCCCCGCCGCGACCTGAGGTTCCCCCAACCCACCCAAACCCTCTTCTTACTTTGATGTAGCCTCTGCACCGGCACCAGCATGTCCTGTGCTGTGCTGTGCCGGTGCCCGAAAATCTGCCTCCGGTGCTGGGCCTTGAACATGCGCACATGCTCAAGGCCCAGCACCGGAGGCAGATTTTCGGGCACCGGCACAACACAGGACATGCTGGTGCCGGTGCGGAGGCTACATCAAAGTAAGAAGAGGGTTCAGGTGGGTTGGGGGACCTCAGGTCACGGCGGTGGGTGCCCGATGGCGGCGGGGAGGTGCCCGATGGCTGCGTAGGGGTGCCGGATTGCGGGGGGGCCTTCGGGGGGAGCAATGCCGATTCTCGTGGGGGGGGGGGGGGGAAGCAGCGCTGCTGGCCTGGGGGGGGGGGTGGAGGAGGGGAACCTATCAAAGCGAGTGTCCATTATTTCCTATGGGGAAACTCGCTTTGATAAACGAGCATTTTGGATTACGAGCATGCTCCTGGAACAGATTATGCTTGTAATCCAAGATACCACTGTATACTGTATGTGTATATATGCATATATATTATATGCATATATAAGCAAGTAGATTAATTATGGTATAAATAGGCACACAGAAGTAGGATGATTGATTATGATTTATGTCTGGTTGAAAATCATCTCAGAAAATGCTAACTCTGTATTGTAACATCTTTACAGAAGTTCATATATTGTAACACCATTACAGAAGCTCATGTAAACCACTTTGAATTGACTTCCCAGTCATTAATAGCAGTATAGAAGCTTCCAATAAACAATTATCATTGCTATTGGCTTGTTATGCAATTAAACTGCATACCCAAATTTGCACTTACAGTTTATTAGCACTATATATAGAATTAGGGGGAGAGCTCAGTAACATTTTTTTCCTGTCCTAAACTACACCATTCAACATGAGGCTAGGAGAAACACCTTCAATCCAAGCAGGCACTATTCTGGATATTAGCAGCAACTCTTGATTTCCTGGTGTGTTTCTGAGATTGCGTTTGTTTTAAACATTGTGCCAGGCAGCAGGATTTGTTTTAAAATGTATCGCAAGTTCAGATTTTGGCTTGTTTTTTACATTGGCGCCATCTGCTGGGCCATATCTTACACCCCTGAGGAAGGTCTTTTTGGCCGAAACATGGACTGTGTTAGGGTCCAGTGTGCATTACGTTACAAAGGACTGGGGTCCAGTATATACTTTGTCACAAATGATTTATTTATGCCTATCACATCTTATATATGTGTTATACATGTGAACTTTTAGTTTTATTTTGAAATTTGCTATTTTAATAAACAGATTATCCCTGCAGCGGTCTGACTAGCATCCCTTCCCCACTTCTTTGGACTTTATAGTTCATACGTGGGTTGTTTTTTCCTTTGTATTGTTTGATACTAGCTGGATATTGTCAGATTATTTAGAGGGAAATTTTGGCAGCACTAGCCATATCCAACCACTGAAAATTCAAGGATAGAAAACGGATTCATTTAGCGGTGGCTAAACGAAGTTACAGGGAAATACTTTTTAAACCAATAGGAGGAAATTTTTGGTTTTTTCCACAGAGAATATTTAAGTTCTG
The DNA here is from genome assembly GCF_902459505.1 of Geotrypetes seraphini. Lineage (NCBI taxonomy): Eukaryota > Metazoa > Chordata > Amphibia > Gymnophiona > Dermophiidae > Geotrypetes > Geotrypetes seraphini. The sequence goes on from NC_047085.1 coordinate 347,139,214, forward strand.
GAATGCTTTGCCAGAGGTTGTAGTAAGAGCGGATAGCGTAGCTGGTTTTAAGAAAGGTTTGGACAATTTCCTGGAGGAAATGTCCATAGTCTGTTATTGAGAAAAACATAGGGGAAGCCACTGCTTGCCCTGGATCGGTAGCATGGAATGTTGCTACTCTTTGGGTTTTGACCAGGTACTAGGGACCTGGATTGGCCACCGTGTGAACAGGCTACTGGGTTTGATGGACAATTGGTCTGACCAAGTAAAGCTATTCTTATGTTCTTGTGTAAATGTGTAGGACCTGGATATATTTATTCTATTTATAATACAAGTGATTATGGGTTCTTCATGCATGTTAGTAATAGATTTTCCATATGCTTTATTAGGCAGTACAATTGATTGCTTTCACAGATAACGTTTATTAGAATATGTGGGAAAGCCTCTGTGTCATCCCAGTTGCCATTCCCAACACTGCAGACTTTGCAGGACCAATAATCCAGCTATATTGTTCTCAAAAAACAACTCTCCTTGGAACAAATCCGCTCTGATTTACCTTTGAACTTTGGGTGCCTTTTCTCTGCAATTCAAAAGCCATCAATGAATAACCTAAAATGAAAACTGCAAATGTATTAAGCAATGGAGTTTCCTTGTCAAATAATAATCTTTTGGTCTATGTCTCCAAGGAATTCCAATTTCAGTATAAAGTAACTGAAACAATTATTTGCTTTACATATTTGCTCCATTCTCTCATCCACAGATCATGCTGAATTTGGGCTATTAACATAGGAGTCAGTCTTCAACTTTACGAACCCCAGATGCTTCTGTGCATAGTGGTTTTACATGGGATTAGCACTATTTAAGATTTAAACTCATACATTCAGGATAATCTAAAAACATTTCTTTTTAAAGATGCCTTTGGCATTTGATCTATTCATTTTTAGACTGTTGTTTTAAATATTATATTCTACTGTTACATCCCTTCCCAATGTTTTTTTCCTTTTTTGTTTTACTTTTCTATCATGAATTGTATTTCACATCCCCTTTTTTACCTTATGTTACGAATATGTTGAACCATTTTTAATATTATGCCATTATTTAAAGTTTGTATTGTATTGTTTCCCACTGAATGTATTTTAAATTGTACATTGCTTTGAATTATGATTAAGCGATTAATCCAAAAATCATTAAACTTGAAACTATACTGTATAAAAACTACTTTAAACATTGTCTCTGTTGTCAGGTGTCCCCCAAACTCTGGGATTTTCAAATCAACGAGGTTTGCAAAGAATGAACACAGACTAGATACCCAAGGAACTGAGAGTGACTGCATCTAAAAGATGTAATGCGAAAGAAATGTCAGCTGTATTAACAGAGACTACCTTTCAAATTGAAGCTTTACTACAACAACCTTGTCAAAACAGCATGAAGTTAATCAGTCAATGCAAAAGGAGCCATAAGGCTGCTATAATCAACAGCCAAGTTGTACTCCCTTGAAATGTACTGAGGTATCAGGTACGATGAGCGATTTTCAAAAGGACAAAAGAGTCTGACATATTGTGAAAAAAGGGTAAAAACAAAAGAAAACAAGACTACGGGGAACTTTCAGTGAGAGGAGTGGACTAGTAGTTAGAGCCGTTGCCTCAGTGCTCTGAGGTTACGAGTTCAATTCCCAGCCTGCCACTTGTGACGCTGGGCAATTCACTTAACCCTCCATTGCCCCAGTACCACAGTTAAATTGTGAGCCTACTGGGAGAGAGAGAGAGGAAATACTCGAGTACTCAATGTATTGTAATCTGCTTTGAATGAATCTCTTCATGAAAAGGTGGTTAATAAATACAGTACACAATAGTAAGGATGCTAATTCTATTTTCTTGCTGGAGTGTAGGAATAAGAGACATCTGCCGATTTGTAGGTCATATCTTCTTATTAGACTAACGTAGAAGTACCTTTTGTCTTCTAGTTACTCCAGTACAGAGGTAACATCTAAAACTGGTTGTGGATTTTTACTGTATATCGACATATCAAAGTAGACTAACACAATAATCATTTCTGTGCTTGAGATGGAAGATAACTACATACGGTCAAATGATGTCAAAGACACATTAAGGGCTCCTTTTACAAAGCTGCGCTAGGGCCTTAACGCATGGAATAGCGCACGCTCAATTGCCGCGCATGCTAGCCGCTACTTCCTCCTTTTCAGCAGGAGGTAGATTTTTGGCTAGCGCGCGCTATAGTGCACGCTAATCCGGTGCGTGTGCTATAACGCTTAGCGCACCTTCGTAAAAGGAGCCCTAAGTTAGTCCAATTTAAAAAAAATGTCACCTGCGAGATAGTTGGTGACCCTTAATTTCCACATATCCAAGTGGACTAACACAGCCCTCACAATTCTCTGTCTGGTTGAGGAAACATATATCTGTCAGTAGCCCAACTGCCCTAGTGTAGGGGGTCTTAGTTTTCTTTGAAGATTTACGAGTGTTGTTATCAGTGCAGGCTACCATTAACATGCATGATTTTTACCACTAATTTGTGTTATTTTAGCACAAATCCCATTTCATACAATGAGACATGGAGGGACATATTTGATAGGACATCTAAACTGGACTTGGATGTTTCTGTATGGATGTCCTAAAGTTGGATCAGGAGAATAACTATTTTTGAAATTGCAAGACAACTACAATATCTTTTTTTTTTTTTTCAAAAAATTACTCATCTATATGTGCAGGTCCTTAGGACATCTATCTTTTTTGGCCATTTTCGAAAACCAAAACATCCAAATATAAAATGTCCAAAATAAGCCCATTTGGACATGGGAGGGTCCAGCATTTTAATGGACTGGCCACACAGACATAAAAACATGATGACAGATAAAGGCCAAATGGCCCATCCAGTCTGCCCATCTGCAGCATCCACTATCTCTTCCTCTCCCTAAAAGATGCCATTTGCCTGTCTCGTGCTTTCTTGAATTTAGACACAGTCTTTGTCTCCACCACCTCTACTAGGAGACTATTCCATGTATCTACTACTTTTTCAATAAAAAAGTATTTCTTTAGATTACTCCTGAGCCTATCACCTCGTAACCTCATTCTGTACCCTCTCACTCTGGAGTTTCCTTTCAATTGAAATAGATTTGCGTCATGTGTATTTATGCCACATAGGTATTTATATGTCTCTATCACATCTCCCCTCTCCTGCCTTTCCTCCAAAGTATACATATTGCACACCTTATGACGTAGACCATCAACCATTTTAGTTGCCTTCCTCTGGACTGACTCCATCCTGTTTATAAATTTTTGAAAATGTGATCTCTAGAATTGTACACAATATTCTAAATGAGGTATCATCAGAGTCTTATACAGGGAAATCAACACCTCCTTCTTTCCTACTGGCCATACCTCTCCCTATGCACCCTAGCATCCTTCTGGCTTTTGTTGTCGCCTTTTCAACCTGCTTTGCTACCATAAGATCATCACATACTGTCACACCCAACTCCCTCTCCACTTTCATGCACAAATGTTCTTCACTCCCTAAACTATACCATTCCCTTGGGTTTTTGCAGCCCAAATGCATGATCTTGCATTTCTTAGCATTAAATCTTAGCTGTCACATTTCAGACCATTCTTCAAGATTCACTATGTCCTTCCTCATGTTATTCCCACCATCAGGGGTCTCTACTCTTTCAAATTTTGTTTTCCATGCCGAATAATAATGTGCTACCGGCTACATCACAACACCATGAATAATCTTTTTACCCAGTATCCCAGCCTTACTTATCAACATATGATGTCTAAGTACTGGTATACGAAAAGACTCATATGTATCTAGAAGAAGACCTGAAGGGAAAAAAAAGAAAAGAATGACCAAACAGATTTTCCAACTAGCGGACAATAGCTCTCCAAAAGTCTTTTATTTTTGGACATGCCCAAAAAATGTGGTAAAACAAGTTCACAGAAGACATTTGGGGCAAATCTGAGTATCGAGACCTCCTGCTCTGTACACCTGTTCTTATAAGAACTATGTTGTACTAACATTCCTGAAGTTCTGCACTTACTAAAATCCCTGGTTTGCTTTTTAAAAAACAGGTACACCGAGGTCTCTATTCCATTGAGCCCACAGTCCTTTGTATTCCTTAATAGGGTATAACTGACATACTGCTCAATACAACACAGACAAAGACAGACCACCTTCCATGAATTGATAGAAAAAATTTCACACTTGGACCCCCAATTGAACCTTAAGTCCATCCACTAATAAATAATTCAAATAGTGGTGTACCTGCTTGTAAGTGAATAATCCCCTTGATCCTAAGAGGTTTTACACCTGAAAGTAGTCCCAGCTACCAGGACCGTTGCTTGCTACTCTCAGTCCAGAAAGAACAACGCTGGATTTTTAAATTAAACACAATTGAACCTAATGGCCTAAATAAAGCTCTAGAATGGCAACATTTCTATTAGATTTTTCATTTATTATTTTCTAAGATAGTTTTATATGTTTAAACTCTGAGGAAGGCTTTTGAAGTTTTTTGGTGCCTTCCTCTTTCCGTACTTTGCTCTGCGCCTCCTTAAGAATTGTTAATGAGGCTTCAATACGCAACGAGCTGCAAGTCCCGCTGTTCTTTAAATAAGTTGCTCTGCTCTGTTCAATTGTTGCTCTGAACCGGCAGGAGTTCATCTGTAGCCCAGATAAGGTAAAAAGATATCTGTTTTATAAGTATTTAACTGTTTCCTTTGTAGATAGAGTAACGGTCTGGCTCTGTTTTTCCAGCATTGCAAAAACACTCTTCCCTGATGCAACACAGATGTAATTTGATCCCGCGAAACGTAGGCCATGTTGGACTGAGAGTAACAAGCAATGGTCCTGGTTCTTAAAGAACATATGAACAAAAGCTAAGTACTTCTATGAGGTTTAAAAGTTTACAGCACATATGCACTTTTTGAAATGGCATTTTAAAGCACTAGTACACTTTTTGCACTAGTGCATAGTAACATAGTAACATAGTAACATAGTAGATGACGGCAGATAAAGACCCGAATGGTCCATCCAGTCTGCCCAACCTGATTCAATTTAAAATTTTTTTTTTTTTTTTTTTTTCTTCTTAGCTATTTCTGGGCGAGAATCCAAAGCTTTACCCGGTACTGTGCTTGGGTTCCAACTGCCGAAATCTCTGTTAAGACTTACTCCAGCCCATCTACACCCTCCCAGCCATTGAAGCCCTCCCCTGCCCATCCTCCTCCAAACGGCCATACACAGACACAGACCGTACAAGTCTGCCCAGTAACTGGCCTAGTTCAATCTTTAATATTATTTTCTGATTCTAAATCTTCTGTGTTCATCCCACGCTTCTTTGAACTCAGTCACAGTTTTACTCTCCACCACCTCTCTCGGGAGCGCATTCCAGGCATCCACCACCCTCTCCGTAAAGTAGAATTTCCTAACATTGCCCCTGAATCTACCACCCCTCAACCTCAAATTATGTCCTCTGGTTTTACCATTTTCCTTTCTCTGGAAAAGATTTTGTTCTACGTTAATACCCTTTAAGTATTTGAACGTCTGAATCATATCTCCCCTGTCTCTCCTTTCCTCTAGGGTATACATATTCAGGGCTTCCAGTCTCTCCTCATATGTCTTCTGGTGCAAGCCTCCTATCATTTTCGTCGCCCTCCTCTGGACCGCCTCAAGTCTTCTTACGTCTTTCGCCAGATACGGTCTCCAAAACTGAACACAATACTCCAAGTGGGGCCTCACCAATGACCTGTACAGGGGCATCAACACCTTCTTTCTTCTACTGACTACGCCTCTCTTTATACAGCCCAGAATCCTTCTGGCAGCAGCCACTGCCTTATCACACTGTTTTTTCGCCTTTAGATCTTCGGACACTATCACCCCAAGGTCCCTCTCCCCTTCCGTGCATATCAGCTTCTCTCCTCCCAGCATATACGGTTCCTTCCTATTATTAATCCCCAAATGCATTACTCTGCATTTCTTTGCATTGAATTTTAGTTGCCAGGCATTAGACCATTCCTCTAACTTTTGCAGATCCTTTTTCATATTTTCCACTCCCTCTTCGGTGTCTACTCTGTTACAAATCTTGGTATCATCTGCAAAAAGGCACACTTTTCCTTCTAACCCTTCAGCAATGTCACTTACATACATATTGAACAGGATTGGCCCCAGCACCGAACCCTGAGGGACTCCACTAGTCACCTTTCCTTCCTTCGAGCGACTTCCATTAACCACCACCCTCTGGCGTCTGTCCGACAGCCAGTTTCTGACCCAGTTCACCACTTTGGGTCCTAACTTCAGCCCTTCAAGTTTGTTCAACAGCCTCCTATGAGGAACTGTATCAAAGGCTTTGCTGAAATCCAAATAAATTACATCTAGCATATGTCCTCGATCCAGCTCTCTGGTCACCCAATCAAAAAATTCAATCAGGTTCGTTTGGCACGATTTACCTTTTGTAAAGCCATGTTGCCTCGGATCCTGTAACCCATTAGATTCAAGGAAATACACTATCCTTTCTTTCAGCAACACTTCCATTATTTTTCCAACAACTGAAGTGAGGCTCACCGGCCTGTAGTTTCCTGCTTCATCCCTGTGACCACTTTTATGAATAGGGACCACATCCGCTCTCCTCCAATCCCCAGGAATCACTCCCGTCTCCAGAGATTTGTTGAACAAGTCTTTAATAGGACTCGCCAGAACCTCTCTGAGTTCCCTTAGTATCCTGGGATGGATCCCGTCTGGTCCCATCGCTTTTTCCACCTTCAGTTTTTCAAGTTGCTCATAAACACCCTCCTCCGTGAACGGCGCAGAATCTACTCCATTTTCTCGTGTAACTTTGCCGGACAATCTCGGTCCTTCTCCAGGATTTTCTTCTGTGAACACAGAACAGAAGTATTTGTTTAGCACATTTGCTTTCTCCTCATCACTCTCCACATATTTGTTCCCAGCATCTTTTAGCCTAGCAATTCCATTTTTTATCTTCCTCCTTTCACTAATATATCTGAAAAAATTTTTATCTCCCTTTTTTACATTTTTAGCCATTTGTTCTTCCGCCTGTGCCTTCGCCAAGCGTATCTCTCTCTTGGCTTCTTTCAGTTTCACCCTGTAGTCTTTTCTGCTCTCCTCTTCTTGGGTTTTTTTATATTTCATGAACGCCAACTCTTTCGCCTTTATTTTCTCAGCCACTAGGTTGGAGAACCATATCGGCTTCCTTTTTCTTTTGTTTTTATTGATTTTCTTCACATAAAGGTCCGTAGCCATTTTTATCACTCCTTTCAGCTTAGACCACTGTCTTTCCACTTCTCTTATGTCCTCCCATCCTAACAGCTCTTTCTTCAAGTACTTTCCCATTGCATTAAAGTCCGTACGTTTGAAATCTAGGACTTTCTGTCGGTCTAGAGTCTCTGAAATGAACTACCGTATTTTCACGCATATAATGCGCACCTGTGTAAAACGCTCACACGGGTATAGCGCGCGGGAAACCAAAATAAATTAACAGAAAGCGCGCACACGCGTATACCGCGCATGCTGCTCATTGAATTAAAACCTCCTCCTGCCTTGCCGTCCCGACTCTCCTCTTGTCGCTCTGCCCCGAATCGCCGCCCTGCTCCTGCCTGTCCCCCCTTGAAGTCCTGTCCCCCCTTAAAGGTCTGCCTGTCCCCCTTGAAGTCCTGTCCCCATCCTGAAAGCCTGATGCCCCACCCCAAAGGACCACTGGCCCCTCCACCCTGAAGGACCGCTCGCACCCCCCCCAACGTCCGATTCATCCCCCAGCCCCCCCGCACCATATACGGTGGAGAAGCAGCCTACCATGGGTTCGCGATACCAGTGAGCCCTGCTGCTTCCTCTGCCGGCGGTCCCGCCCCTTCTCTGAGTCCTGCGCTGCTTCCTCTGCCGCGGTCCTGCCCTTTCTCTGATGTCAGAGAAGGGGCGGGACCACGGCAGAGGAAGCAGCGCAGGGCTCAGAGAAGGGGCAGGACCGCCGGCAGAGGAAGCAGCAGGGCTCACTGGCATCGCGAACCCACGGTAGGCTGCTTCTCCACCGCAAACGGTGCGGGGGGGGGGGGGGCTGGGGGATGAATCGGACGGCGGGGGGTGGGGTACGAGCGGTCCTTCAGAGCGGGGGTGCGAGCGGTCCTTCAGGGTGGGGGGGCCAGCGGTCCTTCGGGGTGGGGCATCAGGCTTTCAGGGCTGGGGGATGAATCGGACGTCGGGGGGGGGAGGGAACCAGCAATGTAAAAAACAAATTGTAAAACGCGCTCACGCATATAACGCGCATGGTTATGCTCTGTTTGTAAAATCGTGTATAACGCGCGCGTTATATGCATGAAAATACGGTATAAGTTTTAAATAGTTTTTAGTATTAATGAACTGCATAACCCCTTTAGTATTAAATAGTAGTTTTAATGTAAATCATTGAAGAAATAAAATTATATTTAATGTTAGAAAGATGGTAGGGAGGATGGGTTCAAGCCAGTGATGTGAATGTGAGTAAGAGAAAAGAAGTGTCTTTCTCTTTGAAAGAACCACAAATGGGTGAAACTTAATACTCAATATTCTGAGGCTTGTTCCTGTTTATAAATAGAGAAAAAAGAGAAAAGAATTACTTCCAGTGTCATTTTGATATATTTTTGGTGGCTCTATATATTGTATTTAATTGATAGGTAACCATCAGGTTTTTTTCTACTTTTGTTATAAAACAGCTCCATTCAAAACAGAACATGCAAAAGCGTATGACATCACAAGTTGACGTCCACGCATGCTGAGAGGCCCTGTATACGCGTCCCTGAGTTTAGTGTGCCGTGGCGGAAAAAGTTTGCGACACACTGGAATAGTAAGTACACGCACATAAGAACATAAGAACATAAGAACATAAGCAGTGCCTCTGCCGGGTCAGACCACAGGTCCATCCCGCCCAGCAGTCCGCTCCCGCGGCGGCCCAAACAGGTCACGACCTGTCTGTATCACCAGAAGGGGCTCCCTTGCCACCTTGGTTTCTCATTTAAGTCCTGTCTTCCTATCGAGGTCCTAACCCTCCGGTCTTGCACATGCACGACCTGGTTTGGTTTCTATACTCATTACCTGGTTAGCTTTCTATACTTGTGTTACATCCCAGCTCCTCCCTCAGTATCCCACGATCCCTTTATCCTTCAGGAATCCGTCCAATCCCTGTTTGAATCCCTGTACCATATTCTGCCTGATCACTTCCTCCGGTAGCGCATTCCAAGTGTCCACGACCCTTTGGGTGAAAAAAAACTTCCTTGCGTTTGTTCTGAACCTATCTCCCTTCAGTTTCTCCGTATGCCCCCTCGTACCTGTTGTCCCCTTCAGTCTGAAGAATCTGTCCCTATCCACCCTCTCTATGCCCCTCATGATCTTGAAGGTCTCTATCATATCTCCCCTGAGCCTCCTCTTTTCCAGAGAGAAGAGCCCCAGCCTATCCAACCTCTCGGCGTATGGGCAGTGTTCCAGCCCTTTTACCATTTTCGTTGCTCTCCTTTGGACTCTCTCAAGTACCGCCATGTCCTTCTTGAGGTGCGGAGACCAATACTGAACGCAGTATTCCACATTTGGCAGTTAACCTCAGGATGCCTGTGTATGTCCCGCGGTTTGCCATTTTAAGTTGCTGTAGTATATGTTAGCTCCTTACACAGCTTATAGTAAAAGGGCCCCTATGATATTTATTCTTGTTAATTGATATGTCCAAACTAGCTGAAACTGCTTTTCGTTACAGAGAGAGAAGAAAATTTTTAACAATGGTAGTGCTTCAAGGAATAATTTGCATAAAACATATGAGCTATAGTTTTTATCAGCCTCTTCTACTTTTTGTTACCATTGCAGTTTTGTAGGTTACAGTAATTGCAGTCAGCCTATTCCTTCCGTGAATTTTAGGTCGGCAATTTGCACACATTGCTTGACAGCTGACATGTGAACGCTTGGCAGTGGTTACATTATTAAATCCAAGGTGATGGGTGTCAGTAGCATTTGAAGTGTTATGTGATAGTTTCTTCCTTTCCTTAGACAGGCGGCATAATTGTAAAAAGGGTACCTTATGCTTTAAGAAATGCTCAGTCGGTAAGAGGGAGTAGTTTGAGAGAGAGAAAAAAAAAAGCTAATGCCATGTTTGCTTCACAGAGGTGAGACATTTTCAGATCTGGAATGCTTTTTAACCTACTTTGATTGTCCAACCGGTTTAAGGGTACTCTGGATCAAAGGCAGGGTGAAGCCAATGCTTCTCTAAATCTCTCTTGCTCTCTAAACATGCCATTGCTTATTCACTGACAAGTAAAAAGTGTTTTTATTCTGTATCTGCATACATTGGTAGAGATTTGTGTGTGTGTGACCTTGTTACAGATTAGCGTAGTCTGGCCTTCATTCTATTCCCCTTCTCTTCATTTCTGAAGTCTCAAACCAAATCTAGACTAATTGATATCGAGGCACCCTGCCAATGTCTGCATTGGGTCCTGCTCGCTTTCATTATATTTATTAGCAAGTCACATAAAGCAGTACAGGGTTAGAGAAACATTTTTTTCAGATGACATTCAAATTAGTGGTATGGCAAATAATTCTACAGAAACTGAAAATGCTGCAGTGGGATTTGGATAAGTTATGGGACTGACTTAATCAAAGATAAATGTCATTGTATTACCGCAATGGCAGCTGAATGCTTCTTTCAGCTTCCAGCATGCTTGTAAATTTTCAGAGGCTTTGCAACTCAGTAGAGCTCACTGCAGCAGCCCTCCTGCAAATGCCATCTATTGCTTAGACTTTAAGACTACCATGGTTCATATTTGGATGTGAAAGACAGAAAAAGTAGGACAGGAAGAAAACTGACAACTATGAATTATGGTGCTGGAGATGACTTCTGTGTATACCAACCATTCCTAACCAAGTCATCAGGGTACATCTACGACTTCCCATTGGGTTATCAGGATATCCACAATGAATATTCATGAGTTAGATTTGCATGCAATTGAAGCAACAGATGCAAATCAATCTCATGAATATTCATTGTGGATATCCTGAAAACCAATGGGACTAGGTGTGCCCTAATGACTGGACTGGGAATGGCAGGTATATACCATGGGCTGCCCAAAGAACAAATCAATCAGTACTTGAGGAGATCAAAGCAAAGCTGTCCTTGGAAGTGCAAATCACAAGACTGTGGCTTTCATACTTCAGACGCATCATGAGAAGAGAATGCTCATTAGAGAAAAGACATCATGCTTATCAAGATAGAAGGTGAATTGAAAAGAGGTAGGCCAGCGATTGCAATGGATTCATTACAATAACAACAGCTACTAAAATGGTGTGTGATCTTCATCATAAGGCGTACAGGGTCAGACTTAAACATCTCAATCTGTATACTTTGGAGGAAAGGCGGGAGAGGGGAGATATGATAGAGACGTTTAAATACCTACGTGGCATAAATGCGCATGAGTCCAGTGGCTTACCAAGGGGGGGGGGGGAAGGTCCGCCCCAGGTGCAGCCTTAGGGGGGGGGGTACACAGCCGGACAGGTCCGGAAAATTCCTGGGCTACGACGGCACTCAGCGGCATCGGCGCCCCCCCTGCCCCGCGACAACACTCAAGTTCGACCTCCTTTTCCCAGTATCAGAAGAACTTCAGATCGGCAACAGGTGCTCAGTCAAAAGCTTCCCCTGACTCAGCTTCCTGTTTCCGCCCAGGCAGTTCAATCAGGGGAAGCTTTTGACTGAGCACCTGTTGCCGATCTGAAGTTCTGCTGATGCCGGGAGAAGGAGGCCAAACTTGAGTGCTGTCGCGGGGCAGGGGGGCGCCGATGCCGCTGAGTGCCATCGTGGAGGGGGGGCGCCGATGCCACTCGGTGCCGTCGCGGGGGGGGGGGCCTTGCCAATCTTGTTTCCAAAATCGGAAAGGTGAGGGAGAAAGATGGGCCTGTGGTGGATGGAGAGATTGAGAGAAGGGAACAGATGATGGAAGTGGGGGAAAGAGAGAGAAGGGGCAGATGATGGAAGTGGAGAGAAGGGGGAGAGAGAAGAGGGCAGATGATGAAAGTGGGGGGAAGAGAGAGAAGGGGCAGATGATAGAAGTGGGGAGAAGGGGCATATGATGGAAGTGGGGAGAGAGAAGAGGGAAGATGATGGAAGGAGGGGGGAAAGAGAGAGAAGGGGCAGCTGATGGAAGTGGGGAGAGAGAAGAGGGCAGATGATGGAAGTGGGAGAAAGAGAGAAGGGGCAGATGTTGGAAGTGGGGGGAAAGAGAGAGAAGGGGCAGATGATGGAAGTGGGGAAAAGGGGCAGATGATGGAAGTGGGGAGAGAGAAGAGGGCAGATGATGGAAGGAGGGGTGAAAGAGAGAGAGAAGGGGCAGATGATGGAAGTGGGGAGAGAGAAGAGGGCAGATGATGGAAGTGGAGGGGAAAGAGAGAGAAGGGGCAGATGATGGAAGTGGGGAGAGAGAAGAGGGCAGATGATGGAAGTGGGGGAAAGAGAGAAGGGGCAAATGAGGGAAGTGGAGAGAAGGGAGAGAGAGAAGAGAGCAGAGGATAGAAGGAGGGGATAAATAAAAGGAGGGCACATGATGGGGGAAAAGGATTGAGTTAGGGAAATACTGGAGGGGGTGAGGGAAAGAGGTGGTGAGCTGTAGGTAGACAGTAAAAAAGGAAATTGATGAGAGGGTAGTAAGAACGTAATCTAGATGGATGCAGAAAATAAATTGAAAAGGAAAATGAGGGAAGAAAGCGATTGCAGAAGAGAGGTGTGGGAGAGCGAAGGAGAGGAGAGAGAGGCATACAGTTTCTGGAAGGGGCATAGAAGGAGAGAGGATGCCATATAGGGGCAGAGAGATGGCAGACAGTGGATGGAAGGAAGAGAGTAACAAGAAGATGAGGAAAGCAGAAACCAGAAAAGACAAAGGTAGAACAAAAATTTTCTATTTATTTGTTGCTTTAGGAGACATGTGCTGGTTCAATTTAACCTTTGCCTATGTATTTCTATTTTATCCCCCCTTTTACAGAACTGTGGAGCGTTTTTTAGCTCCAGCCGTGGTGGTAGCAGCAGAATTCTATGAGCATCAGAGCTGTTACCACTGTGGCTAAAATCCACACTACAGTTTTGTAAAAGAGGGAGGGGTTAGTTTGTGATGACATATTCCATACTAGGCAAAGGTATTTTCTGTGTTCTGTGTGTTCGAAAGACATGGTTTTCTGTTATGATTGACGGTGTAGGATTGATCTGTACTAGTCTGGCTTATTTAGTTTTACAATGGGTGTATTGATGTACTGCTTACTGCATATGTAAGATGCTGCCTTTTCCTAGGTACTCATGTGTGACGTGTGGCTTGTTATTAAAAATCATGTTTTTCGTACAGATGGTGCCAAAAAATGATGGGCCCCAGGTGTCACATATGCTAGGTACGCCACTGCATGAGTCGAGTCTCATTTGAAAGAAAGCTCTGGAATGAGAGGGCTTAGGATGAAGTTAAGAAGTGATAGGCTCCGGAGTAATGTAAGGAAATATTTTTTTACAGAAAGAGTGGTAGATGTGAGGAACAGTCTCCCAATAGAGGTGGTGGAAACAGAGACTGTGTCTGATTTCAAGAAAGCCTAGGATAGTCATGTGGGATCTCTTAGAGAGAGAGGAAGAGAAAATGGTTACTGTGGATGGGCAGACTGGATGGGCCATTTGGCCTTTATCTGCCATCATGTTTCTATGGAAACCCCTCTGTTGACAATTAACTGTCTGTCTGAAGGCTGGACACAGTTCAGAGCAACTAACCAATGGGTTGCAATGAGTCAGCACAGGCTTGAAGGCACTTAACATACTTTAAAACATTGTATATTCATTATTAATTAGGCAACCTGCCTCCTGTCCATTGCTTGATAATCTATCTCTGTTAACCAAAAGAGCATGGGATACATGTGAGAAGAGTTATAAATATATGTGCACTAGTTATCTGCAAGAATTAGGTTATCAACTTGTATCTGCATACAAGTCAGGAGGATATATTTCTCAAACATGTGTGTCAGAGAAAATAGCGGCGTCAAGATATATTCAAAATTTTAATGTGTATGTTATTTTTTTTATTTCACTTTCTTGTATTAATAATGCAAATTCCCATATTGAAAGTGAACTGAAAAAGTGTCATTTTGTATCTGGGAAAATATCAAGGATCCCATAAGGCCTCATCTAGAATATGGAGTATGGTTTTAGTCTCCTTAGATGAAAAGGACATACATAAGACTGATAAAAATTAATGAACAAAGGATATATGACCAGTTGCACAGAGAAGAAGACTTGAGGCTATTCATTATAGAAAAATCTGGTTAGACTATAAGAAAATTGGATAAGAATTTAAGGAAATCTTACAAGGATCTGTGCAAAAGATTTCCATGATAAATTAGAATAGTTCATCCAAACTGCAGAGGTGGAAAATGATTAAGAGCATATTTGATTTAAAATCAATAGAAATGGGAGGAAGGAAACACTAACAAGTTGCAAATAGATATAACTGCATAAGATTCACTGTCTCCTCGTGGCCTAATTTATAAACTTTGAGTTAGCAAGTATGCTTGCATCCAGATAGAATAACTATAAGGTTTGATCCTGAAAAGAATCGCTATAGGCCTATGCTGTTTAGAAAAGAAAACCAAGTGCTAGAGAACCATGATAGTTTGAAGAGTAGAGCAAAGATTAGGGTATGGCTCCTAAAAAAGGAGGACAGATTGAGACATCTTAGTTTTACTTCCATTGCTTTCCATGGAAGTAAAACCCAAATGTCTCTATCTGTCCTCCTTGTTTCTATTGCTTTCAGTGGAAGTAAAACCCGGATGTCTCAATCCGTCCTCTTTTTTCTGGAGCTATATGGTAACCCTAGCAAGGATCAAATGGCCAAGTGGCTCACAATGGCACTGAGCACACTAAGTCCATCTGGCAAGTTTCACAGAGGACCTTGGAGGTTTACTAGTAATCTAGTAACTTCTGTATTTAGATTCGACTCTGTCTGACAGGTTGCAAAAAATAGAAATACGAGGTGATAGTTCTTGTTTTGCAGGAGAATATGTTTTAACTTGGCTGAGTTGATCAAATTCTGGTCTAGAGAGAGTTAATTTTGTGAAGGACAATGCAGGGAGAAGGGGAGGTTAGAGCTAGTGAGGAATGTTCAGTGAATGGCAGCTGATTGGGTGAGAATTCTGTTCCGAGCACCTGATCAACAATTTTTGGAGATGAAAGAATACCAAGGGGTATTTTTATCAGCCTTTGCTTTTGTTTTGTGGAACCCGAGAGGCAGGTCAAATTTTGTCCCTCTGCCTGAAGGTCAGGCTCTTAGTGGTACTATATTGGGATGGGGGCAGTTGTAGCAGGGTCCCAGAAGCCATTCCCCTTGGGATAAAACCATTTGGGTTTTGAGTTGCTGATTTACTATGGATAAAAGGGAGTGTTGGGTTCATATTTGGTGTCGCCATGAATCCAAGAATCTAGCAGTGTTGTCATTGCATCACATCCGCGCATGCTCGGAGGCTCTCCAGAAGCAGTGTCGAGCTCTGGCCGAGCCAGGGCTTTCTAAAACCTGGACAAACTGCCGGGTTTTCCAAAATCCATCCAGACACTTGGACAGTCCTCTAAAAAGAGGACATGTTCAGGTAAATCTGAACATCTGATAACCCTAAAAGTAAAGCAGCAGCTATTACAGGAAAGCATTGTACTGCATTGAACAGAACACGCTTACCAAGCTCCTTTCCAGCACAGGTTATTTATTCTTGTATGTTCACAGTGGCATGTCTTTCTGAAGTCTTCATATCTTCGTGTGCAGCCCCATTTTAGACAGGTCTTAGTAGAATTCAGAGGATATATTTTCTTCAGCAGACTGAATGAGTCAATTAAATTGGTCAGGGTTAGGCGCTCTATATGCGCCAATTAAATCTTTTATCTACTGTCATCTGTATTCATAGCTCATTAAAGGCACAGACTTGGAAAAAGCATATTTGAATAGCAAGTGCAGGAAGTAAGAGCACTTGAAACGCTAATTGTTTTGGGGTGGTAATTGATAAAAAGCACCGACCAATTATAAAACTGCTCCTTAGTTACAATGTTAAGAAATTCTGTGGTATTCTAGAAAGTGTTTATTTATTTAAAACCATTTATAATTTGCTTTTCTCCAAAGCAGCTCACAGCTTAACATACATAGTTTTAGATACATACATTTTAAAATAACCACATACAAGCAGATGAAAATTAGGGATCAGAATTACTAATAATACACTATAACAGTCTTAAAAGAGGTAAACATCATCATTTTCAGAGAGGCAAAGTGCTAACCATGGGAGGCCTGAACAAAAAAGATAGGTTTTGAGCAATTTTCTAAATTGCGACAAATTTCTACAAAACCTCAAGGTGCTAGTCATGGCATTCCATAAAACTGGCCCAGCGGTTGAGAAACAAGATTTTTTTTTTAGTTCGCACATATCGGACACTGTTCGTTTTCCTTGTGTCATGTAACCGACGATTTTCAGATCTCAGTGTTCTCGGTGGGCTGTACATCATCAAGCATTTGGCCAAATAATTTGGCAAGGTGTCATATACACCCTGTTGGACAGGTTTTGGTGGTGGTGGTGCTGCTGCTGATGACTGAAATGAAGGGAAAAAAAGAGAGCACTAGAATGAATACATACTGAATATTCTGAGTTCTTATAAAAGCTGATTAGCCATTACCCATGTGAAACTAAATGCCTGACAGGATTCTGAGGCCATGCTATGATCACCAAGATTTCTAATTTTGGTTTATATTTGAGTCAACCTTCCCCACTTCTTTTTTTTTTTTTTGGTGGGGGGGACAATTACCTCGGTTTATATTTGAGTATGGTATGTCCAACCCTCACTGTCTCTTCTCCACACTCAACTCTCTACTCAAAGTACCCTCACTTCCAGCTCCTCCATCACTTTCTCCTCAGACTATGGCTGAGTACCTCCACGATGTGACAAACCCATGGCCAGCTTTGTCCCTATGATTAATAAAAGCAGAACACGGTCCCTGGTCAGGAGAGCTGACCAGGTTAAAAATAATGATATAGAAATGGCTGACTACCCCTCAGATAGTGAGGAAGAGCAGGAAGGGTATGAGCCTAAGGATATTCAGCAGAATGTGCCATACCAGAGTAAATATACCAGAAAGCCTGTTAGGACTTTTACTGAGAAGTGGAGACCTAGTCCTGCAGAGTATTCACACTATCGGCAGCCTAGGAAAAACCAGCTTTATTTCCCTAGGGATTATAAGCCCAACTCCCCTCCTTCTAGGAGAGAGGGGTGGGACTATGGCACACATAAAAGCAGAGCCCTGAATCACAGTAGGGGGAAGACAGGAGGGAGAGAATAGACAGGAGAGACAGAGGCAGGAGAAGCGAGGCAGAGGCACCAGCAGCAGTGCAACCAGGAAGGTAAGGGGAGGAGTCTCTCTCCTCAACCTCATAGCAGTGAGGACGTGGATATGGCTGAGGACTTTCCTAGCCTGAGACCAGCTGCTGAGAGCCTGGTAGGAGCCAAAACTATGGACACTGCTGAATTGCCTCTAGATGCCAGCTTTACCCCAGAGGGGATGGAGGTTAGTTCCTAAGCTAAAGGGAAGAAAAGAACCTGTCTCAGTAAATTGTGTTTGTGTGCTGGCTCTCTGCAAGCAGAGAAGGAAAAAGCCTCTCCATTTTCTCCATGGCTGTCCTGATGTTTGTTTGTTGAGAAGCTGTAAATTCCAACTTGTGAAGTTTCTGTGCAACAATAGTAACTTATCTAAAGCACCCTGCTGTGCTCTGTCTACAGAAAAGCTCAGCTGTTGCTGATAAGCCCTATTGAACGGGAGCTCTGAAAATAGCAAAAAGGGCTGAGAGCTGGAGACTATACCCTGCAAGGTTAGATGGGGACTTGTGGCTTTATCTCCAAAGTTTTGCTACTATATTTGCCTTTCATGTTTTTACAGTTTTCTTTTCTTTTATGGAATTTATTTTCATGGCATTTCTATTTACCTGAACCCTGGTGAAGAGGACTGTCTTTAACCAGAGAAAGTCCAGGGGAATTATACTGCATGCCATACTTGAGCTTTGGACATTTCTGACAACTGTGTGAACCATATTTATTTTGACCTGATTTATGAATTTCATGATTGTGACTGATGGTGCTCAGACCACTTGCCAAATAAAGCCTAGAATTGAGAATTTAACAATACCTGAACTGTGTCTCTCATTATTGGTAAATTTATCTCAGTGGGGCCTGGGCAGACTAGGCAGCAGGGGCCTAGGTCTGTTTTACTTGAAAGGCCTTCCTCTTTCCTGAGGAAGCCACGCTGACAGGTCAGAGTAAAACACGGCTAAACCGCCTGCAGGCCTAGGCAGGGGTTAGCTATGTGATAACGACAAGGTTCACAAGAGTAACCTTGAGTTCTTGGCCAAATCACCTCCACCTCTCACACTTCCCAACCATCCTGCTGACCTTCCGTTGACCCCCTGCTGCCTTTTCTTCCTTCTCTGAAATCACTGAGGAGGAAACCGCACACCTTCTCTCCTCCTCCAAATTCACTACCTGTTCCTCTGATCCCATCCCCACCTGGTTACTGATCACAATCTCTGCAGGGCGTGTGGGAAGTGTGAGAGATGGAGGTGATTCGGCTGAGAACTCAAGGTTACTCTTGTGAACCTTGTTGTGGAGGTACTCGGCCACATCCTCAACTGTTTGCTCTCCACTGCAACTGTGCCTGATGCCTTCAAACATGCTGTAGTTATGCTACTCCTCAAAAAAAAAAAAAACCTTCACTTGACCCTACCTGCCCCTCCAATTATCATCCCATCTCCCTCCTCCCCTTCTTATCCATGCTACTTGAACATGCAATTCACCGTTGTTGTCTTGACTTTCTTTCATTTCAAGCTATCCTTGACCCACTTCAATTTGGCTTTCACCCTCTTCATTCTATGGAAACAGCCCTTACTAAAGTCTCCAATGGCCTGCTATTGGCTAAATCCAAGGGCCTCTATTCTATCCTTATTCTCCTTGGTCTATCTGCGGCCTTTGACACTGTAGACCACCGCCTATTAACTGATATGCTGACCTCATTGAAATTTCAGTGTATTTCATGGGTTTTGTCATACCATTCCTTTAACAATTTTAGCATAAGCTCTGGAAGATCCTTTTCTGCAGCCATTCCATTATTAATCAGTGTACCTCAGGGCTCTGGCGTGGGACCTCTTCTTTTCTCCACTTCTTCCCTTGGTGCTCTAATCTCCTCCCATAGCTTCTGGTATCACCATTATGCTGACAACTCACAAATCTTCCTCTCTACACCTGAAATTTCTACAGGATTCCAGGCCCAAGTCTCGGCCTGCCTTGCTACCGGGATGTCTCACCGCCATCTAAAATTAAACATGGCCAAAACTGAACTCCCCATCTTTCCTCCTTCATTGGATAATGCTCTTATCCTCCCTGTCTCACAACCTTAGGGTCATCTTTGACTCATCTCTTTCCTTCTCTCTGCATATCTAACAAACCACCAAATCCTGTTCCTTTCTCTACAAAATCACTATAATCCAGCCTTTCCTCTCTGGGAGGTTTTTGTATTGTGGAAGTATGTATTGTTAATGGTGTATGTAATGTTTGATGTAATGTTATAGTTTTTGTATGTAAGTTTGTAACCCGCCCTGGGTAAGAGTGGGATATAAATGAATAAATAAACACACAAACAAACTTTGCAACTCTTCAGTATCACTCCTCTCTTATCTCTCTCTAGACTGTATCCCAAGACCTCCATTCATCAGGCAAGATTCTCATGGCGGTAACCCTCTCTATGACCAGCTCCAGACTCAATCCCTTCTACCATGCTACATTGTATGCTTGGAACAACCTGCTTGACTCAGTACATCAGTATCCCTCTTTGGCAGAATTCAAATCTAGGCTGAAAGCCCACTTTATTAAAGTTGCCGTTAGGTCTTAATCCAACCAACTTGTAAAGCACCCATTTCTACTGGTCATTGCCTCCATATCCCCTACCCTATCCGCCTCATCATTCCCCTTCTAATTTCCTATCTGAGCATCATATATAGATTCACCTTCTTGACCTGTGTGCCTGTCATAATTAGACTGTAAGCTCTTTCTGGCAGGGACTGTCTCATAAATGCTTAATGTACAGCATTGTGTGTGTCTGGTGGCATTATAGAAATAATAAATTGTTGTTTTCTTGATATCATGTTTGTTTTGAAATTGACCATTTCTCAAATGCATTTGTCCTCGGTGCATTTTATTTTATTGAACCATTTAAAAAAACCACCACACCAAAAAAATAAATGTACAAAAGAAGCTATTGGGATATAGGAGGGGTCAGCACTTTTGGTAGAATAGCCACAAAGACATCCCAGCAAAGCAGAGGAGCACTTTAAGGGGCACTGCAGTGAACTTCACATAAAAAGGCCCAGGTACACATCTCACCATAACTCCCTTATAATGTATGATGAACCCTTCAAAACCAACCCAAAATCTACTGGACCCAACTGTACATGACAACAATAAACCTTATGCCAGCCTTCGCCTCTCACAGTACAGTGGGATTTGGGTGGATTTTGGAAGGCTCACAAATTCCACTGTAAGTCTAGTGGTTAGCGTGGAGAGTGGCATATGAATCTGAGTACCCATCTCTGTGGTTGGCTACACTGCCCATTGGGCTACTCTAGAAACTTGCTTGTTGCTCTACTAGGACTAGCCATCACATCTGAAACTATCATACAAGCGTTAAGGTTTAGCGCACGCTAAGTGTGCGCTAAAATCACTATCGCAGCTTAGTAAAAAGAGCCCTTACTTTTATCTTTGGGATGAAAAATTATTCTATAACTACCACTAGATAACTGCTTCAATGTGCTAAATGAAATAGCTCCTAGAGCTCTATTTAGAAAACACAAAGAACCTTCTTAGGATAAAATCCGGAGAGGGGTTCTCCTATTCTAATGCAAAGAGGAGGCTTTGTTAAAAGCAAAAGAGATTGAACTCAGGATGAAATGGAATTTTGGCAGATGGCCGAAGCAGACCCCATTACAGCTTTGTGTTGCAACTTGATGTTACTTTCTGCTGATTCTTTACTGTCTTTTTTTCTTTCAGTTATCTGCTGACCCTGTAATAATTCAATAGGAACACTATCGCATATGATCTTTTTCTGTACTAATTTATTACAATATTGGTCTCAAATTTGGGATACCATTTCCAATGTATTTTCTGTATCAGACTCTATAACATATGAAACTATTATACTTCAATCATCTAACCGCAATATTGTTACTAGTACCATGTATTCCAGATTATTTGACCTTATGATAGCTTTGGCTTTGCATATCATTATTCTTCATTGGAAAAATAATCAGTATGTCACTTATCACAAATGGTGGAATATTTTATGTGCTTATAGAAAATATGAAGAAATTATAGCTTTAAAACATAACCTTTATCAAAAGTCGGAGTATCTTAGATATGTGGAGGGGAATTTGAAAAACATACATCTAAATCTGATTTGGACACATGACGCTAGATGTCCAAAGTCGACAGTAATAAAATGCTTATTTTTGAAAGGCAAACCACCATACGTCTAGAAATTTTATTTTATTTTTTAATCCTCTATCTGGATGTCCAGGCCACTGGAACGCCTAGACCAGGGGTGTCCAATGTTGGTCCTCGAGGGCCGCAATCCAGTCGGGTTTTCAGGATTTCCCCAATGAATATGCATGAGATCTATTAGCATACAATGAAAGCAGTGCATGCAAATAGACCTCATGTATATTCATTGGGGAAATCCTGAAAATCTGACTGGACTGCGGCCCTCGAGGACCGACATTGGACACCCCTGGTCTAGACCATCGTGACATCTATCTTTATACCACGTTTTCAAACAAAATTTGTCCAAGTCCCAAATGCCCAGAACAAGACCATTTTGACATGGGAAAGGCCAGGCCTGCAATTGACTGGCCACCCAGACATGGCAACAGAGCAGTGGGGCACCTTAGAGGGCACTATTATGAACTTCATAAAATGGGTGCCAAATAAACATCTCACCAGAACTCCCTTATAGGTTATGGTGAGCCCCCTAAAACCCACTATACCCACCTGTCTGCAACCCCAATGACCCTTATGGCTGCAGGTGGCACCTATATGGCTGTAGAGTAGTATTGGGGGAATTTTGGTGGGCACACATTTTCTACCATGAATGTAGTGGTTAGAGTGGCTTATGGGACCTGCTACTCATCTCTATGGTTCACTAGCCCACCCACCAGGCTACTTAAGACACCTGTGTGCAGCTATACTAGGTTTTCATATACCGGGTGCTAATGTTCTGGAGACAGGTATGTACGTTTGTATTCTTTGTGGGTATGAGGGGGTCTGTGAGCACTTGATGCATGCATATGATCATATGGTCAGTTTGGGCACCTAAGTGGCACTTAAACCCTTCTAAAACAGGTCTAGTTCCAAACATATAAGTTCTGTCCAGGATGTGTTACGAAATGTTTAATTATCGCTGCAAGGCATCCATGACTAATCCGCCCTTGAGACTTCCCAAAACCCGCCCATAACACACCTTCACCACACCCATCTCATGTGCTGAACATACAGAGGCTGGAACACCTTACTAGATGTACAGAAAGATGGTTTTGAATATCTGCACTTGGACGATCTGGTGATTAGGACGTCCAAGTGCTGATTTAGGATGCTTTTTGGATGTCTGTTTTGATTATGGGCCCCCTACTATACTCATTCTTAATTTTGTAACACACCTAACTTATAACCTTTAATATATTATATTGCCATACTGTACTGTATTTTCATCATATCTCTTCTTTTCTTTGGTTTATTTATCTTTACACATCCAGGGGGTTGGGGGGTTGGAAGGAGGGGAATAAATATTGATAGTGATATTTGGGTAACTTTATTCTTTATTTGTATTGTTTATTAGGATATATTATGATATTATTATATGCAGGAAAATGAAATTATTGAATGATATTTATGTTACCTGTATAGATAATAGTGGAATATATGGAATATCTTTTGTTCTTTGATTTGTATGACACTGTTTTTGATTAAAAACCAATAAAGAATTAAAAAAAAAAAAAAAATAGCTGTTTGAGCATTGCAGAAGACCCGAACATGTATGCTATGTTACATAACCCCAGGAAACTGGTGAGTAGGAAAGTCTGAGTTTGAAGAGCTTATATTTCAAAATTTGCTGACCTCAAAATATAATCTGATCCTAGGAGACTCGAATCTCCATTTAGAGAATCAGTCTATCAAGTGAGGATCTATAACATTGGGACTCATACATCAGCCATTCTGAACTACATTTCCATTAATAACTCTTACAATGTTCTATTGGGCAAATATTGGCCGCAGCTTTATTTCATATTATTTAAACATTAATTTTCAAACTTTTGAAAACATACCAAACTTAACTCTTAACAATTTATGATTTCCTTCCAAGAGCTATTCGGTATCGACACTAGCTCTCTTATCCAAACTTTCCCTAATCTCTCGGTGACTTACGGTGTCGTCAAGTCACCTCACCTCGTGGTGGTGTCACACACGAGGACATATTTACTATTCACAATCATAGTACTTCAAATTCTATCTGCCTATCATAAGGCTCAGGTCATAGGCCTACCAACATATTAGCTGTGACCTCCCACCCCCCCAATTCCCTATCTTCATCCCCATCATTAACCCTTCACTCTCTTAATGCACCCAAAGCGGTGGGAGGGAGGGAAACTAAAAACCCTTTCCTCTCCTCCCTAGCTCTTTCCTCCGTGTTTCCAATTTAGCCCGTCAATTTCTTTCCTAATCTCCTCATCCCCAGCTACACCCTTTTTCCTTTTTCCTCCAATCCCCTGCTCTTATCTCCCACCAATCAAAATTATCTTCCTTGTTGCTAACCCTTTGCTCTTCATTCCAACCCCTAATCCACCCTTTTTCTTTAACTGCTTAGGCCTTTGATATCGCCCACTGAGGAAGAAGCGATATGGATTGCTCTGAAAAGAGAAGATGGAACTTCTATCTACGTGGGTGTAGTCTACAGACCTCCGACTCAATCGCAGCAAATTGATAAGGATCTGATTGTGGATATCCAAAAGTTCGGAAGGAAAGAGGAGGTTCTGCTGTTGGGAGATTTCAACCTGCCGGATGCGGACTGGAATGTTCCGTCTGCGGAATCGGAAAGAAGTAGGGAGATTGTGGATGCCTTTCAAGAGGCTCTGCTCAGACAAATGGTGACGGAACCCACAAGGGAAAAAGCGATATTGGATCTGGTCCTCACAAATGGAGAGAGTATCTCTAATGTTCGAGTGGGTGCTCACCTGGGTAGTAGCGATCATCAAACGGTTTGGTTTGATATAACGGCTAAAGTGGAGAGCGGCCGCACGATACTTAAAGTCCTAGATTTCAAACGTACGGACTTTAATGCAATGGGAAAGTACCTGAAGAAAGAGCTGTTAGGATGGGAGGACATAAGAGAAGTGGAAAGACAGTGGTCTAAGCTGAAAGGAGTGATAAAAATGGCTACGGACCTTTATGTGAAGAAAATCAATAAAAACAAAAGAAAAAGGAAGCCGATATGGTTCTCCAACCTAGTGGCTGAGAAAATAAAGGCGAAAGAGTTGGCGTTCATGAAATATAAAAAAAAACCAAGAAGAGGAGAGCAGAAAAGACTACAGGGTGAAACTGAAAGAAGCCAAGAGAGAGATACGCTTGGCGAAGGCACAGGCGGAAGAACAAATGGCTAAAAATGTAAAAAAGGGAGATAAAAATTTTTTCAGATATATTAGTGAAAGGAGGAAGATAAAAAATGGAATTGCTAGGCTAAAAGATGCTGGGAACAAATATGTGGAGAGTGATGAGGAGAAAGCAAATGTGCTAAACAAATACTTCTGTTCTGTGTTCACAGAAGAAAATCCTGGAGAAGGACCGAGATTGTCCGGCAAAGTTACACGAGAAAATGGAGTAGATTCTGCGCCGTTCACGGAGGAGGGTGTTTATGAGCAACTTGAAAAACTGAAGGTGGACAAAGCGATGGGACCAGACGGGATCCATCCCAGGATACTAAGGGAACTCAGAGAGGTTCTGGCGAGTCCTATTAAAGACTTGTTCAACAAATCTCTGGAGACGGGAGTGATTCCTGGGGATTGGAGGAGAGCGGATGTGGTCCCTATTCATAAAAGTGGTCACAGGGATGAAGCAGGAAACTACAGGCCGGTGAGCCTCACTTCAGTTGTTGGAAAAATAATGGAAGTGTTGTTGAAAGAAAGGATAGTGTATTTCCTTGAATCTAATGGGTTACAGGATCCGAGGCAACATGGCTTTACAAAAGGTAAATCGTGCCAAACGAACCTGATTGAATTTTTTGATTGGGTGACCAGAGAGCTGGATCGAGGACATATGCTAGATGTAATTTATTTGGATTTCAGCAAAGC
Organism: Geotrypetes seraphini; assembly: GCF_902459505.1. Taxonomy (NCBI): domain Eukaryota; kingdom Metazoa; phylum Chordata; class Amphibia; order Gymnophiona; family Dermophiidae; genus Geotrypetes; species Geotrypetes seraphini. The sequence continues at coordinate 347,164,642 of NC_047085.1, forward strand.
CTTTGATACAGTTCCTCATAGGAGGCTGTTGAACAAACTTGAAGGGCTGAAGTTAGGACCCAAAGTGGTGAACTGGGTCAGAAACTGGCTGTCGGACAGACGTCAGAGGGTGGTGGTTAATGGAAGTCGCTCGAAGGAAGGAAAGGTGACTAGTGGAGTCCCTCAGGGTTCGGTGCTGGGGCCAATCCTGTTCAATATGTATGTAAGTGACATTGCTGAAGGGTTAGAAGGAAAAGTGTGCCTTTTTGCAGATGATACCAAGATTTGTAACAGAGTAGACACCGAAGAGGGAGTGGAAAATATGAAAAAGGATCTGCAAAAGTTAGAGGAATGGTCTAATGCCTGGCAACTAAAATTCAATGCAAAGAAATGCAGAGTAATGCATTTGGGGATTAATAATAGGAAGGAACCGTATATGCTGGGAGGAGAGAAGCTGATATGCACGGACGGGGAGAGGGACCTTGGGGTGATAGTGTCCGAAGATCTAAAGGCGAAAAAACAGTGTGACAAGGCAGTGGCTGCTGCCAGAAGGATTCTGGGCTGTATAAAGAGAGGCGTAGTCAGTAGAAGAAAGAAGGTGTTGATGCCCCTGTACAGGTCATTGGTGAGGCCCCACTTGGAGTATTGTGTTCAGTTTTGGAGACCGTATCTGGCGAAAGACGTAAGAAGACTTGAGGCGGTCCAGAGGAGGGCGACGAAAATGATAGGAGGCTTGCACCAGAAGACATATGAGGAGAGACTGGAAGCCCTGAATATGTATACCCTAGAGGAAAGGAGAGACAGGGGAGATATGATTCAGACGTTCAAATACTTAAAGGGTATTAACGTAGAACAAAATCTTTTCCAGAGAAAGGAAAATGGTAAAACCAGAGGACATAATTTGAGGTTGAGGGGTGGTAGATTCAGGGGCAATGTTAGGAAATTCTACTTTACGGAGAGGGTGGTGGATGCCTGGAATGCGCTCCCGAGAGAGGTGGTGGAGAGTAAAACTGTGACTGAGTTCAAAGAAGCGTGGGATGAACACAGAAGATTTAGAATCAGAAAATAATATTAAAGATTGAACTAGGCCAGTTACTGGGCAGACTTGTACGGTCTGTGTCTGTGTATGGCCGTTTGGAGGAGGATGGGCAGGGGAGGGCTTCAATGGCTGGGAGGGTGTAGATGGGCTGGAGTAAGTCTTAACAGAGATTTCGGCAGTTGGAACCCAAGCACAGTACCGGGTAAAGCTTTGGATTCTCGTCCAGAAATAGCTAAGAAGAAAAAAAAAAAAAAATTAAATTGAATCAGGTTGGGCAGACTGGATGGACCATTCGGGTCTTTATCTGCCGTCATCTACTATGTTACTATGTTACTATGCCACCCAGATTAGCTGTGTGGCCTTTTTTATAATTCCTTGAAGCTTTAGGTTATTAGATCCCCAAATTTTACTGCCTGTTATTCAAAGTCCTGAATGAGCATTTTGTCCTGAAAAACATGACCAGATCAAGGAGAGTCCAGAACCTATTTATTTATTCGTCAATCCTTAATAATAAAAACCTTGCCGCACATGCGCAGTAGAAAATCTGTGATCCAGGTGTCTGTGAGATCTGACTCCATGCCAAATTTGATTTCCGGCGTGTGGGGTGGCTTGCAGCACGTGCAGCGAGTTCAGTGGGGGTTTGACTCCTGCGCTGCTGCTGCCGGGACGCCGCTTCTCACCCCCAGACCAGTAAATGTAGCAGCCGCGGGGCATTTGCTAGGCTGGTCCACTTTGATAATGCGAGGTGGGCCGGCATAGCATAATCCCCGAGGCTGCCCGGGCTAGCGGATGCTGGACAGGGGGAGCAGGGTAAGGAGAAGGGGTACTACTGGACAGGGGGAGCAGGGAAGGGGTGCTGCTGGACAGGGGGGGAGGTAAAAGGGAGGGATTAGGCCTGCTGCTGGTCAGGGAGGAGGTAAAATGAAGGGAGAAGGGTTGCTGCTGGACAGGAGGAGCGGTGAAGTGGTGCTTCTGGACAGGTATTGATGGACAGGGGGAGCAGGCAAGAGGTGCTGCTGGACAGGGGGAGGTAAAAGGAAGGGAGAAGGCCTATTGCTGGACAAGGGGAGCAGGGAAAAGGTGCTGATGGACAGGGGGGAGGTAAAATGAAGGGAGAAGGGCTGCTGCTGGACAGGGGGAGCAGGGAAGGGATGCTGATGGACACGGGGGAGGTAAAAGGAAGGGAGAAGGGCTACTGCTGGACAGGGGGAACAGGCAAGGGGTGGTAGTGGACAGCCGAGGAAAGAGAGAGACAGAAAGACAGATAGACAGTGACCAAGGAGAGAGAAAGAAAGAAAGACTCACACATCTATTCTAGCACCCGTTAATGTAACGGGCTTAAAGACTAGCTAAGGACATAAAATGAAAGAGAATGTTGGAGAGTCTATTGTCATTTCAGGCAGGAAAACTGGACCCCGACATTACTAGAATTCTACTTGCAGTATCAGATTATAGAATTTTCCAAAGGGAAACAAAAACCTTATTCAGGAAATTTGTCAGGAAGTGTTTGTTAGTGCTGCTCTATAATATGTACTAAATTGTGACATCACTGAAAATTACCAGTTTATCTCTGCCTAGAACTGCAAGGTTATGGCGAAATAGAAGTCCATAAATGTAATGCCTCCTTCATCATTTTCCAGACTGATAACTTGAGCGACAACCTTCATAATATCTTGGCCTGTTGTGATTCCAGTTATAGGTGAAACAGCACATACCTCCTCTATAATTGTGTTATGTGCTGAGGAATGAAATCATGCACTTAATGCTACACATGAGATATCATTTATATCAGTACCCTCATCTAAAGTCAAACTTACAGCATTGCAACTTGTGAAATCAGTTTTTAATTACCTGTCGAGATTGTGAACAATGTCACATGCACATCACTGAACAGTTTTAGCTGTGAGAAGTACACTGTGAATTCTAGACAAAATGTCATTTTTTGTTTGACAAACCTTCAAACAAATATTTAGCACATTGTAAAAAAAAGCTTTGTTTTAGAAACTCATCATCAGGAAACAGTTTTTTCTTTTGTGCAATGCAGAGTACTGCTGTGTAACTTATCCCCCCCTTTTGCTAAGCAGCACGAGCTAAATGCCGAGCCACCCATAGGAATAGAATGAGCAGCTCGGCATTTAGCTCACACTGCTCTGCTGCGCAGCTTGATAAAAGGAGGGGGGGGGGGTTGTAGTTTGGTGGAAATTTCATATCTTTGTAAGCTTCAGTATGATTCCACACATATTAACATACTCAGTCATGTCAGTAGCATCCATGTATAATAAAGATGATTCATGCTTTGTTTTAAAATGTCTCAAAACACTTGAGCCCTGATTCTACAAAGGGCACCTAAGTCCTGTGTAACACTGAGCGGGACTTAGGCGTAACAAACTAAGCGGTTAATGAGCCATTTAAGGGTCTTAACGAGCGGTAATTGGCACATGGATGTCCAAAGGATGTGGACATCGCTTTGTAGACGCCTCCACAATTTCATGGACACCCGTTGGGAAAACTGACGTCTAAGGAAATGGGTGTGGGTGTGAAATGGGCGTGGTTTCAATATGGGCATCCTTTGATTCATTTGCATAACACTGAGCGTCCATCTCATGCCTACATTGTAGGCGAATAAAACCCAGGTCTACTTTTGAGCTTAGTTTGGGCTTCAAATAGATCTGAGTTCTATGGATGGAACTTAGGCACAGTTTGGATGTCCTTAATACGATCTGCTAAATAGCTCTCTGGGTTTTAATTTTTGCTTTATTAAGCTCAAAATACATTTAATAAGGCACCACATAAACAGGGCACATCAAAACAGATATATTGCATGCAAAACCTTCTATTTTTGCGGACAAACAGCAATGCTATTTGCTAATTAGAAGAAAAGATCCACATGAAAAACACAGCTTTAGGTTTCTTGCTAAAACGCTACCCTTTTTTCTGACTTAACAGTGGACGCTTATCTTGGACGTCCAAACGACGCCTAACTTTAGACGCGCTTTTGCTTTGCAGAATCAGAGCCATGATGTGCATGCCACAGTGGTTTCACTGCACATTGTGCATACAATCTTCTCTCCTTGAGGAACAAAACTATACATCTTTTGCCATTCTTCTTGAAAAAAGTCCATGCCTTCTTGCGCTGTGACATGTTGGGAAAGGCTACTTAACTTGCTTTAAGCTGATATCGGGATTTTCTCCAACTTACCTTTTTCCTCATTTTTGTGTTGCATAGACCATCAAGAGAAACTCGAAAATTCTACTTATTTGCTTATCCAAAAATTAATGGGTGTAGATATAAGACCTTCTTAGATAAGACCCTAGCATTTCAATCTGGTAGGCAACAATCTTGGTAAGGTAAATGCATTCAGCAAGCTATATTATCCTATTGCTATTTTCGGAAATTAATTAAGACCACTTTGTTTGATAAGTTTATTACTTAGTGAGTTTTATTATTGAAATTCTATTTTATAAATATTTGTATTTTTGACTGTATTATTGTATTCCACTGATTGTTCAGCTCTTTTTAGTGTAAACCGCCTAGAACTTTTGGTTATGGCGGTATAAAAGAATAAAGCTATTATTATTATTTTGACCTCTTTTATTCAACATTTTCCCACTTGAAAGTTCTTTTTTATCTATACTCCTATCATGACTAATGGAGTTTTGCTAGCAAACATGGTTGCCAAGCACACCTAACTTAATAACATGACATGACATCGCCACATGATCTTTTCACTCTGGCCATTAACAATCAGCTAGTTAGGAGTACCGTTAAGTGCCACTGAAAATGTAGAGTTAGCCCTTAAATGACCAGGACCCCAAAATGACCAAACAGCAAAGATAGGAAAAAAAGTGTTTATTTTTAATGTGTTAACTGGAATGTTACCTTTGGAAATATACATCATAAATATCTCTGTACTGTATTTAATACAAAAGAAAATTAATTATTTTTTTTCTCATGCTGTAGTATGTGTCACTTTTGAGTTCAGTTTTTATCTTTATATTTCTAATTCCAATTTGTGACACTTTGTTCTGTGGTGCTGGAGAAGACTTGTACGAATCCCATGTACAGCTAGGATCACCAACAAAGATGGTCTTGAGCAGGGGTGCCCACACTTTATGGGCTTGCGAGCTACTTTTATAATGACTAAGTCAAAATGATCTACCAACAATAAAATTAAAAAAAAACACAAAGCACACTGAAAGGCAGAGAAAATGTTAATTATTCATATTCCGGGTTTTTTCAAAGAGATCACGGCAGATGACTCTATGCAATGTCACCTCAGTAACAAAATACAAAAATAGACAAATACACCCCCTCCCTTTTTACTAAACCACAATAGTAGGTTTTAGCACAGGGAGTAACGCTGAATGCCTCGTGCTGCTCTCAATGCTCATAGGCTCCCTGCGCTAAAAAACGCTATTGCGGTTTAGTAAAAGGGAGCCATAGTGCAAAATATAGACAGCAGATATAAATTCTCAAAACCGACACATTTTGATCACTAAATTGAAAATAAAATCATTTTTCCTACCTTTGCTGTTTGGTGATTTCATGAGTCTCTGGTTGCACTTTCTTCTTCTGACTATGCATCCAATCTTTCTTCCTTTCTTTCAGCCTCCTGTATGTTTCCTCTCCTACAGACCTCATTCTCTCCCCCAACTTTTTCTTTCTGTCTCCCAGGTTTCACCGGTTGGCTTCATCAGGAGGGGTACGGGACAGACAACTTCCTTCCTCCAGCACACAGCACACTCTGGCATCGCCTCCTGATGAAGCCAACCGGTGAAACCTGGGTTGGGGGGGTTGGTGAACATACATTTTGTGCAGCAGTGGTGATTAAGAATGTACCCGGAGTAGCTGTAAAGATTACAGTACCACCTTACTAAGATAAGTAGTTTTTGTTCCTTTTTTAGGAGCTGTGGATGTTGTTAGAACTCATTTCATACAGTAATGGTGGGTGAGACTGTGAACAAGCAATGATGGTCTCTTCACACAGCTTCTCTGTGATATTTCACTGGGATATAGTTGTGGGTCTGAGCGTTCACTATTAAGCACGTATCATATTTTGTGTGTTCATTTTTTATATATACAAAGATTGATAGAATGCTGATGGGTGACTAATCAAAGTAACATAGTTTTTACCCATATTTTCTGGCTGTCCTCCTTTTTTATGTGCATGGCCCTTTGATGTTTTCATGTAAAGTTACATTTGCTTTCACTGTTAAATACCCCATATGCGCATGTGCAGGACCTTTTTTCTACTATTTTTTTTCTCAGAGAGACACCGTCACGGTATGTACCTTGTCATACTCCACATTTTTGTCTGTTTGGCATTTTCAAATCACTCTCTCCGTTTTTTTTGCAGCCATGTATGAGCTTTGTACTCCTACATTTTATCCAATTACACATATCCTATTTTATAAGTTTTAATTACTTTTAACAGGTATGATTTTATAGTTTTATTTCCTAAGTACCGTTTTTCTTTGGTCTGGTTTTATCGCACTATGTCGCTCATTTTTTATGTCTTGTTTAGCACACATCTTGGTATCTTCAATGTTTAAATGGTCACTTGCTACACAAGTAAAATCTTCTCATTATTTATGTTCGTAATCTCTGTGCCCATTCTCTCCTTATACGTAAGAATGTTTAATGTCATCTCAGTTCTTAGGGCTAAAATACAGATATCTATCATGTAGTTTTAATTGTCTATAAAGGTATTTATGCCAGGGATTGTTTCAGGGTTTGCAGCAGGAGAAACTGGGCATCCCTCCTGTTGTGGATGTTGTGGGGGTACCAGCAGGAGGAAGTGGGCATCCCTCCTGTTGGCTGACTTGCAGTGGAGCTCAGGGGTTCCCTGCCATAGCCGCTCAGCTGATTGTGGCAGGGAGATTTCCTTGCCGTAATCAGTTTAGTGGCGGCGTCTATTTGAAATGCAGGCCAGCATTTTGCTGGCCTACATTCAAGGTGCCTATCGCAACTCTAGGGAGATACCTAGGGCTGCTTAAGTTCGCCTAAGGTCACCTCCAGGCGAATCCATGCCCATGCCCAGCCTTGGGCAAGCTTAAGCATCTCTAGGTACCTCCCTGCACCTGCGACAGATACCTACAGTGTAGGCGGCCTGCCTCGGAGGGTTTTTTATTTTTATTTTTAGAAAATATGCATCCCAATTGGCTGGTTAGAGAGCAGTAGGACACCTAAAATCAGGATGCCGTTTATAGAATATGGCTCTTTTAGTGTAGGCGCTTTGGACTAAGAGCCTACATTGTATACATCGTGTTTTTGTGAGTTAGGTGCCTTTTAATTAAGTCCCAATTAAGGCTGATTGTGAGGTATTGAGTGTCAGTATCAGCCCTAATTAAGCCTATTAACTTTAGGCGGAATTTATAGAATCAGGGCCTGAATTCCGCAAACACCTGAAAACATGGCTCTTCAAAATCCTCTATTAAGAAATTAATATGATCTAGATTTCACACTAAGAACCACTTGACACAACACGAATGCTATCAGTAACCGTCTATAGAAAACTATTTATAATAATACTGTTTCTGATATCTTTATTAAGGATGTAACCAGTTTCTTATCATACATTGCATGTATATAAATCTATGTAATGCATATGCTATTTGTAATCCATCTAGAATTCCACCTTGTGAGGATTTGCCAAGATATACATGTAAGCCTATAACATAACATAACATGTGTGGTCATTCAATCGTGTAAGACAAGTGGCTCGTTTCAACACTGTGCGAAACAGAATACATTACTGTCCATCCTTGTATTATCTGCACTGGACCTGCCAGCTTTTAATGCATTCTGATCTCTGTGAATAAGTGCATGAAAAATATTAGATAAAGGTAAAGCCAAAATCTTGACATAAATTTTACAGCCCACATTCATTAGCAAGATATGTCAGTACCAGTGGTGAAGTAAGGGGGAAGGATGGTACGCCCTGGGCACCGTCTTGGTGGGGGGCGCCAGCACTTGTCGTCCTCTCCGCTCCCTGCTCCATACCTCTAGCTCTTCACCGGAAACTCTAACCTGTGTCTCACGCCAGCGTTGGATCTCCCTATGATGTTACTTCTGGGTCCTCTGATGTCAGAGAGAGAGCCGACACCAGTGCAGACAGCAAATTAGTGACGCTGCTCCTGCTGGGAAAGTTAAAGGGGTATGGGGGAAGGGGTGTGCATGCAGGGCGGGGGGGGGGGAGGGAAGGAGCGGGGGTTGAGAAGAGGGCAGGGGAGGGATGCCACCGTCCCAGGCGCTTCTCGCCGACGCTACGCCATTGGTCAGTAGATAAGAATATAGACATTGCCATATTGGTACAGACCAAAGGTCATTCAAGTCCAGTATCCTGTTTCCAACAGTGTCCAATCCAGCTCACAAATACCTGGCAAGATCCAAAAAGAGTAAAGCAAATGTTATGCTGCTCATCCTAGAATATATATATATCTACAGTTGGGAGGTTATTTTTAAAAGCAAGAGATTTTGTTATAATGAAGATGGGGAAAGTTGAAAAAAAAAAGTATAAAATCACCTCCCAACTGTTCCTGCCTCAATGTAGGCATTATGTACTTGACCAACAGTAGAAAACATAAATCCATCACAGCCAGGAGTTACGTGAAATAGTGGGGTATTAATAGCTCTTCCAAATTTCTGCTTCTCTAGCATATCCCTTTGTTCAAGGATCAGGCATGAGTGAGGCAATTTATCTAAAAAAAAAATCCTCCACCTGGTGTAAAATTTATCCAGGTTGCCAATGCCATAGTATTCTTCAAATTACAGTAAAATATCTTTATGCTCAGTGAGAAGGTCCTCCTGTGGAGAGACTAAAAAAAACCACACTCCATTTTGCTCTGTGTCCCTTTTATGTATTGCGCCAGGAGATGACTTCATTTATTATTTCTCCTCATAATATCGCACAGCCAGTTTTATATTCAAGATGCCTAAATGTCTACTGAGGAAAGAATTATACTTTTAAGTGGAGACACAATAACAATGGGATATGCTTGCATTTAATCTATTCTAATTTTGTTATATTTCTGTCAATCTGTGCAATTCATCTTCTCTTATTTATTTATTTTTATTTTTATCATGGGCTCAATAGTTTATGATTTCCCTTCATAAGATAACTTTAAATGCATCCCACCAGGAAGTAACTGCAGGGTTATTTTGAAAACTTGAGCAATTCATTTTCAAAACTGAGGATCCATCAGATATCCGTTATTAAATCTACACAATCCCCCTAAATCAGAAACAGGGCTGTCTACTGGAATTATAGATATGGCAACAATCTGACACTACTGTATTACCAATATGAGCTGCTTCCACTGTGAATAAGAGTAAACTAGATATCAAATAATAGTCAGTTCCAAGAATAGAAACCATGTATAGGTGAGTAATAAGTATATTTTCTGAACAAAGGATAAAATAATCTCTTTAGTTGCAACTAATTTTAGCTCTTGAATAAGAGAGTGCAGCATTTCTTCGGCTTGATAAGGGTACATTATGCAATTAGATTACCAGTCCAATATTCTGTCTAAGGACAAATTAAAATGATCTCTAAGCAGTTTAGGAGTCGTTCCATGGCTCACAACAACTGTGTCTGCTCTCTAGAGAACTGTGGAGAATCCGTGGTAGCGGCATAAAGATTAATGAGAGAAAATGCACACTGCCTCCACCGTATCTCCAATGCTATCCATTTTTGCTCACTGTCTAATATTTATTTATTCATTTAATTTTCTATACCATGCTCTCCAGGGAACTCAGAATGGTTTACATGAATTTATTCAGGTACTCAAGCATTTTCCCTGTCTGTTCTGCTGGGCTCACAATCTATCTAATGTACCTGGGGTAATGGGGAGATTAACGGCCTCTTTTACAAAGCCGCGTGGCGACAGCCCCGAAGCCCTTTAAATCTCTATGGGCTTCGGGGCCGTTAGCGCAGCGCAGCCGCTAGCTCGGCTTTGTAAAAGAGGCCGTAAGTGACTTGCCCAGGGTCACAAGGAGCAGCATAGGTTTGAACCCACAACCTCAGGCTGCTGAGGCTGTAGCTTTAACCACTGCACCACACACTCCCTGTTCTAATAGTTGTCTTATTACTGTTAACTGTACAGATGAATGCAAAAGGTAGCTACCCTATTTTTCCTTCTTTTTCCCCAGGGCTACTAAGGATGGTTTAATATCAAACCATTTTCTCTACTTCTCTTACTTTTAGCAGGTATCCTCAAAAGTTCATAAACATACAGTCCAGTTATAGACAAAAATGATTTCACATAAGTGCCAATGGGGTATCAGACCACCCTCTGAGCAGAATAGCTCATTAGGGTTCAATTCCTCATTCTTCCCATAAGGCACGACTTTTCTAAATTCTCATTTATGTTAATCCTCATCCAAAATACTTTGAATGATTCAATAAGCTTAATTTCATAAGTTAATTTCAATAGAATTTAATCTCATAACTTAGCTTTTCAGCCATCAGTGTTAGTCCCCTCAACCAACACGTTTTGCTTTCTTTATCAAGGCATGGGTAAACTGAAAAGAAAACACAATATACTATCATTAAAAAAACCAAATCCTACTAACCCCATCGTAAAACTAATTGCAGCAGAGTCCTCTCTTACCTACATAACTTTTTTTCATCACTCATGCAGCCGTCGGCTCTCATAAGTTTTAATTTCTTTCCGAGAAGCGCAGTAATCCCCCATCCGAATAAAGTTAGTTTTTTAAAAAGTCTAGAACCTTTGCTTTAGAATGAGCCCTCTCCATACCCGTCTTAATATTAAACCATACCATTCAGTGATCACTGGATGCCAGGTGATCGCTCACTGTAACATCAGAAACACTTTCACCATTTGTCAGCACTAAGGGGAAGATTCTCCAACTTAAATGTGCCTTTAAAGTGCTCGCTAAATCGGCTCCAGCTAGATTAGCGTACACGTATTTTAATGGCGGATTATCAAAACGGCTTACCGTGGTCTTTTCCAAGTTTCCTAGCAGTCTCCGATTCTGTCATGCAAACGTTGTACAACGAGGTCATTAATCTAAAAGTGAGCATTTCAAGCAATTCTCTATCATCACTGAGTGATTCACTATCCTTGTTTGTGACATATACTCAGGGCTTTTTTTATCACCCTGCCCCATCGCTTCTAGTTTAAAGCCCTCTTCAGTAGATTAGCCAGCCTGCTGTCAAAGATGGAAACTGGAAGCTACTGGAAAGCTTTGCCAGTAGGGTGGCATTGGTGAAAAGGACTTTTTAAGCTGTTGTAACCTTTAGGGCAGCAGTGGGAGTATGTATGAAGATGGATATGTGAAAAAAAAAATGAAAAAGTTGAAAGAAGGGGATTGCACTCTTTTGGTTTGAAAATGCAGGTATAATGTTCTATTGTTAAGCCTTTTTACTTTGTATCAGAGACTCACTGGTTGAAGGGTTAAGGAGAGGCTGGACTTCTAATCAGAATTGATTCTTTGCTGCTGTTGGACCTCTGTACATTTTGCACAGATGTACTGAATTAGATTTATTGTACATTGCAATTCTGTATATCCTCTTCCACTGCTAATAAAAATAAAACATTCGAGCTGTAGTATTTTGAGCTACCTGAAGGGCCCTAAGCATATAACTTAGAAGACCCAAATATAGGTCCTGTTTTACTAAGGGCTCCTTTTACAAAGGCGCGCTACCGGTTTAACGCGCTAGCCGCTACCGCCTCCTCTTGAGCAAGTGGAAGATTATGGCCAGCGCGGGGGTTAGCGCGTGATGAAAAGTCACACACGTTAACGCCGTTAGCGTGCCTTTGTAAAAGGAGCCCTAAGCTGCGGTAGAGGTTTCTACCATGGCCCAGTGTGCTAAATGCTCTGACTCTCATAGGAATTCTATGAGTATTAGAGCAGTGTTGGAACATATAGTGCTCTGGGTCATGGTAGAAACCTCTATCGTGGCTTAGTAAAAAAAAAAGGGGGGGGAGGGGAGGAGAGAGAAAGAATCACAGTAGTCAATTATAGGAGAAATAAAGCCTAAACAATAGTCCTGAAATTAGACTGTCAGATAATTTTTCAATCTTCTCAATAATTTAAGTCAAAAAAATCTTCCGATTCATACTCCTAATGTGAGGTTTTAAAGATAAGAGGAATCAATAATAACTCCTAAATAACATAATTCTGTAACAATTGGGATTCTGATATCATCCACAATTAGTTCAGAATGGGCTAATGTGTCAAATGAACTATCTGATAATCACAAAATCTGAGTTTTAGTCATGTTCTGTTTATTAGCCTTCATCCATGAGTGGATCAATTTTAAACACATCACTTGATGTTGCATTGCATCAGTCACTGAGGTTTTGACAGGAAAAGAAAACTGAATATCATCAGCATAAATTTTAAAATGAAGATCCAAACAAGAATTTTGGCAGTTGAAGAACGGATGAAAGAATTTAAGCTGAAGCCAAATGAAGAAAAAACCAAAATCCTTTTTGCTCCTCCAACTAAACTTACAGAGGAAAATTTATTATTATTAGGTCTACAAGGGGCTGCTGAAAAGTTCTCAGCTCAACCAAGAAGAGAATGATGCAGAGCCATGAAAATTACAAGTTATTCCACAAGGTTCTTGCCACTTTTGATTTTATTTCATATAATTAAAAACAAAAGTGTCATGAAAAGTGTGGAATAACTTGTAAGTTTCATGGCTCCACATAATTCTCTTCTTAGTTGAGCCAAGAACTTTTCCGTGGCCCCTTATACGTTATCCTATTTTTTCTACCATAAAAATACTAGGAGTCCATTGGGACAGAAATTTGACAATGAGAACACAGATTGATGCGGTGGTCAAGAAGAGATTTTTTGTACTTTAGAAGTTGTGCTCATTAAGGGCTTGGTTCCCTGATTATGCTTTTCAATTGTTAGCTCAGTCTTTGGTTTTATCTGCATTAGACTACTGTAACATTGTTTATTTTTCTGGTTAACAAAAGCACTTTCAAAGATTGCAATTAATCCAGAATGCAGTGGTTCGATTAATTTTTAAACTGAAAAAAATTGATCATATCGCACCTTATCTTTGAAAATTGCACTTGCTCCCTATGAAAGCCAGGACAATTTTTAAATTTGGTTGTTTTTGTTATAAAGCATTTTAAGGTTTCTTACCTAACTATCTGATTGAACATGTTCTTCTCGAAATACCACTTTTTTTGTATTTTCTATAAGGGGTTGTCCAAAAATGAAATATGCGGAAAAGATGTTATTATCAGGCTGCTAAGTGGGAAGGAAAGCTTGGCCCCCTGATATGGATTTTCCAGTCTTATCAACATTACAGGAAACCTTTGAAAACCTATTTGTTTTTAGACAGTTTATGGGGAATGGTATTGATTGAATGTTAATCTGTATTATTTAAATTTGTACTTTGCTGTAAATGTACAGTTTTCTCTTATATGAACTATATCTAACTGTTAGGTATTTGCAGAATAGAAATAAAGTGTTATGTTATAATAATCAACAAATAGAAACTAAATAAAGAATAAAATTAATGCAAGATAACATTGAACCTTGGGGACTCCAGTAGACAATGATTTCCAATCAGATTGATTTTACCCTTGTTGTATTCTATGTGCTCCTTTTATTAAGGTGCACTAGCGTTTTAGCGCACGCACAAAATTACTGTGCGCTAAACTGGACGGTACGCCTTTAGAATAACGCCAGCTCAATGCTGGCATTATGTTCTAGCATTCGTGGCAATTTAGTGCACACTATTCCGCGCGTTAAGGCCCTAACACACCTTTGTAAAAAGAGCCCTATAAGATTGAATAAAGAAGTAAACTATGTCAGCACCTTGCAAGAGATACCAAATAACCTAAATTGATTTAGCAAAATACCATGTTGTACAGCGTCAAAGGCTGCAATAATATCTAAGGGGCTCATAATCGAAAGAGAAAAACGTCCAAAAACCAGCCTAAGTCGGCACTTGTACGAACATTATCCAAATACGTCCAAGTACCGATAATAAAAATGGGTTTTGGACGTATTTCTAAACAACCTAGGCCTTCTTAGTGCCGCTGAACGACCAAAGCTAAATGGGGTGCTTCAGAAGGAGTGTTGAGGGCGGGAGTTGGGCGGGACATGGGCCGGCTTAGACTTAGTCGTACAGCATGTATAACCGAAAGTTATACAGCCCAGGATCGACGGAACTTGGACGTTGTGACTTAGACCATGTAAAACATGGTCTAAGTCACAAAAATCCACCTAAAGTCACCAGATAAGCACTGCAAACACATAATACAGACCCCCATACACTACCCCAGTGATCACCGACCCCCCCCCACATAAAAATATTAATCACACCTTTAAAATTTAGCCTCCAGACCATCATCACCTGGCAGCCTGGCATAGGAAAGCCTAGTCATCCAGCACCGAGGCAGCTTAAGCCATTTTGAGGGTGGGTTAGGGACTCATGGAGAGGAGAACCCAGGCCCATAAGCCCCTGTAATCACTGCATTGATACTTACACATGTGCACTCCCCTATACACCCCCAAAACCCTTTTTTACTGGCATATAAGTGGCTCCTGCAGTCATAAGGGTTATTGGGTAGGTAGATAAGTGGGTCTAGGGGATTCTGGAGGTGGTTTGGGGGGCTCACCGTGACCTATAAGGGAGTTATAGTGAGAAAACATGGCACCCTTTTTGTGAAGTTCACAGCAGTGTCCTGTAAGTTACCCCACTATTTAGGTGCCATGTCTGGGTGTTCAGTCCATCGCTTTGCAGACTCCTCCCATGTCCAACAGGGCTTGTTCTAGGTGGTTTTGACTTGGACGAAAGTTGGATGAAAATGTGCTATAAAAATGGATGATTTAGCGGCATGGACGATCAGATCGGCAGGATGTATAGTTAGACGATTTTCGAAAGAAAAAAATTTTGGATGTATTTTTCGAAAATGTGTCTTAGGCTGTTTTTTACTTTGGACGACTTGTGATTTAGACATCCCTTTCGATTATGCCCCTCCACACATATATAGAGTCGAAGAAATCAACAAAATCTCAGTAGAGTGTTTTGGATGAAAACCAAATTGAGCTGTGTCCAATATGTCATTAATATTTACAAAAATCTTGTAACTATCCAAAATCTTGACCAAAAAGCTGAATGAAGAGATTGGGTAGTAATTCTCTAATAATGAAAACTAAATTAGCATTTTTAAATAATGGATGAATGGCAGTGCATGTTGATGTGTTAGGAACACAACTTTCATCTAAAGATGTATTAATTATGATTGAGATACTTTTAAATTGTCCACTAAATTTGTGTGTGAGGAGCAAATACAAGATCAATTTGTGCTATTTCCAAGGCCCTATATGAAAGATGGGACTTGTACGAAAAGGTACCTCCTTTTTTACAGGTCTATCCCTGCCACAATTCTCTACAGCATAATTGGACACCCTGAACGCTCCAATCATGAAGGCAGAAATGGGGATTAGTATTAAAGCATACAGATTAGCAAAGGCTCCTGGCCCAGACAGGTTTGGCAAGGAATATTATAGAATTCTCTAGGATTTAGTAACAAATCCTCTTGAATGACATGGACAGACTAGTTGGACCATTTGGCCTTTAGCTGCCATCATGATTCTATGAAGGCATGGGATAGGCACTTGGGATCTCTTAGAAAGAGAAAGAGATAACGGTTACTGCGGATGGGCTGACTAGATAGGCCATTTGGCCTTTATCTGCCATCATGTTTCTATGACATGTGTAATATGGTGGCATGGGCAGAGAGCCCTAACCCAGATAATCGTTGGTAAGCAATCATTCAATACAGAAGTAGAGGGATTTTTTTTTTTTTTTACAATATCAGCCATTTGCTGAGATGAAACACACTCAATCCACTGGATTTCATAACTAAAAGTACATATAACATCATCACCTTTTTTGCAAAATGCAGAAGCAAACTGTTCACTAGAGATGGAGGAACCAGAACTCCTATCAGGAAGAGTAGTAAGTTTACGCAGAATTTGAAATAATTCTTTACAAGATGATGAAGCTTCACTAATTTTGGGAATTCCAAAAATCTTTTTTTCACCTGCAAAGTTATTTTTTTTATATTCAACCAAACATACTTGAAAATAATCCATCAAGGGATATATGGTATTTTACCTGATTATTTGACCAAATGCCTGAAAATATAGCAAACAAATAGAGCATTAAGATCTGAGAATAGAATGCTCTTAGATGTAATCAGATATGTTACCATCGGAACGTCCTGCTTTTCAGTTGCAAGTCCGGTACTATGGAACAAGCTGCCTGGAGTGATACGATTGTATAATAATGCACCACTGTTTAGAAAGTTACTTAAGATACATTTTTTTTTTGTCTTAGCATTTAGCTGATTCTAACAATTATGTAGATGTGGGACTGTCCATTATGTTCTCGCTGAAGAAAGAAAATAAGGTTTGTCCAATGATTTTTTTTCCCTATCTTTTATTGCATGTAGTTCTTGTAATGTAAAGTGTACTCTATAACTTGGAGTATAATTGTGTATGTTTACCTGTAAGCCACTTAAGATTTAAGCACATTATAAATCTTTTAAATAAGTAAAATAAATACATGGTATGCAGCAAAATGATCATCATTGGGTTTCTTTCTCAACATTCTTTCCTGTTTCCTCAAACTCCTTTTAACCGTTATCAAAGAGTCAGAGAACCTGGGCACAGAGCATGATGTATTATTCTTAACTTCTTTCCAGGGTGCTATGTCATTCAGACAGCCAGAGAAAGTTGAATACCAAACAATCAGCAGCATTAGACACAGATAAAGGCTCTAAATCATTGAGCAAGGGGGTCCACTTATTTTTCAACTTAACATCAATTTTACTTCTAGTTTTAATTTGAGGTTTACTACTAGCTACTTCAAATTTACAGAAGGCAGAAAATAGAACAGATAATGATCCGACCGGGGTACTAAGTCACCATCTATCCTAACAGAAGCCTTTTGTAAATAATCCTGATCAAAAGAAGCAAAGATCTAACGTGTGCCCTGCAGAGTGGGTCGGTCCACTTATAAATTGCTTCCAGCCAAGATCTGACAAAAGTCTGAGAAAATTCAGTTATAATAGAATCCGTCAATACACAATCAAAATGAAGATTAAAGTCACAACTCATTATAGTATTATAAGGACAGATATTATAAGCTATTAAAGCTTCAATTAAAGGAGAGAAATCAGAATGAAGAGTCCCTAGGAAGCATAAATCAGTAAGATATTAAAACTCACTGAAGACAAATATAAGGCTTCAATAGAATCAGTAACAACTTTCTGCTTTAAACCAAGATATTTCTCGTACCTCTTCTATTCAATCTAAGTTGAGAAAATGCTTCATAACTAGAGGCATATAATTGATTTGAAATCAATATGTCAGAAGAAAGCAAACAAGATTCTATAATGCAAATTAATCAGGCTATGGATAACTTAAAATATCACCTTATTCTCCATAGACCTTGAATTCACATACATTAATAATTTTCTAGTATGTATATTTTGCAGTTTTGTGGGAGTTTTAATAGACACTAATACAGATCAAATCATCTAGCTTTAACATACCAGATAAAAAAACCATACCTTCCTTACCCATAACACACCATAATGGCAGATATCATGTTAAAGCTTTAACACACAATAAACTATTTAGAGCAAAATTCAAAACTCCAGAGTCCATACCTGCACAAAGTATGCATTAATAATAATAATAATAATAATATAACTTTATTTTTATATACCGCAATACCACAAACAGTTCAGAGTACTCCTTTGTTAAGCTCCTTCGTCAGCATGACAGAGTTGACACATGACCTCTGGCTCATGGCACTTCTGACAGAGTCTCTCCTGAAATCCTCAATGTCCCTGTGACATCACAGTGGGCAGTCAGCAATGTTCTGGGGAGAGAGTTCTGGAGCTGTTTCCAGGGCAAGTAAAGCATCGGTAAATACTGCAGGAGCCTGATTGAATGGGTGTGAAACTTAGCTTGTGAGTTTGTGATGCAGAATCTCTCCTGAAATCCTCAGCGTCCCTCTGACATAACAGTGGGAGGAGTCTGCAATGTTCAGGGAGAGATCTCTGGAACAGTTCCCAGGGCAAGTAAAGCACTAGCAAAAGCTGCAGGAGCCTAGTGAATCCCCCAGTAGACCACCAGGGAGAGAGGTAAATCCAGAGGGCCTACCTAGACATTTGGGGCTGAGCGGATGAGGGGGCATTTCAGGGTGGGATAGGAGGAATGATGTGTGGCAATGGGCTTGGAGAGGGGTAGAAGATAGGAGGCTTGCATAAGTTAAGCTCAAAAGCTCTCCTAAATTTACCCACTTAGTTTATGTGAACCTTGACTGAATTTCACCAGCACCTTATAAGCCCTGGCTCCTCCCCAGAACCTCTCCCTAGCCCACCTTTGATTGTCCATTTTTGGGGGGCTGGTCAGAGATGATATTCACAGGTATCTTAGAAAATACAGTAAGTACGTGCAGTCCTGCCATATTTAGGAGATCACACTTATAACCGATCTATGGTTAAATGTGGGTATCTAAATATTATGTTTTCTAATAGCAGGTTACACTAATATTCTATAACCCAGGTTCTGTTATAGAATATATACTTACCATATGGCCTTGGTACCAAAATGCAAGTGCCCAGTTACAGAATTGCTTCCATCAGCTCTATGGCCTACGTTCTTATTCCTATATTATAGGTACATGTGATAACATGACCAAGAGTGTGTGTGTGTGTGTGGGGGGGGGGAGTAGGCCCATGGATACACAGCCAGACACAGTTGTGAAGATAAAACAAAACTGTTTATTAATGCAAAAGGATAAGGGTTCAAGGGTAAAGTCTCTTTAGACTTGGGGAAGTCTGAACTTGGGCCTGTGGTTGACAGGCCCCAAACATAGATTCCAGTCTCTCTCTCAGGTACTCCAAAGTTGGTCTGGTTCCAGCCAAGCCTCAGTCTCTCTCAGCCACGATAGTCTAATTATATGTAACTGTGGAAGACACATACTGTGGATACACTTATTCCTTCCTTGGTCTCCTTAAACCAAATCTGGCCCTGCCTTTTATACTTCCTGGCAGCTGTCTTTCTGGCTCTACTCCTCCTGTCCCAGGAAAACAGGAGATGCCAACTTCCCAAAGCCTGGAAAATGAAAACAAACAGCGAAGGAGACTTCTGGTGTTCAATGACTTTATTTTATATCACGACTTGACATGATCGTGTTTCGGTCCAAATGGGCCTGCCTCAGGAATCTGAAGTCTGAATGTTGATTATACGCTATCCTTTTAAAACAATCTTGAGAAACAATTTTCTAAAACATAGAAAAGGGCTCTGAGAGAGAGTAAATTTAGTACAAGTATTTGTGGCTAAGCTTTCTGTTACGACCGCGACGTCGGCTCTCAGAGACCTTTTCTATGTTTTAGAAAATTGTTTCTCAAGATTGTTTTAAAAGGATAGCATACCTAATCACCATTCAGACTTCAGACTCCTGAGGTAGGCCCATTTGGGCCGAAACACGATCGTGTCGAGTCGTGATATAAAATAAAGGCATTGAACACCAGAAGTCTCCTTCGTTGTTTGTTTTCACTCTACTCCTCCAGTGCCACCTCTTCTTTTGTGTGGGACTACAGGGCTCAAGGTAGTCCTGACTTTGTGAGGGAGTATTCTTAAAGGAAAGGGGCAGTGTCCTATAGATGCCCTCCCAGTGTGTATTTGACTTGTTATGCCTAGGCACCATATAGACACACTTTGGGGCAAATTTTATCAACAGCATCCTGATTGTAGGTGGCGGTAGGCATCCTACCACTATCCAACCAGCCGATTGGGATGCACATTTAAAAAACAAACACCCCGAGGCAGGCTGCCTATATTATAGGCATTTTTGCCAGCCTAGAGAGGTGCATAGAGCTGCTTAAGTTCGCCTAAGGCTAGGTGCGGTTTTGCCTGGAAGTGGCCTTAGGCAAGCTTAGGCAGCCCTAGGGAGCTCCCTAGGGTCGCGATAGGTGCTTGAAATGTAGGCCAGCAAAATGCTGGTCTACATTTCAAATAGACACAGCTGCTGAGCTGATCGCAGCAAGGGAATCTCCCTGCCGAGATCAGATTAGCGGCCACAGCAAGGAACCTGTCCTCCCGCGAAGTCAAAGAGCAGGAGGGATGTCCACTTCCTCCTGCCAGAACCCCTAAAGTCCCCTCTCCCAAATGTCATTGACAGGAGGAGTGTCCAGTTCCTCCTTCCGTCACCCCCTGAGACATCCCACAGCAGAAGGGATGCCCACTCTCTCCTGCCGCCATCCCTATGAGACATCCCCCAGCGGGAGGGATACCCACTCCCTCCTGCTGGAGCCCATGAAGCCCCCATGAATCTCTGCAGCAAGAGGAGTGCCCAATTCTTCCTGCTGCCACCCCCCGAGACATCCCCCGGCAGGAGAGATGCCCACTCCCTCCTACTGCTGATCCCATCATCCACCGTAGCTCCCCAAACACTCCTTGACTCTACCCCACACTCCCCAACACCCCAAGATTCCCCTACACTCCCCATATGCCCCCAACACACCAAGATCCCCATGCCACTCTCCTAACCTCTCCCAAACTGTACAATATCTGTCCTTCTTGCTTTCCCAATCCCCTCCCTCTGCAGCCCATGCAGCATTTGTCCTTCCCTCATTCTCATTCCCAACCCCAGCCCCTCCCCCTGTACAACATCGCCCCAGTTCCTGACTACCCCACTTATCACCTCCTCGCTGCTGATATTTAAAATCTTCAGGCAGCCGACAGCACAACAAAGCCAGCCTCCTGCCGTTGGCCTGGCCCAGAAGTGTCCTTTCTGCAGCACTTCCTCTTCCCACTTAAGCAGGATGCTGCAGAAAGAACACTTCTGGGACAGGCCAACGGCAAGAGGCTGGCTTTGTTGTGCCGTCGGCTGCCTGAAGAGTTTAAATATCAGCAGTGGGAGGTGGTAGGTGGGGGAGTCAGGAGAACCGTACTTCTGATTGGAAAGTTTTGGGGAGGCCAGGGCCCCTGTGGTTCCCCCCCCCCCCCCCGTTCAGATGCCTATGCATATAACAATATTTCCTGTGTTGTTTCAAATGACTGTGCATCCCTCAGAACATAAGAATAGCCTTACTGGGTCAGACCAATGCTCCATCTAGTCCAGCATCCCATCTTCACGGAGGCTAATCCAAGTCACAAGTACCTGGCAAAAAACCAAATTGTAGCAACATTCTTGCTAGGTGGACTATAACTTTATAATAACTAAGGGCTCCTTTTTTCAAGCAGCAGTAGAGCCTTTTACTGAGGGCCGGCATGGTAAATGCTTCAACACTTATAGGAATTGAATGAATATTGGAGCATTTACTTCGCCAACCTACTTGATAAAAGGAACCCTAAATAATCTCAACTTTCCTTCAGAATGTCTACTAAAGAGCTCTCTTAACCCAGAGGCAGCAGTGGTATCTGAAGTTCGGGCAGAACTTCAAGTAAGCTGGCTCTTTAAAATGTCTTGGCTCCTCTTGGCTCCTATGTGTGAGGGATGGGAATGGGGATTTGTATAGTGCCTTTTGGTTGCTTTGACATTCAAAGTGGTGGGCACTGGAGGATTTAGTGACTTGCCCAGGATCACAAGGAGCAGCTCTACCAGTGAGCCAAGCAATATAAAATATGAAAACTATAAATCTTGGCATAGCTTTGTATTCCTAGCTTACAACATATAAACTTACGCCTTTTCCCACCTCTTTCTTACTAATCTGCTGGACTAACCCACATATTTGCCCACACTACATATTCATCACTGTTACATATCTAATTGTCTTATGAATTTACCTCTTTTTCTCTTTTTTTCATGTAGCCATTACTTAGCCCTGTATCAGTAGCATGGAATATTGCTACTCCTTGGGTTTTGGCCAGGTACTAGTGACCTGGATTGGCCACCATGAGAATGGGCTACTGGGCTTGATGGACCATTAGTCTGAACCAGTAAGGCTATTCTTATGTTTCTTTAGGGATGCAGCCGCATGATGACTCCCCAAATCCCCTCCAGCACCAGCAGAGATTGTAGCCACTGGGGCACTGGAGGAACTATTGCCACCACAAAAAGAAGTGACAACAGCCAGGGCAACAAAGGAGGCAACAGTTGGAACACAAACTCCCTTTCACTTTTCTTTTCCGCATCCCTTTGTTCCTTTCCCTATAGGTTCACCCCTTTGATCTGCCTTAAGAGGTGAGGATGAAGGGGCATAGATGGTCATCTGTTTGAAGATTCCCCCTCTCTGTTGGCTACCAATTGCCCTTGCCAGCCTCAGAGACAGTCATTTCATTGGCTGCTGTGACTCAGAGAGGAGCGGTAGCTTCTCTTCCTGGACCCAGTGGGTGTTGTAAAGTGGCTGCTGCTTTATATCAGTTAGCCCAATATGTTGCTATTATGGAGAGGGAGGTCAGAGGATGGGGGGTGGGGGTGTGACACTTGAAAGGGTATTTCATGCCCAGGAATGTATGCTTGATATTACTACTATAATTTCTTCTGTTCTGGAACATGAGGGTTTCCTCTTATGGCCAACATGCCAGTCCCCTGTAGTTTTAACTCTACTTTCCTGAACTTCTCTTACTTAGCTTCCTTAGATTCTCTCTGCTCATCCCTGACATCCTTAAGACTTTCCTTTCCTTCTTGCCCATCTTTATTAGTTACATCAAATAAAAGGTTTTTGCTTTGTTTAAGTGTTGTCATGGATCTTTTTTGAAGGCTTTCACTCAAGGCTATCAAGGCAGGTAATAGATCAAATAGATGGAAGGATAGAATCCCCTAAGTATCCATCTCAGTGATAGGAATATCTCATATATATTTTTGTGAAACTGGAAGGGCTCCCTCCTGCCTGGATCGTGTCAGGGAGGGGGGGGGTCTTCGGGCAGGAGGGGTTGGGCTCCCTCCTGCCCGGATCGTGTCGGGGGTGGGGGGTCGTTGGGCAGCAGAGCCTGGGATCCCTCCTGCCCAATCCGATCGGGGGGGGGGAGCTGCGTTGGGGCAGAAGGCCATACCACCACTACGTCTACACTTGCAACATATTATCAAACAAAAAAAAGCCTAAGTCCCAAATGCCCAGAACCAGACCTTTTAGGCGAAGGAGGGGCCAGTCCTTTGCCTAAAAGCTGGATTCTGTAACCAGTGTCTGTCAAAAAGAACACCAGTTACAGAATACACACACACACACACACACCCAGCAATGATCGTGGCAGGAGAAATGGCTCATCTCCCTGCTGTGATAACGATCCTGGGAAGTGCAACACTTCTGATCGCTATCACGGCAGGAGAGATAGCCAATCTCTCCTGCCGTGATCCAGCCCCTCCCCCAAAAGGGGACTTAGACTTTTTTTGATTATGCCCCTCCACGCGTTTAGAGGCAGGGGAAAGGCCTAAGCTGGTTTTAGATACGTCTAAAACCAGTTTTGGTTATGGGTACTTGGACTATCAGGCTTTTTGATCGTCCAAGTACCCATTTAGGCCACTTTTTAGACATTTTTTTTTATTATGAGCCCCACAGCTGTTTGTGGATACCTATATATAATATAGATGAAAAGCTCCCATGTTACTTTAGGTATATGACCACTTTATATGGATAAGCAGATAATGGATGTTGTTTTTATGTCTATGTATTTTATGGAAATTTTTATGAATGTTTGATACTGAAATCCACTTAGATTTTAGGCGGTATATAAATGAGTTAAAATAAATAAATAAATATATTCAAAAGTTAAGGCAGCAGGGGCAGGTCTTACTTTGGAGCTATGTAACTAGGAACCACTTCTTATATCAATGATCTCCAATGCGCAGGCCCTGGCTGCATGGTGCCCCCAAAGTCTTCCACTGTGGCCCTTTAACAGTTAGTTAGAATGCTCTTTAAATCCTGTCAATGCATTAATTTCAATCATGCCAACTCAGATAGTTCATTATATAGGAGTCCTTTTACTAAGCCGAGCTAACCGATTTAGTGCGCGCTAACTGATTTAGCGTGCACTAACTGATTTAGCATGCATTAATGATTAGCACGTGCTAAATGCTAACACGTCCATAGAATATAATGGGCACGTTAGCATTTAGTGCGTGTTAACTGTTAGCGAGCACTAAATCAGCTAACGTGCCTTAATAAAAGAGGGGGTATATGCAGTGGCGTAGTAAGGGGATGGGGTGGTCCGCCTCAGGCGCTGTCTTGGTGAGGGCGCAGGCACCTGCTCCCTGCTCCTTCCGTGTCCCTCCCCACTCCCGCGCACGTGCGACTCTTCCCTTACCCTGTACCTCTGTAACATTCCTGGCATGAGCAGCAACCCCCAACCTGCTGTCGTGCCAGTGTCGGTTCTTCCACTGACATCACGTCCTGTACCCGTGCCTAGGAAGTGACATCAGAGGAAGAGCTAACACTGGTGCGACAGCAGGTTGGGGGGTGCTGTTCGCAGCAGGAATGTTAAAGAGGTACGGGGAAGGGAAGCGACACACACGGGGCAGGAGGGGTGGGGAAAAGAGCATGTGGAGCTGAAGGGTGGAGAAGAGGGTGGGGAAGAGGCCACTACGCCACTGATTACATGTCTTAAAAAAGGATTGTTGTAGGCCAAGTGTGTATGTAGGTCACTGTAGGCCAGGGATAGGACCTACTATGCTTGTGCTGTACAAAAGGTCAAAGGTCAGGAATCATATTTAGAAGCATGTACATGAAAAGTTCCTTCATGTTATGGCTCTATGTATCTGTGTTAACAGACTTTTTCAACTATGAACATTTTAAAATAAAAAAAAGAGGCACAGACTAACTGTAAACAGTCTCTTAAGTCTGTTATAAATATGCAAGACAAATTATGAAGCACGATTTGCTATGCTGGTAAACAATAAGCAGACATAGGAATTTCATTTGCTCCAGTTGACAAGCCACAGTTAACCCTTTATTTGGCGTTGTCGCTCAGAAGCAACATGTGTTTCCATGGCTCTTATGGGAGATCTACATCTCCAAATGCCTGTTACTTGGCACTGTTGCTCTCGTTCTACATCAAGTTACTTAATGCAGCCGTTTTCACCATCTGCCAATTAAAGGGTTAAGCGAGTTTATAAATATCCTGTTTCTGCTGTGGAATCAATATTTCATGTTTAATAATCACTTGATACATTAACTGCGAACAATCTCTTAAGTACTTAGGTGTCTCATGTATGGAATTTGCTACTGTTGACAGCCCAAACTAAAGTGAGTTTTTAAAATATATCCTTGAAGTGCTGTAGAATCAATATTAGTATTAATTTTTAATATTTAATACTCAATCTGAACAAGATAGTTTACAAACTTAGTAGTACATATGTGTAAGCTTGAAATCTTTGGTGGATTTTGGAGCTTTCTCATGTTCACACTGTGGCCCTATACATGAAAAAGGTTGGATGTTTTATATCATCATTTGAAACTCTGTGATGTCCCAGTCAAAGGAATTGATCAGATTCATCTGAAAAAACCTAGAGCTAGAAAAACTAAGATGCTCTAGATCTAAACTAAACTAAACTAAACTTTAGGTTTGTATACCGCATCATCTCCACATTCGTAGAGCTCGGCACGGTTTACAGGAGATGGGATAGAAAGGAACTACAATAAAGGGTTAGAGGTCCAAGTATGAGGAATTTTTAGATGGATTAGAATGCCAGAAATGCAGTAAGTATCACATTTTAGAGAATAGCCAGGTCTTCAGATGTTTGCGGAAAAGTTGGAGAGCTCAAGTTCCGAAGAGGGGAGGAAAGGTTGTTCCAGAGCTCGGTGATTCATGAATGTAATTTGCAGGTTTGGCAAGGTGATTTTTAAAAAATCTATGTAACATACCAACCCTAATTAATTTCTTGTAACAAATGTCTGCAAATTACTTTAAATGACGCTTGATGCATTATGTATACATATATGAAGGGGCCGCTGAAAAGTTCTCAGCCCAATCAAGAAGAGAATGATGTGGAGCCATGAAACTTACACTTTTCTTGACATTTTTTTGTTTCATTTCATATCTTTGAAATGAAAAGTGTCAAAAAAGTGTGGAATAACTTGTAAGTTTCATGGCTCCATATCATTCTCTTCTTGATTGGGCTGAGAACTTTTCTGCAGCCCCCTCGTATTTGATTCTATTAGCATTCGTCAAAAATTAGAAGCAGAAAAAAGTCTGATTTATATATATATATATATATATATATATATATACTAGTCTTATAGCCCGTTACATTAACGGGTTCTAGAATATATGTGTGTGTGTCTCTCTTTCTTTCTTTCTCTCTCTCTCTCCTTAGCCGCTTTCTTTCTTTCTGTCTTTCTTTTTCCTTGGCTGTCCATCACCACCCCTTGCCTGCTCCCCCTGTCCATTCTCCCTTCCTTTTACCTCCCCTGTGTCCTCCACCACCCCTTCACTGCTCTCCTTATGCAGCAGCAGCCCTTCTCCCTTTGTTTTACCTCCCCCCTGTCCATCAGCACTTCTTTCCTTCTCCCCCTGTCCAGCAGTAGGCGTCCCTTCCTTTTTCTCCCACCCTCCTCCTTCTTATCCCTATGATACACGTACCTTGCTCTGCCCCTAATCAGAGGTTCCCGACAGTCGCCCAGTTGCACCAATTGGAAAAGTTCCTTCTGCCGTATCCTGCACCCCTCCTGACATGGCTCCCGCTGTCTTTCTTTCTGTCTCTGTCCCTGGCCCCCTTTGTCTGTTTGTCTTTCTGTATATCTCCCTGCCCCTGTGTCTTTCTTCTTTTCTTTCTGTCTCCCTTCCTCCCTCTGTCTGTCTGTCCAAAGCAGCATTCCCTCCCCCTTCCATTTCCCTCCCCCCACACCAGTTCCCTGTGCCTGCATTAGCGTTTCCTCTACCCCCTTTCCCTTCCCACAGTCGCGACTACAAACACGGGCCCGAGTCCTTTGCCGCCCCCCTCCCCCCTTCCCTTCCCGCAGGTCCGACTACACATGGCAATTCAAGCAGCATGTGCAGCAGTGTTCACATGCTGCTTCGGGTCCTTCTACTGCCCTGATTTACTCTGGCATGTCCTGAGCAAATCAGGGCAGTAGAAGGGCCCGAAGCAGCGTGTGAAGACTGCTGGACACGCTGCTTAAATCGCCAGTCGGGCCCGCGGTAAGGGAAGGGGGGGGGGCGGCAAATGAGTCGGGTCCCGGGCAGCGGAAAGTTGCTGGGCTCCTCGGTGGGGGCGCTGAGTGGCCGCGATCCCTCTCCTCCCAGACACCCCCCCCTCCGCTGGAGGAACGGATATCGGCGGTTACAGCCGCTGGCTTTGGCGTCTTCTATCCACTGCGGCCAACCCTAGCGGAAAGAGGAAGTAGTCAGAGAGGGCGGCCCGCAGTAGACAGAAGACAGCAAAGCCAACGTTCTCTTCATTTAAAAGCGGGTGAGCCGGCGAGAAGGAGGAGGTGGTGGTTTTGGCAGTGAGTGAGGGCGGGAGGGGGGAGTCGCCGGCTGTGCTTTGCCGATCGCAGTGCCTTCTCCAACCTTCACCGGGCCCTTTGAAAGCAGCGCTAGGTGGAGAGTAGGGAGGCTGTTGTGAGGTAATACGCGCGCATGCGCACTCGTGCGGCCACATCCCAACAGAAAAGGGATCAGGGAACACGCTTGTTGCGAGTGCGCATGCGCGGGCTAGCATTTTATTATATAGATATATATATATATAATTTTTTTTGGTGCAGGGAGAAGGGAGAAGATGTTCTTATGACTCAAGTACACTTGTTAATGGCAGTTGGCATACCATAGTCTCATAATCGTACCAGCTTTAACATAATTCCTCTGATTGCATGTATGTAAAAAATAAGGAGAGAGGGTGAATCAATGTCAAAGCCACAACACAGTGTTTTGTCTAAGCAGTTTATCTGAAATGAGACAACATAAGGCTTTCTGTTCATAATGTGCTCAGTTAAGTTAACCCCTCACTCATGCCTCAAAGGCAGGGCCAGATTAATCAATAGGCACACTAGGCACATGCCTAGGACCCAAAACGATGAGGGGGCCCGCTGAAAGAGGACGACTCAACTTGCCGGCAACGAGCACCCCTCCCGGCATCAACCGCAATGGGCCCCCCTCCCGGCAGCAAAGGCAACGGGTGCCCCCTCCCGGCAGCAACGGCAACGAGCCCTCCTCCCGGCAGGAACCGCAATACAGCTGGATCTGTTACTGAAAGGTCCCACGATGACTTCTTCTGCGGGTCCATCCCCCTCCGACGTCACTTCTTCCAGAGCAAGTAAGTGATGTCAGAGGGGGATGGTCCGGCAGAAGCAGTCATCGCGGGACCTTCTAGTAACAGAGAAAGGGGACAGGGTGGTATGGAAGAGTTGTGAGAAGGATGGTATGGAAGGGTGGTGGAGGAAGAAAAAGGGGGCAGGGTGGTATGGAAGGGTTGTGAGAAGGATGGTATGGAAGGGTGGTAGAGGAAGAAAAAGGGGGCAAGGTGGTATGGAAGGATGGTGGGAAGGATGGTGGGGCAGCATGGTATGGAAGGGTGGTGGAGGGAGAGAAAGAGGGCAGATGCTGATGGAATTGTGTGTAGGGAAAGGGAAGGATACTGGATGGAATTGGGTTGGATGGAAAGAAAGGGTGCTGATGCTGATGGAAGTGGGGAGAAGGGAGAGGAGAGAGTGAAATGCTAGACCATGGGGGTGTGGGAGAGGGAAG
The DNA here is from genome assembly GCF_902459505.1 of Geotrypetes seraphini. NCBI lineage: Eukaryota > Metazoa > Chordata > Amphibia > Gymnophiona > Dermophiidae > Geotrypetes > Geotrypetes seraphini. Next base: position 347,193,303 of record NC_047085.1, read on the forward strand.
GGAAGAAGAGAGGAGAGAGATGCCATTCCATTGGAGGAGGGAATGGAAGAAGATGGATGCCAGACCAATGAAGGTGAAGGGAAAGATGGAAGGGAGAGGCATACAGTTTCTGGAAGTGGCACAGAAGGACAAAAGATAAAAGGAAGATATTGACAAGAAGATGAGGAGAGCAGAAACCAGACAAGCCAAAGGTAGAAATAAAATTTCTATTTATTTATTTTTTTTGCTTTAGGGGACATGCATCGCTGTTTCTGTGGTGTTCCATTGTATGTAGAGTCCAGCTTCTTGGTGGTTTTATTTAACCTTTGCCTATTTTATCCCCCCTTTTACAAAACTGTAGAGCATTTTTTTTAGCACGGGCTGTGGCTAAAAAACATACTACAGTTTGTAAAAGAGGGGAGAGGTTAGTTTGTGATTACATATTCCATACTAGGTGAAGATGTTTTCTGTGACCTGTTTGTGTGAAAGACATGGTTTTTTGTTAGCGTTGACTAGCCTTGTTTGGCGAAATGCATCAGGCATGGTTCTTGGGAGCACCTTGAATTAACCTGATTTGAATCTCCTTATTTTCTGCCAATCTTCTTTTGTTTCATGTTGGATTCTTTGGTGGACTGCTTGCCTTGTTGTTTCGTTGCAAGTTAACATACATGGAGTGGAACGTACTAGAGGAGTTACAGATTTGGTTGTTTATACATACATATGGGTTACAGTTGGTTGATGTAGAGTGAGGCAGTTAGAGGGGTTGTAAACTTGGTTATTAATATAGACTTATATTTCGGATAGTATTACTGCTTTTACAAATAATTGAACACTTTCATATATGCATGGAAAGGGTTCAGAGTTAAATTCCTGGGTAAGTAGGTGGGAAGGGAAGGAAGGGGGATTTGTTCAGGGATGTTTGGGGGTTGCATAGAAGAAAAACTGTGCACTGGCATACTAATCTTTGTTTTGAATAAAAAAAAAAAAAAAAGAAATACAAGTGGAAATAAAGAAGTAAAGAAGAAAACAGATAAATGGGGGCGGGACATGGGCGAGGCAGGGGTGAGGCATGGGAGGGGCATGGGCGGGTTAGGGCCAGGGGGACCCAGTGTACTTGTGTGCCTAGGGGCCCTCAAAGAATTAATCCTGCCCTGCTCAAAGGGGTTTGGTCTCAGCAACTGAATGTTTTATTATAGGCTGAAATTATTAGTAGGAATTATCCTTTATAAGAAAAATCACATTTCCAGAAGATTTAGATTCAGAAATCTATAATGACTCCAAGTGTTAATATTGGATAGCATGTGGAGCACCATTTTTTAAATTTTTATTTATATATCACTTATAACCTAAGTACTCAAGCATTTTCCCTATCTATCCTAGTGGGCTTATGCTCTATCTAAGGTACCTAGGGCAATGGGGGATTAAGTGACTTTGCCAGAGTCACAAGGAGCAGCATGGGATTTGAACCCACAGTCTAAGGATACTGAGGCTGTAGTTCTAACCATTGCACCACACACCTCCCTTTAGAAAGGACGCACAGATTAGAATTGAGATGCTTAGGTCAGGATGTCTCAAATTGCAATAGTATCTTAGAAATGGATCTGTTGACACAGAGCCTATTTTTAAATGCATAGAAAAATGGAAGCTGATGTGCTGGTTATGTGCAAGAAGAACAAGAAGAACATCAATTTTAGAAGAATAAGCAAAAAAATATATCAGTGGACATACAATGGGCATATATACATTTATGGTTTGAAATAGCAACTTGAATGTATATGTGCTAGAATATAAATGTTTGTGTTGGCCATTTTAAAAACATAAATGTTTATTTTTCCAGCAGCCATCATAGAGTCAGGTATCTCTTGCCAGTTTCACTTTTGGGAGGAAAGAAGGGGGGGGGGGGCTTCAGTTACTGTTGGATTAAGAAAGATGGCCTCCCCAAATCCCTGCAATGAAGCACTGCTAAACAGGGACACTTTTCAGAAACTTGGACAACCTGAACAGCAGGAATAAATCCTGGTGTCAATCTTTATAGACACAGAGGTGCATTCTCCTTCTCAAATGGTGAATATACAATTTTTAGGCCCCCAAAATGCCCAGACCATGGTCCCTTGCCAGATACACATTTTTTCAGTTTTAGATATGTATATCCACAGCTTTGTAAATTAAAGATTTCGGGCTCCTTTTACGAAGGTGCACTAGCGGTTTTAGCACACGCACCGGATTAGTGCGTGCTAGCCAAAAATCTATCGCCTGCTCAAAAGGAGGCAGTAGCGGCTAGCGTGTGCGGCAATTTAGCACGTGCTATTTCGCGCGTTAAGGCCCTAACGCGCCTTCGTAAAAGGAGCCCTTAGATGCTTGTGAACTATAATTAAGATTATCATTCTAAAAGTGTCAGTAAAAAAAAAAGCTTTTAGGTATTTTCAAAAAGTTTTTATAAGATGTATATAATTTTAGATTTACTGGTAAGTGATTCCAGGTAGAGGTAAAAATAAATGACAAAGTATGAGAAAGTAAATTCTTAGATTAAATACCCTTAATAGACAGATACATGAAAGAATGTGCATGAATAGATCTATGATTAGTTTGACTAAAAAATTAGAAATTATAGATGTTAAAGATTCTACTGATTGACCATGATAAATTTTAAAAGTTAAACAAACTTATCCTCAAAATAATAAGTCAAAGACCAATGACCCTCCAGTTGTGATGAATATAAGAAGGAATTCTTTGCAAAAACTTCTTATCTATAAATGCTGATTTTTATATACTTATTTGATTGCTAAAAGACCTCAAGTGTTCACGGCCATCTGTCTTTGGAGCAAGCCCTGTCAGAACAACCATCTGTGAACTATCATTGGTCTCATATGCCTTTCTTTTAATCCTTTGTCGCTATTGAATACGTGTTTATTGATAACTTATTTTTTATAAAAACTTTTAAATACTCAATTTGAAACTATTAATTTTTTTAAAGTAGTGACATAGCAAATATTAAATCTGAATAAAAATTGCTCCAATCTTCAAGCTTATTAAATTTCATAAAGCCTAAAATACTTTGCTTTTTAGCTGCTAGCTGTATAATGTAGCTTCAGGATTAACTCAGCTGGTATAAATGGCTCACAGCTGAGTTCCTTGTCATAATCCGCTATGCTTATGCTCTGCTTTGCTCAATGGAGCATCTCCGTTTCACTCAAATATGAGCTTCCTCGGGAGATCTTCAGCTATACATGCTAGATGTTAATTCTCATTTGGCCATCAATGAGCCTCTTACTCTGCCAGATAGCTCAGCGTAGAGAGTAGAGACAAGCTCCCTTGTTATTGGCATATTAAGATGCTTGTAAAAACATCTGTATTTGTGGAAGCTTTTTTAGATAGATGAGAAGTACTATTTAATGAGGAATGATAGATGCAGAATGAGTAATTCTTATGTCATAGTATTGTTATATTATGTTATTGATTTTATTTGTATTTTATGCATGTATTTCTGTAACATAAGAATTACCATATTGGGACAGACTAAGGGCTCCTTTTACTAAGGTGCGCTAGCGTTTTTAGCGCACGCAGGAAATTATCACACACTACACCGCGTGCTATGCTTCTAGAACTGCCAGCTCAATACTGGCGTTAAGGTCTAGCACGCACGGCAGTGTAGCGCGTGCTATTCCGTGTGTTAAAGCCCTAACACGGCTTAGTAAAAGGATCCCTAAAGGTCCATCAAGCCCAGTGTCCTGTTTCCAGCAGTGGCTAACCCAACTTCCAAGTATCTAGTTAGACCTCAAGTAATAAACAGTTTTTATGCTGATTATCCTACGGATAAGCAGTGGATTTGCTCAAGCGGGATATAAACTTATCCCAAGGCAGAATATAAGTTTGTTTTATTTTTTTAAAAAACCTGATGTAAGGCAATTTAAACTGTAAAAACATTTTCTAAGTACATTATTTATCTGTTGTTGAAAAATAAGATTTGATAAATCACCTGAACCAGATGGTATACATCTCAGGATTCTGAAAGAACTCAAACATGAAATTGCTGATCTGCAGTTAGTGATCTGTAATCTGTCACTATAATCATCTGTAATACCTGAAAGATTGAAGGATGGTCAATATTATAACAATTTTTAAAAAGGGTTCTAGGGGAGATATAGGAAATTACAGACTGGTAAGCCTGACTTCAGTGTCAGTCAAAATAGTGGAAACAATTATAAAAAATAAAATTGTGGAACACATAGACAAACATGATTTAATGGGACAGAGTCAGCATGGGTTCAGCCAAAGGAGATTTTGCCTCACCAATTTGCTTGACTTCTTTGAAGGTGTGAATTAACATTTTGATAAAGGTAACCCAGATGAAGTAGTGTTGTATCTAGATTTTCAGATAGCTTTTCACAAAGTTCTTCATGAGAGGCTCCTGAGAAAATTATAGGATAGTAGGCAAAATTCAGTTGTGGATTAGGAACTGATTATCTGACAGAAAACAGAGGGTAGGGTTAAATGGCCATTTTACTTAACGGAGGAGGATAAATAGTGGAGTGCCGCAGGGATCTGTACTGGGATCAGTGTTATTTAACTTATTTATATATGATCTGGAAATTGTAATGATGAGTGAGATGATTAAATTTGCAGATGACACTAAAATGTTCAAAGTTGTTAAAATGCAAGCAGACTGTGAAAAATTGCAGGCAGTCCTTAGGAAACTGGAAGACTGGGTGTCTATATGGCAGATAAAATCTAATGCTTTCCTGGCAGTTCCAAAACCTCATTAATAATGATGTAATACCCATCTCGGAGGGTGTGTGTGTGTGTGTGTGTGTGTGCATGTGTATATGTGTGTGTGTGTGTGTGTGTGTGGAGAGGAAGTCATATTATATTGGAACTTAGAAAGTAAAATGAATAATTACTGGTTTGTTGAGACCAGTAATGAGAATGAATGTGATTGTTGGGCAGACTGGATGGACCTCACAGCTGATTTATCTGCCGTCATTTGCTATGTTACAATGAGATGTTGTGCCTTTCAGTGTGGTGCTCCCAGCCTGTAGGATAAGTGTCTTTAGCATGTCATTGTGAAACCAACTACAGTGGTGCCTCGCTTAACGAACGCCTCACACAACGAACGCTGCACACAACGAACTTCATGTCTTGATTCACACAACGAACTTCGTTTCACACAACGAACTTCACACAACGAACTTCGTTTCACACAACGAACTTCGTTTCACACAACGAAGTCGCCCGAGCTGCCGATGTATTGCATCCTTCCGCGCAGGCACTGCAGGCAGTCGTTAGTCACTGCGCTTAACTGCCCTCTCTCACTGTATACAGTCGTCCTTTTAAGATAAACTCAATATTTTTTATATATCATGGCTTCTAAAAAAAGCAGGAAGGTGATTTCTGTTGAAATGAAACGGGAAATAATTAGAAGGAGTGAATGTGGGGTAAAACAGTGTGACCTCGTCAAAGAGTTTGGCCTCAGCAAGACCACCATTTTCACCATTTTGACAAATTTATCTTTTTTTATGTCATCTTAGCATATTTTATGCTGCAGAACGAATTATTTTTTTTAACATGTATTGTTATGGGAAAACGCGTTTCACATAACGAACTTTTCGCATAACAAACTTGCTCCTGGAACCAATTAAGTTCGTTGTGTGAGGCACCACTGTATTTGCACTTTTGTAAGTTAACAAAAGCTTAGCATTTTGAATATACTGTATGTTTAGTTGAATTGGTACAGATTGCGCTTTCAGTTTTTGTCTCTGTTTTATATGATTTTATTGTGATCTGCCTTAGGGCTTTACTTTCAGCCGCAGGCAGAATATCGGATATGAATAAATAAACTATGCAGACCTCAAGTGTGGCCAATGTTAAAAATAGGCTGATTCTACATTTTAATAGTTAAAATTTATAGAAAATGCAGTTTAGGAAAGAAATCTAGGCTTACTGATTTTTCCAAAGACTAGGCTAATAACTATGAATATCTCTCGTAATATGAAATTGCAATATGATGAGGTAGGCTAGATGCCATAGAATTTTCCTAAATTTTTATTCCTATTTTTTTTGGTTGTTGGTGTAATAAATTCAAATTACTTATTTTGAAAGAATTTACACCCCCCTCCACCCTTTACCCTTTATAAAACCATGCAAGGGGTTTTTAGTGTTAGCCGGCTCGCTGAATGCTCTGCGCTGCTCTGACACTCATAGGAACATGACACCCCTGTTTGTATTTTATGGAAATCCTATGTGATGGTGTGAACAGGCATAGGGCAAAAATCCTTCACAAACACAGCTAGACCATAGTTTAAAAGTAAATAAAATCCCTTTAATAATGTGGTCCCCAAAATAAAAAAATAAAAAAACAGGCACAAACCTGTTACTTTCATAGGCTCATGAGTATACATAAAGCAGCTTGTAGTTCAATAGCAAACAAAAGGGTGTGATTCCTATAATACCACAGATTTATCACAGTGTGCACAAAGCTTGCAAAGTCAAAGGTTTTTCCTACCTTATGGCTACTCCTCCATAAAAATATAGTTTTATGGCACTACTTTGGAGGTCTCATTCTTCCTGCTGTGAGCTTCCCTGGCTTGTCTTTACTGTGGGCTCTGAGCCCTATAGAGCAGTGGCCCCCAACCCTGTCCTGGGGGACCACTAGCCATTCGGGTTTTCAGGATAGCCCTAATGAAGATGCATGAAAGAGATTTGCATGTAATGAAGATGATAGGAGTGCAGATCTGACCCATGCATATTCATTAGGGCTATCCTGAAAACCTGACTGGCTAGTGATCCTCCAGGACAGGGTTGGGGACCACTGCTCTAGATGAAGGCTCCTTAAGTGTCTCTGTAAAGGACTGTGCTTAAGAAAGGATGTTTCCTATACTCTGCTCAACTTCTATACATGTAACCACTACATGCACAGTGATCACATGAATGCTAGCAAGTTGATCAGGGAATGTTCAATTATATGGCAGTTTGCCCTGTTCCCTCTGTAGATATTGCAGTTTCCTATACCTTCCATCACATATCGTCTCCCTCAGTTCAACTTCATCAATTAGGTCCAGAATTCTGGTACTCTTGGCCAGCTCAGTGATGCACATCAAAATGGAAGGGCTGGAGACTCATGAACCACTATATATTTTGACCACTGGCCTCCTTATGTTGGGCCAGCCACTTGAGGGCTGATGGTCAATTAGGATAAATCATCAAGATAAACAGTTTTGGAATGTTTTTGGTACTGACCTAAAAGCCATAGCATCTCCTCGAGTACAGCATAGTTCTCACAAAGAAGAAGTTACAGACTGATGAAGGCTATGGGACTCTACCAAGGTCCGCCTCTGATGCATCAGTCTGAAAAATGCACATTGAAGTCAGAACTGAGTAGGACTGACTCTAAGCATAGGACATCTTTCAGGCTTGGAAGGTGTTGTCCATCTCAGTTGACTAGTCAACCATATCTGAAGCCTTCTGTAGGAGGTAAGTCATTGCATTTTTTTTCTGCAAAATTCAGAATGAGCCATCTATATAATAAAACCGTAGGCGGCGCATGCGCAGTCTTATCAGCGTGCTTCCATGATCCGTATGTCCGTGGCCGCCAAGACTGCAGCATGCCCCGCGCTTACTACGGCCCCACGTGCAGCTGAGTTCGGCATGGCGGTTTCCCCAGATAGGGGAAGTCGAACAACTCACTCCCGACGTGCAGCTGAGTTCGGCACGGCGGTTTCCCCAAATAGGGGAAGTCGAAAAACTCACTCCCGGCTCTCCTCGGCACGGCAGTTTCCCCAGATAGGGGAAGCCGAACAGCTCACTCCCGCCTCATGGTCCTGCCGCCGCTCCTGTTCACAGCGGCCTGTAGGACCAACGACTCCCCCCCCCCCATCCTCCCGCAACAGCCGCTACCGCTCATGTTCAAAGCGGCCTGCTGAGGTTCGCGGCCGGCTGTAGCGAACCTCTCAGGCCGCTCTCCACATGGTAGCACGTTCCCTCTGACGCGATTGCTACCGAGTTGGAGAGCGGCCTGCGAGGTTCGTTACAGCCAGCCGCGAACCTCAGCAGGCCGCTTTGAACAGGAGCGGTTGCGGGAAGGGGGGGAGGAGTTTTAACAGGATTAGAATTTTAACAGGAGGAGTCGCCGAAAAAAAACCTTCAGCAGCAGCAGGCCAGCACGCGGGAAGGGAAGGGGGAGGGGCCGAACGGAGCAGGGCAGCTTACGGTAAGAGAAGGGAATGGGGGGTGGGGGAAAATGCTTCTACTACTCAGCAGGGACCTGGAGGGGAAGGGAAATACCGCTGCTGCTTATGCAAAGGAAAGTGGTGGTGGGGGAAGAGAAGGGAATGGGGGGTGGGTGGGGGGGAAATGCTGCTACTACTTCACAGGGATCTGGAGGGGAAGGGAAATACCGCTGCTGCTTCTGCAAAGGAAAGTGGGGTGGGCGGGGGGGGGAGACACAGAAAGAAATACAGACAGACAAAGGAGGCTAGGGAGAGAGACAGACAGAAAGAAAGAAAGACAGGGGACCAAAGAGAGACAGAAAGAAAGACAGACAGACAGACAAAGGGTGCCAGGGAGAGAGAGAGAAAAATTGCAGGAGGGAGAGAGACAGAAAGAAAGGAAGAAAGAGACAGGAGCAGGGAGAGAGACATAAATAAAGAAAGACAGACAGCCATATATTCTAGCACCCGTTAATGTAACGGGCTTAAATACTAGTCAGTAATAATCAACCAGTTGGAGGAATGCACACCCTTGGTTCTTGGCCTGAGCGATGGGTATGTAGGTGATGTCATCTGTTTTCATACTTCGTATTCTCCCAGAAAGTATTTCTTCAGGTCTGCTATTAACTCAGCTTCCAGTATACTAACAATACAGCTTTTGTTTGGATCAACTATGTCTTCCAGTCTGCACAGTAGCTTACAATCTCATCCAAATATACTGCCTCATAACTGCCATGGGACCTCAAAAGGTCAACCAGGGATTAGAACACAGCATGAAGTCCTAACCGCTCTAACCCTGAGGCACAGAGAAGGTCACTCTCTCCTTGGTACTTGCTAATTCCATTTGGTCAAGTCCAGTGTAGAAGTGAACTGGGCTCTAAGGCCCTGATTCTATAAAAGATGCCTAAGTCCCATATAGCGATAAGCCGGACATAGGCATCCAAACTAAATGGTTAATGAGCCATTTAAGGGTTTTAATGAGCGATAATTGGCACATGGCCATCCAAAGGATATGGATGTCACTTTATAGGCACTTCCACAATTTCATGGATGCCCCTTGGGAAAACTCATGCTTAACAGAATAGGCGTGGGCATGGTCTGGGCGAGACTTTAATATGGGCGTCCTTCGATTCTGAGCAACCTAGGGCTTCCATCTTATGCTTACATGGTAAGCGAATGAAAACTAGGTCTACTTTTGTGTATAGTTTGGGCTTCAGATAGACCTGAGTTCTATGGACAGGCACAGTTTGGACGTCCTTAATGTGTTCTTCTAAATAGCTCTCTGGGTTTTTATTTTTGCTTTATTAAGTTCAAAATACATTTAATAAGGTACCACATAAACATGGCACATCAAAACGATATATTGCATGCAAAACCTTCTATTTTTGTGGACAAAGCAATGCTAATTAGAGGAAAAGCTCCATTAACTGTAGCACAGCATATGAAAAACACAGCTTTATGTTTCTTGCTTAGAAGCTACCTTTTTTTTCTAACTAAACAGTGCTCCAATCAGCTCATTACTAAAAGCAAGGAAAGTACATAAAAATATATAGATTGCATACATAACTTCATTTGTAAAAGCTTAAAAACAGAAAAGAAACAGATACAGACCTTAACATAGCTTCTATTTAATTGCAAATGGAGATGTGCAGCTGCATAATGCTGACCTCATTGTGAGATCATCAAAGTGCATCTGCAAGGTAGAATGTCACAATTACCGTATTTTGTGCTCTATATGATGCACTTTTTTCCCAAAAAATTGGTTGGAAATAAGGGTGTATCTTATAGAATGAATACCTCCCCCTCGGACCTTAATTCCTTTGGCGGTCCAGCGCTGTAGGGCAGGAGCTTTCAGCCTCCTGCCCTTTCCTCCAGCTGACTCCAACTATGTAGACACCGCTGTCTATAAGCTTACCCTCAGTGTTGCTCCACACCGGCACAGAGGAAGAGTTGCTGAAGCACGTCTGTTCAGCTCCCTGATTTTGGCACCAGTGGGGGAAGGCAGCATAAAACCACCATAGCAGACAAAAAAAAAAGTTTTCAGCTCTGGCGGCGCTGTGTAAAAGGGAGAAGGACCTCTGACGGTGCATTGCCACTGCCCTGCTTGAAACACGAAGACTCCCATTGACATTGGGACTGGGAAAGAGCCAGCAAAGCAGTAACATTTCTCTTCAGGGTCCTTCCTCCGGCTGACTCCCTCCAGACCTTTCCTCCAGCTGACTCCCACAGCACAGGACAAGGCAGGAAGCAAAACGCTCGCACTTACCTTCTGACACCACTTTGAGGAATTGAGGTAAAGGGGGGCCTGCCTGCTTGCTTGTCTTAATATGGGGGCCCTATTGGGGAGGCCCTGCTGGGGGAGGGGGCCCTGCCTGCTTGTCACTAGGCCTGCCTGCCACCAGGCCACTAGGTGCTACTAAGCCTGCCTACCCTGTCCCTGCCTGACCTCTGCCTTGTCCCTGCCCTGTGCCCTATCCCGGCCAGCCCTGTGCCCTGTCCTGGCTTACCCTGTACCCTGTCCCAGTGTGCCCTGTCCCGGCCTACCACTAGACCACCAGAGGGGGGACAGGGTATAGAGTCTGATAGGGGGGGTTAGGGTACAGAGCCTGTCAAGGAGTGTGGGGTTGGGTGCAGATCCTGGAAGGGAGAATTTGGTTCAGAATGGTTTTTTTTGTTTTCCTTCTCTAAATTTAGGGTGCGTCTTATGGTCAGGTGCATCTTATGGAATGAAAAATACGGTAAAATATGTGCTGGGATTTGAACCTAAGACCTCTGGAAGATGGGCACAGGGCTTGTACCCATTGAGCCAAAGCAGCTTCTACAAGTCATTCTTCCTCACATCTGATATGATAGCTTAGGGATCTGCTAAGCTATGATCTTGTCATGACCTTCACATGGCTAGGATCACTAAGCTCTCATGGCAGGAACCCCCATAACCAAGAGGAAGCAGCTGTGGCTCACTGGGTAAAAGTCCTGTGCTCATCTTCCAGAGGTCTTAGGTTCAAATCCCAGCACATATTTTACTGGTTTTTAGCACAGGGAGCTGCGCTGAATGCCCCATGTTGCTCTCGACGCTCATAGGCTCCTTGCGCTAAAAAACGCTATTGCGGTTTAGTAAAAGGGGGCCATAGTGCAAAATATAGACAGCATATATAAATTCTCAAAATGGATACATTTTGATCACTAAATTGAAAATAAAATCATTTTTCCTACCTTTGTTTGGTAATTTCATCAGTCATTCTTCTGACTGTGCATCCAATATTTCTTCTCTTCTTCAGCCTTCTGCATGCTTCCTCCCCTCCAGATCTCATTCCCTCCCCAAACTTTTTCTTTATTTCACCCTGCCCCCTTCTTTCTTTCTCTCTCCATGCCCCCATTCTTTCTCTATGACTGTCTTTCTCTCTCTCTCTCTCTCCGTGCCCCATTTCTTTCTTTTACCCTGCCCCCTTCTTTCCTTCTCTCTCCATGCCCCCTTTCTTTCTGTATGTCTGTCTTTCTCTCTCTCTCTCTCTCCGTGCCCCATTTCTTTCTTTCTTTCACCCTGCCCCTTCTTTCTTTCTCTCTCCATGCCCCCTTTCTTTCTCTATGTCTTTGTCTCTTTCTCCGTGCCCCATTTCTTTCTTTCTTTCACCCTGCCCCCTTCTTTCTTTGTCTCTCCATGCCCCCTTTCTTTCTCTATGTCTGTCTTTCTCTCTCTCCGTGCCCCATTTTTTTTTCTTTCTTTGTTTCACCCTGCCCCCTTTCTTTCTTTCTGGCTCCCTGTCCCCCCCTTTTTTCCTTTCTTTCTCCCTGCCCTCCCCTATGCCACCACCATTGGGAAACATGCTGCTGCCACCGCCACCGTGGAAAGGATGCCACTGCCGCCATTGGGAAGATGCCAGCGCCGAGTTCTCCCTCCCTGCCTTTCTTCCCCGCGGGGACGACCAATTCTCGCTGCCCGACATCAACTCTAACGTCGGAGAGGACGTTCCAGGCCAGCCAGGAAGCGATTGGCTGTCCCAGAACGTCCTTTCCGATGTCAGAATTGACGTCGGGTGGCGAGAGTTGGTCGGCTCCAAGGGGAAGAAAATCAGGGAGGGAGAACTCGGCGTCGGCTTGTTCCCGATGGTGGCAGTGGTAGCCTTAACCCAGCTGGTGGCCAGCTGTGCACCCCCTTGGGGTGTGAACCCGGGGCGGACTGCACCCCCGCCCCCCCTTGTTACGCCACTACTTCTAACAACATTTTTTTAAAAAAATTTCAGTTGCTGAAAATACACAGGAACAAACTCTCTCAATAGCCCATAAAACCCAACATCCTATCCCTGCCAGTGGTCAATCTAGTTCATGTGTGAGTGCACAACAGATCCTAAACAGGAGATCCATTCCCTTTTTTGCTCGTTCCCAAGGATCGTGATCTTAAAATTTGCATAGCTAATGCACCCGTCCTCTAAACTCTTGTCCTCAACATGTAAAACCCAGATTCATTAAAAGCTTTTGAACTGGGAGATATAGGGATCACCCCCTCTCAGTTCTAGGAAAGAGCAATAGAAAATAATCACCCCATCAACAGGGCCGGATTTAGATGAAAAGAAGCCCTAGGCTATTCCACTTATGAGGCCCTTTCACCTCCCATTTTTAAGTTTGTAAATTACATGAGAGATAATAAAATACATCATTACTGTGATATATATATCAATATGTTAAATGAAACATGTTATTGGTACTAACCTTTATAAAAAATGTGACACGGATAATAAATAAAAAAAAGTCGAGAACACTTATTTGGACATTTATTCTCAGCACCATATATAGTACTTGTAACAATAACTAATCAAACATAACACACAACATTGCCCCTTCCTATGTCCATAGTGCCCCCAGTGCGTCCTTCCTCACCTCATCCCCCCCCCTCTGATGCCTGCCTGCCTCCCATTCCCCTTCCATTGAACACCCCCCATGCCATCCTGCCTGCCTGCCTTCCATTAAACCCCCCCACCCCCCTCCGATGCCAGTCTGGGCCGCCCTGTCCTGACGGATCCATGTTTTGCCTCTCTCCCCACGGGGCTGGGCTTTGCCCAGCTGTTTCCGGACTGACGTCTTTCCCTCCCCGATCCTCCTCCCAGGGCGAGAAAAAGAAAGGGAGAAGCCAAGTCGGCGCCCCATTGCGGCCGGAGCTGGTTCCAATCCCGAAGCGTAGAATTTCTCCTTATTTTCGGTTCAATGTTTTAGTGTTCACTGTTTTTAGAATAGTGTAATTTTAATTTTGCTAACAATTTGAATGTAGGCCCCTCTTGATCTTGAGGCCCTAGGCTGAAGCCTAGTTAGCCTATAGGAAAATCCGGCCCTGCCCATCAAGCTCTGCTGGGTATTTCTAAGTATCATGGACTATGGCAGAACCCACTGGACTTGATGGGCCATTACATTGGTCTGTTATGGAATTTCTTGTGTTAATATGTTTCGGAAAGAATTTACTAAAATAAATCACAGTCCTCTTTAAAAGCTGCAAAGTTTTCAGTTGCCTACTAGCATTATAATTATAATGCTGGATATAAATTTATATAAAATATATTCTCTGGATCATGTATCTATTCTAGAAGAAGTGAGAGTGAGAAAGAAAACTATATTAGCACTGTAACTACTTAGTATTACATTTGCATTGTCTGTCTGACCAAAGTTGACATCTCCTGCCAGCAAAGGTGTTCAGACAACCAAAAACACCTCTATTAATACTTCGTGTTCTGACACTTGAAGACAATGAGAGGACAGTCAGGTACTTTTCTTGGGATTAAAACTGTCAGTACTTAATGTACCCTGTAATACAGAATTTGAATGTCTGTCAAATCAATTCAATAAATATTTTGCAGTAGTATATTATTCCTATCCACTCTCATCCCTTTCTTTAGCACATCAAAGGATTACTTTATATTTCTTTGAATGTTTGCATCCAAAATTGCAGAATAGAAATTTTTAGTAAAGGGTTAAGATTTTTCATCCATAGAAGCAAGTCAAAGAGCCTTACCTACAGAATACAGTTAACTGTCAAATGACTTCTACATGGATTCAAAATTATTCTTCCAACCCAACAGAATGTAGAAAGACTTACCTGTATACAAAAGTGCTCGAGAATGCCTGTCAATTTGAGAGCAAAATAACTCTTCATTTACTTTCAAACAATTTTTTTGATGACAACTATATAACCCCATACCAAAACTCTGAAACCATAGCCATCCAAGGACCTGTTGATTCTTATAGTCCTTGGAAGATGAACACAATTCCCCCCCTTCCCCTCAAAAAAAGATTCTATTCCACATTAAAGTAACAAACCCACCCTCCCACCCATCCCTAAACCAAAGTAATGATATACAAATGAATGCTAAGTAAGAAGATTTGAGGTACAAGGTCTATAGGTTAGCATGGTTAAGGACCAAGCTCCGAGTCCTGGCAGGAAGGGCCTTATAGGGCTCACAGATTGACCAAAACCTATTTTTCCTTTTATAGGTTAAGCAGGCATCTTTAGCTTCCCATAGCAGTAATTGATGCATCAAATGCAATGGGGTAAAATTTTGCATGAGGGAAAAAATGGCAAAAAGGCACAAAACCTCCCCCTCCCCACGATATGCCCTGACCTCCTCCCATGGCTTCTGGTATCACCTATATGCTGATGACTCCCAGATCTACCTCTCTATACCCGAAATTTCAGCTAAAGTCCAAGGAGAAGTTTATGCCTTTTTGGCTGACATTGCTGCCTACAAGTCCTGCCATCATCTGAAACTAAATATGTCCAAGATTAAGCTGCTCCTCTTTCCACCTAAACTATCTGCTCCTCCTCCTCCTTTTTCCATTTTAGTAAATAATACTGTCATTGTTCCAGTCTCCTTTGTACGCAACATTGGCTTCGTCCTCTCATTTTCTACGCATAACCAACAAGCTGCTAAGACCTGTCGCTTCCATCTCTTCAATATCACCAAAATTCACCCCTTCCTCTCTGAGCACACTACTCGGACCCTTGCCCACACTCTTATAACCTCACGTCTAGATTACTGCAATCTGCTTCTAACTGGTCTCCTGCAATGTCGCCTCTCCCCCTTGCAATCTGTGCAAAACTCTGCTGCATGACTCATCTTCTACCAACCTCGCTACACTCATGTCACTCCTCTCCTTAAATCACTTCACTGGCTCTCTATTCACCATCGCATACAGTTCAAGTTCCTATTGCTGACCTACAAGTGTGCTCATTCTGTTGCCCCTCAATATCTCTCCTCTCTTCTCTCTCCTTATACACCTCCCAGAGAACTCCATTCCTCAGATAAACTGCTCTTAGCTGTACCCTTCTCCTCCACTGCTAATTCCAGACTTCATTCCTTTCATCTAGCTGCCCCCTATGCCTGGAATAAATTACCTGAGTTTATCCACCAAGCTCCTTCTCTTACCATGTTTAAAAGCAGACTGAAAACCCACCTTTTGATATAGCCTTCAATCCTTAACCCTAGTCCTCACTGTTCACCAACCCAGCCAGATGATTAACCATTCCCATTAATTGTATCCATGACATCCCGTTTGTCTGTCTTGTCTTTTTAGATTGTAAGCTCTTTCACCACAGGGACTGTTTTCTTCTTCTTTGTGACTCTGTACAGTGCTGCGTACGTCTGATAGTGCTATAGAAATAATGAATAATAGTAGTAGTAGTAGTAGTAGTATTCAGTGATACTTAGTGGGTGGGAACAGCTCCTGGCTGGCTGCATTCCACTTAGCCAGCTATCTGTTGATATTCAGAGGGAGAGGGCAAGCTATCTCTTGCTGAATGTCTGGTTTGGCAGATTGGCTGGTGACCAGCTATGTTCAGCAGCTGGAAGGCTAAGGCTAGCGGCTAGACAGACCCACCTAAAAAGCAGGTCTGTCTTTCATCACTTTGCCTTAGCCAGCCAGCTGCTGAATAACAACTTGGCAGGCTAAGTCTGAGGCGGCGAACTTTGACCTGGATATTCAATGCAAGTGGCCAGATATGGCACCAGCATTGAATATCCATGACCACCGAGATCCTGGCCATATCCAGGGATTACATTATTTCATTAGGGTTCATGTCACAGATAACTTGATTTCTGTTTGCACTGGGGATTACAGAATTACAAGATTCCTCCCCAAAATGAGCCAATACATTTCTATGGGAGAAGCTCCACCTATATATGTAACTGCCATTTTTTTCTAGTTCTTTATACATGTATTTGGCTCATAAATGTTAATGTTTTCTTTATAAAATTACCTCCTTAATGTGCATAGTGTACATGGATTTTCAACGCTGAAATTACTCATTTTTTTCTCACTCTGAAAATCAGCAAATGCAAGGTAGGCATGCTAACTCATTCAAAAACACCTGCTGTCTGTGCTGACCGCCAAGTAGGAAGACCATAAAATAGACTGCATAGAGCTGAAAATCATATGGTATATACAGCACATGCACTATTTTCCTCCCAGATATGAACAAGCCCATAGGAAATACTTTATACTTTATTCTGCAATGGGTGCAAGGCTCATACACTTTCGGCTGCATTTGAGAATGGCAATTTTCATTTTGATGATTCCGCCCAAGCAAATGTCTGCTTTCCTGGTGAAATTCCCAAGAAAACTGCCTTGTTCGTTGTATTATTCTAAACTATGAAACGGTAGAACAAATTCCTATAATGGGATTGGCAGTTCATCACTCCAGGCTATATTTGATATCAGTGTGGGATGGATTCTATTACACTACTGGAATCTTTCTTTTGCCACCTGCTCAAATCTACCATATGCTTATCAGTTAAACTGAAATTAATCCAAACTGTGGAGATATTTTCTACACCAATTTAATTTTTTTTAATCTTAGAAACAGCATGAATTTTATAGTTTCTCCTCCTA
Source organism: Geotrypetes seraphini (assembly GCF_902459505.1). Classification (NCBI taxonomy): domain Eukaryota; kingdom Metazoa; phylum Chordata; class Amphibia; order Gymnophiona; family Dermophiidae; genus Geotrypetes; species Geotrypetes seraphini. Next base: position 347,210,354 of record NC_047085.1, read on the forward strand.
CCCTTTCTGCAACGCCCTACTGTTTTCTGAGTTGGAAGGCAGCACTATCCACAAAACACAGGCAGGTTTTAAAACTCCTCTATAATGCTGAGTTATAGCAGTATGCTGGTTCTGGAGAAAACTGGATTTGTTGCAGATTGTCCTATGGTAATTTTCTAACTTGGTGTTCATTAGTCATAAAAGGGACCTGTTACTAACCTTCGTTAGACAGCTAACGCAGTGTTATCAGTGCAGGCCACAGGCAGTAGAATGCTTTTTTGTTTGGGGGCTCAAAAGCTCTGCCCTAGCCCCAGCAGGATCCTATGGCACAATCTCTCTCTCCAGCTCTAGACTCTCCAGTTGCTGTAATTTAAAATGTTCAGGCAGCCATTGCGCAGCATCAATTAGCAGGCCTGCCCCGGAAGTCTTCATTCTGCAGCGACTTCCTGTTCCTGTGTAGGTGGGATGCTGCAGAATGAAGGTTACAAGCAGGCCTGCCCGAACATTTAAAATTACAGCAGCTGGGAGGAGGTAGGTGGGGGAATAGAGCCATAACTGACTCTTCTGACTGTCAATTTTTGGGGAGTCCATGGCCCCTGTGGCCTCCTCCGTTTCGACGTCTATGGTGCAGGCCATGATACTATCTACTGTGCTAAAACAGGGGCTTTCCAGTCCTCAACTCGTTACCCCTCTTTATTATATATGACCAGACTCAAGTACATGTGGCATTCTGCTTTCTTTTCTATTGCATCACCTCTTTGGAACTCCTTTTCTACCGAGATCCCCTCAGAGTCTTCTTACCTCTGATTTTGGGCCTTATTGAAGGCTGACCTGTTCTCACAGTCTAGATTCTATAAAAGACACCTACAGTTATGTGCCTAGATTGGCAAACCTAGCCGATCTAGGTACCTAACTTAATTATTTAAACTGCTTAATTGGCACTGATAATGAGCAATTAGCACTTCGTAATTGGCATAAATTGCAGTTACTTAGATGGTAGGTGAGGTTAGAGGACAAATCATGGGTGTGTTTGGTTTGGAGGCACCTGTTTTGGACTTAGGCAAACTTAATTAGGCCAAGAAAACCCTGGTATAAATAGGGTACGCCTAAGGTTAGGATGCCTATAGGTGCCTAGGCCCAATCTAAGTGCCGCTAGGTGTGATTCTATACATGGCACCTAACTTATGATTAATTCAAAAACTCAGGAATTATATATATACTTTAATTGGCATTCAAACAATGATTATCTTTAAATCTCAATGCCTCTCTATATTTTTTTTAATTTATAAACACTTAATTAAAAATATTAATATGTGATGTGCACAGTAACCTCCACCATAGTCATATCTCAAAAGATAAAAAGGACCATGATTTGTAAGGAACCATCTTAGCACAATCATGTTCCCATACCTATTCCAGATAAAAATAAATTACAGTAAGACTAGTTTGTTAAATTTTCATTATTTTATACATATCTAGTTTAAACATATGGAAACAACAAAACTGCACTTATCTGCCAAGGGTCAATGACGTCTCCAACACCCTAATTGCCAAAGTGAAGTTTAAATTTCTGTGCTACTCAATCAGTCCTTTGAATCAGTTCACAAATTTTCATTTTCAAATAACCAGCTGCCCTCCACTCAAGCTGAGTTTCGAGTTTGTCATCAGGGAGAACAGATAAACCCTAGGAGGAACTGATTAAACAGACACTAATTAGTGTCCTCATTTATTTCGCTATAAATCATCTTAAACTTATCTTGCATATCATTCTTCACATACTCTGTGGCCTTAAGCCAACACCTGGTACTTCATAAGAATGGGCTGTCTAGAAAGGGCTCCATTTTAAATGCACTAGCTTAGTCACATGTTTGCCAAGGAACTAATCAGGCCCTTGTTACTAAAAATTACCCAATAGTTATTGCAAAAGACTCAAATAATAATAATAATTTTATTTCTTGTAATGGTGGGCCATTCAATTTCATGATTGAGCCCAAATGGGGTTATTGTATTCCATGTGTAAATGAGCTTTTGTTCCCTGTAAAGTAATGTATGAGAAATGTCCCCTCCATATCATAGATTTATTTTTAGCAATACCACAAAATGTAGTTGTTTTAACGTGTGGCCGGACTGCACCTAATGTTCCATAAGTAGAGCTTCCTTCTTGTTGGTACGAATAGTACTCAAGTGCTCAGATATTCTTATTTTGATGGGCGATTCGTATACTGGAAACACATATCAAAAGCTAGAGCAATAACTGATTGTAAGTCATCATATGTTATTTTTATGATACAATGCCCAAGCCCTTGAATATATGTAGGATGTACGACCCATCCTGTGAATATCATACTCAACGAGCACAAATCAAGGGTACATGCAGGCAGTGAAACAGCTCCATTGGTCTGTCATTGGACCCTTTGTAAACATACTTTATCTGATCTTAGATGGAGAATTATTGATACTGTACATGTAGGGTGGGAGGGTGGCAACATTGAATGCACTTTAAATCTAAAAGAACTACGGTGGATTCATGAATTAAACACCATGTTCCCTCATGGTTTGAATGAAACCAGTGACTGGATGACATCAGCTGTTTAATCTCCTTTGTGGGCGGGTATAATGTATGACTTTAATTTAGGTTAGTCTTTGATTGGCGCTTGAGCCACCATGTGATAAGGGGGTTCCCTTCTTTAAGGTTGCTCAGTACGCCGCAGCCATGTTAGAAACACCGGCGTGTTACTTGTAAGCTATAAGCTGTTTGCCTGAACTTTTCTGGTAAGACTAATCTTAATTGAAATGATTCATTAGAAGTTTTAGTATAGAGATGAACTAATGATAGATTTTTACATTTTTTTATAGTCTTTGCATCATCCCCGACCCTGATGAAGGACAAAATGCGTCGGTGGGGAATGAGACAGTAATCGTTCAAAAACTAATCAAAAGCTAAGTCTTTATATTTATATATGGAAAGAAAATTTACTAGATATAAGCACAGGCACTTTAAGAAGTTATGACACAGACAATAAATGAAATACACTGATTTAAATTGTTCCGGTGAGGAGAGCCACCACACAAGATTTGCCAAGTTTAAAGTGCAAGTGTGGTAATCTGAGGGACTTCGGTGAATGAAAAAGAGTATGTCAGAAGAATGAGCTCTTGAAGGATTATCATTGACACTCATGTACTGGATATAGGTGCCAGAATTGTTCTATATTGTGATACGCTGCCTATGCCTGCTAGGTGTGTTCCTAGTCCAGAGCCCGGTCTGAAGACCAACCTTCTCCCCGATGTTACCAATTCCTCTTTTTATGAATCTCCTGATGCCATTTCTCCGTTGCTCTCTAGAGGGAGTCAAAGAGCACAGGTTCAGAAGGCCCATCCCCCTCTCAGGCCCAGGCTTGCTGATAAGAAATTCTTTTCACCTGAGGGTTGGGGGCGGGGCTGCAAGCTAGTTACCCAGAGAGGAAAGCTCCTGGGGAATCAGTTAAAAGGAGAAGAGGCACAGGACAGGGAGGAGAGTTCAGGGCTGGGAGATTCTGATAGCGGTTCTCCACTTGAATGCGTGGAGCTGACTGAAGCCGGTGAAGTATCTTCTTTGAGGGAAAATGAAGAACCACAGTCCATGGAAATAGACCAGGATTCATCTGCTGCTCCAATTAGTGGGAGCCTACCAATGGAAGTTGGCTCCTGTGAAGGCAAGCTGCTTGTTGGTTAAATGTGAGTAACTGAGGACCTTTACTGAATGAAAGACTTCCTAAGTATATGATGCCCTGTAGGAGCTTCAGAAACCAAAAAGCTCCAGAAGATTTGAAAGACTTGTTTTGTTTGCTGAGAGTTTTTTTTTGTTGTTGTTTCTCTGATATGAGAAAGGACTATTTCCAGCCTAGGTAGTGAGGTTTGCCTCACGTATTTTTGTGGTGGGATAGTGGGCCTATTTGGCAGTATAATATCACGTGAAGCACACTACCTCCCCAGCTTTGCAGCAGCTGGGTAAGTCATAGCGTTGCTCTGACTAGTGCTGTGAGAGTCAATTTAAGACTGTTTATATTTTGTTTCCTGACTAAGAAATAAGCATGGGCTGAAGCCAATTGCCTGAACTTAGAAGGACTGAAACTGTTGGACATTTACCCTTTGGGACAGTTTGCTGTTTTTGTGGTTTTCTTTTTATTTGTTTGTTGCTTTGGGAGCTTATTGCTAAACATGGAAATATCCTGACCAGGTTTTTGTTTTCTCCCAAAGGAAAAATAAATTCTGATTTTTATTTAAATAACTACCCTGGACTGGTGTAACAGTGTTTTCTTCCACCATTATTTCCCTTGTGCAGCTCATCGCGGCTCACAAGAGCACAACTTTCGTGTCCCAGCCGCTCAGGGCCCATTGTCCTGAGCCGGTTGGTGACATATTAATATAGGCCACAAGGTCAGATCACATAATATACAACATCCATAGTATTGCAATTAGTAAGTTGTTGTAATTCAAAAGTACGATTAGAATGTAGAATATCGATTGTCCTTGTTTGCAAAGCTAGATCACAATAGGAGCAGTGTCAACATGGGAAATGTCCTAGGTTATCATCTAATTTATACTTGGGTGCTTTTAATAATTCTCCCAAGTTTCTACTGTGAGTGTAGGCAAATTTTGGCTGATCTTCTCCACAAAACTGTCTTTATTCTCCAGTTTTTCCTCTGCCCACAGAAAGTTTGCTAACTTGTTCCCACATGGATTTCATCTTTGCTTTAATCCTAACATGGCTGTTTTATAACTAGTACCTTCAATATTTCAAGTGTAACACACTAATAACTCCTAAACATATATAGGCTATTGCTAAATCAAGGAAGTCTATTTACAAAAGAAGACACATCCAACATACCAGAACTTGAACAAATCTTCAAAGGAGACCAAGCAGAAAAATTAACATCCATTGAAGTAAGCCTTGAGGACGTACACAGGCAGATAGAAAAATAAAAAACTGACAAATCACTGGGCCCGGACGGAATCCACCCTAGGGTATTGAAAGAACTAAAGGAGGAAATAGCAGAACTACTACAGCAGGTTTGTAATCTATCCCTGAAAACAGGCGTGATCCCGGAGGATTGGAAGATAGCCAATGCTACGCCCATCTTTAAAAAGGGATCAAGAGGTGACCCGGGGAACTACAGACTGGTAAGTCTGACCTCGGTTCCGGGGAAAATGGCGGAAGTGCTGATAAAAGATAGCATCGAGGAGCATCTAGAGAGGCATAAACTTATGAAAACAAGCCAACATGGCTTCTGCAAGGGAAGATCATGCCTGATGAACTTATTGCACTTCTTCGAAGGAATTAACAAACGGGAACCCATAGACATTGTATACTTAGACTTCCAAAAAGCCTTCGACAAGGTACCCCATGAACGCCTACTTCGGAAACTAAAGAACCATGGGGTGGAAGGAGACGTACACAGATGGATCAGGAATTGGTTGGCGGGCAGGAAGCAGAGGGTAGGAGTGAAGGGCCACTACTTGGACTGGAGGAAGGTCACAAGTAGTGTTCCGCAGGGGTCGGTGCTTGGACCGATGCTATTCAATGTATTTATAAATGATCTAGAAATGGAGACGAAGAGTGAAGTAATAAAATTTGCAGATGACACCAAGCTATTTAATGGGGCTAGGACTAAAGAGGACTGCGAAGATTTACAAAGGGACCTGAACAAACTAGGGGATTGGGCAACGAGATGGCAGATGAAGTTCAATGTAGAGAAATATAAAGTCATACACGTAGGAAACATAAACCTGAGGTACAGCTACACTATGGGAGGGCTGTTACTAAGTGAGAGTTCCCAAGAAAGGGATTTGGGGGTAATAGTGGACATAACAATGAAGCCGTCGGCACAATGCGCAGCAGCTGCTAAGAAAGCAAATAGAATGCTAGGAATAATCAAGAAGGGTATTAAAAGCAGAACAATAGAAATTATCCTGCCATTGTATCTGGCGATGGTGCGCCCACATCTGGAGTACTGCATCCAATATTGGTCGCCGTACCTAAAGAAGAATATGGCGATACTCGAGAGGGTTCAGAAGAGAGCGACACGTTTGATAAAAAGTATGGAAAACCTTTCATACGCTGAAAGATTGGAGAGACTGGGGCTTTTTTTGCTGGAGAAACGGAGACTTAGAGGGGATATGATAGAGACTTACAAAATCACGAAGGGCATAGAGAAAGTGGAGAGGGACAGATTCTTCAAACTTTCGACAACTACAAGAACGATAGGGCATTCGGAAAAATTTAAAGGGGACAGATTCAGAATCAATGCTAGGAAGTTCTTCTACACTCAACGAGTGGTGGACACCTGGAACGTGCTTCCAGAGGGAGTGATAGGACAGGATACGGTATTGGAGTTCAAGAAGGGATTGGACAATTTTCTGAAGGAAAAGGAGATAGAAGGGTATAAATAGAGGGCTACTACACAGGTCCTGGACCTGATAGGCCGCCGCGTGAGCGGACTGCTGGGCATGATGGACCTCAGGTCTGACCCAGCAGAGGCACGGCTTATGTTCTTACTTATAGAGAGTGTGGATCTCAAGTGTCTGTGGTTATTTCCTTTAGAACCAGTCTTGGTTAATAACCTGCATGCGGACTATCATCGGTCATAAGAACATAAGCAGTGCCTCCGCGGGTCAGACCATAGGTCCATCCTGCCCGGCAGTCCGCTCCCGCGGCGGCCCAAACAGGTCACGACCTGTCTGAATCACCAGAAGGGGCTCCCTTGCCACCTTGGTTTCTCATTGAAGTCCTATCTTCCCATCGAAGTCCTAACCCTCCGGTCTTGCACATGCACGACCTGGTTGGGTTTCTATACTTATTACCTGGTTAGCTTTCTATACTTGTGTTACATCCTAGCTCCTCCCTCAGTATCCCATGATCCCTTTATCCCTCAGGAATCCGTCCAATCCCTGTTTGAATCCCTGTACCGTACTCTGCCTGATCACTTCCTCCGGTAGCGCATTCCAAGTGTCCACGACCCTTTGGGTGAAAAAAAACTTCCTTGCATTTGTTTTGAACCTATCTCCCTTCAGTTTCTCCGAATGCCCCCTCGTACTTGTTGTCCCCTTCAGTCTGAAGAATCTGTCCCTATCCACCCTCTCTATGCCCCTCATGATCTTGAAGGTCTCTATCATATCTCCCCTGAGCCTCCATTTTTCCAGAGAGAAGAGCCCCAGCCTATCCAACCTCTCGGCGTATGGGCAGTGTTCCAGCCCTTTTACCAGTTTCGTTGCTCTTCTTTGGACTCTCTCAAGTACCGCCATGTCCTTCTTGAGGTGCGGCGACCAATACTGAACGCAGTATTCCAGATGTGGACGCACCATCGCTCGATACAATGGCATGATGACTTCCCGCGTCCTGCTTGTTATGCCCCTCTTTATGATGCCCAGCATCCTGTTGGCTTTTTTCGAGGCTACTGCGCACTATGCAGATGGCTTCAGTGATGCATCCACCAGCACACCCTAGTCTCTTTCAAGTCTGCTGTCTCCCAACAATGCCCCCCCCAATTTGTAGTTGAACAACGGGTTATTTTTCCCTATATGCATGACCTTGCATTTTTCCACGTTAAAGCGCATTTGCCATTTGTTTGCCCAGTCTTTCAGCTTGTCCAGGTCCCTTTGCAGGTCCTCACACTCCTCCCTGGACCTAACTCTGCCGCACAGTTTGGTATCGTCTGCAAATTTTATAACCTCGCACTTTGCCTCCTTTTCCAGGTCATTGATAAATATGTTGAAGAGTAACGGCCCCAGCACCGATCCCTATGGCACACCGCTTGTGACTCCCCACCAGTCAGAATATTGGCCCTTCACTCCGACCCTCTGCAGTCTACCCGACAACCAGTGCTTGATCCATCTGTGCACATCCCCTCCCACCCCGTGGTTCCAAAGCTTCCTAAGCAGCCTTTCATGTGGCACCTTGTCGAAAGCCTTTTGAAAATCGAGGTAAATGATGTCTATGGGTTCCCCATTGTCCACCCGACTGCTTATTCCATCAAAGAAGTACAGAAGGTTCGTTAGGCACGACCTTCCCTTACAGAATCCGTGCTGGCTTGTTCTCAGTAGGCCATTCCTCTCGATGTGCTCGCAAATGCTGTCCTTGATCATAGCTTCCACCATCTTCCCTATAATTGAAGTCAGGCTCACTGGCCTGTAGTTCCCAGGCTCACCCCTCGATCCCTTCTTGAAGATAAGTGTGATATTCGCCAATTTCCAGTCCTCTGGTACCTCACCAGTTTTCAAGGATAGGTTGCAAACATGCTGGATTGTGCCCGCTATTTCTTGTCTTAGTTCCTTCAGAACCCTTGGGTGGATCCCGTCCGGGCCCGGTGATTTACCGCATTTTAACCTGTTTATCTGTTTGAGGACATCCTCCTTACTTACCTCTATGTGCTCCAATTTTTCGACTTGTTCCCCACTCATGAGCTCCTCTGAGTCCAGTATATTAGATGTGTCTTCGCTCGTGAAAACCGACGAGAAGAACGTGTTCAACCTCTCAGCTACCTCTTTATCCTCCTTAATCACTCCCTTCCTATCCCCATCGTCCAACGGCCCCACCTCCTCTCTCGCTGGTCGCTTCCCCTTTACGTAACTGAAGAATGCCTTGAAGTTTTTCGCTTCCCTGGCCAGCCCCTCTTCGTATTCCCCTTTCGCTTTTCTAACCTCTCGGTGGCATTCCTTTTGGCATTTCCTATGCGCCTGGTGATTTTCCTCCGTTGGGTCCTTTTTCCATCTCTGGAAGGATACTTTTTTGTCATTTATTGCCCTCTTTACTTCAGTTGACATCCAAACCGGGTCCTTTGATCGCTTGTTCTTGCAGCCTTTCCTGAAACTGGGGACGTACATTCTTTGTGCTTCCTGCAGGGTGTCCCTGAATAGGGTCCAGGTGCTTCCCACAGTCTCCATCCTAAAGATGTTTCTGAGCTTCCTCCCCACCATTTCCCTCATAGCAACATAGTTCCCTTTCTTGAAGTTGAGCGCAGTTGTTGCGGTCCTCCTTACTATGGGTGTCCCCCTTTCTAATGTGAATCTGATCGCGTTGTGATCACTGTTGCCTAGTGGTCCTCCCACTTCTACCCCTCTTGCAGGCCCCCCTAATCCGTTTAGGATGAGGTCAAGAGTAGCACCCCCTCGCGTCGGTTCTTTGACTAGTTGCTACATGAAGCAGTCCCTCACAGCTTCTACAAATCTTGTTTCCCTAGTGCAGTTGGAGTGACCCGTACTCCAGTCTATTCCCGGGTAGTTGAAGTCCCCCATCACTGTTACACTTCCAGTCCTGCATTCCTATCTCAGTTCCGCTTCCAAGTCGTGTCCGACTCCTTCTGGCGTACCAGGTGGGCGATAGTACAGCCCCAGTTTTATGTCTGCACCCTTGTTTCCTGGCAATTTGACCCATAGTGATTCCAGCCCCTCTGCCTTCGTTGCCATATCCATCCCGACCGAGTGGATAGAGTCCTTTATATATAGTGCTATGCCTCCCCCCTTCTGTCCAACTGTCTCTATTTAATTATTATATATAGAACTTTTTATTTAATTTTTATCGTTCTTTTTTTTCCTTTTTGTAATATTATTGTTCTTTAAGTGCAATTCTTTCTATATACCTATGGATATGGCTTAGTATAAACCATACATAAATATATTTTCCCTTTATTTAAGGTTTTATTAATGGTACTTAGCTCGGGTGTGATTTTCTACCCTGCTATTCAGAAGATCTCCGTTTCGCTCTGACTCTAAAGGAAATAACCACAGACACTTGAAATCCACAGTCTCTATAAGTAAAAAGATTTCCTTGATTTAGCAATAGCCTATATAGGTTTAGATGTTTTATAACTGGACTACTGAATCCAGTCATTAGGTCATTGACCAGTGTAATTTCATTTGTCTTGATCACTGTGATATCTTTCAAATACAATCCTTATCTAATTCGATCCCTGACAGCTGGTAGTTCAGCTACAGTTAGTTCTCTGCCTGATTCCACCAAACAATGTAAATGACTCCAAAACTTGCAGCCTTGTTTTTCTTTTGGATATTTTCAGTATTAGACTATTGCTGTGATGACGCTATGTTGAAAATCTGGGAATGAGAAAATGAAACTAATATATTGGCATCAATATAGGTAAATAAGTAAGATAAATTGATAATTGAGGCACAAAGATACTGAGGTTGCCATTGAATTTTTACCAATTGGTATTGTGGATGTAGTACAGTCTATTGAGGTGGTTAGTTCATCTAACTGTCCATTGAATCCAAATGCAACAGCAGTGTCCCTGATATGTTAAAACAAGCTACTGTTTGTCCCCTTTTAAAAGGTGCTGTTTTAGTTGCTTCCAAGGTGGAGAATTTTCATTCCATTTCCAACCTGATATTTATGTCCAAAGTCTTAGAAAAGGTTGTTTTGCAGCAACTGGAAGATTTTGTGACTTTATAAGATTGTTTAGATGCTTTTCAGTTTGGTTTTCAGAACGGTAACAACACAGAACTGCTCTTATTATCTCTTTGTGAGGAGTTTTGTAAAGGATTTGATAAGAACAAGCAATTTTTATTGGTGTCTCTTGATGTGGCTACAGCATTTGACACTGTGAATCATTCAGTACTTTTGGATAGGTTACATACATTTGGAATTTCTGGAACTGTATTAAAATGGTTCCATTTGTTCCTTAGTAATAGGAGTTTTTGTATGTTAGGTGAGAGTAGACATTTCAAATTTTTCCCTATGGACCATGGGGTAATTCAAGGCTCTTCTCTCTCAGCAATGTTATTCAACTTGTTTATGGCTCCAATTGGTACATTGCTTTCAAATTTTGGAGTACAGTATTGATCATATGCTGATGAACTGCTGTTCTTTTTTGAATTTCCAGTTGATTATGTCCAAGGTTTTCATCTATTGTCATCTTATATGGATGCAATTATGGCTTGAATGTCTATTGCCTCCGTTTAAATGTTTCTAAAACAAAACTCTTGTGGTGATCATCATCTGGAATTTTAGATGTTCTACCAGATTTTGTGTATGATGGAGTGACAATTCCAGTACAGCAGGAGATCAAAAGTCTGGAGGTTTTATTAGACTCTTCCTTACAGTTTTGGGGTCATATTACATCAATAATTAGGACAATGTTTTTAAGACTCATTTGGTATTGAAACTGCGTAGTTTACTTTCATCAGCTAACTTTCATCAAGCGATGCAATGTTTTGTTCTACTGCATTTAGATTATTGTAATGCCTTTTTTATGTGGTCTTCCAAAGAAGTCTCTATGAGCATCACTGGTTGCCAGTGGTTTGGAGAGTTCAGTTTAAAATTTTGGTGTTAATGTATAAGGCCTTACATTAAGTTTTGCTAAAAGTAATGGCAACTTCTCTTGCCTTATATGAGTCATCTTGATCTTTGCGTTCACAATCTAAGCAACTGCTAGTTGTTCCATCTATATGGACTATAGTTAAATCAACTATTCTTTCCAGGATTTTTGCAGTGGCGGGTCCACAATTATGGAATGTCCTTCCAGAAAATGTTCGTCAATTCTCTTCATTTTTACTTTTCCGTAAATGTTTGAAGGCTTACTTCTTTCAAGGGCTTTTTAAAATCTGTGATGGGTTATGATGTTATCAAAATTTGACATTATTGTTGTATTATCTATGTGTTTTGATAAATTTGGTCATTATTTTTTTAATAGCTTGTATGATTATGTATTTTGGGAAAGTTTAAGAATTGCATGTTAATATTTTTTTTTGTTCAATATTGTTTATTAAACTTTTCAATAAGCATAATACAATAAAGGAAATCAACGAGCAAAGAACAAAATACACTTTCTTGCAATAATTGAAATGCAGGTACATGGGTATGAAGGAGTACTGAGCAAAATGCAAAAGGCAAATAATATATCAGGTTAAATGTAAGTATCAATCAACACAATCATACTATACTATAAATACTGATTTATGCAGTATTCTAATACTTTACTCCAAGTCTTATCATAAGAAGAAATAGTATTCAACGACAGAGCTACAGATTTTTCATATTTGGAATAAAGAGAGACAGTATTTCACTATTCGTTATAAGATAAGGCAGTGAAATCCTTCCAGTGAGAAAGAATTAGTTTCACTCCTATCATAAGAAGGGCCCTCAACAGTTTATTATCATGTTTATTCAATTTTGAGGTCAATACAGGGCCACCCAAAATTATGATGCCAAGAGAAAGCGGTTCAGTAATCGGTAATATTTGACAAACAGTAGACCAGATTTCATTCCAAAACGGCTGTAACAGAGAACAATGAAATAACATATGATCTAGTGTGCCAGGTTGTGCAGATCAAGACTAACATAAATTTGAGCTCTGTGATGGTAACTTTGATAGCTTATATGGTGTCCAATATGCCCTGTGAAACAGAAAAAGAACCATTTGTTTGTACCCAGCTGCTCGCAATGAGCTAAAGGAATTGAGCCAAATAGATTCTCATGTTGAAGTTGACGATGATATGGAGAGATCCTTTGACCACACTTCGTAGAGGGCAGTAGGAGAGGGGAATTTATATTTCTTTAATAATTTATACCAGGCAGATGCCTCCCCTGGTTTGAGCCTAAACAAAGCACACCAAAGTAATATAGTAGGGATTTCATTTGAGATGAATTATTTTTTCATACAAGATTTAATTGAATGTTGTAATTGAACCCATTGAAAAAATTGAGTTGGGGGTATATGAAATTTATCGGCTACGGTAGCAAAGTCCATCAATTTATTATCTTGTATTACTTGAGATATAGACCACAAACCAGCCTTGATCCACGATTTCCATTCAATGTGTTGTCCTTGAATTTGCACTTGTGGGTTGAGCCATATAATAGAAGATGTTGTAGAATTCCATTTATTGTTTGCAAGGATGTCTAGTTCTTTGAGTGCAGTTGCCGTTGAGAGTAAAATAGCATTATTCTATAGGAGATATAAAAGACAGTAGACGTAAAAAGTCTTTATCTTGGATCTTGTGTTCCAATCGCAGCCAGGCAGGGAGCAAATGATCCTCTGGGGCCAATAACCATTGAGAACCCTGTCTTCCTAAAAAGGCAATGTGATAGTCATACATGCTGGGAAAGTTTACTCCACCATTGTTTTTAGTGCTCTTCAACTTTTTGAGAGCAATATGAGGAGTTCTGTTGTTCCATAGGAATTTTGATAGCAAGGATTCCATCTTGGAGTAAACTTTAAGCGGAAGGAAGAAAGGTATCATGGAAAGGATATAAGTTATTTTAGGAGCCAATACCATTTTAATAGAGTCCAATCTTCCCCACCAAGAGAGCTTTAATGGTGACCATTGTAATTATGTAGTCTTGATTATACGGAGGACCTGATCTTCAACAAGAGAGGCAGTCTCTTCAATAGTGTTACCAAAGAAGATCCCTAAGTATTTCAGCTTGTTCGGCGAGTATTTAAGACTTTGTTGTGAGATGAAGTCTCCACATGGAATAGCATTCAGAGGCATTACTTCCGTTTGTGTGCTGTTTAGTTTGTATCCGGACAATCGAGCATAAGAAGCAATAGTACTGAGAACATGTGGGATTGAGTCCAGAGTAGAGTAGATCAAGACATCATCAGCATAAGCTGAAAGTTTAATCTCTAGGTCTTCCAGTTGTATACCTATAATATTATTGTTAGTCCTCAACGCAATAAGAAGAGGCTTCAGAGCAATATTAAATAGTAGAAGAGATAATGGACTTCCTTGTCTTGTCCCTCTTGACGGATTAAAGGAGGCCGAAAACATATTGTTAATGCGAAGCTTTGTAGAAGGATTTGAGTAGAGGACTCTAACCATTTTAATAAAGCCTGCCGGGAAACCAAACCATTCCATCACTTTGAAAAGAAAAGACCACTCCACACGGTCGAATGCCTTCTCTGCATCCAACGCAACAGCCACCAGAGGATCCAGAGATTGTGATGCGTAATTAATCACATGGGCAAAGAGTCTAGTATTATCACTGGAAATTCTACCTTTCATAAATCCATTTTGGTCCCTGTGTATGATTTTAGGTAGGACAATATTCAGATGGTTTGCTAATAGTTTGGCGTAAATTTTGGCATCGACATTAATTACAGAAAGGGGTCTATAGTTTTGTACCAGCATGGGATCTTTATCTGGTTTCAGTAATACTATGGTTAGAGCTTCGGTAAATGTTCCTTTATCTGTTCCAGAATCAGCAAGATGTGAAAAATATCCGGTCAAAAAGGGAAGAAGGCTATCTAGAAATGCAATGTAAAATTCCACCATCAGTCCATTCGGTCTCGGTGATTTGTGTTTTGACATATCTAAGAAGGCCAATTCAATTTGAGACGACATAATATGTACATCCAGAGATTTTATTTCCTCCCATGTCAACACCGGGTGTGGTAAATGTTGAAGAAAAAGATCAAATAGTTCCTGAGCAGGTCTTTCAGTAGAATATAAATCCATATAAAATGTATGGAATTGAGCACAAATTTCAGCAGGAGATGTTACAATCAAATCTGATGAGGTCTTGATAGCTGGGATCAGCGTTTTTTCTGAGTGAAGTTTCAGATAATTCGCCATGTGTCCACATTTTTCATGCTAGAGTAGTATGTGGCTGATTTTAGAAAGAGTTCTTTAGCAGCTTTTGTGCTAAGTGCCAAATTATATTCATATTTTGATTTCCGAAGAGCTGTCTGTGTATCTTGATCAGTTATGTCCAGCGAATGTTGCCTTTCCAGGTCTTGTATTCTGTGCTCCAATTGTTGTAGGGAAGCCCTGTTCATTTTATTGGCTTTAGCAACATATGCTATAATGGTGCCCCGTATAAATGCCTTAAAAGCATCCCATGTAGTTTGCCAAGAGGTATCAGAAATGTTATTTTGTTCAAAAAATTCAGTAATGTGAGTCTTAGTGCTGTCCACAAAGTTTGGATCAGAGAGTAAAGTTGAATTAAATCTCCACAGCCCTTTAGGCATTGGTTTAAGTAGGCCTTTAAAGGTGATGATAATAGAAGCGTGATTTAAAACTGAGATAGGATGTATATCCGCGGAGTCTACCAGTGTAGTTAGGGCATAACTAATCAAAAAGTAATCAATTCTAGAGTACGTAGCATGTGGAGGTGAGTAGAAGGTATACTCTTTATCTTGGGTATGCAGTAATCTCCATATGTCCAGTAACTTCATGCGAGACATAAGATCTTGTACACTAGACCATGTTTTAGACTGTCTATATAGGGATTGTGATTTCCTATCCAAGTCCTTATCTAGGATTTGATTGAAATCTCCACCAAGTATACATGGAGTATCTCCAATTGTTGAAATCATATCTTTTAGGGAGTGGAAGAAAGTCGGATCATCAACATTAGGGGCATATATATTTATTACCGTAAGATTAGAAGATGCAATGTTCAAGTCCACTTTAATCCATCTGCCAATTGTGCCCGTAGTATGAGAAAAAATCTTAACATCTTGTCTTTTACGAATTAATGTGATAACACCATTTTTCTTGTCAAAAGCTAGAGAAAAAAGGGGTGGGTAGGCCCAATGTGGATGTATTTTAGCAGACTCACTAGCTGACAGGTGAGATTCTTGATTAAAAAAAAACTACCGTATTTTCGCGGATATAACGCGCACCATTGTAAAACGCGCACAGGGGTATAGCGCGCAGAAATCACGATGATATGTACAAAAACTTTTCTATACCGCGCTCAGGCATATAACGCGCATGCTGCCCGACTCTCCTCTGGCCACCCCGACTCTCCTTTCGCTCTCCCCGACTCTCCTCTGGCCACCCCGACTCTCCTTTCGCCCTCCCCGACTCTCATCTGGTTGCCCCGACTCACCCTGACTTTCGGTGCACTGCCCCGACTCTCCTCTGGTTGCCCCGACTCACCGTTCACCCGCCCTGACTTTCGGTGCACTGCCCCGCCTCTCCGTGCCTGTCCCCCTTGAAGTCCTGTCCCCCTTGAAGGTCTGCCTGTCCCCCTTGAAGATCTGCCTGTCCCCCCTTGAAGTCCTGTCCCCATCCTGAAAGCCTGATGCCCCCCCTCGACGTCCGATTCTTCTCCCCCCTCGGCAGGACCACTCGCACCCCCACCCCGAAGGACCGCCGACTCCCCAACAATATCGGGCCAGGAGGGAGCCCAAATCCTCCTGGCCACGGCGACCCCCTAACCCCACCCCGCACTACATTACGGGCAGGAGGGATCCCAGGCCCTCCTGCCCTCAACGCAAACCCCCTCCCCCCAACGATCGCCCCCCCCCCAAGAACCTCCGCCCGTCCCCCAGCCGACCCGCGACCCCCCTGGCCGACCCCCACGACACCCCCACCCGCCTTCCCCGTACTTTGTGTAGTTGGGCCAGAAGGGAGCCCAAACCCTCCTGGCCACGGCGACCCCCTAACCCCACCCCGCACTACATTACGGGCAGGAGGGATCCCAGGCCCTCCTGCCCTCGACGCAAACCCCCCTCCCTCCAACGCCCGCCCCCCCCAAGAACCTCCGACCGACCCGCGACCCCCCCGGCCGACCCCCCCCCCCCCCTTCCCCGTACCTTTGGAAGTTGGCCGGACAGACGGGAGCCAAACCCGCCTGTCCGGCAGGCAGCCAACGAAGGAATGAGGCCGGATTGGCCCATCCGTCCTAAAGCTCCGCCTACTGGTGGGGCCTAAGGCGCGTGGGCCAATCAGAATAGGCCCTGGAGCCTTAGGTCCCACCTGGGGGCGCGGCCTGAGACACATGGTCGGGTTTGGCCCATGATGTACAAAGGTGCTCCAGAACACAGATGGGTATAATATGTATATGCCAATAACATACAACATACATAAATCGTTGGTCAAATAATAAATGTGATGTACTCCGATGCTCCATATTACAGTGGGTAAAATAAATAAGGACATCTCTTCCAAATATTTGTAAGTAGTAAAATTATAGAGTACCCAGCATAGAGCAGATAGCAGCTTCAGTAGAATTAATGAAATCAAAATATCCCCTAAGAAGGGGGTAGTATGTATAAAGACAATGAAAAGAATAGTTAGAAGTTCCAGAAATGCAGCATTGGGGAGTAGAAACAAAATAAGAAAATAGATATGAGGAGAATACATAAGCCAAATTTTAATGGGAGTAAAGTAATCACGCTTAGTAAAGAGTTAGAGTAAAAGAAACCTGAATAATTCGAAAAGCAGGAGAAAACAATCAGCAGGAGGCATATAGGATACCCAGAGTAGAAGAATGTGTTGATACGAAACTGGAGAGGTAAGAACTCCACTGACTGGTACTATAGAAACAGGCAAAAGAGTTGAAAAGAAACCATAGGTCATAAGCAAAGTGGGAAAGACTGTAGTAAAATATAGAAAATCTATAATAATAAAATGCTAAGCGCGCATGCGCACTCTTAATGCCGTGTTGCCTGATCTGTAGTTCTGTGGCCGGCAGAGTGTGCATGCGCGCTTACTACGCATCTCTCTGTCTCGCAGCGGGTTTGCCGGCTCCAGCCAGACAAAGTTCATTTTTTTGTTCAAAGCCCCCGTCACAGCTCCTCTATCGAACCTCACCAGAGTCGGAGAAGACTTCCGACTCTGGCGGGGATCGAGAGAGGAGACGCAGCGTCGGCTTTGAACTAAAAAATGAACTTTGTCTGGCCAGAGCCGGCAAGCCCGCTGCGAGACAGAGAGATGGCATCTGAATATTAACAGCGACTCGGCAATGGGGGAGGGGGAATAAACCTAAAGTAAGCCATGCTAGGGGTGGCTGCACATTTTTGGTTTTTGGCAGAACGGATGATTTTCAACAGACAAAGCCGCGGAGGAGGCTCCTCTCTCAAGCTGCTCCTGCGTCGGAGAAGGCTTCTGATGCAGGCAGGGATCTAGAGAGGAGCCGCAAAGGCGGATTTTAAAACAAAAATAAACTTCTCAAAATAACTAAGGGAGCCGTTAGCCTAAGGGTAGTCTAAAAACAAAGTTGCCAAAATTCAGTTGTAGGAGTCAAGATTACGTCTGACCGGTTCCCTTACTGCCCCCCCCCTTCCCTTCCCGCGATCCCGACTACAAACCTGACGATTCTAGCAGCGTGTGCAGCACTCTACACACACTGCTTCGGGGCCTTCTACTGCCCTTATTTGCTCTGCCGCGTCTCTGATGATGTCATCAGGGACGTGCCAGTGTAAATCAGGGCGTGCTGCACACGCTGCTGGAATCGGCAGGTTTGTCGGGACCGCGGAAAGGGAAGGGGGGGCAGTAAGGGAGCCAGCTAGACCGTGGGAAGAGAAAGGGGAGGTAGGGGAAACGCTGCTGCTGCACAGGGAAGTAGTGTGGGGGGAGGGAAATAAAGGGGGAGGAAATGCTGCTGCTGTGGCAGCTGCACAGGGAAATGGAGGGGGAGGGAATACTGAGGTGGCTGCTGCACAGAGAAGTGGGGGGAGAGAAATGCTGCTGCATAGGAGGCAGGGAGAGAGACAGATAGATAGAAAGAAAGACAGACAGCGGGAGGAAGGGAGACAGAAAGAAAAGTAGAAAGACACAGGGGCAGGGAGAGACACAGAAAGACAGACAGACAAAGGGGACCAGGGAGAGAGACAGACAGAAAGTAAGACAGCGGGAGGGAAAGAGAGAGACAGAAATAAAGACAGACAGACATATATTGTAGCACCCGTTACACCCATTAATGTAACGGGCTAAAATACTAGTATATAATAATACCCGAAAGTATAAAAACCTTTTGCCAAGCAGTCAGTAAAATTAAAAGAAGTGAAATATCAATTGCTAATACAGTAGAAAAAAGTGCAAATGTGGAGAAACAGAAAGGGAAGCAATCGTTGAGTAATGTAAACCCATATCCGTAGATGCACAAAATACCTGCAAGAAAGACAAAGTTAACCAAAAACAAACAAGTATAACAACCCATGGGTCAGTGAACAGATAGAAAAGGCCACAGAACTGACTAGACCAGCAACAATAAAGATGCATAAAAATAAGAAAAGAAATAACTAAATACTCCATTGTATAAGATACGAAGTGCAGGTTGATCAAGTTTATTTATGCATTTGATGAATCGCCTATTAAAATTGCTAGGCGATGTACATAGTCTAATTAAAGAAAACAGAGAAACTATTATATAACAAATATCTAGCTTATAACAATATAACTTTCATTAAAAACATACATAAGGGGTAAGGAAAAAATTAAAAGATTACAATGTTGGGTTAAATAAAAAGGGAAGAACAAAAGGTAAGGTTTAAAATTGCCAATGCACAATTTAAGGGGTATCCCTAAAGCAGATAAAAATTTCAGGAGTAAAAGCATCTTTGAATGAATAAGTTATTAAAAGATTTTAAATGTTACAATGTAGTAAAAAGGGAAAAAACAGGAGGCAAGGTTTAGAGTTACCAAAGCACGGTTTAAAAGGGTATTCCTAAAGCAGATAAAAATTTCAAGAATTAAAAGCGTCTTTAAATAAGTAAGTTTTTAGAAGTTTTTTAAATGTTGTAATGTCATGTTCGATTCTAATATACTGAGGGAGGGCGTTCCACCATTGTGGTCCCATTACTGTGAACATGTCGGATCTTCGTGTCCCTATGACTTTCGGAGACGGTACTGTAAGTAGGTTTTGATCAGATGATCGTAGTAACCGTTGAGTTTTATATGGGATTAGTGATCTAGAAATGAATTGTGGTTCACTGGATGCTAAGGTTTTGAAAATGAGAAACGTTATTTTAAACAAAATCCTGTGACCAATTGGTAACCAGTGAGCGTCAATAAGTAATGGGGAGACATGGTCAAATTTTTTTGAATTGTAAATTAATTTGATAGCCGTATTCTGTATTATCTGTAATCTCCTTTTTTCTTTTTGTGTAATGTTGATAAATAAGGCATTACAATAGTCGATTTTTGATATTACAAAGGAGTGAATTAGGATCTTTAATGAGGATAAACTTAGAAATTTGGCGATTGATCTAATCTGTCGTAATTTAAAGAAACAATTTTTAACGATGAGAGAGATATGTTCGTGATAAGTCAATTTATCATCTAGAATTACCCTGAGAATTTTGACCGTGGATACTAAGTTGAGTGGGATGTTGTTGAGGAAATACTTGTAAGTCAAACATGGCGACATTTGTGTAGAAGCGCTAATCCGCATTCTACAGGCCCGGTATCCAAGGCAGGAGTCTGAGCGCCAGACCATCCAGGGTTGATCACAGTCATGTTTTATCAATGGTTGTCGGGTGAACAGATTCAATAAATTCCGCTAATTCAGCTGGGTTGGTATAGTCCTTCGTCGAGTTATTGTAAGTAACCCGCATACAGGCTGGGTAAAGCATGCCGTGTTTGGCACCAATCGCAGTTAGCTTGGGACGATAAGCGAGAAGTTGTTTTCTTTTTTTTGCCGATTCTTTAGACAAATTCGGTACTATTAGAAGCTTACTCTCCTCAAAGATAATTGGAGCATGAGATTTGGCCTTCTGCATGATGATTTGTACTTGTGCTTGTCTAAGGAGGATAACCACAATCGGCCTAGGATACCGGTTATTGCGCGCCACGTGCTGTGGTACTCAAAAGGCAGTATCAAAATCAATCTTCGTTTCAGTCGGGATTTTCAAGAGCTCAGGCAGAAGAGCCACCAGAAAATCTGTGAGATCGCAAGCCTCTCTCTCCTCAGGTAATCCAAGTAGTCGGAAACTGTTACGCTTGGCTATATTGTTAGCGTGTTCCAGCGCAGTTTCAAGCTGAGCTATATGAGAAGTTTGCTTCATAAGCAGTTTTATAGTGTCCTCCGAGGATTGCATTTTCAATTCTAAAGTGTCTGTTTGTTGTTTGACACTCCCGGGTCATCTCTCATATCTGATATGTCTTGTTTAGTATCGAGGAGCAAATGACGAATTGATCGCAATTCCTCCAATATGGAGGCCTGTGAAGTGTCATCCGGTTTGCCGTCAGCAATCTTGTGCGCTTACAGGATTTCACAGTAGACATATTGAGCAGTACTCCAGGGCACAGAAAACACAAATATATATACGTGTAAATGGAGTATTTATCAATTTATGAAGAATTGATTCTAGAGCTCTAGCGTCACACGTCCGACTCCATTGCTGCTCACTGGCGTCCCCTCCTCCCCCCTGCGCATGTTAATATTTTAAGACCAGGGTGTGTTTGTTCACCTATATTTATGTGTTTTCTTTTGTATCTTACATAGGTTTTTGGTTATGATGGATTTGAATGTTTAAATAAATAATGACCCTGATACTATAGATAGATTGTTAATCCACTGGGACAGAAAGGGGTAATGCTTGAGTGCCTGATTGTTAACCACTTAGATAATTTTGATAGGTGGTATATAAATACCTAATATAAATAAATAAATATGCAATGCAAACACGTAAAAACTATTAACAGACCTTTAAAACATGTTTCGTTAACTTGTATATTTTTGCATAATTTCCTAGAAATTCCAGGTAAGTAGGTAGGTAAATAACATATTACACAAAATTTAAAGCTAGTTGTTGATTTTCCACTTGTCAAACTCTTAATAAAATGACGACATCTCATTTAACTATTCTGCCATGAGTGTTACATTGCACCATTTATTAGAAAAGCTCATTTTCACCTCAGCTTTTCTCTAACCTTTTATTCACCATTGTCCTAAAACTCTTATTGAATAGGGAGGTATCATGTACAGTTACAATTCAATATATTAATGCTTGCACATGAGACACTTCTGCTAAACCCTGACAGATATAGCATCAAGCTGCTTAGCTCTGAGACAGCTCTCTCCAGCAGTGCCATATGGGCCCCAGGTTCTCATACTTGGCTTGCTGTTGAGTCCGCTGCTGAGTTGGCTGCTGCTGCCACGGCTTTAGTTCCTGCCCCCCAAGTAATGGCACTTTGCTGTATACTGTAAATGGTGTTGTTGACATATTGTCACAGAAAGGCTGAACTCGAAAACAGATCCTCTACAAAAATGTTGTTTGCATTAATATTTGCAGCATATTAGGTCAAACCTGTTTTTAATGGCAAGAAGCTCATTCACTGCCAGGATCCCATTGCCTAAAATGATCCCAGCAGCAAATTAGATGGATAAAGGCATTCACAAACCAACAGTAAATAACCCTTAAAGATAATTTTAATTACCGGTAATTTCTCTCAGTCTCTATTTCTACTTATATAACAAATGATAAAGTATAATATAAGGGTATGGTATCAAAGACATTTGGAAATCATGCACTCTAGATTTACAGTGGTTCTCAACCCTGTCCTGGAGGACCACCAGGCCAATCGGGTTTTTGGGATAGCCCTAATGAATATGCATGGGGCAGATTTGCATGCCTATCACCTTCATTATATGCAAATCTCTCTCATGCATATTCATTAGGGCTATCCCAAAAACCCCACTGGCCTGGTGGTCCTCCAGGACAGGGTTGAGAACCACTGTTCTAGATAAAGGCACTATTCCTCTCGAGTCTCTTGTGGAATCATCTTTTCCCACTGCAATCCATTCAAAATATAGTTGCATGACTTATCTTCCTTCAGTATTACTAATACTATGAGCATGTACGTAATGCTATTGTCACCCATCCACTTCTGCTTCTATTGCTCTCTTACAAATGCATTCACTCTGTAGTTCCTCACTACTTTCTGTATCCTTATATCCATCCTTCTTAACTCTGGTTTTTGTACAAAAAGAGGGTATTTTTATTTGATATTTGTGGTACAAATTGAGTCAGTCTTATCGGTAGTCTTCTCATTCCTCACTAATTTCTGGCTATTTCAGGCTTTCTATGCCTTTTTTGCATGGAACAGACTCTCTGACCCAGCATATCATGCTTCTTTTGGGGCCATATTCAAAACCAGACTAAAGATCTAGAGCTTGACATTTAAACTCCATGATAAGGGTCTGTTTTAAATGCCATCTAAAACATTTAAATTATTCAGGTATCTACAGTGTCGCTATCTGCAGTATACTGCAAAAGGCAGTGTGTAAACCTGTAAAGCAGTGAACACGGCTAATGTCAGGAAAATATTAATGTTCAGTCTACTATCTGGATAACTGTATATAAGAATGTGACATCCCCCCCTCCCCGAAGAATGCCTCAACTGTAGAGAAGGATGTGGGAGATTCTTCGGGGAGACAATGAGCAAGCATGCGGATAGAAGAAATGTGTGGGAGGAGTTAGAAGACACTGACCTGATTGGGAGGGGGGAATAATAAATAAAAGGGAGGTGATGAGAAGAAGTGGGGCTTTTGATTATCTTAATCTCCCACCAGAGCCTGTGGTACTGAGGGAGACTCCTGGAAGTACAGTCAGCCCATGTGGTAAAGGACAGAGTAAAGTTTGCTAGCAGAGTAAGAAGAAAACTGTTATAGCTTGGAGGGGAAGAAAGGGTGACCCTGGGCTGAGGAGAAAAAAAGGAGACCAAGAGTGGCTCACTGAGTATTAATGCAGAAGGAACCTTCATTTGAGGGTTGATATCAGCAGGGGACAAAGACTGTTAGTGTGGATACCCATCTCTGTGGGGTAAATGAAGAGTAAAGGACTTCACTTATGGTGGAGACTCAATGGAGTGTTATAGTTTGACGGGAAGAAAGTGTGGTCCCGGGCTGAGTGAAAAGGATGAGACCCAGAGTGGCTCACAGTGAGAATTGAAGGAACTGGTGTGAAGAGTTTGGGAAATACAATGAAGGCATGAATGACTTGATTGTATTATGACAGCTTTTACAGATTTCTGTACTCTGAAATCAAGATGTAAATAATTTGCCAGTTGGAACTACAGATTGATCATTAAATAAAGTTCATGTCATCAATTGCACCACCGTTTTAGCTTGAATCATTCCATTTGAGTGACAGACTGGTAGGAGTGACTGAACTGAGGGGAAGCTATCCTCCAGTTACTGGAAGCCAAGCCCTAGCCTTCACCCAGTTCAAGCCTTGACTTTCTTTTTGCTAGCCTTGGTTGCGGGTACCTGACCCAAGGAGCTAGCTGGCACCCTGAGACTGAGTGTGAGTGAGATCAGGGTTACAAAAATGGTACCCAATGCGGAGCAAAATAATACGTTTTCCTCTGGAGAGAGAGAGACACCAGAAAATCATCTATGGATAACAAATTTATCTACCTGTAGAAGAGAGATGAGCAGAATGAAGAAGTCTCACTATCTTTTCACACTGAGAACTGTGAGTTCCAATGGGGTTCATAAAGGGTGTAAAGAAATTTTGCAAAATGTGGTGCTCATTCCCACTGGTGGGAAATGTAGTCAGAGAAGAAGGAGGGTACTGCCCCACCATAGATGGTGGCTAGAAGGCTGCAATGACATCACCGTGATCCACAGAGGCATATCCAGTAGGGGGATGAGTGATATAGCCCAAAATTGGGAACGTGGGAAGCAAGAGTAGTGCACAGCTAGAGATTCAACCGAGATTTTGAAAGAGTAATAACAGTATGACCCATTGGATGATGGTGAGGGTGGAAATTTCAGTGGAGGATGGGAGTCCCATGGATCATAAGCTACGGAGGTGACACCTGTGGTGAGGTTATGAACATTCAGTTTAAGTGCAATGCTTGTGGCTGCAAGCTCTTTGCCTGTGAAGAGAAGTCAGAACAGAATTTCTTATCCAGATGAGGAAACATCTGGTCTGGATACCAAGAGAGAGGTTAGCACCAAAAGATATGAACCAAGACTGACCCCTGTTGAGGTCATGGGGAAGTTGTTCTGGGAGATGACCTGGTGGGGAAGACCCCTTCTGAGTCAGGGAGTTCATGGAGTGGAGACCAACCTTGAGCAGAAGGACAGAATAATCGAAGAAAATACTTCTTTACAGAAAGGGTGGTAGATACATGAAATAGGCTCCTAGTAGAGGTGGTAGAGACAAAAACTGTGTTATAATTCAAGAAAGCATAGGATAGGCAAGTGGGATCTGTTAGGGAGAGGAGGAGATAGTGGATGTTCTGGATGGGCAGACTGGATGGGACATTTGACCTTTATCTGTCATCATATGTCTATGTTTCTATGTGTCGACTGAGGGAGCACTCCAAGGCTGTACCCCAAGGCTGCAGTCACCCCCTAGTCCTACGAGATTGCAATGGAGTCAGCAGTCCATAGAGTGGAAACACAGGGAGCGAGACTGAGGCCCAAAGAGCCATTGGGGAACAAGTCCCCACAAAATCCCATTTCACATGATTGTGACATTAACTTAATCTTCACAGAGAGGGTGGTGGATGCCTGGAATGCCTTCTCTGAAGAGGTTGTGGAGGCAAAAACAGTGATTGAGTTGAAAAATGCATGGGATAGACACAAAGGATCCCTAAATAGAAAGAGAATAGTATTGACAGAAAACCTGACAGATCAAAATCATAACTTAATTTATGATGCGCAGGAGTGGAGCTTAAATGGAAGCCCCAGCAGCAAGGAAGTGAAGACAATGTCAGAAGGACTTCTATAGTCTGTGTCCCGTATATGGCAATATGGATCAGACTGTGATTCCAGCAGTGGGCAGTATAGTTGATGCAGGACAGACTTCTACAGTCTCCATCCTGTTGAAGATTCCTGGAATTTACAGGTGTGAAAGTTGTCACCAAAATACAGTACCTGCACATTACATTGGAAACAGCCTTGAGGCCTTGTAATAAAGAGATTAAGCTCACAGATTGGCATTCCCTGTCTAAATTGCTGATTCTACATTTCAGCTAATGTTAGGAAGTTCAGAATGTTGATTTTGTGACTCTTAAGAAACATAGATTTATGTACCATTCTTCATATACATCCATGGGGATAAGGTTCTCAGAGGAACAGGAAATTTGGGTGTTTTAACGAGAATCTGTTTCTTGTAGATTAGAATCTGCAGGAAGTAGGGCATTTTACTGACATGATTGATATTTGAAAAGGTCAGATATCAAAAGTGATTTAGGAAGAAAAGTGAAACACTGCCACCTGCTGGGTTTAAAAACTTAACAGAATGGACTTTTAATGTTAACATTGACGTAAGGCATTTTGGGAAAGGAAGTCATGTGATCAACCTTACCATTGTATTCTAAAGCATGATAATTATTACAAATGATGTCACATAGGGTATAAATCTGTTTGCCTTGTTTTCTATCTTTGAAGAGCACTGAAATTCTGAGGACTTGCTCTTCCCAGACCATGGGAGCTCTGTCAATAAAACATATTTGTTTTTTTACATGGCTTTTCCTCGTCTGTTATTTGAATTCACAGAACGGAGTCTCTAGCCCAATCATGTGCGAGAGAGAATCTATTCTGGTAATTCTTTTGGCCTCGATGTTCAAGTCTTCAGCCTACTTGAATAATCCCATATGTGGCAAAATGGATCAGGAGCAATTATGTATATTTTATATCACATTCAAATCATCTGAGTACAGGTCTTACCTATCTTGGGGGGAGGGGAAGACATCTTATACTGGAACTTAGCAAGTAAAATGAATAGTTATTGGTTTGTTGCTTCAACATTGTCTTGAATATGATTGTGACTGTTGGGCCGACTGGAAGGACCACACAGGTCTTTATCTGCCATTTTGTTTACTATATTACTATGTTACTATGATCCCCCTTTGAGAGCCTTGCTTGCCACCAGCAAGAGCGAGGGAAGCTGTGTTGTAACACAAAAGACATGGAGAAGGGCCTACCACATCCAGAAACAACTTTTCAGTACTTGTGCCTGGCTACGGGAGACGTTGACCCAGCAGTCTCAACTGAACTTGTCACTGAGTGGATGATGCAGAGTCCAAAGATATAGCAGCTGGTGCTAGAGAAATTAGAACTGACTGGAGCTGGAGACTGCTCCTCCCAGGAGACTGGAGAGAGGCTAGATGTCCACTGGGTGAGCGTTCCCTTGCAAGGGGACTATTTCAGAGAGCCTTGGATAGAACCCAGATAAGCTGGGGAGGAGAAACTACCTAAACTAAGCAGAAAGGAATGCTACTTCAGGCAAGAGGTGTGGGACCTATTGCAGCTCTGGTACCTGTATGTCCTACTCTAGGTGATGAGAATCCAGGATTTGGAAGACATCTTCAATAGGATGTGACCTGAACTAACCTGCAGGACTTATAATCCTGAAGACTCCAGTTATCGGGGGGAGTCATTCAATGGCAATGGCTGGACTGACAAATAGGAGGTCCATCCAGAAGCATTTCATGGAGGTAGTGGATAAACATCACTCCCAAAAGTATTATAGCATCATCCATTCCCTACCAGGGGGGACTATAGTCAAGAAGCCTGACTTGAATTGATATGAGTGAGAGACATAATGATGAACTGAAAACAATTTGGTTTCGTTTGAAAATCTGTTGTAGGGTTATTATTCAGTAAAGAGAAGGATTTCCCCCTGGTTCTAGATAAGGGAGGGGGGAGAAGAAAACCCATGACCCAGAGGGGGATGGAATGATCAATGGAACAGAGAAAAATGTGTTAGAAAATGTTTGTTTATTCTAATAAAATATAAGAAAAAAAGTGAGATTGGTTATGAAAAAATTGATTTGAATGGTTCTAACAGCTGGGGTCACCTGAAGAACCTTATTAAATTCAGGTAAGATGGTTTTTGAATCATTTATTTATTTGGATAATTTTTTAAATTGTATTTTTGCGGTTGTGCGAGGAAAATTTTATAGGGTTAATTTTTGTTAGAGAGGGTCTCTAGGGGAGTCCCTTAGGATGAACTATACGGGTCTGGTTGGGTAAAACACTTTAGTTTGTCCGGTAGGTGAATGGTCAGGTTGTGGAGGCCTGATGGCTTTTGAGTATGTATTTGATGGTTTTGACAGTCAAAGTTGGTAGAGAATAATTTATTCAGACAGTTTATATGATGTTTGGGGAATTTTATTTAATTTTTGGAACGTTTTGTGAGAAAAACAACTGTCATCCATGTGAATGCACAATTTTAACATTTAAAAACACAGGATCATCAAAAGCGATGTGCTTGACCATCTCACTGACTGAGAAGTGTTTTCCTTTAAAATTGATTAAATTATTCTCAAAATGTTCCCCTTCCATTATTGTCTATGGGACAAAATGGAGCCTGGAACCTTATAAATAGAGATTCCATCAACTGCAACTTTTGTGTCACCCATGTTGATTGGACACTAGGGGTCCCCTCTTCTGAAAAAAGCCGATCTTGACCCTTCCTTACCATCGAACTACCGCCCCATAGCTAACATCCCTCTTTTAACAAAACTTCTGGAGACCATAGTCGCTACCCAGTTCTCCTCTTACCTAGAGAGATTCTCCATCCTCCAACACTACCAATTCGGATTTAGGCCCAACTTCAGCACCGAGTCCCTCCTAGTTTCCTTAATCTCAAAGGTGCAACAACTACACGCCCGAAACAAATTTGCTGTTCTCCTACAGTTCGATCTCTCCGCAGCTTTCGACGTCGTGCACCACGACATACTAATCTACCAACTTTCTGAGATAGGAATAGACTCCTTTGTCCTAAAGTGGTTCTCAAACTTCCTTCGCGCACGTTCCTACATTGTCAACGCAAACGGCTCCAAATCCGCTTCGTGGACACTATCCTGCGGGGTCCCACAGGGTTCTCCCCTATCCCCTATTCTCTTCAACATGTATATGACCTCCCTGAAGCTTCTCAAACTATCCCCCCTTGAAACAATATACACATATGCAGACAATATCCTTATCCTCCTCGAAATAGACAAACCTCCAAGAGAACATCACCTCATGCATAATGAGACTTCATGCCTGGTCCCTCTCTGTTCAGATGAAATTAAATGAATCAAAAACAAAACTACTCTGGCTCGGCCCAAAGTTAGTATACCTGCCCACCCTCTTCACTCTACCCACAGGTCCTGCTCTTCACCTTGAGTTCTCAAGCAAGGTCCTCGGCATCATTATCGATTCCTCCCTCTCCCTCAACGATCACCTGAATTCCTTGGCAAAATCATGTTTTTTCAGCCTTCACATGCTGAGGAAAGTTAGATCCTATTTCCACCAAAAACACTTTACCGTCCTGGTACAATCCATCATCTTATCCAAACTCGATTACTGTAATGCCATCTACCTATGCCTAACAAAAAAAAGTCTTCACAGACTCCAGCTCATCCAGAATACTGCGGCCAAACTGAGTTTTGCTAAACGCAAATTTGATCACGTCTCCCCCTTACTTACCAATCTTCAGTGGCTCCCTGTACTTTCCAGAATTCACTTCAAATGCTCCTGCCTGGCTTTCAAGATAATTCATGGCATCCTTCCACCACTAATCCCTCTATCCTTCCTCGCCCTAATGTCTGCTACCACCAGATCAGCCCACAGACATAAACTATCCTTCCCCTCTCTACATGGCATCCTCCACGCAGGTAAACTGGGAAGATCCCTCCTCTCCAAAATCACGGGCCTTTGGAACGATCTCACTATCCTGCTGCGGAACCTGGGCTCCCTCCAACTGTTCTGAAAACAACTGAAAACCTGGCTTTTCTCTAATATATAACATCTCCTGCTTACTTCCCCTCTTTTTATATGCTCTTGTAAATTCTCTCTCCCCTCTCTTCTTGTATTTTTAAGCTTTGTAAACCGTGTCGAGCTCCACTTCCGTGGAGATGATGCGGTATATAAACTTAAGGCTTAGTTTAGTTTAGTTTAGTTTAGTCAGGTGACACAAGCCAACATGGAATGAAGAAAAATTCCAGATCAGTTAGGAGTTAAATGAGGGACAGGTAAGAGTTTGTCGTGAGAGCTGATATTTGTGAGATACAGTGGAACCTTGGTTTACAAGCATAATTCATTCCAAAAGCATGCTCGTAAACCAAAATACTCATATATCAAAGTGAATTTCCCCATAGGAAATAATGGAAACTCGCTTGATACATTCCCATCCCCCCCCGAGGCCAGTGGCGCTGCTCCCCCCCACCGCTCGCAAAGGCCCCCCTGCGCGAACCGGCACCCCCCGCCCGAACAACTTGAAACTTACCCCCATCTGGCACCAGCACGCAGCCCACAGGGTGTGCTTGTGCCGCTTGAAGAACTTTCTGCCTCTGCCGGGCCTTGAGCATGCATCTGCGCCTTCTAATTCTCCCTCTCGCCGAGATTCTTGGAGATCATTATGTCTAGGTGGTTTACAATAAAACTAAAAGGGAAGCCTAAGGGTTCCTTTCATCAAGCCGCGCTAGCGGGGTTAATGTGCGTGACGTTTCATCACGCGCTACCTCTGCGCTGGCCAAAAACTACCACCTGCTCAAGAGGAGGCGGTAGCGGCTAGCGTGGCTGGCGATTTAATGCGCGCTTGATAAAAGGAGCCATAAGAGTTATTGTGGGACTGAAATAATTTAAATAATTCTTGGTTACCAGGCTCAGCATAGTTGGAGCCTGAGCACAGAGTTAAAAATTGGTTTAGGCCTATAGGTTTCCTTTATGCTATAGAAACCCTGAAGTCAGACTAAGAAGTCGGACAAAATTCCTGAGTGCCTGAACAAGGAGGAAAAGCAAGCTGGCCAACATAAAGAACAGAAGACCTGGAAGATAAGTTTTAATTTTTGTGCACACACATGTAGGACATTTAATTTTTTTTAACTTAAAGCACCAGTCACTTTAATATCTACTTACCTGAGAGAATCTTCTTCCAGAAGGGAGAAAGGGTGTCACTGGCGCTGAAAAACAAAAAAGAAAATTTATACACAAAGAACCATTTGTTTGGGTAAATATTAAAGTAATTCTTATAAAACACAAAGTAATAATCATCTGATTTTAGTGTTGATTAATTGGGTTCTGGAAACTTTTGGTCCTAGGAAGAAAAAGAAAAACACTTAGGGCTCCTTTTATCAAGGCACGCTACGGGGGTTAGCGCGTTGGACATTTCATCACGCGCTAGCCCCCGCGGCAGTCTAAAATCCTAACGCCTCATAAATAGAGGCGTTAGGTACTAGCACGGCACGTGGTTTAACGCGCGGTATTCCGCGCGTTAAGAGGACCCCTTAAGCACTTTGGAGTGTAATATGTTTTCAAACACTGAACATCTTTAGATAAGATGTTCTAAATGGATTTTAATTAGAATTAGTTAATTTTTAATTGTATTCAGGGCTGGATTAAAGGATAGGCCCAGTAGGCACGTGCCTAGGGCCCAAAATGGTCAGGGGGGGCCTACCGGTGTGGTGCTTTAGGGCCATTTGGGTCCTCGCATTTTTCCACACCCTCGCTGGTTTCCCCGGCAGCATGTTCGTCGCCCCCCCCACCAGCGCAACCAAACCCCCGTTGTCCATCACATCTCTCCTTCCCATCCGACCCTCCCACCGTGAGACGACCATAAACCTCCCGGCTCCAGTAGCATCGACAGCTGCAGCACTCTAAATACGCTGCTTCCCGGCCTTCTACCGCCCTGATTTCCTCTACTGCCTCACTGATGACATCATTATGATTACCCACCTTAACACCTTCCAATTAAACAAATACCATAAATAGATTGTAACCTACCCTCTCTAATTGCATTCCATATGTATTTTTCATACAGTTCTTCACTGTCAGTTTAATTTCCATCCTATAAGTTCACATAGAATTTTTCTTTTTTCAACCATCTTTATTTTCTCTTCTTTATTAATTTCCAGGTACTTTAGTTAGATTGTGAGCCTTCGGGACAGTAAGGGAATTTTTTAAGTACCTTCTTACTTCTCATTTATAATCTTAATGTATATTTTCTTCAAACCGCTTAGAACCTAATGGATGTAGCGGTATATAAGAAATAAATTACATACATTACAGCGAGCGAAGCAGCTTGTTTAGAGTGCTGCGGCTGCCGATGCTGCTGAAGCCGGGAGGTTTGTCAATTGTCTCGCGATGGAGGGTCGGATGGGAGGATCATTGGGGTTTGGCTGCGCGGTGGTAGTGGTGGTGGCGGGGGGTCGAGGGGAGATGCTGCTCAAGGGTTCTAAGGAAATGGAAAGATGCTGCTCAAGGGTTCTACCGCACGGGGGATGGGAGGGAGAGAGGGTTAGAAAAATGTTGAGTTCTACTGCACGGGGATGGGAGGGAGGGATAGAAAAATGCCGTGCAAAGGTTCTGCTTCGGGGGGGGGGGGGGGAGAGTGGAAATATGCTGCTCGAGTTCTGCTTCAGGGGACCATGGGAGGGATAGACAGATACTGCTCAAGATTTCTGCTTTGGGGGGATAAGAGGGAGGGATAGAAAGATGCTGTAGAGAGAAGGCACAAGGGGATGGGTGAGAGGGGAGGAAAGATGCTGTTTCCTCCTTGGAGACTCGCGTCAGAGGGGAAGCTTTGGGCCGAGCACCACTTGCAAGATAATATTTGCCATCAATGCCGGGGCCCATTTGACAAAGTAAACATCGGAAAGGTGACCCGTGAAGGTGAGGGAAAGGGAGATGGGCCAACTAGAGGGAGAGGTTAGGTGGACAGATGATGGAAGTGGGGAGAAGGGCGAGAGAGAAGAGGGCAGATGGATGTCAGTTGAGAGAGGAAAGCAGATGCTGAATGGAAGTGCAGAAAGAGAACACATACTGGATGGAAGGAGGGGATAAAGAAAAAGGGTATATGCTGGATGGGGGGAAGAAGATAGTTAGTGAGATAGTGGAGGGGTGAAGGAAAGGGGTGGCAATCTGTGGGTAGATAGTAGACAGAGTGAAAAAAGGGAAACTGAGGACTGAATAGTAAGAGAGAATTTAATTTAGACAGAAGCAGAAAATAGAAGAGAGATGCCAGAGCATAGGTTGGGGGAAAGAGACAGAAATATCAGATCTGAGTGGAGGAAATGAGAAGAGAGAGGGGGAAGAAAGAAGAGATCGAAGGAGAGAGATTCCAGACTATGAGGGGAATAGAGGGAAGAAAATGAATGCCAGACCAAGGGGGCATGGGGAGGGCAGGAAGAGAAATGGAAAGATGGAAGGGGGTTGGCAGACAGTTTCTGGAAGGAGCAGACAGTGGATGGAAGGAAGAAAATGACAAGATGAGGAAAGCAGAAACTGGGCGACAAAGGCTGTTAGGTGCCATCAACAGGGCAGGATTAATTTTTCAAGGGCCCCTAGGCACACAAGTACACTGGGTCCCCCTGGTCCACCCCCACTCCACACATGCTCCGCCCCTACCCTGCCCATGTCCCACCCCCATTTATCTGTTTTCTTATTTACTTCTTTATTTTCATTTGTATTTCTTTTATTAAAAAATTCAAAACAAAGATTACCATACCAGTGCACAGGTTTTTTTCTATGCAACCCCCAACCATCTCTGAACAAATTCCCCTTCCTTCCTTTCCCACTTACTTACCCAGGACTTTAACTCTGAACCCTTTCCATGCATATATAAAAGTGTTCAAATATTTGTAAAGCAGTAATACTATCTGAAATATAAGTCTATATTAATAACCAAATTTAAAATGCCTCTCAACTGCCTCACTCTACATCAATCAAATGTAACCTATATGTATGTATAAACAACCAAATCTGTAACTCCTCTAGTACGTTCCACTCCATGTATGTTAACTTGCAACGAAACAACAAGGCAAGCAGTCCACCAAAGAATCCAACATGAAACAAAAGAAGATTGGCAGAAAATAAGGAGATTCAAATCAGGGTAATTCAAGGTGCTCCCAAGAACCATGCCTGATGCATTTTGCAAAACAAGGCTAGTCAACACTAACAAAAAACCATGTCTTCCATACAAATGGAACACAGAAAACACCTTCGCCTATTATGGAATGTGTAATCACAAACTAACCTCTCCCCCTTTTACAAAACTGTAGTATGGTTTTTAGCTACGGCCAGCACTAAAAAAATGCTCTACAGTTTTGTAAAAGGGGATAAAATAGAAATATGTAGACAAAGGTTAAATAAAACCAACAAAAAGCTGGATTCTGCATATAAAGCAACAGCACAGAAACAGCGATGCATGTCCCCTAAAGCAAAAAAAAAATAAATAGAAATTTTGTCTTGTCTGGTTTCTGCTCTCCTCATCTTCTTGTCAATATCTTCCTTTCATCTTTTGTCCTTCTGTGCCACTTACAGTAACTGTATGCCTCTCCCTTTCATCTTTCCCTTCACCTTCATTGGTCTGACATCCATCTTCTTCCATTCCCTCCTCCAATGGTCTTGCATCTCTCTCCTCTCTTCTTCCCTTCCCTCTCCCACACCCCCATGGTCTAGCAATTCACTCTCTCCTCTCCCTTCCCCCCACTTCCATCAGCATCAGCACTCTTTCTTTCCATCCAACCCAATTCCATCCAGTATCCTTCCCCCTTTCCCTGCACACCAATTCCATCAGCATCAGCACCCTTTCTTTTCCTCTAACCCAATTCCATCCAGTATCCTTCCCCCTTATGTTTTCCCCCTTTCTCTGCACACCAATACCATCAGCATCTGCCCCATTTCTTTCCCTCCAACTCATTTCCCTCCAGTATCCTTCCCCCTTTCCCTGCACAACAATTCCATCAGCATCAGCCCCCTTTCTTTCCCTCCAACCCAATTCCATACAGTATCCTTCCCCCTTATGTTTCCCCCCTTTCCCTGCACACCAATACCATCAGCATCTGACATCTTTCTTTCCCTCCAACCCAATTCCCTCCAGTATCCTTCCCCCTTTTTCTGCACACCAATTCCATCAGCATCAGCCCCCTTTCTTTCCTCCATCCCATTTCCCTCCAGTATCCTTTCCTCTTTCCCTGCACACCAATTCCATTAGCATCAGCCCCCTTTCTTTCCCTCCAATCCAATTCCATTGAGTATCCTTCCCCCTTATGTTTTCCTCCTTTCCCTGCACACCAATTCCATCAGCATCAGCCCCCTTTCTTTCCCTCCAACCCAATTCCATTCAGTATCCTTCCACCTTATGTTTTCCCCCTATCCCTGCAAACCAATTCCATCAGCATCTGTCCCCTTTCTCTCCTTCCACCACCCTTCCATACCACCCTGACTCCCTTTCTCTCCCTCCACCACCCTTCTATGCTCCTCTTTCCCGAGATGACTACTGCTGCTGGTCCACCCCCTCCGACGTCACTTACGTCTTTCGGAGCAGAGGCGGTAGAAGCAGTCAATGCGGGACCTTCCTGCACTTCAACACGGCTGCCAACTCTGCTTCGGAATAAGAACGGCAGCCGCACTGAGGTGCAGGTGTCGCCGTTTAGAGCAGCGCGGGAGGTTCCGGACCCGGCCTGCTATGCACCCCTTTAGGACTGACACCCAGGGCGGTCTGCACCCCATGTCCCTCCCTTGGTACGCCACTAGGTGGGAGAAAGAAGGGATAGAACAGAGGGTTTTTCAATCAGTGAACCTTAAGCCACTCTGGTTTTCAAGATATCAACCATGAATATACATAAGATATTTTTGCATACAATGGAGGCAGAGCACGCAAATTTATCTCATTCATATTCATTGTATTTATCCTGACAACCATACTGGCTTGGGGTTCCCTGAGGACTGGGTTGAGAAACTGACTCCTTTGATCAGGGTGTAGAAGGAGGTTTGCAACAAGGCAGAAATGGGGAGTGGGAACAGGAAATGTTCCTAGTGGCAAAACTTAGAGACTTTGCCCTGTTTTCACATGCTGAACTAGACAAGTTCTACAGCTGGGGGTGGGGGCAGTTTCCATTTTTTTCTTAATAGCAGGAAGGATAGTATTGAAGAGAGTCCTGAAACAAAGGTATGGAGGTAGGATGCCAACTTTTCCATTTTTTCAGATGCAACATTTCATCCTGAAAGAAGAAAACTTTTGAAATATTCAAAAAAAGGATACTCTTTTAAAAGTGACATTATTAAAGGACTCTGCTGCACCCAACCTATACAGTATAACTGGAGGCACCTATGTGCAGATTGCAGAAATGTAAATGCATACGTTCAATGTGTATACTCTTTGCCCTGGATTCTATATATGGCGCTAAAAAATACATTCTCAAAAAATATATCAGTGTTATTAGCCTAGTGGTGAAGATACCCACTGAAGCACATTTACTAATAGTGGAGAAAAAGCCTCAACTGCATTAAAAAAAATGCTTTCAATATCAGATGGAAACCCAACGGGTTTTTTTGTACTTGGTGGAGTTTTTTGCCTATGAGACAGAATTTGACTGGTATATAACCCGTTGGATTGCCATCTGATAGTGAAAGCATTTCTTTTAATGCAGTTGAGGCTTTTTCTCCACTATTAGTAAATGTGCTTCAGTGGGTATCTTCACCACTAGGCTAATAACACTGATATATTTTTTGAGATTGGATTTTTTGTTATTATATTATTTTTCTTGTGCTAAAAAAATGCATGCCAAATTTTACGTATGATCATGATGTGTATGCATCTTAATTGCTTAACGAGTCACTTAACTGAATAGTAACAATCAACTTATTGGTGCTAATTGGCCTCAGTTGGGAATTGTGCGTGCATCTGGCTGCGTGGCTATTCTATAACACTGCGTGCACAAAACTCATGGCATGCAACCCAAAAGAGAGTGGGATCATGGGAGGGATATGGGCCGGTCATGGGCATTCTCAAAAGATGTGTGCAGCGCTATAAAATTTAGGGAATCTGCACTTAATGCATGCACCGGGATTTACACCAAGTTTTGGCCCCCTTTTATCAAGCCGTGTTAGGTTGGCTGCTGTGTAAAAGCTCCAACGCTCACTGAATTCCTATGAGCGTCGGAGCTTTTACCACAGCGGCCGGTGATAAAAAAAAAAACCCTAACGCAGCTTGATAAAAGAGGGGGGGGGGGGCCTTTAGTTGGGATAAGTCCTTGCGACCAAAGTTTGGTGCAGGAACCAGCTGTAAGTGCTGGTTTATAAATGTGCAACTCTGAGCACCCTTTTATAGAATAGCACTCCGTGCTTATTTTTTTTAGTGCCCTTTTTTTCAGCACCTTTTAATGAATCTAACCCTTTATGTGTGTACGCAGTCACACAATTTTTATAAAAATTTATCAGTGGGGAAAAAAGCTTTATACCAGGACAAGCAGGCAGCATATTCTCATGCTATCATGAACTTTCTAAACTCGTAAAGTGGCGATGCACTTTTTAAAGCGGTCCGTACCGGGGCTCCGTCGGTGACGTCACCCATACGTGAGAATATCTGCCTGCTGTCCCTGGATAACACCTGTTACGGTAAGTAACTGTGCTTTATAAAATTACCTCATATATCAGGGGTGTCCAATGTCGGTCCTCGAGGGCCGCAGTCCAGTCGGGTTTTCAGGATTTCCCCAATGAATATACATGAGGTCTATTTGCATGCACTGCTTTCATTGTATGCTAATAGATCTCATGCATATTCATTGGGGAAATCCTGAAAACCCGACTGGATTGCGGCCCTCGAGGACCGACATTGGACACCCCTGTCATATATGGCATTCAGAAAGCTAAAAGAAAAGGATAAAACAGTCTCATGTAGAAAAACGTGAAATACAACGCAGCAAGGCAATGATGACAAAATGTAGTAGATAAAATTGGTTTATTATATCCAGTGGTTGGTGGCCCAAAACAGGACCTGACACAGCTGTGTGTTTGGCAAGAAATTGCCTGCATTAGGAGTCACACATACAAACTTTGAGAGCAACGGTTCATTTATTCAGTTTTCTATACCGTTATCTCAGAGGAGCTCAGAACAGTTTTACATGAATTAATTCAGGCACTCGAGCATTTTCCCTGTCCGTCCCAGCAGGCTCACAATCTATCTAACGTACCTTGTACAATGGGGGGATTAAGTGACTTGCCCATCATCCCAAGAATAGGAACAGTGTGGGTTTGAACCCAGAACGTCAGGGTGCTCAGGCTGTAGCTTTTACCACTGCACCACACTCTGGTTGAAAAAAAATGCAGCCTCAGCAGGCAATCTAAAGCTGTTTTGTGCTATCAACCACTGGATATAATAAACCAATTTAATCTTCTGTCATCGCCACCTTACTTTTTTTGCTTCTGATATTCATAAACCAGTTACATAGAGCATTAGCAGTGTGAGTTAATTGCTACATTAGACACCCTAACATGGAAATTCGTATCAGAATGTGAGGCTTGGGTGTGGAATTGTAAAGTTAACCTGAGGTTGTTATGTTGTGTTGCTAATGTGGCAGATGATGTGGAACTCATAACTACTGCTCTAAAGATGTGGATAAGCACATTCTGCATGAACAGCTGTGCTGCTAATGGCTTGTAGTGATCATTGCTCCACATTAGCAGCATGCCTGCCTTCCCCTAAGTGCTGCACTGCTGGGAAAGTCTTCAGCAGCTATCACACAGATTTTCCACCTAGGGTTAACATATGGCTCCAGAAAAATGAGGACGGATTGAGACTTTCGGGGTTTACTTCCATTGAAAGTATTGGAAGTAAATCCCGGATGTCTCAATCCATCCTCCTTTTTCTGGAGCCATATGGTAACTCCACCTAGCCTGTTAACATACATTTATTGCAAAACGTAATACAAAGTACTGTGTTTCCCCAAAAATAAGACCTATCCCGAAAATAGCATGTTTTTTGGGTTAGCTCTTAATATAAGCTCTACCCCCGAAAATAAGCCCTAGTCGCCAGCAACAGCAGCGATCCCCCCCTCCCCCCTTGCCAACCCATCTCTCCCTTCAACCGCGAGACAGAAAGAAATGTATCTTATAACAAACCGGCAGCATCGGCAGCAAGCTAGATAGGCTCCTTTGTGGCCTGGGCCATTCCTCTGCCACTTTGCTGATGATGTCATCAGTAATGTGCCAGTGGAACGGCCCAGGCCTCGAAGGAACCTGTCTAGCTTGCTGCCGATGTTGCCGGTTTGTTATAAGGTACATTTCTTTCTGTCTCACGGTCAGAGGGAGAAATGGGTTGGGGGAGGTGCAGCGGCGGGGGGGGGGATAGAAAGATGCTACATGGGAGGAAGGAAGGGATAGAAGCTGCAAGGGATGGGAGGGAGGGATACAAGCTGCAAGGGTTCTGCTTGCATAAGGGATGGGAGGTAGGGATAGAAAGATACTGCACAAGGGGATGAGTGAGAGGGGAGGAAAGATGCTGCGCATGTGGGGGAGAGAAAGGAAATAGGAAGAATTGGGGTGAAGAGGAAGTGAGAGATGATTATTGTACAAGAAAAAAATAAGACATCCCTGAAAATAAGACTTAGTGCCTTTTTTGGGCCCAAAATTAATATGACAGTGTCTTATTGATGGGGAAACACGGTAGTAACAAGTTGTAAATGTAAATTTTTGTTTTATTTAAGTATTTATATACCACTTATAGCCTGAGTGGTTTACATTCAGGTACTGATGTATTTTTCCCTATCTGTTCCAGTGGGCTCACACCTGAGAAAATGGGGGATTAAGTGACTTGCTCAGGGTCACAGGGAACTGTGTGGGATTTGAACCCACAACCTCAGGGTGCTGAAGCTAGAGCTCTAACCAATGCACCACACAGTAGCGGCGTCTGCTATTCCCACCAACTGCAGTTTCTTTTTTTTTCTCCTCTGCCAACAGCAAAGTCCTACACATCTACATTTGTACAAAAAGTTGGGTTTAGATGGGCAAACAGAGAGCTAGAAGACAAACAGATTCCAACCCCATCCCCACCCCCTCCTTCAGCAGGCACCATCACTTAAGCAACAGATACCTAAAGAGTTCCCTTAGGGGTTCTTTTACAAAGCTGTGACAAAAAGAGGCCTTAGCACACCCTTATGTGGGTTTTTCCTGCACACTAGGGTTACTTTTTCTGCAACCAGAAAGACCTGGATCCCATAAACAGCACCACTTGACATAGTTGTCAATCAACCACTAGGCGCCACGCGTAGAAACTCGCCTAGTGGCACTTAGGCATCCTAGAGGTAGGCGCCAGTGTATTAGGCCAGGTTTTGCTTGGCCTAATTTTACCGGCACCTAACTTGGACACCTAATGATGCCCGAGTCAACCACACCTATTCTCTGCCCCTAACCAAACCTTATTTTCAGGTATACATTGTTAAGTGTCAGAATGTACCGTGACTTAGCCATTCCTAAGTGTCCCAAAAGTTCAGCACCAGACTCATAATTATTAATTTTTTTTTTGATTGGCTAAAAACCTGCATGGCCAATTACCATGCTAATTAAGCCAATTAAAAATAAAAGTTGCATGCAGACTCCAAAGTTAGGCGTCCTATATAGAATCAGGCACAAAATGGCCAGTTTCAAAACATTCCGAAAAGAAATCAAAACCCTGCTTTTCAAAAAATTCATCCAAATATCTTAACCCCTCCTCTCTTACCTCCAGAAGATTCACCTACCTCTAGATAATTCTCCCCCAAATTACCCACCTAAACACCTTCCAAGTAAACAAACCCCATAAATAGATTGTAATCTTACCCTCTCTAACTGTATTCCATTTGTCTTTTTCACACAGTTCTGCACTGTCAGTTTAATATCCATCCCTTAAGTTCCCATAGAATTCTATCCAGCTATCTCCCATATGTTTAAAAAAAAAAAAAATTGTATCTTCACTGGAAAATGTCCAGACAAATCTTTTGTAATCCGCCTTGAACTGCAAGGTATAGGCGGAATAGAAATCCGAAATGTAATGTAGTTTTCTATTTTCAGCATTAATGACAACGCTAATTAGTGGAATTAAATGATAAGATAAGTTTTGCTCTCTGGGTTTGTTTGGTGGATGTTTTCTTATCCATTTAGTGTATTGACACTTGGACCACCAAAAATTTCTTCATGCATTATTGTTGTCATTAGTATGTGACCATTATTATATGGATCCTTATTGCTATCATATTTTGTAGGTACTAATCAGCGTGCAGCAATGCCCCTCCTCTCCTTCCCCCAAATATATTTAGCATGTGGGTAGCATGCATTCATTCAGATTTTAGTGTGGTAAGCATGTGATAGTGCTTCTCACATCTTGGTAAAAGATGTTTTCATTTATAGCTGACAGCATACGTTGCTTTTCTGTTATCTTAAGCACAAAGCCTTGCCTTTTTGTTGTTTCAGATTGAAAAGAAATATAATTGTTTCATAAAAGAACATGATTGTTGTCAGATACCCATTTTCCCAGTGGGAGAGAGGTAGTGGGGAACAAAGAACTAACCCCCTCCCCAAAGAAAAAAAAACCACACCACTTCATTTGAAAGGGTTTTTTTTTTTTTTTTAGTGTTATGAAACACACTGACTTCTGCCATCAAACATAAGGATTTGACTGGTGACAATGTATTACTCTGTGGTGCATTGGAATTTGGGTTGGGACAGTAAAAAAAAACTCTAAACAGAATTTGTGTAATATTTCTTTTTCCTAACGCTGGCGGAGGATTAAGTAAGATTCTCATTTCTCCTGCCTTCTTCTCCAGACATGTTCTGAAGAAGAAAAAGAAGGTGATTCATATGAGAACAAATGAATAGGGCTTAGTAAGGAATAATTGAACCTCATCTATGAATTATTAAAGTTGGTATAGGGAATTAAATAATTGATTGCAGATTGAGAATTGCAACCCAGTTCCATTTCATGTTAAATGCCACCAAGCTTTATATGATGATTTCTATTTTGGTGTTTCTATTATTCCCTAATCATTAGAGCAAGGCTACTGCTTTACCATTTCATCATTAGCAAGCTTGTTTCCAAGTGATTGTAATGAGGCATGTCCTGCACTTACAGAAATAATCTCACATAGAAACCGAAGCCTGCCTTGTTTTCACTGATTACACTGTGTAACACAATTTTTGTTCCTGGGCAGTAAGTGTTATTTCCTAATTGCTCGTGCCTAAAAAGTATAAAGAATGTCTATTATTTCCATAAAACTTTGCTTTTGTGAACAGGATAGTCAAATTTTGTAATTTACCTATTTAAAATGAAAAGTACTCAATTTTCATCTTTTCATTCTTATAACATCATAAAAAAAGCAACGTATGAATCACAATCATCATGTACAGTATTTATATTGAAGTTATATAAAGTTGACCACTGAAGATTTAGAAGTGATTATTTTTCAAGATTTGTGATTATATTGCAAGTCACTTTCATAAATCAGTCCCCAGATGTAGTTTCCCATCATGTTCTTATTACATTGTCTTTGGTAGCAGCATTCAAAGTTTAGTAGATCCTGGTGGAAGCACTCATCTGCTCCTCTGAGTACGCTTCCATGTTCTCCATGTTCTCCATGTCTTAAGATGAGCATCAGAGGGGGGGCACTGCTGAGCCCGCGAGAGATGGCAGCTTGAACTCTGAGCTCCCGTTTTCTTTCCTCACTCATTTGCAAACAGCATTATCAAATCAATATATAAATTTCTGCGGAACGCAAATATAACTATCTAAAGTAGATTTACTCATTTTTCAACTATGATGTTGGACAAAAAAGTGAGTAAAAGGCTTAAGCCCGAGCCGCTCTCGCCGTCAAACACGCCTCTCCCTAATTCTGCTGGCGATAATAGCAGCGAGATTCTGGCGGAGCTCCGTGAACTGAAGGAACTAGCCACGGAAACGAAAGCGTGCACGGACAAAATTAATGATAAACTCACCAACCTGACAGCGGAATTTGCCCAATTACAGACACGTGTTAGCACGCTGGAGACCAAGATGGACGCGACCATGCTGCAAGTGTCTAAGTTAAGGCAGCAGACGAATCGCATAACCCTGCTGGAAAGGGAATTCGAAGATAGCAAC